>NW_027526407.1:87650521-88250521 GCF_048455015.1 Haemaphysalis longicornis | reverse complement strand
TCGCTTAGGCCATGCCAGGGGTGCATAATGAGGAGAACGGAAGAGAGTGCGGTTGATTTTTCCGCGTCTTTCACAGCGATTTGCGCGCTCACCGCTTCGCGTGCACGTGTAACATTTGGCTCAAGTATTCCTGGCAGTGTAATCTAAACGTAACACAGGTTTACTTGCACTGCTCAAAGAGTGTTGCAGGGTCCCTTTAAAGAGACCCAGGAGGGTAATTAATTCAGAGCCCTCCACAGGCGTGCCTGATAGCCCAGATCTAGCTTCAGCACGTTAAACTCCCAAATTTATTCAATTTCGCATTTCCTTATGCACAAAAAGGTGACACATTAAAGGAGCCATGAAGACAAAATACACGTTGGGTTTATTAGAAAGACTGCTTAGTCCCGATAATAATGATACCAATATCATCGCAATCTTCGAATAAATAACGGAGATATTGAACAAAAAGTGTGAAGCAGTCGCGACCCCCTAGCCGATTTCCCGCAACTTTTCTATGACGTCACGGAACCTTGTTTGTGCGATTGACGGCCGCCTAACTGACCTGTCGCGACGACACATGACTGGACGTCTGTAATGGGGCCTCTAGTTCCATTTGACCGCATCACTTTAATGCTAACGTGCAGTTAACGCACTGAAAATTATGTTTTATTGTTGGCCCGTGTGACGTCATTCTTGCTCATAACACGTCACTGTGGCGCTAAATTTGAAAGTTTTAAGTACTTCTTGCTTTTTTTTTTTCGTTAAATAAACATCTTTTGTGGCTGTAATGGAGCTGAGTGAGATACTGAATCCTAGTTCTTTCAAATTAAACGAAGTTGTATTTTCTCTTCATGGCTCCTTTAAGTGTTACAGACTGACAGATTTGTTTCCTAGTTGAGGCCACATAGAAATGCTTACGGATTTAATAATATTCTCCGACATCAATTGTACAAACTATTTTCAAAATTAACAGTGGTCTAGTATCTTTTGGGTCTATTTCGGTGCAAGATGCGGCCTATAATCCCATTGAACTGACATTCTGCATAACATATGGGGTGCCTGTTTTGTATGGTTTAGAAAATAAAATAACACCTGATTGGCTGGTGCTGGTGCCAAATGATGCAGCCCAAATAGCAATTACTGACTTCACTGGGAATTAGATATGGCCAAAAAGTATGCTACGGTTGCCTTTGGCGCCTGTCAGCGGAAATTGGGGTGGTTTTCAGAAAAGTAAGGGTTATGGTTAGTTGGTAATTCATAACATTAAACAGCGCACAGACCGATGACAGACAAAAAAAAGACACAGACACACACATATTTAAGTATGCATCATTTCTGTTAAAGCCAGATAGAAGTCAGTGCCTGTGTGTGTCTCTTTCCTTTGTTTGTTGTCCGTTTGTGCGTGGTGTAGCTGTATATTTTTTAGAGTAAGGCAGTCTGTCGACAAAATGTTAACATCTACGGTGCTGCAGGTTTGAAAGAAGACGCAGGCATTCACTTAAGTCCAGTACACTAATTTACTCAAAGGCAAAATTATTTCTCTTTACAAGGACGTGCTTCAACTTGTATAAGGGCCCAACCACTTGTTCTCTTCCCTATACATAAGCTGTCAATATATAATAGATCTGAAACCAATTACTGCGTTTTCGTATCACGACAAGGGTAAGGCTAGGTCAGTTATAGTCATGAGTGAGTTAATAAACATATTCCAAGAAAAATTTCGTGATATACACTGCAATTGCAAGAAACACAACGGCGGTAGGTTACGTGTATCTGCAAAAAACCCTTCATGAAGACAATTAACAAACATTGGGGCTCTTCGATTTACAGCCTCGGACTCCCCGAGAAGCAGTCCGGCATTCGATTTTCCCATGTATCCCTATGGCTTCGGGGAATCCTCGGACTACCCTCGGACTATCCGCGGTGAGTCCGAGACTAAATCGAAGAGCCCCATTGTCAACACAACAAATCAAGCTATCAGCTGCTCTTTTTATTTTAATGGCAGCCATCCTCCCTTCGTAACTTCTACAGTTGTTTCGCTTTCCACCTCTTTCTTCTTTTCTTTTGCAACCAATCAATGCAGAGCTGTCGGCGAATACGTTTTCGCTACAAATGCCGCAAACCCCAACTGGCTTCAAGAGGCGGGGCCGTCAACTCCCTACAATTATTTTCACGGCAGAGTTTCATAACAAAAACAAGAGTTTCTTTTATTCAAGTTGTTCGCTTCGAGCTGCTTGTACGGTTAACAGAGATGAGTGCTTGCCCAATTCTGCAGCCTCAGCAAGCACCAAAAAACTACTACTCCGCTGCCGCCAAGAGGGAAATAGTACGTGGAAAACGCGTCATGCAGTTATCGTCGAATGTAACCAACGCCAGCGTCGTCGCGAGTGTGATATATGCAATGTCAGCAGTGTAAAAATCGAACAACGCATGCGATTATGCCGCGATATTTATCAGAAGTCACTTTCGCAAGGTCGCGAAGGGATCGGTGAAAATGACGGCCAAACCGACGCTGCGGAAAATGTTGCTAGCTCGAAAATGACCAGACGTATTCGCACTTACAATTTCAAGGACGCTTGCATCCTGCGAGGTCCTAAGTGTTTTCAAAAGCAAGTTTACACGGTTAAATTGATGCACCGGGCACCACGAAGTCATGTTTCCATATTTTTGAGGAAAGGGGAAACAAGAGAGACAGCTAGAGAGATAAAAATACGGAAAGCGAGAAACTAGGCACACTAGAGAGATGACGGTAGCAACTGAGAATGAATGAAAACTGTCGAAGAATGAATGAAGACAATTTAATCAATACATCAGCTGTTTATCCTTTGCAGATATGAGATTATGTTGTTGCTTATGCCAGTTATTACTAATCAGTTTTCTTTTGTTTCCCATTCATTGGTTGTTTTTACGTCACGTGATAACGTCACGTGAGCGCGCGTGTGGCGCGCAACGCGCTACCGTTTTTCTTTTTTTAACCATTGCCGGTGATTGGCGTGGAGAAGCAGCTGTTCTAGAGTGGCTGCCGTATAATCGGCGATGCTAGATCGCTAGCTGGTCGGCGCTAAACTTCTAACCCGCCAACTTTCGTCGAAAAATGTGGGTCTTCGGGTACGGCTCGTTGATGTGGAAAGCGGACTTCCCCTACGACCGCAAACTCGTCGGCTACGTGAGAGGCTACGTGCGTCGGTTTTGGCAGGCCAGCGAAGACCACCGCGGGGTTCCTGGCAAGGTTAGTTTAACTGTAGTTTACGTGCAAACGACCTTACGGTTCGGGACAGTAGGTCACTTGTGAGCCTCATTTTACTTTTAAAGGCGTCTGGCGTCCGCGTACCCCGCGACGCGCGTGGGTTTCGCTTTGCGATCACGATTGTAGAAGCGCGCGCAGTGCGATTCAAAGTTTCTGAAACTGCCTCGACTTTTCTGAATGTTTTGTTTTCCAGCCAGGGCGAGTTGTGACCTTGGTTCCGTCTTCGGAGCAAGGGGTGAGTTGCCACAAATACTTCCGGTTTCCTGGCCAAGTGACGCGTTTTTTTCTCTTTCCTCGAGAGGTGCTTATAGTGTGCGCGCATCTGTTTTCGTTTTCAGGACTGCGTTTGGGGGATCGCGTACGAGATTCCAGACAAGAAGAAAACCGATGTCATCAATCAGCTTGACTTCCGTGAGAAAGATGGTTACGACAGAGTATGTTCTTTTTTTTCCTTTTTCGGTATAGGACTGCATGCAGTCAAAGCGACTAATGAGTTCATTATCTGAATTATTGCAAGATTTTCTATCGTTTAATTTCTTAAACCAGGCATCTTTTTTTTTCGGGGGGGGGGGGGGGGGGGGTTGCACTTTCATCAACCGTAAATATTTAAAATTTAATACAAGAATGCACTAAATGGAAAAAAAAAAAAAAACTGCAAGAGCTTTTAACTGCGCAAACAGATCCGTAATAAAACTGCAGCTGCACAAGCGAGCCACAGGTGGTTGAAGTGAGCGTTCTGCTATTCCATGTAGCTGATAAAAATGAACGATTTTTTTGCTGTTTTTCTTTAAAGCAGACCATATATCTTCTATGTGACTCGCTTCACTATGAAAACACAGCGAAATCGCTCCTAATAGATTTATACTTTCAGGCAACTCCTGCTCAGAGCGACTGTTTGAAGAACAGCTAGGGTCACGTGTATCTCGTCGGCTGACGAGCGACGACAAATGCGTACACACCGACCGGTTGCTGGAACTCAAGTGCCTTTATAAACGCGGGCTGAGAGAACACACCGGGACAGTCATTTTCCAATGCTTCGCGCTTCAAAGATACAATCTTTTACAGCAAAGCTGTATAGCTCTACCTCCCCAATGGTTTCATCTCCGTTGGCAAAAATGCCAAGGTGCCAAGAATACACTGCATGCAGGTTTCACGTTAGTGGAGGTGGCCCAGGATTTTTATTTAGCGCTTCCTTCGTGCGGAATCGGTAGTGGTGGAAGTTACTTCGTAAGTTCGTCTTAACAGAAAATCGCATGTAAAGCTGTTTGTCTTACGAGGGTTTCTTTTTTTTCACTTGCTGCGCAGAAAACGAAATTAAAATTTATATGGGAATCAGCTGTGTTTGCCTGAAGGAAAGATTACTATATGCTCGTGGAGTTCAGCTGATTACTGCGTGTACATGCAGTTATTTCAGAGTAAAGAAAGCTGCGACTTTTGTAACTTTGCCTTCCAGTTTTGGTGGCAGTGTTTCGGGCAGAAAACAAGCTTACTGCCCCAACACTACTTCACTATAACGAGGTTCAACTGTACCCAGTATTTTGCCTTCATAGGTCCTTTAACTACCACCCTAAATGCACACTGCTCTTCAGGTGGAGGTGATGTTCCACCCGGCCGACTCCGAGGAGAAACCCTTCCCGCTGATCATCTACGTGGCTCAGAAGGAGAACCCCTACTACCTGGGTCCTGCCAGTGCTCTGGACATCGCCAAGCAGATCCACGGCGCAGAGGGCCCCAGCGGCTCCAACCGGGAGTATCTTCTCTCGCTCATCGAGTGCATGCGGACCATCGCCCCCCACATCCGCGACCAGCACCTCCTCGACATTGAGCGCAACCTCCTCAACATCGACATTGGGGACGAAAAAAGAGGCTGCGATCAACCGGGAGAAAGGAGCCAGACTCCCGCCCCGGACAATCGTCGGGCCGAAGTGGCGTGACGGTCGCCGTCATGTCCTGCGGAAAATTCCTAGTCCTGGGGGGGAACGGAAGTGGAAGAAAAGGAAGGGCTGTGTTGTTGGTACCTTCTCAAAGGTGACGGCGCGTTGTGCGATAAGTGAAACAGAGGAGCTTTGTGGCTGGCTCCACTTTCCTCGAAATTGTCGAGAATGATGTCACGTTGGTGTGGGCAAGGCGAGAGTTTGTGCGGGAAGGTCCCTCCTTCCTTTGCTTCATAATAAATTTGCAGCTATCTTCCGTTTAACTTGCTGACAGGGGATAATACATTAGCTTGGTAGTGGCAAAGTGCTGGAGATGTGCACTTCTCACCTGCTGGTCATGATGCGTGGCAAAAAAAAAAGTCTGAGGACAATTATGCTACGTTCACACTACCGACGCAAAAGCTATATCGTGATCTATGGATGTAAAACAACAGCGTGTCATGCAGTTCGGTTGTCTGAGAAGTGAAATGAAGTCATTCTTAAAAGTTATTACGACAGTTGCAGCAACAGTCTGAACCCGGCCTTGCGCTCTCATTATGAACTCTGAATGCAAAAGTTCTCGCGTTTGATTGAATGCTGCCGAGTGCCTTTTCGAGGTTTCTTTTTGCGAGCAATGTTCAGTTCTTATTTGTTTGGCTGCATTCTTACGGCATACTTATTTAGAGGGCTGAAGAGTGTGGCAGCCAATGGCTGCAGCCACTGCACTGTGTTTGCGCAGGCTTGTGTTCTTATTTCTGATCCATGCGCTATAAAATGCATCGCAAGACATTTTAGTGCTACAGGCTTTGCAGACACTTGGTTAATGGGCCATTGAATAAAGTAGTCAGTAATGGGGCCGGCACGCACATTCGTCTTCACAGGGTAGACAGCTCAAAATGTTTTCTTGGCCTAGTTGCCCATCACCCTGATTGCAGAGCCCAAGAGCACATATGCCGTATGAATGTTTCTTCATTAGCTAGTCATTTAATCTTCCAAACTGAAACCGAACAAGTATCGTCGGCATGTGATAAAGAATTTTTTTTTTCAGGTCACAGTGTTTTTAAGCTTAGTTCCCCAAATGCAAATGGTTGAAGAATTAATGCCATGGTATCATGACTTTATCGTTGGCAATAAACCATGAAGTACAGCTAATTATGAAGATTTCAACTACAGTGAGCTTCGACACCAGCACAGCGATGGTAAAGAAATTGACGTGTTGTTATGATCCTGCAGAGGTAGATGTCCTGCGAAGCTGTTGCAAATTCGCCTCTGGAGCTATGTACAGGCGTTTCTGGCTGACTGGACTCTTCGTGTAAAGGTCGGCTGGGCGACCAGTAGGTCGGCTGGGCGACCAGTAGCCCATGAGATGTGCGCTCTGGGGTACCCCAGGGGAGTGTTCTGATCCAGTTCCTGTTCAACTTGGTGCTTGCTCCCCTTCAGGACTGCTGCACCGGCTCATGGGTGCATGCAATGATGTATTGCTTTTGAGTGAGGGCACTGACAATCGCATTGTTGTGGCCAAGAACACAATCTGTGCCTTGCAGTTGGTTGTGTGACTGGGGTCATGATGGCATGCAAGCCGAGAGTTGTCCAAGACAAAGCTGAAGAGTGGCCCTTGTGTTTTGCAATGTGAACATTAAAGCCGTCAACGATAACTACTGGTATGTCGTGTTCTTGACTCAGCCCTGCAAATGTAATGTCTATTTTAAATTTTCAGGGGTTGGGTAGACTGCTTGATGGGGATGATGAGGCTGATGATGATGCATACTGCATATATGCACTACAGCAGCACTCACTCCTGTTTATAAAGCATTCACCAATAGCCCACTGCAGGAATGTGAAAATTTTGGGGTATGTGTCGCCTTCAAAAAATAATAGCAGGAATTCCGGGGCATGTGACAGAGCTTCAGCCTAACATTTCTCTATGAGGTCAACAATTTTATGCAAATGAGTACTTACTGTTAAAGCGTGCCTACTGGTTGATGACGTTAAGCCTAGCATCATTTGTCTAGGCTTAACAATAGGAAATGAATGAATGAATTTATTGCAAACAAGGAAAGGAAAGACCACCAGCAGGTGTAGTTTGTCTCACCTAAGGGTGGACACCGGAACGCCTGCTGGTGTGGGGGGTGTGGGGAATAGGGAACACAGTTGTACAGGAAAGGGAGGCTAGAGGGGAGAGGATAAATAAGTTGAGCCTTTTGACATGCCGAACGTCATAATTAGTGTACGTCCAGCTGAGGGCTACTATTGATAACATAAGAATCATCGCAGTATGCGTAACGTAAAGCTGTTGCTTACCTGTGTTGTGCCATCCTTGTACCAGGCATCAACCTTCACGCAAGCGAATTATAAACTAGAAGATATGGGAGGCTTCACCGGGTGAACGATCTTCAACATCAGAAAAACCTTGCGCACTAAGAGTTGTCCAAAACCAAATGGGTTGAACGTTTTCAGAGAACAGCAACTGGACAGTCAGCCAAACCTAAGCTCTCTCAGTTGCGTTGCGTTTATGTAATAGAACCTTAAATTCCCCATACTACCTTCAAATTTGTTTATCATGACAATCCTGAGCGCTTTGTACTACATATACAGTCAAACCTGGCTATAATGAACCCGGATAGAGCGAATTATGCTGTATATCGAACAAAAATAATTCAGTTACTGAAATACATGGGAAACATATAACGAAGTTCACATCCGATATATCGAACTCTGGGCGCCTAGAATGGCCGCCTAAATGCATGATCTCGGAGCGGCGATTGAGATGTGGATTGGCCGCGACCACGGAGCAAGAGCCGCGACTGAGACATTCCGCCTCGCACGGAGCGACGTGACGCCCAATACTTTCCGTAACTGTTTCCGATGCTCGGGAGTCGCGACGGAACCCGCCCAGTCAGCGAGTCCAGACCAAGACAGCAGAATCGGTGAACTGTGGGAAGAGCTCGCCAACATTCCCGATGATGTCATGAGTGAAATCCGTCCGACGCTTATAATGAAACGCTTTCGGCAGTCGATGTGCTCTGCCAATGCTTCTTAGATTTTTGAGGACGCGGACTCGAACTGGTGCAAACAATGTTTCGTGTAGAGAATGCTAGGCTAGTTGAAGCCGCCAAAACGAAAGTGAAAACAAAAATCACCTGTTTTTTTTTTGCAACGTGGGTAGTTAAGGCAGAAAGTAGCTTTGATACTTGCAATAAATGGATTATTTTGGTATGGTAATGACTACTGTACTGTGTTCGTATCTGCATACGCGGATGGCGGAGTTGGGGAGAGAGCGGGGGGCTCCCCCGGATTGCGAACTCGTAACAATAAGCTCGTTATAGGCGGGTTCGGCTATATCGAACTATTGGATATATCGAACTAATCGCGGTGCATATTGCAGTTCGCTATAAACGGGTTTGACTGTAGTCATTTACGTCCTCGAACAAACTTGGCAACGTATAGAGCCTCTGTGGCAAGCCCAGGATCGTAATTGCAGGAACTGAATTCTCCCCAGCACCCACAGACATTGCTGGAAAGAAATTAAAACAAAACAAAAATTGTGGCTACTCTGCTAACCCCTCCCTCCACCGCTGTAATGCAAATTACAAACCTGCCAGCTTGGTGGTGGATGAGCTTTTGTTAGAAAAAGGAAACAGTGGTAGCAGGCACCCCACTTGTGCCACCCACTGGTTTGCTTGGAACTCACTAAAATGGCTACACTGTTTGGTTTCAGTGGTGTGCGGGTAGAGCCTGGGGTTTTAATGCTCATGGCCTGTGTTCGAGCCGTAGTAATTTAAATAGTTTTTACAAAGACCAGTGATTTTCTTTCAGTGCAAAGTGTTCTTTCGGACATTTATTTCGGAAATGAGGAGTCTGCTATCGTACATTGGTTTACCTTTCCAATGTGTTTGATTGCCAATACAAACAAAGGAAAAGGCGTACATGGGGCATGTCTGGATGCGCGTTTGTCCCATGCGTAATTCTATTTCCAAGTCGGTGCAGGCCGGCCACTTCGCCACACCTTGGGCTGCCTTGTGCTTAGCTTTGAACACTAATTAAATCTTCTTGATCAACTAGGTCTAGTGGGTAGTGTCGCAGCTTTTAACTCTGACGTCCTTGGTTCAATCCTCAGACATTTTACCCTTTTTAACTCTGGGATTTTATTCATAGGAAAATGCTCTCTTAGATCACCAGTTCTACGCATTCTTTTTGTAAGGAAGGGTGGTTTAGTGTCTGCCAGCCTAGGTCAGTTTAGATGCGGCGACGAGCCTATCATGAGAATAGAATATCGCTAGCGAAATACGCACCCCTAGCAGTGGAAGTGCGGGCTGTGCAGCCCTCAGCTGGAGATTCAGGAATGCCTCATCGCCTGGCTAGCGCAGCAGCATTGTTAACAAAGATGAGGCTGCACACCTTTATTTTCTTTTATTTTTCATCTCAAATAAATACTTTTGCATCAGCAGCAGCACCAAGGGAACACCACACATTTATTTTGTAGTTTCACCACATTTGCATGAGGCAGGAGCCACAGATAAGGCACCGCAGAGCTAGACGTGGGAAGGATCATTTCCGTAGAAGACTTGTCTCGAAGTCGAAACGTTGAAATAAACCCTCCGATGTTGGTGTTACCGAGGTTTCTTACTTTGTGAGAAATATATATAGATATAGATATATAGGTCCGGTTTCTTCTTTAATGGGCCAGTTCAGCATATAGCATAGTGAGGGGGATGATAGCGTGTTGACCGATTACTTACATTATTTAATTCCCCACAGTTTCGAAAGTGGAACTTCTTTCATCAGGTGTTCTGTTAGAATGAATACAAAACTTGTATACACCCGTTGCATAAAGGAACTGGATGCATAAAGCACAACCAATGCATGCCCACAGGAACGACAGCGTGTTGGGAGAGGTTTTCCTAATATATATATATATATACATAAGTAAAAAGTTGAACACGTGAAAAAACAAAGCGGTGAAGTTTGCTTATGTTTCCACATGTGGACTTGCCTGATGAAGGCAAATCCACTTGCCGAAACGTAAGCTTTTCTTGTTATGGTTTTTCACATGTGCTTAACTTTTTACTCATTCATCATGCGCTTTTTTAATTTTCTCTGTTCAAGGACTACATATACACACACACATTGCACTTCAAAGCTGTTTCACCATCCACACCTGCTTGTTTGGCACTACGGACTTTGTCTTGGCTGAAGGGGGTGGCACGGGCGGTGGTGGTGGTGGGGGCGGAAGATCGGTGGACTCCTCGCTGGCAACTTTACGTTCGCAAACATCTGTGAGTGCCTTCCTGCTCTCCGGAGGCCCGTTTGCATTTCTGTCGAAGAGCCTTAGAAACCTGTCCATGTGATCCATTGTGCCTGAAATCTGGCAATGAGAGAAAAGAAAGAAAATGAAGAGGTCTTGTTTGTTTCCTCTCACAAGCTTACACTAGTACGAACTCAGTAGGTGTGTGCACGTAACTGAGAACCCGTCACAGCACTGTGGAAGCTGATGCAATGGTGCCGGCAAAGGTATGAGCATGAAAGTAAGTCGTGACATGGGCTAACAAATGCACAGGTGAGCGCATGGGGGTGCCGGCATAAATTTTAGTGGTTATTTCGTGTACATGTGGCCACTTTGGGCAACAGAGCAAGCGAATTGACAGACTTGTAAGCCCTAGCACGTGGTGCCCAGCTCTCACCCATTCTCGGCCAATTCCTCGTTACCAAACGTGGGTATGCTTTAAGTTATGTAAATGCAGTCCTGGGGAGAAGCTGGCTATTGTTAAGGCACCCCAACTGAACTGGAACAACAGACAGCACAAAACAAAATTGCCTGTGTACGCAATGGTGAGGGGTAGTCAGATATAGTCAGATGCCTGAACTGACCATCAGCAGCCCACTTCCATGAGCCTCATTGCCAAGCTGTTGCACTCGCCCACACGCCACAACTTTAGACAATACAACTGAAAGACGTATAAGAACTGCTGACTTGTGTGCACGTGCGCCTTCTTTTCTAAGCTGTTAGTACACAGAACACACTGAAAGCATTGCTTGTGACAGTTTCTAAACGTACGATAGTCATACAGTCCAGCGCACTAATAACGAACACATCGGGAAATGGAAATCGCACCGTTATATGCATTTTTTGCTATATATGGACATAAAATACATTGAAAGAATGGCAACGGGAAACAAAGATTTGTTCTTTATAGCCGGGATTTTGTTAAAACCGGGTTTACTATAAGTGGGCTACACTGTATACGTTTACTTGCAGGTTTCACGTGCATTTTCCTTCTTTGCGAGATGGCACCTGCAGTTCATGCACTTCTAGGGCCCACACTCTACAATAACACCTAATCATGCTAAGTAAGCATAAACTAAGAGACAATGACACAATGACAACCACTTCGAAAAGCTGTGGGTGTATCTGGAAAACGGTGATAAAATCTTGACCATTTTCGGAAAAAGTGGCCTGAATAAAACATGATCACAAGCCAACTATCATGCAAGCCAGAAGTGACTGACGAAGAAACAGGCCACCTGGCAATGGCCAAGCTGCCTAACTGCTACTGAGCTGGATAATGAAGACAGTGTTGATTTATTGTACGGTTTAACACGCCGACGCAACGAAGGCGATGAGGCGCGCCGTAGTGGAGGGCTCCAGATTAAGTTTGACCACCCAGGGATCTTTACCGTGCGCCAAAATCTCATACACACGGGATTTGCCTCTAATAAAAAAGCGGCCGCCGCGGCCTGGAAACGAACCCGCGTCCTTCTGCTCAGCAGCACAACGCCTTAGCCACTGAGCCACCGCGGCAGGTAATGAAGACGGTACATGATTCTTGAACTGTAAACTCCATCAGTACAGTTCCTGACAGTGTTTAGAGGCCAAAAACAAAGTGAGTTTATTTGTATTTTCCAGCCTTGAGAGGGTGAAATAAAATAGTATCGCAATACTGCTGTTGGGACACCACCTACTATTCCCGGTTGATCAAGGTGATTGCGGCAGTGCTCAAAGCTAACCACTCCACGGCGCAAGGGATAACAGCTAGATAGCACAAGTGCCCGGTTCGCCATTTTACAGAACAAGCAGTCACCGTATGTTTGCTCTTACAGCTTGACTGCGCACTGCATGTTCCGTAAACTGCACAACCAAAGCACTGTTGCAGGAAACAGTGAGCAATAGCGTATTTACAGAAATATTCAATACAGTATTTGAACCCATAGCCGATTGGCTAGTAGCGGGTCCAATGCAAAACACGTTATATTTGCAGCGACAGCAACAAATACATGTTGAAAAATACAAGGTAAGTGAAGATATCTTAAGTAAAGTAACACGACATAACAATATTATGTGACAAACAACATCACCACATACAGCAACAAATACATGTTGAAAAATACAAGGTAAGTGAAGATATCTTAAGTAAAGTAACACGACATAACAATATCATGTGACCAACAACATCACCACATAACACGGCCATAATAATCATTACACTATAAAAAATGCGCTGATCACGATGTATACAAACTTTGCAAATTGTGTTTTGAAGCGACACAAAAGTTTGTTTTATTCTTCATGTTATTAGGTATGCAATTCCACAGATGGGTGCCATTAAACTGAATTAATCTTCGTCCATAGATATTACAGCAAACTGGCAATTAAATTGGTTATTAGTTGCAGCTCTGATGCTTCCTCTAGGGCTAACAAATATACTCAATGGCAATGGATCACTGTTATGTATTATGGTACGAATTGTTTGCGTAATTTTTTGCTTGTGCACCAAGGTGACGGGTAGTATTCGTGCGAACTGGAAAAGAGGTCTGGTTGGTTCTTTACAACTTGAAAAGTTGATCATTCTTAGTGCGCGTTTTTGCAGCATAGTAGCCGGTTCCATATATGTCGTGTACGTACTGCCCCAGAACTCCAGGCAATAACTGAGGTGGCTATGAACGAAAGCAAAGTATAATATCCGTAGTGTGCCCAGATCAAAACATTTGCGTGCTTTTAGTAAGATATGGCATCCATAGGCCAGCTTGGAACAGACGTGTTGAATTTGTGACTTCCAGTGCATATCTGATAAAGAATTGCTGAACCAATGGGCCCAGCTGCGTGCACTTACTCCGCAAACAGGAGAGCAGACTGCATAACCAATGGCCTCGTAGAATCGTTCCTTGTCGTGTGTCGACAGGTAACACCTTGCAAAGCCTTTCCTGTATACAGTGTGCGCACAAGACAAAGTTGCAGTGAAAAAAAGAACATGGAAATGGAAGCCAAATTGTAGATGGTTTGCGCTCACGTTCGAGCATATTCTTCAGTCAGTTTCATGATCAGCTTTCCGTAGCCTTTGCCCCTCTCCTCAGGTATGACTATGACTGGAATAGAGATATCAGAAAGTTCCATGAAAACAAATGGCTGCTTGCATTATGCTGGTTCACAATGCAACAACACTGTATAAATCAAGCAGGACAAGGTGAAAAGTATGAAACACTGGTGCTGACTCAGATGCCTTTATTTTGAGGAACAAACAAACAGTAAGCGCTAGCGACTACCAAGAGCACACAAACACTAGTCGATGCAAATATGGCATCCTTCCCTTTTTGGCATTTTGTGATTTGTGCATTTAGCTTTGCACGGGCTAGTGTGTTGGCTGGGTAGAAACCAGTCGACAACAAAGACCGTTAGAGTACTTCAAAGTAAACAGAACTTGAATTCTTGACATGCACGTGCACTGGCCAATGTCTCTGTGGGCTCAGCCGTTGATAATGCTTGGTATTTTCACGTCATTTAAAATAACCTAGGAGTCGCTGGTAGTTTTATTTCCTTCCAATGATTTACAGTCATACATGTTTACTATGTGCAGCTGGTCACGAATAGGACACGCCAAGCTTATTGTCACGTTGTAACATTTATCTTCACAATTTAATTGTTTTGATGCTGGCAGAAAGCTAGTGGCAACATGCACAATGAGTAAAATTTCAGCCAGTTTGTACCTGTTAAAGAAAAACAAAAAGTTTCGTATTTTGACCCAGAAAAAGTAGCCGTTCGGCAAGAGCGCATGCGGCAAACAGCTGTGTGGTGACGAATCTGCATATCGCGGTTCTTCCTATCATCCTCTTTCCTACACTCTTTGTAACTCAGTTATGTACCAGTTATGTACCAGCTATGTACCAGCTCAGTATTGTACCAACTGGCCCACCTACAATCCGTGTTGCACTGAAAGAGATGTGCTGATAGAAACAAAAGGCTCTCATGTGTGGTTTTGCAAGGCATACTGAGGCATCAATTTAGGATACTGAATGAAGTGAAGATTGCCTGTCAGCCACCGAGACAGCGACAGATTCATATGAAAACTCGGAAGCAGGAGGTACAGCCACAAGCCAACAGGCACAAGGCGTTCATGTAGCACATGTGACGCAGGCTGCTTCTACGTCCCACTAGTGCACTGGAAATCCAAAGTAAAGGCTGAAATGCCCCGTACAGATTTTGTTTTTTCGAGGCTCTTGTAAGTTTAGTCCATTTCAAAATGTCCCTTTCAAACAAACGATGACTGACTGAACACAGATGATAGGATGTGACAAAAAAAATTAAGCAAAGGTGGTTGGTTGGTTTTTGTTGAATGCCAGAAAGCGGCAAGTAAAAGTACATCACGACTGAACATGAAAACTTTTGAAACGGACGCAATGGACCTTTGCCCAGTACCGGTCCTCCTAGCGGCCGCCATGGTGAATTAAAATTGATAGTTAGGCACGCACGCCTCCCAAAAAGTCGGTCTTTGGGAGAACTTGAACAAAAAATATCCTGGCTCACCTGTCATCCGTACCTTACACATAAATGTCACAGTAGCAGGCGCATTTTCCCGCGACTAATTTGCTGTGGTCGAAGCAGCGCTTTTGTTGTTACTTTTAAAAAAATTTTGTTACTCCTTAACTTGCAGCCACGTGCTCGCAGCGTGGTCAGCCGGAAATGTGTTTGCCCCCTTTCCTTAGAAAGCCTTTTTTGTGTGCAGGTACGAACCCACCACGAGCTGTCGAATGAGAAAAAAAATAAAATCGTGCAGCGCTAGACAGCATTGCCGCTCCGCAAGCAGAAAGCTGAGGGGCGCCCTTTTGTTTATTATGCAGGATGCGCCTACCAAGAATGGAGGACGGGCATCCGGCCCGCGCATGCGCAGATCGCTACCAGAAAAAGGTCCATTCAGAATTCCGGAAAAGGCATCCATTTGCGATGCGCCATGTGACATAAGAAGGTGCCAGCACCCTGGCGCGTGTAAACTCACCGGACTCAACGAAGCAAGCTTTGTCGTCATGCAGTACACGACACAGCTTCGAATGCCCAATAAGTTGGCTTTCCCGACCCTGTAGGGGTTTGAGCAGAACTAGGGAGACTGGGAGGTTGCTGCTGGATTTACTTAGGCTGTGGAATCTGTAGGGAAAGCATGCGCACATGAATTAACGCAGCATCTACAGCACGTCAATCGCTAATTGAGAGACATACACTCGATAATGTCAGTAAACTCGTAGAACTGCACAATCGTCCCGAATACATCAACGCTTGCTGCAACGTCCTAAACAACGAATGGAAACGTTGCCGGACCGATTATTTGGCTGCAAGACAACATTATCGAGTGTATGTCTCATTTTAAACGTCTAACGGCCGTACAAGCTGATTTTAAAACAAACTTCAGTACATCCAGCATCACGTCAACCACAACATGACCACAACCGATCCAAAAAAAGAAGTGCTCTTGTCTTAAGCCCCAACCACATGGAGCGATTTTGCAAGCGACTTGGGGAGCGACGCGACTAGCGACGAACTACTTTTCGCTGCGGACCAAGTCGCTCATCGAATCGCTCGGTTCTGGGTCGCCAGAAACAGTCGCTCGCCTCCCGGAAGTGGCCTCAGCGACTAGCCAATAGGAGAACCCCTACGTAAGCACGCAACCTCCGGTTTTGGAAGAGAACGGGGGGGAAGACTTCTGCAAATCCACGCAGACGGCGTTTGCGGTGCAGCGGAAAAGAAAGTTTCGCGTGGCAAAGCTTGTGTACACGCTGAAGCACGAGCAAGAAGGCTCCCGCACACACTGGGTGAGACCCGTGTGGGAAAAACGACGTCAAGAAAGCGAATTCTTCCCGGCGTTCATGTTGGAGCCGAGAGACGAGGCGCAGAAGGAAAAGCGTGCGTTATCGCTAACCCAAACCAGTTTTAGAGATGCAATGAAGTGCAAAAAGCAAGGTAGAAAGGCGTAATACTTTTTAGTCATGCTTTTTATGACAAATGAACAAAAAAATGTTTGCAAACAACCAGCGTACCAAGCGCGTGTGTGCGGCAACATTGAAATCGCCATCCTCAGTCGCTCGAGCAGTCGCTGTCATGTGGTTGCCTCGGCGAGCGACTTAGGTTCGGCGACTGCGGATCCTAGTCGCGTCGCTCGTCACGTCGCTGGAAAAATCGCTCCATGTGGTTAGCGCTTTAGCCGTATCAGATTTCCACCAAACGCAGATAAAGTTTTGTATTACCTTGTATTAAAGTTTTGTATTTTGCAGTACCTTGCTGTGTGACTGCGTTTCCATTCGTTGTTTAGGACGTTGCAGCAAGCGTTGATGTATTCAGGACGATTGTGCAGTTCTACGAGTTTACTGACGTTGCCGGACCGATTATTTGGCTGCAAGACAACATTATCGAGTGTATGTCTCATTTTAAACGTCTAACGGCCGTACAAGCTGATTTTAAAACAAACTTCAGTACATCCAGCATCACGTCAACCACAACATGACCACAACCGATCCAAAAAAAGAAGTGCTCTTGTCTTAGCCGTATCAGATTTCCACCAAACGCATATAAAGTTTTGTATTACCTCATATTCAAGGTAGGTGCAAAATAATAACAATGAGTGCATTATTCGATCAACTATAAACACACCTGAAGTAAGTTACCCGAAATGGACAGTACCTTGCTGTGTGACTGCGTTTCCATTCGTTGTTTAGGACGTTGCAGCAAGCGTTGATGTATTCGGGACGATTGTGCAGTTCTACGAGTTCCATATTCATTCACGACGGCTGCCCGTTGCATTGATAAAATGAACTAGTTAGCATAGGAGTTGTCACATCAACGTTCAAATTTCACCACATAGTAACGCCGTAATGCGGTGAATCAAACAAACAACAAAAGTCGTCGTTTTTTTTTTCCATGTTTTTTTCTCTAGATTGGCTTGACTTGCGTTGACTCGGTTAAAAACGTAAAGGCTCACAACTCTTTTGTTTAAACAGTAATAAACGCTAAGCTACTTGAACTGGCTTAAGTAGTTTTATATTAGTATAAAGCGTTTTGTTGTTGTCAGTGATTGAAAAGTGAGGTTGTAAATTGAATAAACTGGGAGCGGGTTTTCGCACTTGATATCACCCACTCCTCTCTCCGCATGCGCCCCGTCGCTGTAGCAACGGAGGCGCGTCGTCTGCTTTCAGGACGCCGCGGCGCCAAATTGAAACGGGTGGTGAGCGGTGGTGCCGCACGCTGCTCTTTGAAACGCACCGTCAACGGCGAGAAGCGTCGTTGTCACATCTACGATTGCGATAAATAAATGCGAACGTAAAGCACGAGGCATTCGGCGCATTTACCTCAGCCTAGTCACGAACAGCTGATCCCACAATTCGTGTCTCGATATGCGCTGGCTGTGGCTAGGCTAATCGGCGCTAGCATATGATCTTTTTAGGGCTGTACGTACATTTAAGAATCAATGGGATCAATCGACAGGCATTAATCAATTCTCGATAGGTTAATCGGTTGGTGCCAAAAACTATATTTAGAGTTTGAAGTCCTTTTTTATTTTGCTATGGGGTCTTCCACACGGAAGAGTCAAAATCATATGCATTCTTAAATATTGCAGCAATGTATCGTCTGTGTGTGAGAGGTATACACTGACTTGTTGTATGCCTCTAAAATCATGTCTATGAAAAATCATCCTTTGAACTCGACCATTCATGATTCATCCTCACAACAGCTCTTTTTAAACCGTCCATCTATTTCCATGCCGTTCCCTCTCAGAGTGAGAGCAGAAGCCCCTGAGCTAGAGGCGTCATTTTCACACATCTACAAAAAACCCATAATTGATTTTATTGCACCCTGGCAACTCAGCCGTTTCTTGTGACCTGTCCTTTTTGCAATACGACAAAAACGGGGCACCAAGGGCAGCTATTATGCAGCATTTCCTCTTCCTGCAGGAGAAACATCAGTGTGCAGAGTTTTACGGCGATGCATCAAAGACAGCAGATGCGGCGTCTTGTGCTGCGCACGGACAGAACTTAAACGTGGGAAAAAGAATGAACTCCCACAACAGCATTTTTACGGCTGAAGCACACGGCATTTTACTTGTTTTAGATCACATTGTCCAACAACAAATTTCAACGCACTTTTATCCAGAAAACGCTCAGAAAATTATGTACTCAATCTTGTTTTTAAGGCCCTTATGCCGGAATACAGCTCAAGTCTTGAAATAACAATATGTTGGGTTCCTTGCCGCTGTGGAATAGCCGGGAATGAAACCGCAGATCAAATGGCCACTGCTGCTACACCCTTGAATACAGTGGACATAGCGACAGTGCCGTACACAAACATAAAACCACGCATCAGACACCACCTTCGAAACACAGGGCAAACACACTGGAGTGAACAGACAGATAACAAGCTACACTAATAAAACCACACTTGATATCATACACTACTGACTCACACAACAGACACATTGAAGTTACCTTAGCTAGGTTGCGAATAGCTCCATACACATGTAACACACTCGCACATGCTCACTGGATCTTCAAGACCCCTGTGTAGCAGGTGTGGGGAGGGCCTATCCGTGACGCACATCCTCATTAAATGCAAGGCACTCGACATTACACGACGCAAACACTTCAGAGAATTCTACAGACAACATATTTCACCATGTCCGTCATACTTTTTAAGAGACAATGCCATGTTTTCTGTTCAGTGCACCTTTAAGTTTCTCTCAGAGGTTCAATTCTTACAGCTCGTCTCATACCACCCATAGTTTTAGCCCTGGTCCTATACACCAGCCACTTTATTTATCTTTTAACCACTCTTGGTCTTCATCCTGGCACTGTACACCGGCCGTCCTCATAGTATTTTATTTTACGTGTGTTAACTCTAACTAATTTTAGTGGTCACCTATTCATCAAAGCACTTTCTTGGCGCTCTTTGCCCAAGTTAGCCTTGCGCCATTAACATTCAAACATCATCATCATCTTCGAATGCAGAATACCTAAAACATGAACCTCATTTGTGCGCGCCAGATGCAAGAAGGTCTGTTTTATTTGTACAGTGACAATCAGCGCGGATCAGTCAAATGTGGCAGTCACCTCATGTAAATTTCTAAATCACGTATTCGTGTGAGGCAGCAGTAAGCAGTCAAGGAATGATGCATTGATTGCGAAAATAGGTGATGCAACATCTGGGGTTAATAAAGAATATTTCCCCCCTGCATGTGCATGTGCCATATTTCAGAAATCTGCTCTTCAGGTACTTTAGTGACCTGATTGGTTGTTTCGTAGACTACCGGTACTTTTCTACGTAATAATAATAATAATGTTTATTTCTGCCTCAAAAACATACAAAGAGAGACAGAGGAGCTGCAGAAAAAGCCGTCATTACGGCTTGACAGGCCGCAGCCCCCGTTCAGACAAGCAACAGCAGCAGCAATGAACAGCGAAGCGGTTAATTACAGCTTGAATCAAAACTACGCACGCGTACAAGCTTTACGCGTTACATAACAAATGGGTGAAGAAATAACACATTCATCAAACAATAAATAAAAACAAACACACATATTTACAGCATAATGATGTACCAAAAAATTCAGCTGAAATACATTATATATACCTGCAATGCAGTTCCCGGTGCGTACATCTGAACAAATCAAACCCTTCACAGTCATACATGTTCAAAAGAGAAGGCAAAGCATATTTCAAGCATTCCCAACCGGTATTTAGGCGCACCATTGGAACAAACCAACTTCCTTGCATTCTGAACGGGTAACTTGTTTTCTTTTGTTGAAGATGGGCCAGATTTCGTATATGGTCTATATTCCTTTTGGTTTCTATTTTAAATCGAACACTCAGCCGGTATTTGTACAAGTCGTATATTGTAATTACACCTGCTTCAAGAAAGAGACATTTGCTTGGCGCACAGTACTTCTCATTGAAAACATAACGAAGGAACTTTTTTTGCAATAGATGAATTTTCTTTAGAAGTAAGTGTGTGGCAGTTCCCCATACAAGCTGACAGTAGTTCATATGAGAGTAAAATAAAGAGTTATACAATAGTAGCTTTAAAGATTTTGGGAGAATATACCTGATACACCCAACGGTACCAGTTATCCTTCCCAAGCGCGAGACAACATGATTTACATGATTTTCCCATGACATAGTGGACGAAAATACTACACCAAGGCACTTAAACTGATCTACCACTTCTATTTGTCGACAGCTAAACATAATGGGATCGTGGGAGGGAACTGGTTTGTTTTTCGGATGAAATATTAATGCTTTTGTCTTTTTTTCATTTACGCGCATGTAATTAGACTTCGACCATTTCTCCAGCGCGGCCATCAATGTGTTACAGGCCTGTATCAGACCATGGACATCTCCACCAGAGAAGAAAACGCTCACATCATCGGCATAAATAATATATTTTGCATCCCGGTTGATATTTATAATGTCATTAAGGTAAATATTAAACAGCAACGGACCAAGCACACTTCCTTGTGGGACGCCAGAAGAAACCGGTTTTACTTCTGAATATGTATTGTTTATAATGACGGTTTGTTTTCTTTTAGACAAATAGGACTTTATGAGTAATGCAGCTTGGCCCCTAATTCCGTAGTACTCTAGCTTCTTTAGAAGTAACTCGTGGTTCACCAAATCAAATGCCGTGGAGAAGTCTATGAAGACTCCCACTACAAAGGCTCTATTTTCAAATTGTGTAAGAATATATTCTTTTTGTTCCAGGAGGGCGAGCTCTGTAGATTTGTTTTTCTGAAATCCAAATTGGCATGCTGTAATCACGTTGTGTTTATCCAGGAATTTAATTAGTCTGATATGCAAAACCTTTTCCAAGGCTTTTGAGAATATAGGGAGTATAGATACGGGTCTATAATTGCTGAAGTTGTTGCGATCTCCACTTTTGAACAGGACTATTATTTTGGCTATCTGCATTTTCTCTGGAAATACTGATGTCGTTAAGCAAGTGTTAAATATATGTGCAACTACTGGTGCTATTATATCTGCAACATGTTTCAGTGGCCTTATTTGAATATCGTCAATATCTAGACATTTGCTATTGTTTAAGTTGTCTATAACCGATATCACTTCATCTGTTGTCACAGGTTCTAAGAATACTGTGTTTACATTCGGAACACGCATATATTCACATGCATCCTTCAATGAGCCGTCTGCTTTCATATTTGTGAAAAAATGGTTAAACGCATTGGCCAGCTCAGTTCCACTTAGTTCTCTGTCATCAATTTTCAAATTTAACATTTGATTCTGTGGCTGGTTACGGTGAAGTAATAAGTTTAACCTACTCCAGGTAACATCATGACGACCTTTCTTTATATCTAAGAATGCGGAATAGTATTCCGTCCGGGCTGCTCTCAGTTTCTTCGTCAATCTATTTCTAAACTGTTTGAAAAACTTCCAATCATGGATTGTGCGCGTTGTTAAAAACGTTTTATAAAGCTTGTCCTTCACTTTAATTTCGTGTCGCAGCTCAGGTGTGATCCATGGTTTCCGAGACTTTCTAGGTGGTTTTCGTGTTGTAAAAGGAAAATAAAAATGATAAAGTTGCTTGAACATTCGCAGAAAAGTATTGTAAGCCTCATTTGAATTATTAAGCGTGAGAATGGGGGTCCAGTCAACCTGAATAAGTGCAATACGAAAAGCATTAAGCGAAGCTTCATTTATGCTCTGAAATCTAATGCCTACTTGATGTTTGAGTGGTTGGGCTAGCGTATCCATGCACAAATATATTGGAAGGTGATCGCTAATAGGGCATGATAGGACACCTGCCTGAAGTTTTGGATGGGAAATGTTCGTAATAAAAAGATCTAAAGTGGATTGGCTTTCAGTTGTTATTCGAGTAGGAACTTCAATTACATTAATAAAACCGTTTGAAGCCAAGACAGTATTAAATTCTCCGGCATAATAGGTATTACAACTCATATCAATGTTGAAGTCTCCAGAGGCAATAAGCGTGTAGTTTCCATCAGCAACAAACGATAAGAACTCTTCGTAAAACTTCAGAAATATTGTGACATTCTTACTGGGTGGGTGGTAGCAAACAGAGTAAATTAGTTTGCCCACACATAGAGATAATATTTCGTAATCAGGTGTAATAACACTGTACGGGGCTAGTATTTCACCATTTACACTCACATCGAGCAACAGTGCTACTCCTCCACCACGGCCCACAGATCTATTGAGGTAATGTGTAGTATAGTTTGCCAATTTGAAGACGTTATGCGCGCTTGTGCTCCATGTTTCACTCAACATAATCGCGGAGAACTTGAACTGAAATTCACTAAAAAATTCATCTAGGGATTCTTTTTTATTTTTTACTGATCGGGCGTTCACATGTATAGCTTTCACGGAAGTAGCCGAGAACGAGGAAGTGATACAGGGAAGGTCAGTTGGCAGGAGATAAGGGCATTGCATTATTTAGATATGTTCTTTCTCTAGACCTTACAAAGCGCAGTACTTATTTGAAGCGGTCCAAATCATTGGCACTTTTGACACGAAGTATACGCGTACCTTCATCTTTGCGGATCAGAACTTTTCCATCCGTGTGCCAAGCAAACCGATAGCCGCTGTCTTTCGTCCACTCTTTCACCGCACGAAGCAAGTCCCTATTCTGTCGGGTCATGTTCTCCTGAATGAAGATAGGCGGTTCTTCATTCTTTAATTTGTTTTTAGCTTTCAGCCACGAGTCTCTTGTTGTCTGTCTCGTGAAACGAGCGATTAATCCTGGCGTCTTATCGGGGCGG
Organism: Haemaphysalis longicornis; assembly: GCF_048455015.1. NCBI lineage: Eukaryota > Metazoa > Arthropoda > Arachnida > Ixodida > Ixodidae > Haemaphysalis > Haemaphysalis longicornis. The sequence continues at coordinate 88,227,341 of NW_027526407.1, read as the reverse complement.
GCCGGTAGTCTGTGTATCGTCTGAATGTCGGCTTCCATGAGGGGCGGTACTTCAAGCTTCCTGGCGATTCCATTTAGAATGGAAAGTAGATTTTCGTCAGGCGCAACCGATAGACCATGAAATTCTAGGTTGAGCTTTCTGCTCCGGTACTCAAGCTCATTAACATCCTGTTGAAGTTGCGCTTGTACGACTTGGTTCATGTCGTCCTTGCGTTCCAGTTCAGCTACTCTCTTCTTTAGTGCTTTTATTTCACTGTCTTGACGCGAAGCCTGTTTTTCAAACTCGTCGAATTTCATAGACATATGTTTGACAGACTGTTCCATTTCCTCAACTTTTTTGGCCAATTCAGGCAAGCTATCAAGCTTTTTGAGGATAGAGGCGAGAGCTACCTTTATGTCAAGCACAGAGTCAGCACCTTCCCTACTGCTCGTTGGTGACGCAATGTCTTGGCACGTGAGGCAGCACCACTCCTTTTTTGCGGATTTGCTTTTTGACTTAAAGGATTTCTCGGTTACGCCAGCGCATTTCCCAAAGTGGTAAGTGTTTGAACACTCAGTGCACTTCACGTTTGCCACGTCATCACGAATGGTTGCCTTGCAAGACGCACACACGAGAGACATTTTTCCTAGGAGCGCAGGCAGTTAGGCGAGTAACATTCGACAAACCATTGAGACACTCTTACAAGAAATCAATGGCAGCAGACAGCAGCGGCAGAGGCAGTGACAGTTTGAGAGGCATATTTGCAAATTGCTGTACTAACCTGCAACAGGGGCAGTTTCGTTGTTAGCGACGTGTTCACGCCGCTGCCGCTGCTGCCAAGTGAAAGCTGCTGGGGTGTGCGCTGGTTTATCTTGGATGAACTCCCGGATGGCGCCTGCGCAGACGATGCTTGTAGAGCGTCGAGCCCTCCGTTGCTTGCTTGATGTTGGTTGTTTCTTTGGATGTTCCAGGGTGGGCGTAGCGGCAGTGGTCTTCGCTTTCCGGGCGGTGGGACACTCAGTCACGGCAGCCTGCAACAGGGGCAGTTTCGTTGTTAGCGACGTGTTCACGCCGCTGCCGCTGCTGCCACATGCGTTATGTTAAAGAGGCCCGTCTAAACTAGCGGAAAACTTTACTGCTTCAGCCGTCTTGGCCAAAATAAAGACACCCACCCTTGGGGTCGGTTCCACTTCGCTAGGTCCGATTTTTTGTCTCTGTGGAAAATTTGCACGTTCATTCACACCCATAAACCCCATAATTGTGTCCTTTATCTTTCTTCATATAATATATGCAGCGAATGATAAATACGACCAGTGAGGTATAGCTGAATTATATGTTAGACATATAAACGTAATCATTATGTTAATGGCCAGTTCTGTACTGTAATTGAGACTGTGAATTTCTGCAGTTATATATATATATATATATATATATATATATATATATATATATAGAGAGAGAGAGAGAGAGAGAGAGAGAGAGAGAGAGATGAGAAAATGCTTATTGTCAGAGCATTTATGGTGCTGCTGTAGTGGTTCCCTCTTTATGAGAATCCATGAGCTGCCTTACCCCCGGCTGCCCTCTTGGTGAGCAGGAGCTGGTGCGAGAGGCCGGGGCTGTAGAGCAGTGTCTCCCACTGCTCCTGAGGATTTGTGATGCGGGGATGGGCTGGTGGGTGCTTGTTTTTTCTACACTCTAGGATAATGTGTCTGAGTGTAACAGGTTGTTGGAAGTATTTTCATTCTGCTGGATATTGGGTGGGGGATATCCGGTGTAGCCTAATTGGCTGCGGGAAGGTGTTGGTTTGTAGGAGTCTGAGTGTTGTTTCTTGAGATTTCGTGAGGCTTGGGTGAGGTAGCGGAAAGTCCGTCGATTAAGCTTGCAATGGTGTGTTATTTCGTGGTATGTTACGAGAGGTATAGGTTCTCCATATCCTCCGAGGCCTGGTCGGCAAGTTCTCGGGCCTTTTGGTGGGCAAAGTTGTTGCCCTCAATGGGGGCAAGTGCAGGCGTCCACACAATCCTTACTTTTCTATCGGGGAATTTGGTTGAGAGCATGCGGTGCGTTGCTCGTGCCACCCAACCCGACCTAAAGCTCCTGCAGGCGTCCTGGGAGTCCTTTACGACTACCGTGGCTTCCGTATGCGTGAGGGCCAGCGCTACAGCTAGCTCCTCCGCTTCATTGGTCTATGTGTTTATAAGGGTGGCACTGACAAGGAGCTCTGTCTTTGTGGTGACTACTACTGTCTTTGCACTTCTACCACGGATTGCGGCTGCATCCGTAGGGTGCCGTATTTCCTGTTTAAGGCTTTAGCTCTAGCTTCTCGCCGACCGGAGTGGTGAACCGGGTGCATGTTCTTTGGCAATGGGTTGGTTAAGATAATATGCCGCCACCGCTCAAGAAGCTGCTTGTTCGGCTTGGAAGTCTAGATAGCTCAATTTGATTAGGTTCCACAGTTTTTGATAGGTTTTTTTCATTGCAAGCCGTGCTTTCCCGCTGTAGAGGTGGCCTTCTGTGAGCTCGTCCACCGTGCTGTGCAGACCCATGCGAAGGAGCCTGTCTGTTGACGCGCTCATGGGGATCCCAAGGACTTACCTCGTGGCTTTATGGATAAGGGTGTTGAGTTTTTCCGTATCAGCCCTGGTTAGAGTCATGTAGGGCACTGCGTATGTCAGCCTCGATATAACAAAGGCCTGGATAAGACGGGTGGTATAGTTTTCTTTCATGCCCTGGTGTCTATTTGTGACTCCTGGAATCATATGCACAACTTGTTCGGTCGTTCTGGAGAGGCGCTGGAGCATCATGTCGCATTTTGCATGAGCTTGTACAAAAAGACAAAGTACCCTGAGTGAGCTGCAGGTCTTAATTGTGTGTCCCTCTAAATTGATTTCGGTGTTGTCCTTCTCTTTTTTAGTGTGACGACGACGGACCACCAAGAGTTACGACTTCTGTGGGGAGCAAGCACTCCAGTCCGCTTTTTGCTTTCTACTTTACAACGTCAGCTGCTTGTTGCAAAGAGTCTTGAAGTCTACCGCGTGAGTCAGTGCGAGTCTGAATTGTTATATCGTCTGCGTAGACCGCATGGTTTAAACTTGGAATACTCTCCAGCCTTGCCGGTGTAGTCAGGAGCGCGATGTTATATAGGAGCGGGGAGATGAACGAGCCTTGGGGTGTACCTCTACTTCCGGGAGTGATGGGATCTGAGTTGATATCTCCGATTTTGAGTGTCGCTGTGCGGTCTGAAAGAAAGTCTACAATGCAGTTGTACATTATCTCTCCGCATACTGTGTTAAGGTTTCATAGAATTGCCTCGTGCGACACGTTATTAAAAGCCTCTTTGAGGTCAAGTGCTAGTACTGCCCGCGGGGAGTGCCAAGTGGCGGAGGCGAGGATTTCTTTTTTAGCTGAATAAGCACGTCCTTAATTTCAAGATGATTTCGAAATCCCAACATGGTGTCCGGCAATTTCTGGGTTTCATGCAGGTATTGCTGCATATGGTTGAGCACAGCCCTTTCCATCCCCTTTCCCACACACGATGTGAGGGATATTGGCCGCAAATTATTAATGTGCGGGGATTGGCCTGTCTTGGGAATAAATCTTATCTCTGCTGTTTTCCACTGCTGTAAGATCTTGCTTTTCATCCAAAACTCTTTAAAATACTCCAACAGGGATATGAATCAATTCATAGAGCTTGAAAATCATGCACTTTCTGCAGCGCTGTGCGATGAAGCACACAAAATCAAGTGTTTTTCTTCACACATATCTCCATGGGAAATTTTCAATACATAACATGATCTGTGAATTTTACGCAGAAGAACTATTGTGCATGATTGAATGTTTGTTATCGCCCGGACATAGCTAAAAGACAAACGTAGGTTGCCAAACGTTGTTATATTGAGAACTTACCACGTCATACGGCAATGTTATGTCATCACACAGATGCGACAGAGTGTTTCCGTCGCAGTTGTTCACTTGAGAAATCTCGATAATGGGTAAATGTTCTCGTACTTTACCCAGAAGAAGCTGTCTGCATTTGATTGAGTTTTTGCTATTCCCGGAACAAAATAAAATGAATAATGGGGCTGCTTGCTTGTGATTCATTGACTAAACTCAAAAGTCGGAGTAATAAACATACAGCACGAGCACTAACAACTAACATTTATTCATCCAGGGAAAAAGATGTCACCCCGCATACAATAAACACCTTGGCCTACTCCAACAAAGATATAGCCACCCTATCATCCTTTATATTGCCACCCTATCATCCTGTATATAAATATGAATGCCACAAGAAGTCACAAAGCAGAAAAACGGTGCCACGAAGTAATGCACGTCTTTGTGCGAGCGCTCGTGAGAGAGAGAGGGGCTGCTTTGAATACCCTGGGAATATGTAGATTATGTACCGAAAATATGTTACCTTACTCACCACCTTTTTCAGCTACAAGTTTCTTTGCACTGGATACCGATGTTCCGTGGAGTGCACATAAATATATGTCGATAGGTGTTACACGCCACCGAAAAAACATACAAAGGAACACAAACTGCGCCGGGCGATGAAACCGTAAATGCCATTCCTCTAATCAAATTAATTTCGGGGGTGTTCTGATAGCGAAACGCACTCGCTGGCTACGCACTGCCAACGTTGACATAGAAATGTAACTGCCCTAATATGCAGAACCGTTATTGTCTTGCAAATGTTTCACACTGAACACATATGTTTAGATGCACAGTGTTGGTGCAGCGAACTGGTCCCATGGGCACACATTTAGCAAAACTAGCGCCGCAAAAGATATCGCCGGCGTTCCTGGAGGCGAACGGAAGGCTCTCGCACGCACATGCACGCACGCACACGCACTCACGCACGCACACACACACAGACAAGAAAAAAACCTGTTCTTTTCACGCCCCTCAAAAATTCATGAAAACCCACATCTCTAGGAAGTAGTAGAAAGGAGGTAGATAATTTTGCGGCCTGAGACATGTTGAAGGTAGGCCCCTTGAGAAAGTAGGAGAGGCCGCGTGGGGTGAAAACAGCAGAGTCAATGCTCGAAACTGCTAGCGCTATACTGTTTTGTATAGTGTACCGTGTTTATGTATGTGGGTCGATGTATGAGCCTCATACTTTGGATGAAAAAAAGAAAAGAAGACAAGATAGTAGTTCGGTTAATCATTGTCATCCTGGGTAGTGATGCTGGGGCAGAAAAATGCTTAATGCACTCTCAGGGGGTTGGCAAGGAATAGGATGGTCATCAAAAAAAAAAAAAATACGCGATGGTATTACTTACTGCACCACCACTTTCCCGCACACCACCATCATCACCAATCTCAAAGCACGCTCGTGCTTCAGCAAAGCGCACGCATTGCAGATTCGATCTTCCTCCTCCTCTTAGCCAAGAAGCTGCTTTACAGATTCCTTGCCCAAAGGAAAGCCTATGCCTCCCCAACGCGCTAAGCCCTTGTCTTCAAAGACTCAGCTCTCACCGGAATGTTCTACGTCCGCACAGCCATTATCGCCCAACGCGGCTGCGAGCCCAACAAAAGCCAGCGGGAGCTCAGAGATGGCTCCAGAACTTAAGAAGACGTCGAGGCTGCCCCGCCGGCAGCGTTCTTCATCCACAAATTTGGAAAAATCATCTCACACGAGGGACAAAAGTGCAAAGAAGACCCTCGCCAACTCCTTTCGGCAAAAGGGTGTGAAGGAGTCACCAAAAGCGCCCTACACCGCAAATTCACGACGGAATTTGCGTCCGCCTCAAGAGCGAAAGACACCCAAGGACCATTTCAAGGGTCACGAAGAGCCACACCCTCCCAATGCTCCTGATGGCCTCAAGGAACGAATGACCGCCAAACCAACAGGATCGGCAGAAGGCCTCACTGTACTCAAGCCAGGTGTGACGCCACTGACACCCGATCGAACCCAAGTCTCTGCTGAGCCGCCGATCCCGTCTTCACCAAGTGCAGCAGCGGTGCTGCCTTTGCCATTGGTGCAGGAGAGCGCGCTGGCACATGTGTATAAGGCCATGGCAAATCATCCTGTTGGCTCGCCAGACGGTCAGAAGTCATGCGAAGAGCCTATCGGTGAGCCCAAGGTTTTTATTTTTTACTAACATAGCTTATGGAGCTGCCCAGTCGTAACTGAAAATATGACGAAGCCGGGATTTCTTGCTCCACTTGGCGACGTTCATTTGAGCCTTCGACTTTAACGTGCAGTCACTAGGTGCTTGTTTGAAAATTTTATCACGTTATCCACAGGTTTAGGTGCACCTGCGTTGATATTCGGCCGCACCTCCTGTTTTTACCTCCTGCAAATTGAAGTGGAATTTGATGTATTATGCATGGTGCGAAGTGCATAGGGAACTGAGTGGAACGGCTATGGTTTCCAGGAACCATGACAGCACGGCCCGGTTAAATTATCTTCATACGATCACGCTTCACCTCCTAAGTTTTTTCCGCACCGCCTTTCTAGTTGCCTGGTCCGCCTTGTGTTTTTTCTACTTTTCTTTCTCTCATTTTCCTTTAATATGTACCGCTGTCCTTTCTTTCCCTTTCATTTCCCGTATCCCCTCCCCCCTGAGTAGGGTAGCCAACCGGACAGTATTCTGGTTAACCTCCCTGCCTTTCCTGTACTATTCCTTCCTTCCTTCCGCAACATTGCGGAGCACGAGTCGAATGGTTGGGTGGAAATTCTGCCTGCTCAGTTGTACTTTCGTTTGAGTGCATCCTCAGTCACTCCACACCAAGCGGTATTTTCACATTGGTTATGTAGGATTTAGGTCTATAATCACATCCCACTGGTGCGAGGCTGTCAGCTTCAAGGAACACAAGCCCTTTCGCTTACTTGTTTCTGGGAGGGCTACTGGTGCTTAATGAGTACATTGACATCCATTGCATGAAAGTGGTGTGTGCGGGCGTTTAAACACTTCAAAGTGCATTATCGGGGTATTTTGTAAACAACTTAATCTTAGCGAAAATGTAGTAGTAGTAGTATGAAACTTTAATGAGCCTTATAAAGTAGGAGTGGTTCCCTAGTCCGGGAATCCAAGTGACGACCGGGCGACCGATGCCCTAGATGCCAGTAGTTGCTGGACGTCCAGGTGGTCGCTGGTGGTCAGGTTCTCCCACAGCTCATGGAGGAGGAGGGGGGAAGGAAAGGGTGGGAGGTCAGGGTTATGCGTACACTCTAATAAAATGTGGATGAGTGTGCCAGGCTTAGAGCAAAAAGTGCATTGGGCGGGAAATCGAGTGGGAAACATGTGGTGTAAGCGAATTGGATGGACGAAGGTATTCGTTTGGATGCGACGAAGAGTCGTTTCTTCTGATTTGGACAGCTTAAAGTGAGGTTGAGGGAATTGTTGCCTGTCGAGTCGATAGTACTGTGTAATTTCTTGAAACGTAACCAGTGGTGTGGACTCCGCTTGTTCTTCTGGGGCCTGGGAGGAGAGTGCGCAGGCTTGATGATGGGCAAAATTATTGCCTGTCAATGTACAGTGGGTGGGTGTCCAGACGAGGGCGACGTTTCGTTTTGGCTGATGTTGCGAGAGGAGGCGGAAAGTTGGTGGGGCCACCCTCCCCGCCAAGAAGCTCCGACAGGCAGCTTGGGAGTCGGTTAAGATGACCGCGCTCTTGGTGTGAACAAGTGCGAGTGCAATCGCCAGTTCCTCAGCAATATGCGTGGATGTCGTGGTAATTGAAGCACAGGTTATAAGGGCCGATTTGGTGGTGACGGTTGCAACCTTGTGCTGCCCGTCTGGATAAGAGCTAGCGTCTGTATACGCGACGTCCAGACTGTTCCCATAGATGTTCTCGTGGGCTTGACTCCGTGCTTGTCTTCTGCCCGAGCATTGTCGCGAGATGAAGAAGAAACAGAAAAACGTTACGTAGCGCAGGGGTACACTTGAATGACGAAGATGTGCGTCACGCGTGACCTGGCTCGGGCGTGACCTGAAGGCCAAGTTGTAAATAATGTAAATAGACCGTTCATCATACTAAACACGGTTAGTGGCATCTGTCCTCCTGCCATGTAGCAATATATTTTCACATATATCAGAAATACCACGCAATTCGCAAAAAAGGTCAAAGAAAAGTTTGATAGCCCTCATGAAAATGGACGTTGAGTTTTAATAGACCCCCTATTGAGTTCCTATAAAGTCAATAAAAAGACAATAAAAACTCATCGCTTATAGACTGAGCTCGTTAAAAAGTCAACAACCTTTATTGCACAAACTTCACCAACATTTTATTGCCTTCAAGACACTGAGTTTTAATACACTTCATTTGGCGTTTCTATAGAGTAAACCAAATCTCCCATCCTAAATACTGCGGCCAATATAAAATCAATTAACTGTTTATTGCAAAAGTGCAACATGAATTTTATTACCTTCACTATATTGAGTTTTCACAAACTCTGTATTGCCTTTCTATAGGGTCGATCGAATTCGTAGTGTGTGGACTGTGGTCATTAGACAGGCAATAAACTTCTTATAACGAAGACGCTGCAAGTATCTTATTGCCTTCATTATATTGAGTTTCAATAGACTCTGTATTGGGTTTCTATAGCCCACCCACGGAGGTCTGGTAGCTCATCGGTGCATATATGTGGGCTGCTATTGCGCCCCCTGCCCCGCCCCATCAACCAAGATCGCGCGATGGACGTCCCATCACTACGTCTTGGGAGCACTTGGTAGCAGTGGCGCCTGGGATGGCGGACATCACCGCCGGACAGTTCGAGCCCCTACAAAGCTCCTCTGTTAAAACTTGCCAGAAAACCTGACTCACAGGAAACAGGATATTACGACTATACTCAATAAGAATTTTATAGAAATCTAATAGAGATATATTTAATAAAAACCCATCAGACATTCTGTTCAGACTTGCTCATATGCGACAGGTTGTGATGACTGGGCACTATAAGGATTTTATAGAAATCTAATTGAGATAAATTTAATAGAAACCAGTCAGAAACTCTATTCAAAGCTGACTCACACGCAAGAGGTTGTTAAGAGCATACTCAAACATAATTTTAAGAAGGCTAATGCAGGCAAATTAAAAAAAAACTCATCACAAAGTCTATTCAAACTTTATTCACACGCAAAAGGATGTTACAACTATACTCAATAGGAATTTTATAAAAATTAATTGCCATAAATTTAATAAAAATCCGCCAGAAACTGTATTCACATCTGACTCTCATGCAACAGGCTGTTGCGACTGTACTCAGTAAGAATTGCATAGAAACTTATTGAATTTATTTTATAAAAACCCTATAAGAAACTCATAAGGAACTAGATTCAGAACCGATAAGGTCTACTGACTTGGCTCTACAGACTTTTAATTAAAACGTGTTGGCCAATTTGTAATGGAACCTCAATAGAAATATTCTATCGAATGTTGACAAAAAGTTTATAAAACTCTTTTGAGCAATCTCAATAAGAAGTTTATTAAATCCTGGTAAAAAATTTTATGAGGGAGTTGATTGGGATGTTTTGAGACCAATAATTATATATCGAATTTTCACACAAAGCAAGAGTTTATTTTAATCACCTCTCTCGCCGCGGAGGTGGAGGTCTGTCTTACTGATAAGTACGTACCAGTGTGAATTGCTACATGCTTTTGGCTTCGTGAACAGTGTTTTTAAAATACTAATCTTGAAACTTTTCAACAATGACATTTCGCCAGTATACCATCCAATAGAAACAGCATACCTTCCTTGATTACCTTGAAACTTTTTTCCTCTACTGCAATAGAAAAAAAAAAAAACTTCACGTTGTCTGCGGTGGGGATTACAATATAAGTCCCACTACAACATCTGCTAGTAATGAGCCCACTTGGTTATATAAAAGTTTCGGTCTTAATAACGTTATCTATCTGCCAGGAAGAGTAACTACTAGCTCTTCAACACGTATTTATTTTTTTCTCGTCAGCTCCAACATTAAGAAGGTAAAGGCAGGAGTAATGTATATGTTGCACTCTGGCACCATAAGAAACAAAGTACATTTAGCATCTTAGTTCGCAGTATTAGTACTAATAACTTAGTGCGTTCTCGTGATAAACTTTTGGCCACACCTCGGACAGAAGTTTTTGATTACAACAATGCAAGGGGAGCATTTAATGGTTTACTCAACCATTTCAAGTCAATCTACAGTACCACCTCTTCATTAAAACTACTCAAGCAGCCTCGAAAAATGCGAAAGCCATTGATTACGCAAAACCTGCCAAAAACAATAAAACAAAACACATTATCTACGAGAAATTTCTTTCCCGTCGTGCCCCAACTTACTGAGACAATTTAAAAGATTTCGTAATCGATTCAATAAAGAAATCTACTACGCCAAAACAAGATATTTTCATACCGTTTTCACAGAATCCTCCAACACAGACGTTATTTAGAAAAAAAGATTACCTGCGTTATTGGCACCCGAAAGACTACTAGTACAATTTTCAAAGTTCACAATTAATGGCAATATAGTTGGGGGCACTAAATCATTTAATGATTTAATAAGTGCCACGTATATTTGCACCCACCCTCTTTTATGAGGGACTATCAAAATACTTGGAAAGTAATTGCTCTGGCACCATATGTTTTTGTCCTGTCCTCCCTTTGAGTTTGTAAAGTTTTCAAGTTATCATGATCAATATAGGTCCGAGCAAATTGCGAAATTTATAACTCTTCAGTGCACCGATTCGTGCCATAAACTTATGGCCGTCCCTTTCTACTTTTTCACACTTCACAAACTCAGTTGCTGTCAAGAAATCGTATTTTAATGTCAGTTGTATAGCAAGACACGTTCGACTTCTGAAACTATGCTTTTCCCGTTATATCCAGCCTTGAATGTTTTAGGAATAAATTATTTCCTTCCGGGGTATGGTTTAAAGTCTTTGGAAGCTGGCGAAATTACTTGAAGTACTTTAATAAACCTTTTTTATACTTAACTAGTATAGGAGACCCTACTTTGAGCATTCGATGTAAGGTGAACCTATAATCGTCCTTAACTATAGTATGTGACGTGTTTTCATAAACAAGTTAGCCCTCGCAGCTGAAAAAAAAAATAACCATTTCTGGCAGTTACCATGGAAGAGAGATCGTTCCATGGGCTTCGAGATCACAAGTGAGTGCCTTACTGGCGTTGCTATTATTGCACAGGAAAGAGACAGCTTAGGAGAAGCTGCCAGGTGCGCGTCCCGCGCGTTTTGTGAAGGGTTAGAAAGGGCGCGCATTTGAAATCGCTTCGAAAAAGTGGGCATGACTCCAGATTAGTGAAATTCTGCTGCCCGGCCGGTCCATACGGCGTAGTAATTGCGAAAATGTGCGCATTGACGTTAACTGGATCAAGAGTCAATCGCAGAGCTCGATGAACGAAAGCCAGAACATTTGCCGCCAATCTGCTCGCTGCGTTATAAATGTATTAGAGTGTTCTGCCGCCACGGCCACGTAACTGCCTGCAGTGTCTTATCCCCCACCTCTCCCGCTGTTCCTCCCCAGTAAAGATGGTTGTGGTTCGTTTCCCCGAAGTCCGGTGTCGATCAGGAACCCAATCGCCCGGGCTCCGGCTGATTTGGCAGGAGGCTGGCAGGGCGATGGTGTTGAAGTTTTGGGAGACGGCGGTCGAATTGATGAACTCGAGGCGTTGGGGTTGATTAAGTGAAACGAAGAGTTTATATACAGCTATTTACAGTAGGATAACTGGGTACATGAGTAGTAAAAGGAAAAACTTCGAACTTCAGCTAGACCCTAGCTCCGAGTGCGCAACAAATCACCCCAGCTCCTCAACTTCGTCTAACTCTCCTATTCTCGGAGCGTACACAAACCGCTCGAGAAACGACGGCCGAGACTCTGTCCCGCCGCAAGATCCATCTAGTTGCCCGGTACGGCGCTGTACCCTAAACCTCCGACGCGATCTTAACCGCTAGCCTAGGGGGCTCCCAAATCCCAACCTAGCTTTAACGGTCGAGACTCCTTGTCCCGCCTGGAACTGCCAGCTCGGCGCTCAGACAAGAACGATTTCCAACGGCCAAGTTCGGCCTTATAAAACCTCGAGATCACCCTCTCTCGGGAACGCCCCTGTAGCATTCGTATACACGCGTAAGGGAGTGCCCAAATTCACGTAGACAGCTGTCACTCAGCACGCCACGGAATATTCAATGAGGCGTCGCCATCGTTGGGTCAACGGCACGCTCGCAGACGAGCAGGTGCGCGCGACCCCGCGGGGTGAGAGCGAAAGGTGGCGACAGTGCACTGTGCCGGCCGGGGCGCGTTAACAATGGTGTCTTGCGCGGCGCGTGCTTCGACGACGGTAATCTCACCCCCTCCGCGCGTCACGCAGACGGTACCCGGAATCCGGCGGCGCCATCTGCTTTCTCAATGGGGGATTATCCCTGTGGTACGCGGTGGGCCAGACAATCCGTCTCCCGTGCGCGCCGTGACGAATTGGCGACGGCTCAAGCGTAGAGACTACAGTGCTGGGCCACCAGACAGTGGCGGGTTCTCACAGGCAGCCCGGGCGCCTGGCCGCTAATCTCATAAGTGGACCTTACATCCCCTGTCTCGGGTCAATCGATTAGAGGTTTGAGGAGCTCAGTTCCGCCGCATTCTCGTTGCTGCCGCGCCATCAGTTTGGAGAGTTTGTACGTCGCACTCGAGACACGAGCACGATGCTTGGCCGCAAGCCTTCTTGGTATATATTGGGTTTAACACTTTGTTTTGCGCTCTCTTATTTACCTCGCAAAAATTGAGCTGACGTACTCTTTTAATTAAAATAAGTCTACAAACACCAGTTACGTAATGATGTACTTCCTCAAATGAGGCTGATATCCTTGTAATAGAGGTTTTTGACAAGTATGAAGCGTGTTATACATGTATTAGATCATAAATATTTTGCTTATATAAACGTCTCGCTGAAGACGGAGAGATAACTGCGTTTCGGATCTAAGAATTTTTCAAAGTTTGACCGGTCCATTGAGTCTAGGGAGGGAGATATCGACAGAAAAATCAACGTTTTCGGGCATGAGTGGCCCAAGAAAGACGATCGTCATAAAAACTAAACTCACATCCGCGATTGGCGGGTTGGGTGTATGGCGTGTTGAAACGGTGTTGTTTTTAATTTCGTTTGGGCAGAATTTGGCAGTACAACCAACAATTATATAATTTCATTTTTTAAATTTTATTACTGCGCCTGGGGCTATGACCCGTCGTTAATTATTTTGTTTCGCTGATTTGACCCGTAATTCCACTGCGACGGGTACATTCAGCGACCAGGAGTTGTTGTGGAGACTGAATTTATAGCTTTCATACGTGCCATATTGCGCTGAAGACAGGCGTTTGTAACATTGGTGCCAAGGTTGGGAATTTTTTATCCTAAAACTTTGCAGCTCCTCCAACTTCAGGGGTCGGCTTTGCGGACGTCCAAAGCAGCTTTAAGCCGGAAGACATCATGGTCATCGGATCTCCCAACGTGACTACACCGCGGACAACGTGTGTAGTCGCGGCCGCTCCCCGAGGGAAAAACCCCACATCCGGAATGTCTTCCGCGGCAACATCAACGCTCCCAATTGCCACCCTTCTCCGTTCACTGGTGAGTTGGACAGCCAACCCTTCAAGCTTTATTAGGAAGTCAACCAGAAGGAAGAGGTTGCGGGATGGCCAGAAGCCAAAGGGCATAAAATGAATTTAGCATGCCATGGACGTACCCTTAAAAGATGTCTTCAATCTCTGGGCTGGCTATCCACAGCCTGAATGCACACACAGCTTCTGCGATGTAAAAAAAAAAATACATGATAACAAACCTTTCATCAATTTGGCAGAAAACGCTTCGCTTTCGTTCCGAAATCCTTAATGTAGGTCACGATTTGGTTCAAGGTGCAAATACGTCATTGTGGAGCACTAGCCAGAAAAGTATATGACAAACTTAAAGGCTGTTCAGCTGCCAACGTTCAATCTTCCGGGGACAGCAACGCTTCGGCCTACGTCTAAGCACTTCTTATGGTTGGGGAATGCACAGGCATGAACTATTAGTTAAACGCACGAGGCAAATTTCTTTTGCCTCGCGTTGTCGAAAGGCCCAGTATTGATGCCTGTTGACACGCTTCTCTTTATGACCCCGCTTCGTGGTTTAAAGTGGCTCCCATCCATCTTCTACCCGTTGCGCCGTCGCTAGTGTCGGCTTCCGTGTTGATGACCATGGTTAATTTCGTTGTTAGTCGGTTCCCCCGTTAAGTTGCGTTCTGCTCCTCCATTTTTTGCGGTTTTGAGGTAGCGATGGCCACCCATCCGAAGAGTTTATTCTCCCTTCTTTAAATTCGTTGTGCTGTAAAACCTTTTCTACCCGCACTCTCTCCCGACCACGATTATGTTACGCCAGCATTCCCGGCCTGGTTGTCTCACTGAGTACGCATACTGGGCACGCGTTAACAAACAAGACCTAAACAATTTCGGTGTGCAAGGACAACAGTTGTTTTTGTACGATTGAACCGCCATACCTGTAAGCGAATTCTAGCGGAACTCTAACCGGAAATTATTGGTCTGCAGGACGCAGATAATCTGTCTCGGGACCAGCAACACCGAGAGCCGCCATCAGTCTTTCGACTCCCCCTCGTCCTGGTTGTCATTGTCGCTGTCTGCCTGGCTGTGGCGCTACTCTTCCACCTGCTCATCCATGGAAGAAGCCGAGGCGATGAGTATGTTCGAGGACTGTGCCGAACCCCGGGGTGCCTCTACCACGCGGAGCTAATAGCAAGACACGTAAACCACAGCGTGGACCCGTGCCACGACTTCAAAGCCTTCGCCTGCTCCAAGTGGGTGGCTGCCGGGGAGGCCAGCGGTTACGGAACGGCGCTGATGAGCCGCCAGAGGACCGCCTGGTTTAAAGACTTCCAGGTAAATTTCTCTTGCCACAACCATATTCGCTAGCACCACACATTCACTCCTACGGCATCAGGGGCGCGTGTAGGCTTTTATCATGCTATGCTAATTACTTCTCCTGGCGCTCGATAGTCTTCTCCCCCTCCAGGATCCGCACTATTCTCTTAATCGCTTCTCTTTCTCAACTTTGTGGCTTCCGCCTTAACGTTCCAGAGTATTTTAGACAGGGCACTCTCGCTTACGCGTAAAACTAACACCATGGTATTGTGTGAAGCCATACATTTAACACATGCCATTCTCTCTGTCTCTCTTCAAATTTCTATCCCTGCCAACAGAATTTAGCTAATTGATGTCAGTGATTGCTATTCTATAAAGCCATGGGTGTAAGCAGCAGTGTTGGGTGTTGGGGAGTTGCCCTTACACTGCTACCGCCCATACGGTGACAGGCCAGCTCACCGAGGGTAACCAAAACTTGCGTCACTGTATTGGAATTACGTTTATGCGAGATAGGACGCCCTACATTTACAACGCCTCCAATTATAAAGCAGCCCCAATGAGAAGTAGGGAGGCAAATTAGACACATTAGTGACTTAGGTCGCAAACCAGTAGGTAGTGAAGTGGGAAAGTACGCGAGATTCTCAGGATTTAGTTACTGCATCCGAATACATCTGTTGTGAGCGTTTATGCCGATCTCTGTGTTGTTTCCGTGCTATTTGTCGTATCTTAATGTCACATTCTTTAAAATCTCCAAATTATTTGCTATCAACGTATCTTTAAATGAGATATCGACATATAACATCGGTTCCCAACATGCATCCTTCATTCACAGTCAGCATCGAAAAAGCAATTCAAAATCTGTGCCATAGCATGGCAACAACCTATAAAGGACTAATAACATGTGTATTCTTTGTGGGTGTGTGTAGGGCTTTCTCGAGTCAGGCACCAAGCTAATCTCGGCGGGTATACGTCCTCTGCGAATGTTCGAGCAATGCATGTCCGACGTCGACAAGGTCAGCGCCAAGAAAGGAATTAGAGAGTTGAAAGCCTTCATGCAGCAAAGAAAAATACCTTGGCCAGAACCTCCTCATGCAGGAGTCGAGCCTCTGGGCGTCCTGTTGGATCTCGCCTACAACTGGCGTCTCGGCCTCTGGTTTGATGCTTCGGCCCTCAGAGTAGCCGCAGACATAGAAAGCAGACGTCCTTGGTCTCTGCTAATCGAGCCAGGCACGTTTGTCGGAGTATGGGTAGTCCATAACGAGAACATTATCCATGGTGGTGGGTACACCAATTACTGGAACTCGTTGCGAGATGCCTTCTCTGACGGCTCTCCTACGGCGCATACGGGACCTACTAACATCGACGAAGTAGCATCCAGAGAGACTGAAATATTATGGACACTATTTGAAGTCACACGGTCGTCCATAAAAAAACCATCTAGGTTCCCGATCCGTGACATTGAGCGCTACACTCCTAACATATCGGCCAGTGTCTGGAACCACGAAATCGAGAAAACCATTGTCTTAGACGAGGGAATGTCCACATTGCAGGAGCTGCCGAACAGTATCACTGTGAGTGACGTTGCTCTGATGGACGTTATCAATATTCTTTATGCCAAGTACACCAGGGAAGAGATCCTCGAGCATATAGCCTGGTTCTTCGTCCAGGTCTTCGCATCGCTCGCTGACCGCAAGTACTTGGTGAACACGTACGGCAGCCAGGCAATGGCGCACGCCCACAAACAAGAGTTCTGTGCTACGGAAGTCGAAGCTGCGTACAGGTTTCTGGTCGCCGCACTCTACACCATGCCGCACTTTTCGACCGAGGCTCGAGCCACGATTGACCTCCAACTGAAGTCTGTAAAGGAGGCTGCGCTCGACAAAATTGCCTCCGGTCGTCCATCGTGGACGGACAACTCGTCTCGTGAGTTCCTCGCGTCAAAGATCAGCAAGTTGAAGACGCTCCTATGGCCACCCGCTGACTACCTGAACGAATCCGATCTGCAGGCTGTGTTCGGTGACCTCTCCTGGAACGAGAGCTCTTTTGTGGAGCACTGGTTTGACGCCCATTACGCCAAGCGGGGCCTGCTCGCTGACCCCAGGTAGGTTCTTCCATGGGATGTGTATTTAAATGTTTTTTGCGGGCTGACTTTTAGTATAAGTATGCAAATGCTGCGAAGGTGCGACTGGATGAAGGTGCGACTGCGAAATAAAGAGTCCTGGTTCGAGAATTCGGGTTCATAAACTCTTGTACACCCAGTCGCATTAAAATCCAAATTGATATGGCAACTTTGCAGTACCATTGACTTCATTCATATTGGCTATTAATAACCGGATTATTGCCAATACTAAGGGAATAAGCAAATGTTGATGCGTGGTGATCGCAGTTTTGTGCGGCGCACAGTAATGGTGGATCTGGAAAAGTAAATGGAGAAACTAATTATAAGAGACAGACACGCTGTAGGGGCGCTTGTAAGCAACGGAACGACCGCTTACGTACCTTCTGTTCAAAGGTGACCAGAAGGCGCCACATGCAGTGCACTCCAACTTTAGGTATTCACAGGCATGGTAGCAAAAGATAAGGCGGACCTCTTGAATCCCCACCATTTTGGCCGGCACGTGTGTTTTTTCAGGAAGTGTCTAACTGTCCTTGCATTACAATTGTCTCGCAGGTACTCCGCGGCCATGACGATGCCTTTAAACTTCGAGCTCCCTTACTTCAGCTATGACTACATCTTCAACACCGTACTCGTGTCCGTGGCTGCACTGGCCAGACCGCTGTATGACGCCAGTGCCGCGGCCTCAATGACCTATGGAGGCTTGGGGTTCTCATACGCTTTCCAGCTTGTCAGGGCCTTTGACGACGGTGGTATGGTGGTTGACGCCGACGGCAACATCACCACCGACTCATGGGCGTCGCCTCATTGGAAGCGGGGATCCCTGGCGAAGCTCGATTGCCTTAAGCCCCTCTTCGACTCGCCCTTCCGGGAGATTCCGGCGCTCGAAATCGCGCACTCTGCGTTTAGGCGCGCACTCGGCAATGATTCTGAACAGTCGCGGCAGGTGACGCTAAACTATACTGAAGAACAGGTATTTTTCATCACGGCCTGCTTCACCATGTGCACAAATCCAAAACCCTCCGGGCGCTTCTTCGGCGGCGACTGCAATAAGGCGGCCATGAATTACGCGCCTTTTTCGAATGCCTTCGGCTGCCGCGATGGTGCACGTATGAAGCCAAATAAGCAGTGCCCTTACTTCGACTGAGCGTCTAGAACTTTCCAATGAATTGTTTATGTCAGCCTGACAATTGATTTAGACTTTAGAACATGCTCAATCATTACGCATTGTTGTAAGGACAATGTACTGCCGCCAAATAGCACGAGCAGCACTTATGAATGCAACATCAGCCTAAATGCTACTCAAAATATTTTCTCCACGACTTACGTGTCTACCTCATTCGCCAGACGAGTAAAGATAAAGAGTTTACTAATATGCAAGCGATATGTTACTTTGTGTGGGCTCCTCCTTCTGGGACTTTATTGTTAGTCGTTTTAATTCGTTGCCTTCTCTGAAACATTGCATGAAAGTGAACGTGCAGTGCCTCAAATCTTTACCAGAGACCTCGAGGCGTTAGCGCTTCAATAAAAGCTATATCATTCATCGGGTGCTTCTATCTACTTCTTTGCGAACGAAAGCAAAAATGTATAATTGGAACGCTCACGAAGCGCTGACACTTGCCGTCGCTTTCCCTCTTATCTTGCAGGATTGCGTGCAATGTGGTATGAATTGTTTATGTGATTTTTGGCGCCCTACTTTATTCCAGCCCTTTGGGGCACTCCTACAGCGAATTGTGCGGGAATATTTTTCCAAGCCGTTTGTTTTTACATTCCGATTTGTCGGCGAGATTGATTGAATAGCCTAGTACACCAATACACCAAAACACAACTGCGAATCGGTGCCGTTGAATAGAAGAGAAATCGACTCGGATAAGAAGAAAACACTATAGGGCATGCGGAGTATTCCTAGACAGGAATGGCCTTCGCCAAACGTTTTTCTACCACTCTAAAAGGCTACGTTTGCAGTGTGGGACAAAGCCAAATTATAGCTAAGTAAAATGAGAACTAAATATTACTCGGACATTCAACCACTTCGTGCGAAGTATTGAATGCGAAATGTTGGTCACCAATTTCCGAAAATGTCCTCTCATCATCATTGTTTGTTTTCGTTTAGCGCTAATAATACGGAGCGACTTTGCAAGCGAAACGGGCAGCAACGGGACGAGCGAAGAACTACTTTTCGCCGCAGAGGAAATCGCTCATCGCTTCGCGCGTTTTTGGCTCGCCAGAAAACTTCTCTCATCGCCAGATGGTGGCCTGAGCGACTAGCCAATAAGAGAGCCGTACAGGGAGCAACTGCCGGCGTAGAGAAAGAACGCGAGGGTGGGGCGAGCGGGAGCACAGTTTATCCTAGAAACGTACGAAGCTCTACTTACTGAAATGCGCTTTTTTCCAGTTTTTGTGGCAAAGGTACCCATTAAAAATTCAAGGAAACTTGCGCGAACACGCATGGCCTGAATGGCGAAGCTTTTGTGTGTGATCATCGACAGACACAAAATCGAGTTTTAGTATCGTGTTGTAGTTTACGTTGTGGTTGTTGTCGGCGGTATGGCATTTCAGTGACCTTTAACTGAGCAAGGCCAGAGTGATCTCATCGTTTCGGGCGGCGTTTTAATACGCCGCTCTGCAAGAGCCACTAATCATCTCTAGCGGATGCTTTGCACGCCTAGCCTATGGAAGCGGGGCACCATCCACGGCCTTTTGAACTGTCCGAGGTTGGGCAATGTGAAGTCAATGATCACCTACGCAGTTTCGTTGTTAAATTCGCGGATCTTCTACGGTACACTTCTTATGCGCACGACGAGACGAGAACGAACGAACCAGAGAGACAGCGAGTGAGAGAGAGAGAGAGAGAGAGAGAGAGGGAGGGAAGGAGGTAGGGAGGTAGGGAGAGAAACATCTTTAATGGGGAAGTGAGGTCAGCCAGGGTAGGCGCCGGACTTGCTACACCAAATCAGGGTGAAGATGAGAATGAGTTATATGAAAAGAACTCGCACTAGCATGCGCTCCGACGTGTCTTTCTCGTTCCACTCAAGTGTCGCCACAATGCGACGAACGTTTTAGGTTTTCGCGACCAATGGTGGCCAATCTCCTTACCTTTGAATGCATGGCTAGACGAACGTGCTCTGGAGGCACGGCTGCGCGAGCGATCGGCATTTTCTTCGTATTTATAGCTGCGGACACGATACCAAAACGATTTGCTTAACAGCTTAGCTTTTAAAAAACCTTGCGGCCATCTGTACTTCGGTAATCCAATTGGGCATAGTGCGGAATTATGGAAATTGTGTTCAACCGTCGCTCGCGCGATCGCTCTCACGCGGCTGCCGGAGCCAGTGATTGGGACGAGTGTTTGCGGAACCCCGTCGCATCGGTCGTGGCGTCACTATTACAAACTTAAAAATCACTCCACTATGTTACCGCTTCTTTATTGTGTTCAACCGTCGCTCGCGCGATCGCTCTCACGCGGCTGCCGGAGCCAGTGATTAGGACGAGTGTTTGCGGAACCCCGTCGCATCGGTCGTGGCGTCACTATTACAAACTTAAAAATCACTCCACTATGTTACCGCTTCTTTATTGTGTTCAACCGTCGCTTGCGCGATCGCTCTCACGCGGCTGCCGGAGCCAGTGATTGGGACGAGTGTTTGCGAAACCCCGTCGCATCGGTCGTGGCGTCACTATTACAAACTTAAAAATCACTCCACTATGTTACCGCTTCTTTTGAGCCCTTTTCTACTCCCCGCTATTCTCAAGGGGTGTAGATGGTGGCGCCACACGGTGGCAGGAGAAAAAACTCTATAAAGAATCGTCAAGTGACGGAAACGTCGGGGCCCCATAGAGGAAACGGATACCACCACCCGCACGTTGGCCGGCGGCGTTCACCCGTAATATTAGAGAGAATTTCCCCCCCTTTCAGGCAATAACAACAGGCACAACAATAAGCGAATGAGCTATGTTCTAAAGGCTCTCTCGCTTGATACACAGCTTGGAAAATTTTAACGCGCGGCACGAGGACGAGCAACCCAAACACGAATAGAACACAGTGGGAACGGTGTGTATTTATATGTTTTAGTTCCTCGTATTTGTTCAATGGTTTTTAAAGCTTGCAAGCACATACGAAGTCGTTCGAACCAAAACTCTGCTGTTACGTGGCGGACACTTCCGTTTCCGTCACCCTTGCTTCACGTATTTATACATAAAAGAAGTTCCATGCCGCATGTGTCTGTCTTCTTATTCGTGGAAGTTACATTTTCATTGTGTCCCGTACTTACATAAAAATGCAGGGGTGTGAGGGTGCATGCATATGTTTCATTCGTAATATTTCACACTGAAGCAAGTATAACTTCTTTTCAAAACGTATACCGCTGTTCGTGATGGTTTCTCTCCTTGGCGTGTCCTGCGTTGTGCAAGCGCGTTTTCAGGATATATATGGGCCCATTATAACCAAGCTGTTTTAACGTACGACACCGCGAGGGCAGTTTGTGATATGGGGACACTTTTGCGCCCCGAACGGGATGCGCACAGGCGGACCTATTTTGAACATTTCATTAAAAATAATTTTTTACGTGCGAAGATGTTTGTGAATTTCTTCCTTGACTTTCCTTGTTCTTCTCAAACTTTTTCCAGGGAGCCATGTTTACCAATGTAGGATGGGTTATGTGTTAATAAAAAAGCAGCTAAAGCTCGATGGGATGTCAAAATTCTGCATAGAAGTTTCAAGCGTTGAATTATCACCGATGAGTAGGCAGAAAATTGTTTTGGTTGGCTTGCTCGGTGCTTAATTTATATGATAGTGAAGGATACAAACTCTACGCAAAAGAACTACAAGCCCACCATGCGGTGTGTACATTTCTTCAAAAAAAACAGCAATTTTACGAAACAGAAGCCTTGAGCTTAAGGAATAGAAACACATAGGGCCTGAATGCAAAAATTCTTTCAAAAGAAGGAAGCCGCCACACATCTTATACACCGTCTTATTGACCAATACCAAGAGGACAGCCAGCTCCAGGTAGACCTTTACATTGGCCGCATCCCAGCCTCTCCTCGTCGGCTCCTCGCTTACGCCGGTAAGCCCAACGCAGACCTTGACAGCCCCTTTACGGAGGCTGAAATCACTGCGGCTCTTCGCAACCTGAGAAGAAGGACAACGCCTGGCAACGAAAAATCAAATCAGAACACTCAGGAACGTGGACTCTGGTGCCACTGAATATGGTTACTACAATACATCCACAAGGAATAGGAGAGGGGTCAAGTACCCGCTTTCTGGAAACACGCCGACATAAGCTTAATCCCCATACCTGAAAACGCATAAATTTCGCAAACCTACGCCCAATTTCCCTGACAGGATGTGTAGGGAAGTTATCTAAACACATGGTGCACAAAAGGGTCGCCCCTTACCTAATAGCACGTACGACTGTCGCTGGCCCCTCTCTACTCAAGCTATACTACTACAACTAAAAGAAGACATCCTGGATAATCTATGCAGCCAATACAAAAGCGCCCTGTTATCCCTTGACGTGAAGGGGGCCTTCGATATGGTCGCACACCATGCCATATTAGAAGGCCTTCAGACAACCCGCTGTGGCGAGTGGTCATACAACTTTGTGCAAACGTTCTTGACAGGTTGCACGTCTACAACTGGCATCGGGAACCTTAGAACATACAAACTACCAACACCGCCGAAAGGAACACTGCAGGGCTCTGTCATATCACCACTGCTTTTCAATCTGACCGTGAAAGACCTTCCAGCACATTTTAGCAATAACCAAGGCGTCGCTCCCGGTATCTACGCGCATGATATTGCAATATGGAAACGCGCGTGTTCTGACAGCAGACAGCAAGAACCTTGCACGAAACAATTGAAACCACAGAACAGTACCTTTGCTGACGTGGCCTTCACCGCTCTCCAGATAAATCTGAATTACTGTTTCTTAAAATACGAACCAAAGATCAACGCTCGGCGAAAATTACTGATACGAAACATGAGATAAACAACCCTCAATCCAGAAGGTCAAAACTATCCACCTACTAGGGCTCACCCCACAGCAAGATGGAGCGGGAGTTTCAACTCTTCATAGCTTGGATAGCACAAATAATCAGGTTCTAGATCTCCATCAGCAATATCATAACTCACCGACATGGCCGCGCAGCATCAAAATCATGCAATATTTAGTAATAACCAGCCGAAATACGTGTGGAACGCATACTTTGCCGAAAATAAGAAAAAAAGGAAAACCTAATATCAATACAAAAAGCCTAGAATTATCTTCTGGGTTTATCTCTCACTGCTTCTACAGACAAATTGCTGTAATTAGGCCTGCACAACACCCGGGAAGAATTGGCTGAAGCCCACAAAACTAGCCAATTGGAATGCCAAGACGGGAACACACGCCCTAAAAAACTTGGCTACGAAGTCCCAACAGACAATAACACTAAGCAACGCATTCCTCTGCACGAGTACATTCCTGTAGCAGCGATACAAAGAAACATGCATCCAATCCGCAACAAATCATAATGCGACGCAAGAGTTAAGGCTCTTCCTACAGCATACGGAAAACAGCCTGACATTAGGAACGCGGAAGCACCAGTTTACACCAGTCTATCAGCCCACGCCATCAGCATAGTTATCAACCAAGTAGTGGAACTAGCTTCTGCTTGTATACCATCAAAGACATCGACACCGCCGAAAGAGCAGCCATTGGCCCTGCAGCTACCACCGCAAAGAACATGTCACTTTCATTGCATACATCCAAATCGAACCCTTTTCACCCACAGCTGAAAAAAGTCTGTCGAGTCAAACTGATTTACCCGAGATTTTCCTGATATGGACACCTGATCATTCATCCCTGGAAGGGAATGGGGCAGCTCATGCCGCAGCCCGAGCTCACTCACATAGGGCGTCTCCTTCTGGGATATCCACCCGTCATTCCATAAGCCCAACACGAGAAATTTTACGGAAGGTACACCGATATCCTGGCACATTTCCGGTTGGGACAAGGAAGCGTTCCGCGTCCACATATCACCATGCCTTTTGAAGACACTGCCATCTGTACACAGCTCCATGCGACCACATTTAGACATGATACATTGCTACGCCCGATACGTCCGGCACTATATACAGAAACATGTAAATTCTGCATAGCGCAATGCACTCTCTACCACATGGTGTGGAAGTGCTGCCAAACACCATCCCTTGCCCCAAATCCAAAACCCTCATTTGAGCTGTGGGAGGGTCGGTTGACCAGCTCCAACCCTGATCATCGACAAAATCTCGTAGACCGGGCGAAACAGCCTGCCAAGACCCATTCCTTCCTTGACTAACGAGGTCCATCACCTGGCGGTCAACCCAACAACATTCACTGCTCGATTAAATGTTTACTCCTCATCCTGTTCCACGTGTACACCAGTCATAAAAGAAAAGCAAGTGAGTACTGTTCTTCTGAAAAAAAGTTTCACATGCTTTCTTTTCTTTATCAGCAGCATCTAACACTCTGCTTATAAAAATAGAAAAAAATGGTTTTAGAATTTAACAAGGTGCTTACGACTGCAACGGCGTCGATCACTCGGTAGTCTCGTTTTAAACGACAAAACGAACATTATGAAGAGTCTCACCCATCATCTTGACCAATCCGCCAGTGTGGGTAAGCGCCATTGATGTTCCGGCTACGACCGACTGACCGACCAACCAACCAGCGACCACCCTCTCGTAGTTTGATTGGGTAAACGTTTACATCGTTGTGTTCGGTGGTGATAAAAGATATCTAGTGGAAAGCTATCACCAATTACGCTGGCCAGGCCATTGACATGTGTGTCGTGCACAAGGCTGCACAACGTAACATTGAGCGGTATACTATGAAGATGCCTTATACAGGCAGGGTTGCTAAAGTAAGCTGGCGTTAATGAAACGCCTAGTAAGCTCGCGTACTCTGATTCAATACCCGAAACGACTTCGAATTGTCAAAATTACGTAATATGTCTGATCAAGTCGTGAATTTGATGAGGCAGGTCACTAACCATCATCGAGGAGTGAGAGAAAAGGAAATAATCAGACTAGTTCAAGCTTTTGCCATATCTCGCCTCACCTATGTCGCCCCACACATGGCCCTAACCGAATCTGACATTTAAACATTTAACAGGATCATTCCTGAAGCATTTTAACAAGCCCTGGGGCTCCCCATTAGTACATCGACCACCACGCTTCCTCAAATGGATCTTCACAATACCATAGAAGAACTCATTGAAATTAATCTCGGAAGCCAGAGCCCCCGTCTGACACACACTCAAGGAGGTCGCTTTGTTCTGCAAGGCATCAAGTGGCTCGGCGCAGAACAAGCCCATCTGGTCCCTTTGTCAGATGAGTGGCCTAAACATATTTCGGTATGCCCTTACCGAGGAATATGAAGCCGGACCTCCATCATGAATTTCAGGACCCACCGTAGCAATGCCTAGGACGCCTACATGGCAATTGTTCTGACGTGTTCTACACTGATGCCGTGAGCGACACTGGCAACAAATCATGGTTGCAGTGACAACATCCAAAAACTATTTATTGCATGCGCATAGATCCGGACGACCTCCCCTCGAGACGCCGAATAACTCCCCATTGCCTTAGCTCTCATCCAATGCTCCAGCAGAGTCATCATCACTGACTTGCAAGCAGCCTGCTGCAGTTTCCTTTCAGTGAGGGTGGCACCAACAACCCTACGGGCACTTCAGCACTACCGTCCCTCTCACCAAGTGGCGATCATTTGGGAACCTGTCCTTGCCTTTGCAACGGGCAGCAACTTCGCCCATCAGCAGGCTCGCGAACTGGTTCACTGAGCCTCGGAGGGGAACGCAGCTCCGAGGCCACTTCTCACCTATCACGAAATTACTCAATTTTACCGGACCACCAGGCAAAAATTCACCGCCGCTAGCGCCATCTCGTGGTTCGCTTTGGGCAAACATCTATTTCATTGTGACACCTCCAGACGGGTTGCTGGTTTCGGCCTTAGTGGCCAAGGGGAAGAGATGTGGGTTAGGGGAACGTCCAGGATTCCAGAGCCACTGGCTCTAATTTTATTTGTAACACCGGCACTTTCTTTCACTTCAACGTGTTCTCTAAGGCCAAGTACACAAATTTTTGTGGGAAATAAAAATAGTTATGTATTTCTTCGGTCTAGACTACTCGCACGTGTATTAGTTCTTCGATTTTTATGCCAATTTTATTTCTCCCCGAAGTCAAGTTTTCAGCAAAGTTTCGTGTTTCCGTTTCGGGAGTAAACCCTACAGTTTCCCTACCCAACGCACCGTTAGCTATCTCGCCCGTTCATTAGATCACGTTTAACTGGATTAGTAATAATATACAATGCTTGCATAGTCAAACTAATTCCTTCACCAAATTCTCTTTACCGCAACGAAAGAACATTAGCATAACGAGCAACAGGCTATGCTACACGATTAAAACTCCCAATAAACAAAAGAACGGATTCCAGTCTATTAATTCTTGGACATTTTATTATTAGTTGAATGGCAAACGTCACACTATTGTCAGAAACTTCATATCCGAAGTGCCATTAAAGCTACCTTTGGAAAAGCAGCTTGTGTTGTGTATCTATCTGTCACACCGCTACACTGCATAGTGTTGAGAACCATTTAAAATTTTTCAGGGATGTGTTTAAACACGAAAACTTTGTCGGGTCGGCGTACACAATAATTTAAATGCGTAAAAAGTTTTGCGCTCTCAGTCGAAATAAGAGCACGGCTTCGTTGGCTTCATAGGCGCACCGTCAGGGCAGCCAAAAGCTTCCGCAAAAGGCGCGTAGTTCCTGGCCGCCTTGTTACAATCGCCGCCAAAGAAGCTTCCAGATGGGTTTGGAATCGCGCATAGAGTGAAGCAAGCCGTAATGAAGAAGACCTGTTCCTCGGTGTACTCTATAGTCACACGGTGCGAGAGCTTCGAATCCTTTTCGATTGCACGTCTAAACGCAGAGTGGGCGATTTCGATGGCTGGGATCTCCCGGAAGGGCGTGTTGAAGTCGGGCTTGAGGCAATCGAGCTTCGCCAGTGAGCCCCGCTTCCATGATGCCGATGCCCACGAGTCGGCAGTGATGCTGCCGTTGGCGTCGACTGCCATACCGCCGTCGTCAAATGCCCTGACCAGTTGGGAAGCGTAGGAGAAACCCAAGCCACCGTACGTCATTGAGGCCGTGCCGTTGGCGTCGTATAGCGGTCGGGTCAGCGCAGCCGCAGACACGAGTACGGAGTTGGAGACGTAGTCATAGCGGAAGTACGGGAGCACAAAGTTCAGAGGCATCCTCAATGCAGCAGCATACCTGCGAAGCGATTGAGAATGCAATATTATGATCAGGCAGTTACTGATACTGGATCTCGCGCAGGCAAGAGTGCCGAGGCTCTAAAAGGTCCAGGTTTACTTTGGCTAGCATTGAAGCGATGAGAAAATTATGTGTTCCTTCGTTTCCATCTTTGAGCAGTACAGAAACAAACGGTAATGGAGCGCGTTTTACTAGATGCTGTGTACAGCTGGTGTAAAAGGAAAGCGTGTATAGTAGGAAAGGCGTTTTAAACGAACCGAAGGAGGAAGCTGCAGGATGACATTGGTAGGCTGGATAGAATGGTTGTGGTATAGCTGATACCGGGCTCGTATCGCGGTTAAAAAATTTGGAAAGTTGCGTGCTTATAATCTCGATACAGCAAAGCACGGGGTTACGCATGTGATTTGGAAATACAGGGCAGCTACCTGCGTGCCACAACAGATAGATTTCAAGAACGGTACCCCACCACCATCATTGTCATTCATATGCCAGTGGCGTTCGCTGCAGGATGATTTTCCCACCACACAGATCGCCAAGCCCTTGTGTCACGGTCTTTAGAGTCCGTTTTATGCACCGAAATATTCCTATTTCTTCCCTGCAACGGGCGATCGGTGTTTCTGGAATGCATTTACCGTGTCTCCGCGTACACTCTGTTGAACATATGGTCCAGTGAAGTTCTGTAATTTGCATCACATGACCTAGACAATACATTATTTTATCATTATTTTGAACTAAATGGTCTTCGAATCATAAAGCTGTTTTATTTTGCAGAGGATTCATGCCCAGCATTGTTGTTTTGAGTTGGGCGCCCGAGTTTTCTTCCAGGAATAAATTTTTAAGGACTGCCAGGATTCTGTTACTTACGTGATAGCGGAAAGCACACATTGATTCTATACAAATGTTTTATGGAAAGGGCTGGCCTACTGCTCATGACTTCTATGTAACTCCCATATATGGCGAAACCCACAGAAAATGTGCACATAATTTTCTTGTATTTTCTCAAATAAGCAATGACACCTGGCCTGAGATAATATTCCTTTACTTATGAAAAAATCTGCTTCTGCTATTTCTTTCTATTGGCTTGGTTAGCAGTCATATCTTGCTTGAGATAATGATATTTCTTAACTTCTCAGGAATTTCGCTGCTCTCTTAGAGGTGTCATTTTGATTGGTTAATTAAAGTGATTATATTGCTGTAAATGGTGTATTCTTGCAGGGAAATTTGAAATTATTTTTATTTCCGTATGTTTATTTTTAATACTGTGGCAGAGCTTTATAAGTAAAGTTTATTGAGCATTTACCGTGGTCACTACCTCGACCAATTCAAACAGAAAATGTCGACTGAAAGGGATTAAAGTATTTTCCGTTAATTTATACGCCTGCTTTTTCCCATTGCGTTTCAAAACACAACTTTCAGAGAGCTTGTGAGTAGGTTTAAACAAAGTGTGTACCTGTCTGTTACCTCGTTCAATACGATACTCGCTACATCTCTTATGAAGAATGATCGTGGCCATGCAGTTCCTGTTGACGTCATCAAACAGCACTCTCTATGGCTTAGAGTTTCTCAATATCCCTAGAGTGTAAATTGTCGCTGCGACCGCATGCTGCCATAGGAATTGTGGGTACTCGGATAATCGGATTGGTAGCAAGTAGCTAGTGCAAAGTGCTATGGATAAGACTCGTCGGCTCTGAAGTGTTTGTTAGTTCCATTTCTGGCATGTCACATTGTGGCATTCATTGGCTATCACAGATATGTTTAAATGACAGCGGGGTTAGCACTTAACGCAGGCGCTCGCGTTAGCGGAGAGTTTTTTCAGAGGATGGGGTGACCACATGCAGCGACGGCGACAAGCGACGCTGAAAATTTAACTACAAAGGCCCAACGAACAGTGTGTTGGACGGCAGCGGCAAGCGAAACAAAAATAAACAGTGCGGCATGTGTCCTCCGTCGTCGTCGCTTGTCGCGACAGTTCACTGTGCCGTCGCTAACGCTTGCTTGTTGGCTGCTTCTGGCCTACACAAATGAGCAGGGGCCCTCCAAGCCAGTGTAGAAATTGTGCAGCCTGCGTACAGTGCCGCTTTCTCCCGCACTACCCACTAAGTTACGACAGCCACATTATCCGTTTTCAGTATCCATTCAGTCACGATATTGTCGTCGCTCGTCACCGTCGCTGCGTGTACTTACGCCTTCGAGCATGCACTGCCTTAGGCCTGCGCAATGAGGGGAATACATAGGCACTTGACACGGCGGTATTCATTTGCCATTGAAAGCTTGCAATTGCTAATGGTTTGTGCGCGTTCTTGAAGACTTAGTTGCGGTAATAGGCTTTGCCTCTAGGATCATTCATACAAAAAAAAATGCAATGCGTCATTCTAGCATCTCTAGCTGTGCATCTGCTTCACCTGCCAAAGCCTGTAGCAGACGACAATAATACTTTATTGAGAGGACGCAAGAACACAGTTTAAGACAAGCTAACTTATTTATTGTGAGCTAAGCATTACAAAAAAGCTAAGAAAATACCATCCAGTTTTGACTATGAAATAATTTAAAATATATCCCGGATGGCTCGCAGTATCAGTGGCGGAAGCCAAATGCAGGACTCCTGCTATTTTTCTAACCCCCAAATTAATTTTTCAATCTAAGCACTCTGACAACGTAAAAATAGTTAACAGCGGCACTTTTTGTAGCATTTTTTCTACCAAAAAATCAATTTGCGTAGCCACAAAGTCGTTGCCGGCCATGCCACACTAGCTTCCGGCCGAACTACCGGATACGGCCAAAGAGAGTGATACATATGTAAACTAGAGCGAAATCCATCGCTGCAGGCGCGGGCTGCGGTGGGAGGCGCCATTGCCACTAGGGGTGTTTCTCACCTACTTGGCTTAGCTAGCCATTAGGCATATTTATTCTCTCGAATCCCAAATCAACCAAAAAGGGTAACATTTTTTGTCCTAATCATCGTACATGCAGCTTTCAAATAATTACTGAGCGCGATGAATCCTTCCGGAGATTTAAATTTTTGATCTCATGAACCTTCTACAGTAATATTGTTGCTTTTTTGCAGCCAGAGCCAACTTTTGAGCCTGTTCCTGAGCCATACCAAGGTCAAGTGAAACGCGCCTCCCCGCTACATGAGAGAACGATCGCTGAAGCGCGGCTCCACTAGAAAGTGGCGCCAGATGTTTCTCTACTATATATTAGTATGAAACTCTATGGGTGTGGCGGCCACCATAACGACACGAAATTCTTTCGCAGAATCACGTAGATACTTGCGCAAGATCGCATTCTAGGTAAGCTAGTGGGAAATACTATGCTCGGAGGATTTGATAAATCTCCATTTTGTGATATTTCAGGTATTTACGTTCAGCGACCGTTGCAAATGAGGCAAGAGGTTTTCGCTATTTATAAATGCCAAATACTGAAATGGGGTGATCCCATAGATTTCGATTGATTGATAGATTGGTTGATTCTTTAAGACGTTTAACGCGTCGACACTTCACAGCCGTTGTGGCGCGCCGTAGTGAAGTCCTCAGAAATAATTCCTCCTAGGGTTCTTTAGCGTGGGCCGAAATCTCGAACGCACGCGCGTTTGTGCTTCTCGCCTCGATAGGAAAAGCGGCCGCCGCAGCCGGGAATCAAATCCGCGTCCTGAAGATTTCCTATTACCTTTCCGAGCGTACGAATAGGCCTCCTTGTTTAAAAGCGCCTCCGAAGCGCACCCTGTTCTCCTTGCGGTTGGAAGTAGAATGTTACAGCAAATGCCTGGGTATTACTGCAGTGAATAGCTTATCTACAACAGATAGCAGCCTAATGGCCCTGGAAACATTCTCCTCATTGATACAACCATATTTGCCTATTGGAATTGCGCTCGCTCTTTTGTATTCCAGGGGCGCCTTTGAAGTATTTAGACATTGCGAGAATACTTTGGCGAGCTATCTTGCAACGAATGAGTATGATACCATGAATTAGCTGTTATTCCATCACCCCGTACTAGAGGTGTGCTCGGGCTCGCGCTTACCCAGCAGGCCAGGCCCGGCACGGCCTGCGGGACGGGCTCGCCGCGGGCCACCCAACTATCTTTTCACCTGGGCCCGGGCCGGACTCGGGCCGAAATGTAAATGCTTAGGACGGACCGGGCCGTCCTGAAGGCCCGAGCTGGCCCGGCACAGTGAAGCAATACTAAGGTTTTCTATGGTATCACAGAAACTACATGTTGCGGACGCGGTAAAAGCACGGATCAGGACTCGTTATGTTTATTGGGTTGTTTTACCCCTTTAATGTTGTTTTTGCCTGTTATCATTTCCCTTACGATGCATTTTACCGCCTTGAGGTAGTTTTCGCTTCCAAACGTGCCCCAATTAGCCGCGGGCCCCTACGGTATTTGGATTGGAAACACGCAGCCGGGCCACCGGGCCAAGACGGGGCCATAAGGTTAAGGTCTCGGGCCGGTCCGGGCCGGCCCGTCGGCCTTCTTCGTCGGGTCGGGCCGGACCTGCTGCGATAAGCACCGGGCCTGGGCTGGGCTCGGGCCCTAATTTGTGGCCCGTGCACAGCTTTATCCCGCACCACTTTAACTTTTTTTTGACCGCTCTGCTCCTCGGCAACGTCGCCTATCGTTATTCTGGAAACCTGTTCTACAAGGCAGTCTGTTAAAAACGGTTTTGCCGAAATTTCAGACGTGAACACGTTGGCATGGAATTATACCGAGTCTATGCATTTATCGTCTGTAATGCCTCTGGCTTCACAGCCAATGGCGAATCTCTTTTCGGTTGATGTAAATTTTATACGTGTTTTGGTGCTTCAGAAACCAGCGGCATGCTGTACACTCCGATTTCAGCAGGCGTGGTCTCGTAACTTTAGAATAACTCTTTAAATTCCACTCGTTCCTTTGCCGTATTGGGTGCCATATGTCTGCATCTCGCAATTAGGGCCTTTGCTTTCTGGGATAATTTACGTATTTCTGCTACACGTTTTCCCTACTCCACAGCCAGCGCTGACTGAGTTATGATCGTCGTTATTTGGTCTTTCGATATATCAGTGCTATCTGCAAGCACAACTTACATCTGGCTATCTTTCTTCTTGCAGATTATGGCTATTTGTTTTGGTTAGTTTCCCCATTTTGTTTTACAGATCCGGCGCTATTGCTTCCCTCAGCATTCAGTGATGGCTGCTGCTCAATATTTATTCACCACGGCAACATTGAATATAGGCCATCGAATGGCACTAAGAAAGAACCCAGTGTTTTCTTGCAGAGCTGCATTTCAACTTTCGTTCTAAGGCGACCGTGTGTGCGAGACTTTATAACCCGTAGCCAACCACCCGGACGTCTCATGACCAGTTACAGCTACGGCACAAGAAGTATTTAGAACTTGTGCTAATCTAGCGAATGCAAAAGATACATATGCTCAAAGAAAAGCCCACCTGGGATCAGCAAGCAGACGCCGCTCGGCGTACTTGATGTTAAACCAGTGGTCGACGAAAGAGGTCACGTTTTTAGGAAAGTCGCGGTACATGGCCAACAGATCGGTTTCGTTCAGGAGGTCAGCAGGCGGCCACAGGAACATTCTTAAATTGCTGACCTCGGACGCTACCAGCTCTCTCGAACTGTTGTCCGCCCACGTCGGATGACCAGAGGCAATTTTTTCCAGCAACGCTTCCTTTACGGATTCCAGTTGGAAAGCAATCATGTCTCGAGTCTTGATCGAGAAGCGTGGCATGGTGTAGAGTGACACGACCAGAAACCGGTACGCTGTCTCGACTTCCGTCGCGCAGAATTCTCTCTTGTGGGCGTCGGCAACAGCATTGTTGCCGTACTTGCTCACCAAGAACCTGCGGTCTGCGAGCGCAGCAAATGCTTGGACGAAGAACGAGGCAATATGCTCGACGATCTGTTCTTTGGTGTACTTGGCGTAAATAGTGTTGATCACGCCAATCAGGGCTACGTCACTCACAGTAATACTGTTGGGCAAGTCCTGCCATGCTGACATACCTTCGTCTGTAACAATGTTCTTCTCGATTTCGTGATTCCAGACTCTGGCCGATATGTTTGGAGTGTAACGCTCAATGTCGCGGATCGCGAATTGAGCTGGCTTTTTTGTGGTCGATCGGGTGACTTTAAAGAGCGCCGATAATATTTCAGTCTCCCTCGTGGCTATTTCGTCGACGTTCGTCTGTCCGGTTTGGGCAGTAGGGGAGCCATCAGCGAAGGCATCTCGCAGAGAGTTCCAGTATGTGGTGTATGCACCCCCACGGACAACGTCCTGGTTCTGGACGGCCCAAGTTCCGACAAACACACCAGGTTCGATCAGCAGAGACCAAGGGTGTCTGCCCTCTGTATCTGCGGCTGATGCGAGAGGTGAAGCATCGAACCAGAGGCCGATACGCCAGTTGTATGCGAGATTCAACAGGACACCCAGAGGCTCGAGTCCTGCATGAGGAGGCCCTGGCCAAGGTATCTGTAGGGCCCTCATGAAGACCTTCAATTCCCCGATTTGCATTTTTCCACTGGCTTCGTCGATATCGGACATGCAGTGCTCGAATACTTGCAGGGCGCGTGCACCAGCCGGAATCAGCTTTGTCCCTTCTTTGAGATACCCCTGCGCACAGACCACAGCAACAACACCCATGTAAAGTTAACCCCCGCAAAGTCGCTCCCCAGCTATGCCAGTGATTGTTAATTTCTCCTATCGGGGAGATTCTAACAAGTACTGTGAATGCGGGTTTTGTTTTTTATGATATGATACAATAATATATTCTCTGGTACATAATATGATGGAAAGATATTGATGTGATATTGATGAAAAAATCTCACAAATCATTGAGGCCGGGACGTACGGTAACTGCGATTTGTATTCAAATGCGGTAAGTCATTCTGGGCCTTTCTCCTAATCTATTTTGTAACTATCCCGATGACCCTGTAATTTTCTCATTTGCACCGGCCCATCTCACTATGGCGCCGTCGTAATCTATAGCGTCGGGAGCATAGGCGGCTTTGACTTGGCCGAACCGATTTCCTAGCTGCGAAATTGCCTGCGGCCAAGTAAGCATTAGCAATGTTAATGCGACTCAACACAACCTCGCAGTGCTGCTGCGAGCCATTGCACCAAGACTAGCAATCTTTGACGTAAACAATAGAGGTATTTGGCAAGGAGTGAGTTTAGGGATATAACGGCACGTGTAACTGTAGTGCTTGCACCATAGTATGGCATCAGGTTTAATGCAGAAGCGTAGTTACTCTGTGTGTAACATCAACAATCGTAAAGCGAAAGGCACAGTTCTGAGAGAGGGAAACCAGCCATCGCGTGGCCCAGATCGGCTCGCGACTGAGGCGTTATGGCTCATTAAAACATTCTTTTCTCGGTTCATGACCAGAAGAAACGGGAGGAAAGACCAACCACCACGCATCCTGCAGTCTAACTGCCACTCCCTGTCCCGCTGTAATGCTGATCCCAGGGAGACTTGGGGTAGGATCCTTTCACAGGAGAGGGCAAATTAAGTGCACGTGTGTGGGGACAGTTCCAGGCTTCCGGGGTGCAAGTGCCGCCTCGGTGCGCCTACGTGAAGCCTCACGGGACCTTAGAGCATGCTTTGTAGATACCAGCCACACCCGCAAAAGGCAAAGCCAGCCGTGTACGTGATGACTGCTTCCATACTACGATGGTTGTCTTGAGTCTTGACAGATACGCACTCCGATGCGTACTCCATGCTGATGGGTT
This sequence comes from Haemaphysalis longicornis, assembly GCF_048455015.1. NCBI lineage: Eukaryota > Metazoa > Arthropoda > Arachnida > Ixodida > Ixodidae > Haemaphysalis > Haemaphysalis longicornis. The sequence goes on along the minus strand of NW_027526407.1, from coordinate 88,192,370 downwards.
CGTGGAGCGCGCATCTGTCAAACGCACATGAGGTCTGCCGACACCAGGGTGGTGAGGTGTACATCCATGGGAAATGTGCGTTGAACGTCACCAAACTGCAATAGCTGTGAAAAAATCTTGGCCTGACGTCGTTTGTTGGGGAACTCCATGCTCAGAATAGACTGGCATAGTCTTCAATACACACGCAAGGGGTGAGTGCTGCTTGTCGGCACCACATCCGGTCTGCTTTTGGACAGCAACGGGAGCCCCATGTATGCCCGTCTTCGTCCTAAAGGCATGGTGTAGTCAAGCAACATGGACTTCAGCATGGTGACGCAGGGATTCCCCTACCCATGGGAAACAACCACCAGCACAAGTAGCCGTTTACTATTCCGCCCTGGTCACGCTCGTAGAACACCAAAGGCAAGTGGACGCCATGGCATAAGAAGTGACAAGCAAGACCAACTTTAGGCGACATGCGTGGGGGTCCGAAAATGCGACCTCCGGCGAAGTGTCGTCTGAAGCGTTTTCAAAGATAAGGTAAAGAGGAGGTGCCGCTGCACTCCACTGCTGCATGTGAAGCTGCTCACGCTGCTGCACGATACAACCAACTGTTTTGCTGAGTTTATGAAGCACACTATTCGAGGAATAGGCAGCACAAAGCCGGGAGATGCTCTTTATGGCCATACAGCCAGGCGGCGGCGAGCTCCAATCTTGGAGTTATTTTAGTCTGGAATACACTTGCGAAAGTGTCCTCCGAAGATATGGCGTGTCTTTAAGGCAGTTCTGTAAAATGCACTGACGAGGAGACGTCTGGTGCTGGCGGTCACCATTTCGCACGGCGGCCCTGACAGGGCACTGCCGAGGTGTTAGTCGAAAACTTAGAGCGGGAAATGTAAGCCCCACCAACGGCCATCTTTCCTTTTCCAGACATGTTGCTTCTTGCCCGTTTTGATGAGCGGGGGACACCCAGTGCACAAGTGACATGACGTTTCGAAAACAGCAGGGCACTCTCAATCGTTCTCCCAAATGGTGCAGTGGCCTGGGTGCGGACGGAGTGAAGTAATGAATGGTGGGCAATTAGCACGTCACTAAACTACCACCGCTTCTGAGGCTCTTTACCTGGTTCTTATGTTCTGAAAATGGGAAGCATATCTGATCTGCCTCATGCAGCTGGACGTGGGATCAATTTTGGACGTGGGATTAATCACGGACCATCAGAGTAGCAAGGGGTTCAGGCGCCACCACAGTCCGGTTATTCCGTCGGTGCCATCGTGTCCATGCTCGACCAATCCCGCCATAAGGAAGATGTCGCCTTCCTTGTATTGCTGATGACATGCTCGGCCTTTGATTCCGTTGGTCACCGTGTCACCCTAGTAACCATTGACGCCAGGGAGGTCACAGAGAATCGGACTCTCGAGGTCAAGGTCGGCCAATTCCCCAGGCCTCCCCCATATGTTCGATTCTGCTGGAGGTTCCGCTCGCTGACTTAATTTGTGCTGGGCTATCTTATGAGGGGGGCTTCTGGTGTATGCCGTAAATGTGGCTCTGTGAGCGAAGATGGGTATGCTGGTATCCATTTTTGAAGAACGCACAGGTGCCTGAATAACCACTCCTACAGCCGCCCCGAGCAGACAAGAAATAAGCCCTTCGCAGCAAACAGAGCACCCCACCTGAATATTTACGACACGGATTAGCTTCCCTGTTTCAGGACGACGTGGATGGCTTCCAGCAGGTCTTTATCCATGGCGCGGGGCTCTTCACTGTTAGAGGCTACAGCTTCCTTCCTATTGACAGCCCTAGGTATCAAATGGGGCTACTGTCTGCCTTTTCACATTTCTATCACTTTTACCGAATTGAAGGACTGTACCTGGCTGCTAACTATATCCGTGAACGGGGCACCGGTATCTTGACGGACTCGAAATCTGCCCTCCTGTGACTGCATGGGATACACCAGCTGTCCGCCCAGCGGTCCCTCGCGGCGAAGATGCACACAGTGGGTTTCAGAAATTAGGGCGTCCGGCTGCACTAGTTGCACGCCCCCTCCGGCACACGGGCAATGCGGCAGTAGATGCTTTTGCGAGTGGCACCAACTAAGGGGCTCATCTATCTCTCAGAACTTGACTGCATTCGATGAAGCACGCACCGCGCTGGTTTGGCAGGTAGGGACCAAGCATATAACCAAAGGGTCGTCAAAGGCCAATCACCCCAGACACTGCCCACCCGATTTAGGTGATAAGCCTGCTCAGTCCTCTCTGGCCGTGGCGAAACTGCTGTGACACAGTAGTTTCGTTGGGCATGATGCAAGAGTAAGGCGCCCGCGACGACTACTATAATTGGAGACGGTTGAAGACCTTCTATGCTCCTTCCCGCACCACGCTTCCTAAGAAGCGCTGTACATATTGCCTAACTGAACATCGGGCTCCCAAACAAAACCATGCATGCATTCCTGTTCCCCATGGACCACGATGTCATCTGCCGACAAGCGATTTGCCACTTTTTCGTTTTGCTAGATAAAGAACATCTATACCGGCGGCTGGGCTGTGGTATACAAGAAATGGTGGAGCGGAAAGCTGCGAAATTTTCAGCAACCCGTCCTACGATTTCGGTAGTGCAGTTTCTGTCCCAGGAGGTCTGTCCTTCGGCGTGTGAGCTATGCTATCCCACCTTGAAGTGATGACTCCCCCTGCTGCAGCCCGACAGTCTTTTTACCTCCCCTGTGCGCTATTTCATTTACCTACTCTATTTCCTCCGTCCTATATTCCCTAACCCCACACTGCGTTGTATGCAGGTGTATCCTGAAACTGGGTACTATAATATCCGTAGTGGATCTTTCCCTTCTCCATTCGGTTTCCACCACAAACAGTGAAAACCACATACGCGCGGGGTAGGAGCTTAACAAAGGCGGTAGAAGGCTTGGTGTGCACTAGAAGTTTGTCCGCACCCCTCATTCACGAATTGAGGCATTGCACCAGTACATTCGCATGTTCACCTCCGTAGCTTTTAGTGCGCAGCACTTTGGCTTCTGTCTCTGGCCTAAGCAGTGTCGTTGTCATAAAAGAGTGAACGATGGCAAGACCGAATAGTGAGAGATAGCAACGGAGGAAAGTTTCGCGAAACTGTGAGGGGAGGGCAGTTCGTCACTGCGGCGCGATCGCTCTGCGAAAGTGTGTAATTGGGGAGATGGGCAGTATGCTGTGCCCGCACGAGACGCTCGTCGGCGCTACGCTGGCGAAAACGTGAGGGGGGCGTGCGCGTGTCGATTGTATTCGTTCCCTGTCTAAGACGCGGGTCGCGGCCCCTCCTGAGATACACTTCGCGTCGCCGACGCAGAGGCTCATCATCGCTGCCGTGGAGACAACCCACGAGTTAGTGTTGCCTCAGCGCACTGCTGCTGCAATCAGATATCGCCCTAGGGAGTATAATAATCGCGAGCCATTTTTTTTCGGACTCTTTGGTGTTGCACAATATTGTTCTATACTAAAATGGTATGCTGAGCTTAAGCAGCACCGACATCGGCAGTGTTACTTGCCATGACCTGTTATTAGCTGAAACAATTTACGAAAGCATGCGTGGTTGTTATGACTAGAACTTCAGAAAAGAACATCACCTTGAAGCCATTAAACCAGGCGGTCATGTGGCGCCGCATAAGCGCCGTGCCATAACTGTTGGCATCTCCTACGGCCGTCCACTTGGAGCAAGCGAAGGCCTTGAAATCATGGCACGGGTCTACGCTTCGGTTGACGTGTCTCTCAATCAGCTCCGCATGGTAGAGGCACGCCTGACTTCTGCAGAGGGGTGCCTCATGGATTCTGTGAGGGCTGAGGATCTGCAGCAGTAGCACCACAGCCAGGCACACACCGAGCACGCTCGCCAGGACCAGCTGAAGCCACGTGATTTCCGGCTTCTGTAGTCGCTGTTTGCTCCGAGACAGAGTATCGCTGCACTGCAGATGAGGACATCAAGGTTAGCGTTCTGTTGGGAACCTCTTCCAAGGACCGTAATTCAGGTTTCGCATCAAGACCAATTTCCCGCAGCATGAAGTAATGCCCTTGTAAACCGTAGCTGTTTACATGTTTTCCGTGTATTTACACATGCCCAGCATGCATTTCGGCGGGAAGAACCGAGCCAGGTGACGGTTTAAGGTAATCGTAAATTGGCGACAGGGTGCACCGAGAAGCCTTTATAGCACGAGGTGTGCCTTGGCCGGAGCTTCCAGTCCTTAGTAAGGAAAGGGGGCCGTCCCCACCAGTACATCGCTGATAAAGGGCGCAGCAGAACGCTCTTTATCTCATCTTAATCTCGCTCTTTATCACGCCCTCTAAAGGTCTTTTTTCCACGCACAATTAGGGATTGGAATAAGCTTCCGGGAAAGTTTTGTTTACGTATAGGGTCTGTTGCATCTTAACAACCGTAGGCCAATCTCGCTCACATCATGCCTCGGGAAGCATATCGAGCGCATGAACCTTAACACATTCAACAAGCACATGGAGTCAAACGGCCTTTAAACAGACACAATGACTGGCTTTAGAGCAAACCTCTCGACTCCGGATAGACTCCTAAAACGAAAACAAGCAATGATAGACGGAGAAGGTACATCTATCTTGGTCACGAGAGCCCTTTTAGTACTCGACATCACCAAAGCATTCGACAGGGTCAGGCACGAGGCGATACTAAATTCCATCGATATACTCGGAGTCGGAGAACAGGCCTTCAACTACGTAGAAAATTTCCTCTAGAACAGTACTACAAAGATAAACATTGGAGAAATCGATTTGAAGGAATTCTACATGAATGATAGAGGAACACCGCGAGGCTCGGTGTTATCACCTTCTCTTTTCAACATGGCGGTGATAGTCCTCCCTGAGAAACTTCATAGAATTGAGAACCTCAACCACACCTTATATGCGGATAACCTCACAGTATGGGTAGTAGGAGGCAGCGATGGGAACATACAGAGCACATTACAAGAAGCCATAAACAAGGTTGTGACTTCTTATCTTCGAGATCCTGGAATGCTCTCCCGAGAAATAAGAACTACTGGTTAAGAAGTACCAAAAATCAACCAAGGAAACGCCAAGAGAACATGAAATGATCACGCTCACCCTACAGAACAAACCCATACCCAAGGTAAACGCTATCAAAATATTAGGCCTCAGAATACAAGGGAACAGTTGAAACATGGGCGCAGTCGACGCCCTGGAGAGAAACGTGCCCCAGACCTTCAGGCAGGTATCAAGGGTAACGAATCGACACCACGGCATCAAAGAATGCAATATAATAAAACTCATCGAAGCATATACAATATCAAGAAATGCGTACATGACTCCTTTCCTCAAACTGAAAGCAGAAGAAAAGAGCAAGGTACACAACCTGATTAAAAGAGCGTTCAAAAGGGCCATAGGAATACCGATCAGCACCTCAAATGAGATGCCGGAGGCCCTTGGACTACACAACACGCTGGATGAGATAATCGAAGCACCACAACTAGCAGAGCGGGAGAGACTCGCAAGGAGAACACAAGGAAGATACACTCTAGACAAACTAAACATCAGAACCAGAACACAGCAGGAGGGACCCAAACAAGAAATGGACACAAGAATCAGAAAAACGTTCATCATAGCCCGCATTCCAAGGAACAGGCACCCAACTTACAACCAAGAAAGAAGACAGGAGAGAGCGAAGCCTATCCACATGAAATACGGTGAACTAGAAGTCACCCGATACACAGATATGACCCTACAACAAACCTAAAAGAAAATCTATGATGTGTGTAGTCGTGGACGATATGGGATCTATTGTGATAGCCTGCCTGGTTGCGTCCAAATACCAACAGATCGGAGAGGAGGCGGCAATAGCCCTCGCCATGGCCACCGGAAAGGCAAACAGAATAATTAGCGATTTGAAAACAGCAATCCGAAACTTCTCACGAGGCTACATCTCGACAATCGCGTACAATATTATTAGGGACGTAAAACGAGACCTCGAAACGAAAACCGCATAAAATGGACTCCAGTGCACTCCGTAATGTCTGAAAATAAAGTCGCACGTGAGGCTGCTCGAGATCTGGTCTACCGAGCCGTCTAACCCCCTGCACACACACTGCCAGCTAAAACAGCGGATGACAGAGACCCACTCATAACGTGTAGAGAAATCTTGTACCACTATAGATGGAGCAGGAAGATGTATCCAGAAGCACGCGACAATTTGAATAGATCCCAGGCCATCGCTTGGCGACAAATACAGACAGGAAATTTCCCTAACCCACTTCTGTATATCTACTACTACCATTGGACAGTCAGCGATATTTGCAAAGCATGCAATGGGTTGCTTAGACTTAGGCCGAATAATTTCGGTAGCTCGCATGTCTCACGTTAGCTGCTGAAGAGCCTCGGTGTTTGTCATACAGGTTTTCGTTACAGCTGTATGAGAAAACATTCTCTCTCTAGCTAATCGTGATCTACGTTAAAGGGACACAGAGCATAACGTTAAAGGGACACTGAAGCGATATGTAAACATTGCGGGATTCACCGTCATCATCGTAATCATCTGCCTGTCTATACCCACGGCAGGGCAAAGCCCTCTTCTATAGATATCCATTTATGTCGCTCCTGTGCTAACTGTGACAAATTTAGCCTCGCAAACTTCTTTGTGTCATTTGCCCACGTAATTTTAGCTGCCCCCGGCCCTGCTTGTCTTCTCTAGGGATCCACTGTCTTTCCTTTATTGACAAACGGTTATCTTGCCTTCGCATTACAAGCACTGCCCACGCCAATGTCATCTTTTTAAGTTCTACTACTATGTCCTCAACGCCCGTTTTTTTCCTGACACACTCCGCTTTATTCTCGTCCCTTAACGTTACACCTATCATCTTCCGTTCCATTGCTCGCAGAGTCATGATAACGATATGTTGAACCCTTTCAGTGAGTTTCCAAGTTTGAGCCCCGTAGGGGAGTATCGGTGTGATGCAGCTGTTATACAGTTTCCTCTAAGGACAATGGTAGGCTGCCAGTCATTACTGCCATTGACTGCTGGATTTCTAAGACAAATTGTGGTCTGGAGGCTCTAGGCCATGTTTCGAACACTCTGGCTGCGTTTACGGGACTTTATGCAGTATAAAAATCAATTCAGAACTGCTGTCCACTCCTTATTTGGCATCCTCCTGTGCGATTTCCTACGATGTTTCGTATGATGCCTGAACGGGATGGTTTGGCGTGGCTGCGCTACTGCATGGCTCGTCGTGACCCTCCCGCAGAATCTGTTGGCCGAGCATTTATTTGGCCAGCGGCCGGCGGGTCGTTGCAGTTTGTTTGCTCAGTTAAACTAAACCACGTTCCGTTTGTGCCTGGAAGAATGCATATTTATATTGTTAGTTTGTAGACCGTATCAAGCTCCGAGTCCAAGTAACTCAATAAGCGGTCATGTGAAACTTCGCTGGCTGGTACGCTAGCACAAGAAATAGACGCCCAATGCAGGCGGGAGAAGTGTTAGCGAAGTTACAACGGGCACGAAGGTAATAATATCACAAGGAAACTAATTTAAACGAGTGGGAAGCACTTACGCTGGGTAAACTAGCACAGATGGGAGCAGCACGACCACACCTTCGCTACCTCTTTTCTGATAACCAATGCAGTTACAAAGGGTGAAATATTCGGGGGGATTTGAGGGACGCTTACTGCCTAAGCGTTATTCAGGAAATGGTTATTAAAGCTGCTTGGAAGACTAGAGCAAAATAAAAATGTAAACAGGCCTTGCGATATATGCTTTATATTTCTACTCCTCACAGCGCCGGCTTATAGCCGAGTGATCTGGAACATTTCGTCTGCTGTCTGGCAATTCTCAATTTCTCTAATCCGCGATAGCCCATGCTTTTGTTTCAAGTTTATCTGTTTTTTTCTTGGGCAATGTCTCCTATGCCTAATTCAAGATTTTTTTTTGCTGCAAAGTTCGCTGCTCCACAAGCCAGTTCACCGAACGCGCGCAGACTGACACGCATGCGCTGGCGATTGCACGTTGGCGTGGGGTTCCATAACCACGAACTGCTTGCGGGCACAGCCCGAATCAGCCGTCCCTTTGCGTGGCGTGAACACGCCTCTTGCAATACATACATGAAACAGGCAAGCTTATCTGACAGATTTTGCAGCCGAGAATGTGCACAAGCGCGGTATGCTGATTACTGAAATATTGAGAATGTCCAGCCAACTATAACGTACGATGCCAAGCGCGTTTCACAGAACATAAACTGAAACAAGATTGAATTGTGATCTTGAACGTCGTCGGATCACAGTAGGGCCTGGCAGGGACGTCACAGCTTTAGTTGTTGCGGCCTCCGCAGACCGCGCTCTGTACTTTTTATTCTTTCTGGCTTTATAAGATAAATATCACTTTATCCACCTGGTAAACCCTGAAAACTGTGTTTATGTGAACCAGCCTCTTAAATTCAGGCCAAAATAAAAGGCTGAATAAGTGGCTTCAGTGTGCCATTAAGGTAATTTCGGAACGAAAAAGAGATTTTTTTGTTCCAAATTAATGAAAAGTTTCACCACCTTAGCTTTGAGGTTTTCTTGGTACATTGTGGAAGTCGGGCGTGCAATAAAAGGACAGATAACCGATTTTTTCGGAGTGCATGTCCTCTAGCTCATAAAAGCCAGCATTGTTTTAGTGTGGTTACCGCAAGAAATTTCAAAAAAAAAGAGGGAAATAACTTTAATTAGGCCCTACCCTTTCTGCTATCTGAAAGGAGGCCTCCTCTAGCGTAGAAACGCTAGACTACCATACGTGTCCAAAAAATTCCGTCACTGGAATGCGATTCAAAAACGGCGACAAGGAACACTAACTAGTGCACATTTTTATTTTTTTAGCCGGGGTGAAGGTATCAATTACCTTTTTTAATCTTGTGTAAAATTGAAAGTATGTTGCCACTGGGCTCAGTGCACGGCTCCCAGCATTCCTTTTTGTAGAACAAGTATGGTCTGCCGATTTATGAATTCAGATTTGTGAAGTTCTAGGGCGCTAGCAGCAAAACCGTTTCGGTTTGATGTGGTTTATGCGGGGACCTTTAATTTGGCGTAAAGAAAATATACTGTACAAAAATTCGCTGCCTGTTTTTTTAAATCTTTAAAGCTGGGCTTCTCTACAGCGGGACGGAGGGTGCAGACAACGTGGTAGAGTTAGAGCCTTCGCGACTTCAGCGTGATTGGCCGTGCGAATATCAAGTAATGTTGGCCGTGAGGAAGTCTATGATGGGGAGCTTGGAAAAGCGTGCATAACGTGACCTCCCTTTATATGAATTGGAGACAATGCGGCTTATTTAAGGCATCATTTCTAGTTTTCTGCATTAGTGTATCGTCTGTACTAGTTTGAAGTACAATCAATTTTATGCATTTTTTAGTAGTGTCGGCTGCAAAACTATCACGACTATTTCTTACTGCATTCAGAGTTCGCAATTCGGCTTGTCACCGTCCCTTGCAGAAGCAAACAAAATTTTGCAGTTCGATGAAGCCGGAAGCCAGAAGCCAGAACTCACCAATTGTCTCAGAAGGGTTTCCATCGGGAGCATCGATGTGTCCTTCAAAGAACTGTCGTGACTGTGCTTCTTGGCGTTGGCAGTGACCGGGGCGTCAGACTTCGATTGCTCTGAGGTCGGGTCGGATGTTTGGATGATCGCGAGCTCTACCGGGGCCAACATGTTTTTCAGGTCTCGAAAACTTGTGCCTGAAGTTGAAGCAGATGGGAAGATTCATAATAAAAAAACGTTGGCTCCACGCATATGTGGAAACGGAGTGAAGGTGAAACATTTAGTGATTTTGACATCGTCCTTAAGGACAGTGTTCAGAACTGCACAAAGAAGGGTTAGATTAGCACCGTTTAAATCGATTGCACAAACTTCGTGGCAAAGACAATGGCAAATACTCTACCGCTCCGCGCTAACAGTGTACCTCCTTGACAGCGAGCGATATGCGCACCATCACACCATCAGGTGGTTCTATCGGAAACCCAGGCCACGCCTTGTCTCCATCGGTGGTGCGGGTGATTATGAGCCGCCGGCAACCCAGCACCGAATTCAGCCCCACCCCCCTAAAACACTGTCGCGAGACAGGCAAATACAACTTTTCGTTATAAGAGGAGGCAGCGGCTCAATATTAATGCAGGTGAGAATAAATCTTAGCGTGCGACATTCCAAATTACACGCAACCATTAACTGGAAACGCTTTTAGCTAGGGAGCGTAAATAGGTACCTTTAGGAGGTCCAAAATGTCCCGGATTAGATAAACTGCCCCGTATTCATGTTGGTAGAGAAAAAAAATCTTGTGCTCACCGATGGACTCCACGTATGAGGATTGGCGGTTTTGGGAGCCGGATGGAAGATTGCTGTTTGCGTCAGATTGATCTGTCGGCAGGACCTCAGGCGGGTAAACTCCGATTCGTGACCACGGTGCAGACTGCACCGCTGGAGAACTTTGCGAAGCAGGGAGTGACGCCTTAGCAGAGACTTTGGTACGATTGGATGTTACTGACGTTACATCTGGGTCGGGTGCGTTGAGGCCTTTGGCCGATCCTGTTCCGTCGTGTGCCAGAAATTCAATGAGCCGTGCAGAAGCCTTGGACGGGTGCGTTTTTTGACATTCCTTGGAACGGTCCTTGGATGCCTTTTGGTCTTGATGCCGTCGAAAAGCTCGTTCTGAAGTCGGTGCGTTAGGCACTTGTCGGGAACCTTCCAGTGTCTTTTGTCCAAAAGGCTTGGCGAGAGTCTTCTTTTCACCGTGGTGCTTCGTTCGAGACGATTTTGCCATACGTGTAGATGGAGAACGTTGCCGTCGGGGCATGCTCGGCGCTCGCTTTTGTTCCGACGGCACTTCTGAGCTTCCGCCGGGCGTTGATTTGTTTGCAGCAGCATTGGCCTGTAATGGCTGCGCGGGTGACGGAGACTGTTGTGCAAGCTGCGTCTTCGAAGACGAGCGCTGATGGCGTTGGGGGGCCATTGGCTTTCCGTTTGGCGATGGGCTGTGCTTTGTGCACCTTTTGCGCTTTTAGATGGCGGGAGCTCGAATCTGCAGGGCGTGCGCTCGGGCGTTCACGAAGCACGAGCGTGCATTTAGTTCGACCATGATGATGGTGGGGGGGCGGAGGATGTGGTCGTGCCGTAGAAGCGATAATCTGTTCTGGGGTGAGTACACGCCAGGCACTTCCCTTGCTTTGCTGAACGTTAGCTAAACGTGCCTATGTGCCACGCTCTACCCCTTAACCAAACTAAGTCATACTAAATCACTTTTATTTACAAAAAATTACAACTTGAGGTAATGAAACATTCATCATAAAAAATTCTGGCTGCTACACAAAAGTTGTGCTAGGGTTTCAATCAATACTATTTTATTTAAAACCCGCGTTTCCATTTCAAGGCTATTCATTTTTTTGTGTTGTATAGATTTGACAATACACAAAATATTACAGGTCAACAGCGTAACCGATCACACAAGAACCTGGTGAAGCTTCCCAGCCGAGGGCTAGCGTTGTTATTAAAATGTCCTCAATGCTTTGAGTTCCTCCATTTTTTGTAGAAACGCGGGAAATATCTACTGAGATTAAGAAGCTTCAACAAAAGCACTCACGCTATCCCTTTAATACTTCGTTGAACAAGTGGCATCAACATCACTATAGAGCCATGAGGCTACTGTTGCCACACAGCGGAGTAGGTGTGGCAGTGAAAAGCGTGTTTCACTCGAACCGGTAGATGGGGCTTTGTTCGTACAGAAAATGCCGGGCTTGTGCTTATCAGGGAACAGAATGTGGCCTGAAAGCATGTGTTGCTTTCCTTAATTAGGGTGCTTACCTCACCAATCCCCCTGAGTTGGTATAATACATTTTTCGGGCACACATGCCAACATTTGAGATGATAACCATATAAGAAATCTTCCTGGCCTATTTTTTTGTTTAGGCGTTGACTGGAGGATCGCTACAATTTCCAAGTTGAAGATACATTTTTCTTTTCGTTCTGGCACCCGCCTATGGTACCAAAGCCCAAGACAGATTTCATGTAGCAGCGAGCTTTTTTGAATGAAAACGTAATGGGCACTATATTTTTTGTGAAAGAACCCTTGTTAACCAATTGAAGGCGCGCCAGTCGTACATAACTGAAATGCAAATATAATGATTATAAATGCGGATAAGCGGCCCTTTGGTCTTCCCTTGAATGCGTCCATGGAGAGGCTGCTTAGGATGGGGCCCCAAAACATGGTGGAAGAGCTGATAGAGGGCAATCTTTTAAACCAGAAGCTCCGATTGAGGAGAACTGCACTGGGTCGCCGCATCCTTCACCAGATTGGCTGGGCAGCACTCCGCTTGATGCACTCCCGGACTTTTGGCGACAAGAACTAAAGATGCTGTCTTTGCCGACAAGCATGGGCTCAAGCGCTCAACAATACCCTCGGTGGTGATCATGCAGCTGTTTACACAGACGCCTCCTAATATCGAGGTCAGGAATACGCAATCATCGTGGCTACATCCAAAACCAACCTCCTTGCTTGTGCCTCACTCAAGCCCGAAGACATGACGGCAGCAGAAGAGGCAGCCATCGCCTCGGCTCTCAATTAGCCAGGGTTTAGGAGGGTTGTCACCGATTTCCAAGAACCCTACCGGAATTGCAGGTAGCGGTGAGTGTCCTGAGCTGCACTGCGTGTGCGGAGTTGCACTCCCCAACCTGTTCCATTCAGCTGATCTGGACGCCTCGTCACGCTTCCATGGTGCGCAAAGAATACGCCCACCGACAGGCCTGCGCTTTTAATCCCTCCATGCTAAGGTGCTGCACGAGGACAGTCACCCGCTTGTGACGTTAAGGGACATCATACAAAAGTATCGCCTTCAGATTAAGACCATACCCTCACCGCACCCTGAGCTTTTCACGGATCAACGACCGTGCGGCCCATACCACCCGACGCGTCTTCACTCAACGCACCCGAATCGCTACGACACTGAATGTAAATTTAGCTCAGAAGTAGAAACACTTCGCCACTTAATCGGGGTGTGCGACTTTAGCCCTGAGCACCCTCCCCTCTTCCCGTCAACTACACAACAAGAGCAATTTGAGATTCTGATGTCCAGCTCTCCCTGCCTTCCCAGCTTCATATGGTTAGGAATGCATATGGGCTCCAGTGAAGAAGGAACCACTCCCCCGGCCCGCCCTCTGGGCCGTTCAGAAATCTGAATAAAACTATTTTCTCCTTTACTTTCTCCTTCTCTCGCCAATTTCGTTTCCTCTGTCGATGGTGGCAGGGACGGAGAAGTGAGATCGTCTAACACCGGGATTTAGCTTCCTTTATTTCATACAAAAGAGTTCCCACTCATGTGCTTCCCCAATAGAACTCAAGCAAACACCATTCTATAATGATGCATTTATTAACCCTTAGCATAGGATATCTCTGAAGTATAAAAGGGTGTGGTTAAGTGAATTTCACTTGTCTCAGGTTTCATTCTTTCTAGAGCCACGTGAGTGAATTTAAGCGACCTCGTATGGGTAATCGTTGAGGGTGCAACTTGCAGCTTTAATTTTCAAGCACATTCACCGGGTGGATTGGCGCGCATTTTTTAATTCTCCCGGAAGTCAAATTTTGCTGAAAGGTTTCGTAGTTCTGCCCCAAGCGCTAGCACTACTATTTCCCTACCAAACGTAATACCATACGCCATGCTGCCCGTCAAAACGTTGCGCCTAACTGGATTGGTAATACTATTCATTGCTTGTGTGACCAAACAACCCTTCATCGAATTCAATTTACCCCCACGAAGGAAGTTTGCAATAACGAGCAACAGTTCATACAAAATGAATATAGTGCTTAATAAAATCAAGAACTAATTCCAGTTCATTTCAGTCGGGTTTAGATTGCTATTTGTTGAATGGAAAACGTATGAAGCCATTCTTAGAAACTTGATAACTGAGTAGCATTTCAGCTACGTTTGTAAAAGCAGCTTGTGTTGTGTACAATATACTTGGAACAGTGACAATGCATTGCGTTCAGAATAATTCGTAAATTTCAGGGACGTTATATACTAAAAATGGTCAGGTCTTTATACAAAACACTGAAAAGATGAATGAACGTTGTTCACGATCAGTCGAAATAAGAGCACGGCTTCTTTGGCTTCATAGGTGCACCGTCACGGCAGCCAAACGCTTCCGCAAAAGGCGCGTAGTTCCTGGCCGCCTTGTTGCAGTCGCCCCCAAAGAAGCTTCCGGATGGGTTTGGAGTTGTGCACAGAGTGAAACAAGCTGTTATGAAGAACTCCTGTTCTTCGGTGTAATCTAAGGTCACACGCTGCGATTGCTTAGAATCGTTTTCGATTGCGCGCCTAAACGCAGAGTGGGCGATTTCAATTGCCGGAATCTCCCGGAAGGGCGTGTTGAAGTCGGGCTTGAGGCAGTCGAGCTTCGCCTGGGAGCCCCGCTTCCATGATGACGATGCCCACGAGTCGGCAGTGATGCTGCCGTTGGCGTCGACCGCCATACCGCCGTCGTCAAAGGCCCTGACCAGTTGGGAAGCGTAGGAAAAGCCCAAGCCACCGTAGGTCATTGAGGCTGTGCCGTTGGCGTCGTATAGTGGTCGGGTCAATGCAGCCGCAGACACGAGTACGGAGTTGGAAACGTAGTCATAGCGGAAATACGGGAGAACAAAGTTCAGAGGCATCTTCATTGCCGGAGCGTACCTGCGAAATGATTAGAATGGAATAACATGAATAGACACTTTCTGAAACTAGATATCACGAAGGCCAAACTGATGATCATTTAAAAGCTTCCAGGTTTACTTTGGATGGCATGCAAGGGATGAGGAAAGGATGTGACTTCTTGTTTCCATTTTTGAGCAGTACGGACACAACCGGTAATCCATTGCGTCTTACTAGATGCGGCGTACAGCCGGAGAAAAGGAAAGCGTGCATATTAGGAGATGTGTTCAAAACGAACCGGAGGAGAGAGGTGAAGGAAGACATGGGTAGGCCGTATAGAGTGATCGTGGAAGCTGATACCGGGCTCGTGTCGCGAATAAGAAACTTCGAAAGTTGCATGCTGATAATCTCGAGGCGACAAAACACGGGGTTATGCATGTCATTTGGAAATACAGGGCAGCTACTTTTGTAGCAAAGCAGATAAATTTCAGTCACGATTCAGTCACCCATTCAGTCACGATTTTCGCGCCACGCGTCGCTGTCGCTGCGGTTACTTACGCCTTGGAGCATGCACTGTGTTAGGCATGCGACATGAGTTGAATACATAGGCACTTGACAAGCCGGTATTTATTTGCCATTGAAAGCATGCAGTTGCTTTATGGTTTGCGTGCGTTCTTGAAGAGTTAGTTGCGGTAATTTGCTTAACCTCTAGGTTCATTCATACAAAATAAAAAATACAATGCAATGGCATCATTCTAGCATCTCTAGCTGTGCACCTTCTTCGCCTGCCAAATCCTGTAGCAGGCGACAATAATACTGTAGCGGCCACTTCATCATCGACAGCAAGCGCCCACCATCATCATCATCGGCCGCTGCCTCCACCGTCAGCAGCGCGTGGCCTCGACACACGACGAGCCACGCGCCACAGAACATCATGGCCTCCGCGCTGCTCGGCCGCACTCCACGGGCTGCTCCCTGATTCTCGGCCCATGTTGTCGTCCCCACGGAACTCTAAATAAATGTGGGCTAGGCCTCACCACTTCATTCGGCCGCCTACAGTACTATATTGAGAGGAGGCAAGAACGCAGGTTAAGACAATCTAAATAATTTATTGTCAGCTAAAACTTACAAAAAAAATTCCCCCGCATTTCCCCGAAGGGGAGTATGAGGAAGTGCGAAGCACGGGGTGATGCTATGAGGGGGAGTTTGTTGAAGTTTGGTGGCATTTTGCCCGTTAGTTACATTAACACCCCCTCGTGATCACGTTCGGCTTAACACGCCTCGTTTGTCCCTCTGCGGAAATCTTGGGGAATTAACGTGTATGTTCGAGAGATGTTCGAGAGGGAATGTAATCACGCACACACACACACACACGCAAAGTAAAGTGAAACGACAGTATTTATTTCAGCACTTGTTTGTGTCGTCGTTGTATGCGACGGTCATTACGACCGCCTTGTGGTCGCTAAAGTGGACCGTTAAGGGTTGTTGCAGCCGCTATAACGCCGCTGAGTCGCCAACGCACGCCGCTGACGACGTAGTTTGAATGCGTTAAAGATATAAGGCGCGTTACTAACACTGATATCAGCGTCGCGTCCGTGGCTTAGTGAGAACCTTGAGTGAGAACCTTGAGTGAATACTCAAGTGAGAACCTTGAGGACTGAAGTGGAGAAGGGTTCCATGTGAACAGCAGTTGAACATGGGTCAGTCGGTCCTTAGGGAAAGGAGAAATCCTTTCAGAAGCGGGCGCGTTTGTGCAGCTCAGTCTGTGAATCGGAGACGCCCCGCTGCAACCAAAAGGGAATCGGGTTAACAGTCCCGAACCCGGCTACGGAGATCGGTCCTTCGGGACCCAGTGCGGCAACGCAAACCAGCTCGGAGACGCCGATGGGAGCCGCGGGAAGAGTTTTCTTTTCTCTGTAAGGAGATCGAGTCCCTAGAATGGGTTCACCCCGAGATAGGGACGGTGGCTCCGTAGAGCAGTGCGGCTCTTGCGCTGTCCGCAGCGCTCCTGTCGGACCTTGAAAATCCGAGTGAGGGAGTGTGATTTTCGTGCCGGACCATACCCACATCCGCAGCAGGTCTCCAAGGTGAACAGCCTCTAGTCGATAGACCAATGTAGGTAAGGGAAGTCGGCAAAACGGATCCGTAACCTTGGGAAAAGGATTGGATCTGAGGGCTGAGCCGGTCGGGCTGGGGTCCAGAAGCAGGAATGGCACTGCACCGGGACTGGGCGAGGCTCCCGCCGTAAAAAGCGGTGCGGCCGAGCCCGGACCAGCGTCGGGACCTTCCTGTGGAAAGTCACAGCTGTGCTTGTTTCCATGGGCTTCGTGCCTGGAGGTTCTTGCTTCGGCCGGCAGAATACAGCCAACTCAGAACTGGCACGGACCGGGGGAATCCGACTGTCTAATTAAAATAAAGCATTGCGAGGGCCGCTGGTCGGTGCTGACTGGTCGGTGCTGACGAAAGAGGCGCCTGCCGTTTTTGAAAGGGTGAAGTCGTTGAAAACTCCGTCAAAGTATTTGGGGATTCCGTTGGATAGGTATCGTGAAAACACGGCGTACTGGAGCGAAAGAGTGCAAGAAATGCGTGCGCAGACAGAAACATGGGGAGGTAAAAAACTGTCAATCTTTGCGAGAGCAACTGTATGCAACGTGTTCCTTGCGGCCAAAGTGTGGTACGTCATGCAGGTGCTGGCGTGTTCCAGGATGCATGTGCAAAAGTTTCACCGGTTGTTTGCTGTTTTTGTTTGGCAGTCGTCCTTCGAACGAACAAGCCGTAGCAATTTGTTTCGGAGACTAAAGGATGGGGGTCTGGTGTTACCGCATCTTTTTTTAAAGCAGGTTGTCTCAAGATTTTTCTTTTTGAGGGACCAGATAGACCCATTTGTGCGTACCTGCTTGCAGTTGACTCTAGCGACGGTACTGCCCAATTTCATTGTTTCCTCCGTTGATTACTTAAGGCCCAGTGGCAGCGGTTTTCTGCGAGTAGTAGTCTCGTCTTTACATTTTCTAAGAGCACGTTTTTCAATGGAATACCTATCCAATGTTACACGAAAGTGCTTAACTACAGACTTAATACAATCTTGTTTTCTGGAACCAATGTACCGTTTAAGATATCGTGGCAGTGCGGGATGCGATGTTTTAAAACGTGTGAAGAAAATGTCTGTACAAGGAGCAGTAAAAACGTTTTTCTTTAAGCTCCACACGGACACCCTGCCAGTAAGGACATGGGAAGAGCAAAGGGGCTTTTTTCTGCCATGGGGGTCAGACTGTTTTTGTGCAAGAAGCCAGAAACTGTGGAGCAAGTTTTCCTAGATTGCTGGGACGCTGTCTTTTTTTGGGATGTACTTCAAAGGACTATCAAAAAAGACTTGCCGTTGACAGCTGAAGGAATTCGATATCTTTCTGTGCTATCTGAGGGTATTCCATATGACCTGCTTTTTCTTTACAGTTTACACTCCATCTGGCGTAGCAGAATGGACGTCCGTCACAATGATGCTGACGCTCGTTCTGTAAATAGTTATTTTGTTGAACATGTTTGCAGTCTTCGTGAAGTGCTGAACAACGATGATTGTGACGACGAGTTTCTGAATTTGTTAAATGAGTTGAGGGCATTGAAAGTGCATAAACATGTACATGCCAACTAAAGTTTGGTTAACGTTCTTGTTGTTCTCAATCTGAAAGGTTGATTTTGTAATTAGTGTTGTGAATTTATGTATTAAAGAAAAAAAAAATCGCGTCCGTGGCTTAGTCGGTAGAGCATCGCACTGCGGCCGCAAAGTCATCGGATCGAAACCTGGCGCCGGATGCTGTTTTTTTTTATATAGTGTAGTGGCCTGGCTGGCGCGCCGAGAGAGGGTGTTGCGAGCTGGAGAGTAGTAAAGGGGCTTTAGGAGAGTAGGCGAGGGGGGAGAGGAGGCGCTATGCGAGCGCCCTCACGCGTCGGAAATCCGGCGCCGTTGCTAGGCACGGTAGCTAGCTCCGTTGCTAGGCTGCGGACGGAGGACGGCGGTGGAAGCAGGAGTAGGCCCGACTACGAAGTGCTTCGCACTTAAAAGCAAAGAAAATACCATCCAGTTTGGAGTATGAAATAATTTAAAAATATAACCGGGATGGCTCGCAGTATCTAGTGGCGGGAGCCAAATGCAGGACACCTCCTTATTTTCTAACCCCCAAATTAATTTTTCAGTCTAAGCACTCTAACATAATATTTTGTACAACGTAAAAAATGTTAGCAGCGGCACTTTTGGTAGTATTTTTTTACTAAAAAATCAAATTGCTTAGCCACAAAGTCGTTGCCGGCCATGTAACTTCCGGCCGAAAGTAACTTCCGGCCGAACTACCGATATAGCCACAGAGATTAATTCCAGTCGGAGTCTGCGTTTGGCGGCGCCATTGCCGATGGCGATGTTTCTCGCCTACTTGGGGTAGCTAGCGATATAGCTTATTTTTTTCTCTCGAAGCCCAAACCTACCAAAAAAGTAGAATTTTTTGTCCTGTTCATCGTACATGCAGCTTCTAAATAATTACTGAGAATCAATCCTTTGGAGATTCAATTTTATAATAAAACATGAACCTTCATGAACCTTCTACAGTAATATTGTTTTTTTGCAGCCAGATCCAACTTTTCAGCCTGTTCATGAGCCATGCCAAGGTCAAGTGGAACGTGCCTCCCTGATACACCAGGGAACGATCCGCTGAAGCGCGGCTCCACTAGAAAGTGGGGCCGGATTTTTCTCTAGTATGTACATATGTGTATAAAACTCTATGGGTATGGCGGCCGCCGTTAAGACACGGAATGTTTTCGCAGAATCAGGTAGACACTAGCGCCAAATCCCATTCTAGGTAAGCTAGTGGAGAACTTCATTCTCTAAGAATTGTAGCATTGTGTATTTGGTGATCTTTCAAGTATTACTGTCCAGTGGCCGTCGCAAATAAGGCAAGAGGTTCTTGCTGTTTATAAATGCCAGTTACTGAAATATGTGGATCCCGCAGAGTTGGAGTGATTGATTGCTTGATTATGACGTTTAACGCGTCGACACTTCACAGGCATTATGGCGCGCCGTAGTGGAGTCCTGAGGAATAATTCCTCCTGAGGCGCTTTAGCGTGGGCCGAAATCTCGAACACACACGCGTTTGTGTTTTTCGCATCGATCGGAAAAGCAGCCGCCTAATCCGGGAATCGAATCAACATCCTGCAGATTTCCTATTACATTTTTGATCGTTCGAATAGGCCTCATTGTTTAAAAGCGCATTCCAAATGCAGCCTGTTCTTGCGGTTCGAAGTAGAATGTTACAGCAAGGCGCCCAAATATTACTGCAGTGAATATCTTATCCATAACAGAGAGTAGCCCTATGGGCCTGTAAACTTTCACGTTATTGATATAACCGTTATTTCCTATTGGAATTGCGTTCGCGGTTTTGTATTCCAGGGGCGCCTTTGAAGTATTCAGACATTGTGAGAATTCTTTGGAGAGCATTCTAGGAACCAATGCGTATGAAAAAAGGAATTAGCTGTTATTTCATCACACCGTACCACTTTAATTCTTTTTTACTCCTCAGCTCCTCGGAAACCTCGCCTATCGTTATGTTGGAAACCTGTTCTACAAGGCAGTCTGTTCAAAATGGTTTGCAGAAATTTCAGACGTGAACACGTTGGCATGGAATTATACCGAGTCTAAGCATTTATCGTCTGTAATGCCTGTGGCTTCACTGCCAACAGCGAATCTCTTTTCGGTTGATGTAAATTTCATAAGCGTTTTGGTGCTTCAGAAACAAGCGGCATGCTGTACACTCCGATGTCACCAGTCGTGGTCTCCTAACTATAGAATAACTCTTTAAATTCCACTCGTTCCTTTTCAGTCTTGGGTGCCATATGTCTGCCTCTTGCAATCAGGGCCTTTGATTTCTTTGATAATTTAGGAATTTCTGCTATACGTTTTCCCTACTCCACAGCCAGCGCTGACTGAGTTATGATCGTCATTATGTGGTCTTTAGGTATATCAGTGCTATCAGCAAACACAATTTAAATCTTGCTATCTTTCGTACTGCAAGTTGTGGCTCTTTGTTTTGGTTAGTTGTTCCTTTTAATTTTACGGGTCCAGCGCTATTGCTCCCCTCAGGATTCAGTGATGGCTGCTGTTTAATATTTGTTCACCAAGGCAACATTGCGTTTAGTCCATGGAATGGAACTAAGAAAGAACCCAGTGTGTTTTGCAGAGCTGCATTTCAACATTCGTTCTAAGGCGACCGCATGGACGAGACTATGACCCGTAGGCAACCACCCGGTCGCCTTATGGCCCTGTTACAGCTACGGCACAAAAACTATTTAGAACATGTGCTAATGCAGCGAGCGCGAAAAAGACATATGGTGAAAGAAAAGCTTACCTGGGATTAGCGAGCAGACTCCGCTCGGCGTACTTGATGTTAAACCAGTGGTCGACGAATGAGGTCACGTTCTTAGGAAAGTCGCGGTACATGGCCAACAGATCGGTTTCGTTCAGGAGGTCAGCGGGAGGCCATAGTGACGTTCTTAAATTGCTGACCTTGGACGCTACCCGCTCTCTCGAACTGTTGTCCGCCCACGTCGGATGACCAGAGGCAATTTTTTCCAGCAACGCTTTCTTTACGGACTGCAGTTGGAAAGCAATTGTGTCTCGAAACTTGATCGAGAAGCGTGGCATAGTGTAGAGTGACACGACCAGAAACCTGTACGCTGTCTCCACTTCCGTCGCGCAGTATTCTCTCCTGTGGGCGTCGGCAATTGCCTTGTTGCCGTACTTGCTCACCAAGTATTTGCGGTCCGCGAGCGCAACAAATGCTTGGACGAAGAACCAGGCAATATGCTCAAGGATCTGTTCTTTGGTGTACTTAGCGTAAAGAGTGTTGATCACGCCAATAAGGGTCACGTCACTAACAGTAATACTGTTGGGCAGGTCCTGCCATGCTGACATACCTTCTTCTGGAACAATGTTCTTCTCGATTTCGTGATTCCAGACCCTGGCCGATATATTTGGAGTGTAACGCTCAATTTCGCGGATCGCGAATCGAGATGGCTTTTTTGTGCTCGATCGGGTGACTTTAAAGAGCGCCGATAATATTTCAGTCTCCCTCGCGGCTATTTCCTCGACGTTTGTCTGTCCGGTTTGGGCAGTAGGGGAGCCATCAGCGAAGGCATCTCGCAGAGAGTTCCAGTATGTGGTGTATGCACCCCCCCGGACAACGTCCTGGTTCTGGACGGCCCAGGTTCCGACAAACACACCAGGTTCGATCAGCAGAGACCAAGGGTGTCTGCCCTCTGTATCTGCGGCTGTTGCGAGAGGTGAAGCATCGAACCAGAGGCCGATACGCCAGTTGTATGCGAGATTCAACAGGACACCCAGAGGCTCGAGTCCTGCATGAGGAGGCCCTGGCCAAGGTATCTGTAGGGCCCTCATGAAGACCTTCAATTCCCCTATTTCCATTTTTCCGCTGGCTTCGTCGATATCGGACATGCAGTGCTCGAATACTTGCAGGGCGCGTGCACCAGCCGGAATCAGCTTTGTTCCTTCTTTGAGATACCCCTGCGCACAGACCACAGCAACAACACCCATGTAAAGTTAACCCCCGCAAAGTCGCTCCCCAGCTATGGCAGTGATTGTTAATTTATCCTATCGTGGGGATTCTAGCAAGTACTGTGAATGCGAGTTTCGTTTTTTATGATATGATACAATAATATATTCTCTGGTACATGATATGATGGAAAGATATTGATGTGATATTGATCTATGATGAAAAAAGCCCACAAATCATTGAGGCCGGGACGTACGGTAACTGCGATTTGTATTCAAATGCGGTAAGTCATTCTGGGCCTTTCTCCTCATCTATTTTGTAACTATCCCGATGGCCCTGTAAGTTGCTCATTTGCACCAGCCCGTCTCACTATGGCGCCGTGGTAATCTATAGCGTCGGGAACATAGGCGGCTTTGACTTGGCCGAACCGATTTCCTAGCTGCCAAGTTGCCTGCGGCCAGGTAAGCATTAGCAACGTTAATGCGACTCAACACAACCTCGCAGTGCTGCTGCGAGCCATTGCACCAATACTAGCAATCTTTGACATACAATAGAGTTATTTGGCAAGGAGGGAGTTTAGGGAGATAACGGCACGTGTAACTGTAGTGCTTGCACCATAGTATGGCATCAGGCTTAATGCAGAAGCGTAGATACTCTGTGTGTAACATCAACAACCGTAAAGCGAAAGGCACAGTTCTGAGAGAGGGAAACCTGCCCTCACGAGGCCCAGCTCGGCTCGCGACTGAGGTGTTATGGCTCATTAAAACATTCCTGCCTCGGTTCATGACCAGAAGAAACGGGAGGAAAGACCAACCACCACGCATCCTGCAGTTTAACTGCCACTCCCTGGCCAGCCGCAGTGCTGAACCCAGGGAGCACTTGGGGTAGGACCCCCTTGACATGAGAGGGCAAATTGGGTGCACGTGTGTGGGGACAGTTCCAGGATGCCGGGGTGCAAGTGCCGCCTCGGTGCGTCCGCGTTAAGCCTCACGGGACCTTAGAGCATGCTTTGTAAATACCAGCCACACCCGGAAAAGGCAAAGCCAGCCCTGTACGTGATGACTGCTTCCACACTACGATGGTTGTCTTGAGTCTTGACAGATACGCACTCCGATGCGCACTCCATGCTGATGGGTACATGGAGTGCGCATCTGTCAAATGCACATGGGGTCTACCGACACCAGGGAGGTGCGCGTGTACATCCATGGGAAATGTTGTTGGACGTCACCAAACTGCGATAGCGATGAAAAAAGACTTGCCCTGGCGTCGTTTTCGCGGGAACTTCATGCTCAGAGCAGACTGGCGGAGTCTTCGATACACACGCAAGGGGTGAGTGCTGCTTGTCGGCACCACATCTGGTCTGCTTTTGTACAGCAACGGCAGCGCCATGTATACCCGTCTTCGTCCTAAAGGCATGGTGTAGTCAAGCCGCATGGACTTGAGCATGGGGACGGAGGGATTCGCCTACCCATGGGAAACAACCACCACCACATGTTGCCGTTTATTATTCCGTCCTGGTCACGCTCGTAGAACACCAAAGGCAAGTGGACGCCATGGCATAAGAAGTGACTAGCTAGACCAACTTTAGGCGACATGCGTGGTGGTCCCAGAATGCGACCTCCGGCGTAGCGTCGTACGAAGCGTTTTTAAAGATAGGGTAAATGGGATGTGCCACGCAGAACTCCACGGCCGCATGTGAAACTGCTCACGCTTCTGCACGATACAACCAACTGTTTTGCTGAGTTTATGAAGCAGAAGATTCAAGGAATAGACAGCACAAAGCCGGGAGATGCTCTTTATGGCCATAGAGCCAGGCGGTGGCGAGCTCCAATCTTGGAGTAATTTGAGTCTAGAATACACTTGCGAAAGTGTCCTCCCAGGATATGGCGCGTCTTTAAGGCAGTTCTGTAAAATGCACTGACGAGCAGACGTCTGGTGCTGGCTGTCACCATTTCGCTCGTTGTCCCTGACAGGGCGCTCGCCGAGGTGTTAGTCAAAAACTTCGAGCGGGAAATGTAAGCCCCACCAACGGCCGTCTTGCCTTTTGTAGACATGTCACTTCTGGCCCATTTCGATGAGCCCCGCCCACAAGTGACCTTACGTTTCGAAAACTCGAGGGCCCTCTCAATAGCTCTCTCAAACGGTGCAGTCGCCTGGGTGCCGACGGAGTGAAGTAATGGGTGGTGGGCAATCAGCACGTCACTAAACTGCCGCCGCTTCTGAGGCTCTTTACCTTGATTTTATGTTCTGAAAATGGGAAGCATATCTTATCTGCCTCATGCAGCCAATTTCGGACGTGGGATTAATCACGGACCATCAGAGCAGCAAGTGGTTTAGGCGCCACCGCAGTCCGGTTGATTCCGTCGGTGACATCATGACCATGCTCGACCCATCCCGCCACAAGGAGGATGTCGCCTTTCTTGTATTGCTGAAGACATGCTCGGCTTTTGATTCCGTTGGTCCCTGTGTCTCCCTAGTAACCAGTGACGCCAGATAGGTCACAGAGAATCGGACTCTCGAGGTCAAGATCGGCCAATTTCCCAGGCCTCCCCGATATGTTCGATTCTACTGGAGGTTCCGCTCGCTGACTGCATTTGCGCTGGGCTATCTTACGAGGGGGGCTTCTGGTGTATGCCGTAAATGTGGCTCTGTGAGCGGAGATGGGTATGCTGGTATCCATTTTCGAGGAACGTACAGGTGCCTGAATAACCACTCCTACAGCCGCCCCGAGCAGACAAGAAATAAGCCCTTCGCAGCAAACAGAGCGCACCACCTGAAGATTTACGACACGGATTCGCTTCCCTGTTTCAGGACGAGGTGGATGGCTTCCAGCTGCTCTTCATCCATGGCGCGGGGCTCTTCACTGTTAGCGAGGCTACAGCTTCCTGCCTAGCGACAGCCCTAGATATCAAATGGGGCTACTGTCTGCCTTTTCACGTTTCTATCGCTTTTACCAAATTGAAGGACCGTACCTGGCTGCTCACTATATCCGTGAAAGGGGCAGCGGTATCTTGATGGACTCGAGATCTGCCCTCCTGTGACTGCACGGGATCAACCAGCTGTCCGCCCAGCGGTCCCTCGCGGTGAAAATGCACACAGTGAGTTCCAGAAGTTAGGGCGTCCGGCTGCACTAGTCGCACGCCCCCTCCGGCACACGGGCAATGCGGCAGTAGATGCTTTTGCGAGTGGCACCAACTAAGGGGCTCATCTAACTCCCAGAACTTGACTGCATTCGATGAAGCACGCACCGTGCTGGTTTGGCAGGTAGGGACCAAGCATCGTCGTCAGAGGCTAATCACCCCAGACGTCAGAGGCTAATCACCCCAGACACTGCCCACCCGACTTAGGTGATAAGGGTAGTCAGAGGCTAATCACCCCAGACACTGCCCACCCGACTTAGGTGATAAGCCTGCTCAGTCCTCTCTGGCCGTGGCGAAACTGCTGTGACACAGTAGTTTCCTTGGGCACGATGCAAGAGTAAGGCGCCCGCGACGACTACCTTAATTGGAGACGCTTGAAGACCTTCTATGCTCCTTCCCGCACCACGCTTCGTAAGAAGCGCTGTACATATTTCCTACCTGAACATCGGGCTCCCAAACAAAAACCGTACATGAATTCCTGTTCCCCTTGGACCACGATGTCATCTGCCGAGAAGCGATTTGCCACTTTCTCGTTTTGCTAGATAAAGAACGTCTAGTCCGGCGGCGGAGCTGCGGTATACAAGAAATGGTGGAGCGGAAAGCTGCGAAATTTTCAGCAACCCGTCCTACGATTTGGGTAGTGCAGTTTCTGTCCCAGGAGGTCTGTGCTTCGGCGTGTGAGCTATGCTATCCCACCTTGAAGTGATGACTCCCCCTGCGGCAGCCCGACAGTCTTTTTACCTGCCCCTGTGCTATTTTCATTACCTACCCTATCCTCTCCGTCCTATATTCCCTAATCTCCCACTGCGTTGTATGCAGGTGTATCCTGTAACTGGCTACTATAATATCCGTAGTGGACCTTTCCCTTCTCCATTCGGTTTCCACCACAAACAGTGAAAACCACATACGCGTGGGGTAGGAGCTTAACAAAGGCGGTAGAAGGCTTGGTGTGCACTAGAAGTTTGTCCGCACCCCTCGTTCACGAATTGAGGCATTGCACCAGTACATTCGCATGTCCACCTCCGTAGTTTCTAGTGCCGAGCACTTTGGCTTCCGTCTCTGGCCTAAGCAGTGTCGCCGTCGTAAAGGAGTGAACGATGGCAAGACCGAACAGTGAGAGATAGCAACGGAGGAAAGTTTCGCGAAACTGTGAGGGGAGGGCAGTTCGTCACTGCGGCGCGATCGCTCTGCGAAAGTGTGTAATTGGGGAGATGGGCAGTATGCTGTGCCCGCACGGGACGCTCGTCGGCGCGACGCTGGCGAAAACGTGAGGGGGGCGTGCGCGTGACGATTGTGTCTGTTCCCTGTATAAGACGCGGGTCGCGGCCTCTCCTCAGGTGCACTTCGCGTCGCCGACGCAGAGGCTCACCATCGCTGCCGTGGAGAGAACCCACGAGTGAGTGTTGCCTCAGCGCACTGCAGCTGCACCCAGATATCGCACTAGGGAGTGTAATAATCGCGAGCCATTTTTCTGAATCTTTGGTGTTGCACAATATTGTTCTACACTAAAATGGTATGCTGAGCTTGGGCAGCAGCGACATCGGCGGTGTTACTTGCCATGACCTGTTATTAGCTGAAACAATTTACGAAAGCATGCGTAGTGGTTATGACTAAAACTGCAGAAAAGAACATCACCTTGAAGCCATTAAACCAGGCGTTCATGTGGCGGCGCATAAGCGCCGTGCCATAACTGTTGGAATCTCCAACGGCCGTCCACTTGGAGCAAGCGAAGGCCTTGAAATCATGGCATGGGTCTACGCTTCGGTTGACGTGTCTCTCAATCAGCTCCGCATGATAGAGGCACGCCTGACTTCGGCAGAGGGGTGCCTCATGGATTCTGTGAGGGCTGAGGATCTGCAGCAGTAGCACCACAGCCAGGCACACACCGAGCACGCTCGCCAGGACCAGCTGAGGCCACGTGATTGCCGGCTTCTGTAGTCGCTGTTTGCTCCGAGACAGAGTATCGCTGCACTGTAGATCAGGACATCACGGTTAGCATTGTGTTGGGAACCTCTTCCAAGGACAGTAATTCAGATTTCGCATCAAGACGAATTTCCCGCAGCATAAAGCAATGCCCTTGTAAACCGTAGCCGTTTACATGTTTTCCGTGTATGAACACTTGCCCAGCATGCATTTTGGCGGGAAGAACCGAGCCAGGTGACGGTTTATGTTAATCGTAGATTGGATACAGGGTGCACCGAGAAGCCTTTATAGCACGAGGTGCGCCTTGGCCGGAGGTTCCAGTCCTTAGCAAAGAAAGGGGGTCGTTCCCACCAGTACAGAGCTGATAAAGGGCGCAGCAGAACGCTCTTTATCTTATCTTAATCTCGCTCTTTATCACGCCCTCTAAAGGTCTTTTTTCCACGCACAATTAGGGATTGGATTAAGCTTTCGGGAAAGTTTTGTTTACGTATAGGGTGTGTTACATCTTAACAAGCTTAGGCCAATCTCGCTCACATTATGCCTCGGGAAGCTACTCGAGCACATAAACATTAAAGGAGTACCGAGACGAAATTTCAAAGCTGAGATAACTATGTAAAACGCTTCCTTTTAATCAGGAGATATCTCCCAGAAATTTTCAACAGCAACCGTTCATCGAAACATATCTAAATCTATTTTAATATTCGCCCGCACGAGAAAGCCCAGGGCGGACCGACATGACATGATCTGCTACTTGCCCCAAACTGCCGATGCCGGGGCTACCGTGACGAAGCCGACGCGCTGGCTATGGTTGGCGAGCGCTCCTCGGGCGGGTGTACACGTCATGGATTTGCACTGATGTGAGGCTGCCCGGGCCTGTGGGGACGGCGAAGACCCCGGCCGTTCTGGGCACGCGCGTGCACTCGCTCGCGCGCGCTTCCAGAGCGGCAGCGATACGGCAAGAATGGTGACGTCACGTGATACCTCCTGCCATTCATTATTGCTACTGTATTGCTTCCCATTGCAATGTATGATGGCTGGTGTTACTGGTTTTATAAGATTGTCCATTTTTATTCCACCTTTCGCCTTGTTTTTCTTTTTCCCGTTTTTTCTTTTCTTTCGTCTTCGGCTCCGGCTTGGTGTTGTACAATGCTCGTGGCGGCAGTTTTTTTGTTTTAATAAAGCCGTTCCCCTCAATTTGAAAACTGCCGGAAGTGCAGAAGAGTGATTTGCCATAATGGATGGTGGCACCGTTATCAGCTCCCTTCTAACACCCATCACGCTCATTGACGCCCTTGCTTACTCATCTCCTGAAGAATATGTAATTAAAATTTCTCTCCTTCCCAGTTCTAGCACCCCCCCTCCCGCTTCCCCCTCTCTCTCTGAAACCGCGCCATCGGAAGTTCTGTTCTTTTAAAGCAAAGCTTTTTACCTCTACCCGGAAGGGTTCTTTCGCGACCGTTGGTGTCATCAGAAAACTCCCGCAAACAAATAAAAGAATTTACTGCACCGCCAGGAATCGAACCTGGAACTAACAGAGTAACAAAGCAAGAGCCCGTAGTCTTAACAATTTAGCTACGAGCCCACGCGGAGACGGGGAAGACAAGTGGTTTAACTTCTGCGTTCTCGCTAAATGCCACGCGATAGCGATTAAATGAAGCTCACACCAACCCATGGCATCTCACTTCTAGTACGCCAACGGCCCTGTGGCTTCCCGTGTTCGCTTAAAAAAATCTCAGTTCCTTGTCGTCTGCCCTCACGCCAGACGATACCTCAAGAAACACATTCAAACACTCCTTGATGGCCAGGCCACCACTCCAAGCACCAGCATCAAAATCATGGGCCTACATCTTCAGGCAAACACCAAGAGTAACGTATGCTTGCAGTGCCTCAAACACAACATCAATAAATCATGCACATGATCAGGCGAGTTGCCACCAAAAAGCGAGGCCCCAAGGAATCCGATACCTTTCGATTAGTAAGCTTTCGCCCTCTCCAGAATCACTTTCGTCAACCACCTGTCTTCTTCAGGTGAGAAGGCGGTTGAGCAAGCCATTTGTCTTCATTTGAGTTGCGCCGAGAGAGGCTGCTTAGCACAGGGCTCTAAAAAGCTGAGAGAGGGTCATCTTTCTATCCAGAAGCTCTGAATGAGCAGAACTTCGCCGGGTTGCCGAATCTTTCACCAGATTAGCTGGGCAGCAAAGAATATCACTCCGCTTGATGAACTCCTGGGCTTTTGGCGACTAGAAATAAATATGCTCCCTTTGCTTAGAAATGTGAACCCCTCAGATGACGAGGGACGCCGACAAGCACGGGCTCAAGCGCTCTACACCACCCTCGGTGGGGATCATGCAGATATCTACACAGACGCCTCCAAACATCGGGGGCAGCAGTACGCCATCATCGTGGCTACCTCCAGAATCAACCTCCTTGCTTGTGCCTCCCTCAAGACCTAAGACATGATCGCAGCAGAAGAGGCAGCCATCGCCTTGGCTCTCAAGCAGGGGTTCGTAAAGTAGTCACCAATTCCCAACAAGCCTACCGGAACTACCCGTCGGGTTTGGTGTCCCGACCAGCACTGCGTGTGCTGAAAAGCCACTCCCGAAATGGTTCCATTCAGCTCATCTGGACACCCGCTCACGCTTCCATGGAGAGCAACGAATACGCCCACCAAGCCTGCACTTTCACCCCCGGTGCTAAGGAGCTGCACGAGGACAGTCACCCGCTTGTCTCGTTCAGGGAAATAACCCAGAATTATCGCCTTCTGAGGCAGACTCTACCTTCGCCTTACACTGACCTTCCCATAGAACAACAAACTGCCCTATGGCTCATACAATCCGGCTCCTTCCCACACCGGACGCGTGTTCACTTAATGCACCCGAATCGCTACGACGCTGCACGTAAATTTCGCTCATAAGTATGAACACTCTCCCACATAATCGGGGTGGGCTACTTTAGCCCTGAGCACCCTCCTCTCCTTCTGTCAACTACCTAACAAGAGCAATGGGAGATGCTGCTGTCCAGCCCCTCTCGGCCTACCCAGCTTCAGCTGGTGGACAATGCACAGGCGGTGTGGACTGAATGTGGGCTACAAATAAAAGAAGGAACCACTCCCCTGGGCCGCACTCTGGGCCGTTGAGAAATCTGAATACGTAGAAGTATTTCCTCCTCCTAGCTCCTCCTCCTCCTCCTCCTCCTCCTCCTCCACCGTATCTGCCACCGATATGATCGCCTCCGTCCGGCAGAGACGGAGAAGTGAGATCGTCTGACACCGGGTTTGAGCTTTTATTTTATAAAAAAATGTTTCCACTCATGTGCTACACCAATACAACTCAACCAACCACTGTTCATGCCTTATGCAATAATTTAACCTGAGTAAGAATATCTCTGAATTAATACAGGGTGTGGTTAAGTACATTTCACTTCTCTCTGGTTTCACGATTTGTTGAGCGGCGTGAGTGAATTTATGTGATGTCGCATGTGTAATCATTGTGGGCGCCGTTTACAGTTTTGCTTTCCAACCACATTCACCGAGTGGATTGGCGCCATTTTTGTTTGCGAAGTGCATGTCCTCTAGCTCATAAAAGCCAGCGTTTTTTTAGTGTGGTTACCGCAAGAAATTTCCAAAAAAAGAGGGAAATAAGCTTAATTAGGCCCTACCGTTTCTGCTGTCCGAAAGGTGGCCCCTCGTAGCGTCAAAACGCTAGACTACCATACGTGTACGAAGAATTCCGTCGCTGGAATGCGTGATTCAAAAACCGCGACAAGGAACACTAACCAGTGCACATTTTTATTTTTTTAACCGGGGTGAAGGTATCAATTACCTTTTTTAATCTTGTGTAAAATTGAAATTATGTTGCCACTGGGCTCAGTGCACGGCTCCCACATTCCTTTTCGTAGAACAAGTATGGTCTGCCGATTTATGAATTCAGACTTCTGAAGTTCTAGGGCGCTAGCAGCAAAACCGTTTCGGTTTGATGCGGTTTATGCGGGGACCTTTAATTTGGCATAGAGAAAATATACTCTACAAAAATTCGCTGTGTGTTCCTTTAAAGCTTTAAAGCTGGGGTTCTCTACAGCGGGACGGAGGGTGCAGACAACGTTGTAGAGTTAGATCCTTCGCGACTTCAGCATGAATGGCCGTGCGAATATCAAGTAATGTTGGCCGTGAGGAAGTCTATGATGGGGAGCTTGGAAAAGTATGTATAACGTGACCTCCCTTTATATGAATTGGAGGCAATTCGGCCTATTTAAGGCATCATTTCTACTTTTCTGCATTAGTGTATCGTCTGTACTAGTTGGAAGTACACTCAATTTTATCCATTTCTTAGCAGTGACGGCTGCAAAACTATCACGACTATTTCTTACTGCATTCAGAGTTCGCAATTCGGCTTGTCACCGTCCCTTGCGGAATCAAACTAAATTTTGCAGTTCGATGAAGCCAGAAGTGTTTATTATTTAACTCACCAATTCTCTCAGAAGGGTTTCCATCGGGAGCATCGATGTGTCCTTCAAAGCACTTTCGTGACTATGCTTCTTGGCGTTGGCAGTGACCGGGGCGTCCGACTTCGATTGCTCTGAGGTCGGGTCGGATGTTTGGATGATAGCGAGCTCTACCGGGGCCAACATATTTTTCAGGTCTCGAAAACTTGTGCCTGAAGTTGAAGGAGATGGAAAGATTCATAATGAAAAAAGTTTGTCCCACGCATATGTGGAAATGGAGTGAAGGTGAAACATTTAGTGATTTTGACATCGTCCTTAAGGACAGTGTTCAGAACTGCACAAAGAGGGGTAAGATTAGCACCGTTTAAATGGATTGCACAAACTTCGTGGCAAAGAAAATGGCAGACTCTACCGCTCCGCGCTAACAGTGTACCTCCTTGACAGCGAGCGATATTCGCACCATCACACCATCAGGTGGTTCTATCGGAAACCCAGGCCACGCCTTGTCTCCATCGGTGGTGCGGGTGATTATGAGCCGCCGGCAACCCAGCACCGAATTCAGCCCCAACCCCCTAAAATACTGTCGCGAGACAGGCAAATACAACTTTTCGTTATAAGAGGAGGCAGCGGCTCAATATTAATGCAGGTGAGACTAAATCTTAGCGTGCGACATTGCAAATTACACGCAACCATTAACTGGAAATGCTTTTAGCTAGGGAGCGTAAATAGGTATCTTTAGGAGGTCCAAAATGTCCCGGATTAGATAAACTGCCCCGTATTCATGTTGGTAGAGAAAAAAAATCTTGTGCTCACCGATGGACTCCACGTATGAGGATTGGCGGTTTTGGGAGCCGGATGGAAGATTGCTGTTTGCGTCAGATTGATCTGTCGGCAGGACCTCAGGCGGGTAAACTCCGATTCGTGACCACGGTGCAGACTGCACCGCTGGAGAACTTTGCGAAGCAGGGAGTGACGCCTTAGCAGAGACTATGGTACGATTGGATGTTACTGACGTTACATCTGGGTCGGGTGCGTTGAGGCCTTTGGCCGATCCTGTTCCGTCGTGTGCCAGAGGTTCAATGAGCCGTGCAGAAGCCTTGGACGGGTGCGTTTTTTGACATTCCTTGGAACGGTCCTTGGATGCCTTACGGTCTTGATGCCGTCGCAAAGCTCGTTCTGAAGTCGGTGCGTTAGGCACTTGTCGGGAACCTTCCAGTGTCTTTCGTCCTAAAGGCTTGGCGAGAGTCTTCTTTTCACCGTGGTGCTTCGTTCGAGACGATTTTGCCATACGTGTAGATGGAGAACGTTGCCGTCGGGGCATGCTCGGCGCTCGCTTTTGTTCCGACGGCACTTCTGAGCTTCCGCCGGGCGTTGATTTGTTTGCAGCAGCATTGGCCTGTAATGGCTGCGCGGGTGACGGAGACTGTTGTGCAAGCTGCGTCTTCGAAGACGAGCGCTGATGGCGTTCGGGGGCCATTGGCTTTCCCTTTGGCGATGGGCTGTGCTTTCTGCACCTTTTGCGCTTTTAGATGGCGGGAGCTCGAATCTGCAGGGCGTGCGCTCGGGCGTTCACGAAGCACGAGCGTGCATTTAGTTCGACCATGATGATGGTGGGGCGGAGGATGTGGTCGTGCCGTAGAAGCGATAATCTGTTCTGGGGTGAGTACACGCCAGGCACTTCCCTTGCTTTGCTGAACGTTAGCTAAACGTGCCTATGTGCCACGCTCTACCCCTTAACCCAACTAAGGCATACTAAATCACTTTTATTTACAAAAAATTACAACTTGAGGTAATGAAACATTCATCATAAAAAATTCTGGCTGCTACACAAAAGTTGTGCTACGGTTTCAATCAATACAATTTTATTTAAAACCCGCGTCTCCATTTCAAGGCTATTCATTTTTTTGTATTGTATAGCTTTGACAATACACAAAATATTACAGGTCAACAGCGTAACCGATCACACAAGAACCTGTTGAAGCTGCCCAGCCGAGGGCTAGCGTTGTTATTAAAATGTCTTCAATGCTTTGAGTTCCTCCATTTTTTGTAGAAACACGGGCAATATATGCTGAGATTAAGAGGCTTCAACAAAAGCACTCATGCTTTTAATACCCTTTAATACTTCGTTGAACAAGCGGCATCAACATCACTATAGAGCCATGAGGCTACTGTTGCCACACAGCGGAGTAGGTGTGTCAGTGAAAGGCGTATTTCACTCGAACCGGCAGATGGGGCTTTGTTCGTACTGGAAATGCCGGGCTTGTGCCTATCTGGGAACAGAATGGGGCCCAAGAGCACGTGTTGTTTCCCTTATTTAGGGTGCTTACCTGACCAATCCCCCTTAGTTGGTATAATACATTTTTCGGTATAATACATTTGAAATCTTCCTCGTGTATTTTTCTTTGTTTTGGCACTGACTGGAGGATCGCTATAATTTCTAAGTTGAAGATCCATTTTTGTTTTCGTTCTGGCACCCGCCTATTGTACCAAAGCCCAAGACAGATTTCATGTTGCAGTGAGCTTTTTTGAAGGAAAACGTAATGGGCACTATATTTTTTGTGAAAGAACCCTTGTTAACGAATGGAAGGCGCGTCAGTTGTGCGTAACTGAAATGTAAATACGCGAGAAACAAGACAACAGGAATAGACTACATGTTACTGTGCCCTTCCTGTCGTCTTGTTTCACGCACTGTTTGTAACTCAGCTCTTGTTTATGTTGCGGTCAACGCATTTTTCAAGTCAGTTAGTGAGAGAGATGACAATCGAATACGCGTTGTGGTGGGCTGGCAACTATAGTGCGAGAATCAATGTGTTGCTGTAGCCGCCTTCCTGCCACATAATTAGAAGGGCCAGGTCCTCCTGCCGGCAGTTCGTCAAGAGTTTTTGTGCAGCTCTGGAAATGAACAAATTGTGAGAGGCTGTAGGGCTGGGTTTTGTGCACATTCCCGGAGTATGTGTTGTAAAATACGTAGTGATGGATAACAATTTCATTGAGCTGTGAACTGTGAGCAGAAAAATAAATGCATTTGCGCTGGGTGTACGAATGATCCTGTTTGTAATTGCGGGGGTGTGATTTATGAAGTATTACTTCGGGTAGGTGAAGGCAGATAAATTTTCTCGGGTGGCCGGGTGAAAACGGAATGCCTTAAAATTTCAGATGTGGGGGGGGGGGGGGGGGGTCCCAGTCATTGTAGGTGTTCGGTAGTTCATTTTGTGAGGCCGTTGATGGGAGAAATGTGTGCCCTTTACACAGAAATGTGGAGGTATTCATATGATGAAAACTCGGCGAGTTGGGTGGTAGTGTTGAAGATGCGGGGTGGTTGTTGGGGCCAGCCTCCCCGACGGGAAACTGCGGTATACTGCTTGAAAATTTGTGGTTTTGAATTCGCTGGAGGATGAGGGTAAGGGGAATGCAATGGCGAGTTGTATAAAACTGGTTCAGCTTCTTCAAAAGCAGAAAATGTTTAATAGCTACTGTGGTTAAACATGTTTCCGCAGCATTCGATGCAGTCTTTCCCAAGAGCTTTGTGAGGCTTCGTAAACCAGATGTACGTGTAGAGTTGACGACCCGTAAAAGCATTCGGTCAAAGAATTGGCCACAGTTTACGTAGCATGGGTTTTATGTAAAACGCTACTTGAAGATCACTATACAAACTTACTTGCCGGATAAGTTGCAGATTATCACTGTGTCTCATTATTGCTGCGTCGTCCCGCACAAAGGAGCACGACGGTGGCGCTGAAATAATTGTACACCGACGAGGCAACCAACGCCTGCCGGAGCATATTCATTGCTTTTGCCGTGGGCTACCCGTCTTCTAGGTCCGTTTTAAATAAAGTTTAATAATCATCGTCGCCACCATCACCGGAAACACCGCCGCCATCATTAAGGTCGTCGTCGTCGTCCTCATCCTTGGCGGCAGGAGTGTAGTCCACTCTACTATCCCCACCGCTACTCCCACCACTAAGCTGTTCGGTTCCGAGACACCTAGAAACCAGGAACTTCAGGCGCAATGCAGAAGGCAAATAAACGTGTCTATACGCCACTCTATGCAAGTACACTGACCTAGAAGATAACAAGATATACACAAAGAGAGAGAGAGAGAGCGACAGAGAGAGAGAGAGAGAGAGAGAGAGAGAGAGAGAGAGAGAGAGAGAGAGAGAGAGAGAGAGAGAGAGAGAGAGAGAGAGAGAGAGAGAACCAGTTTATTGAGTTTGGAAAAGTCCTGAGGGTGGAGCCGGCAGTCCACGGCGCCATTGCAGCAACTGGCATCTTGATCCTTTGGATGAGCTGCTGCCGTATAACTTCTGGATGCCCCTTAGCAGTCCGTGATAATGACTGGTGCTCGTGTTTTGGAGAAGACGGCGATCGTCCTCGAAATCAAGTGAAAGATACCAAAGCCTCCTTAGTTAGAGAATGGATAGGTAGAACTCTGTGAAGAGAACATTTTGCAGTAATAATTAGCGGGCCATGAAAATATCTGCTGACCCGCCGCGGTGGCTCAGTGGCTAAGGCGTTGCGCTGCTGAGCACGAGGTCGCGGGTTCGATTCCCGGCCGCGGCGGCCGCTTTTCTGATGGAGGCGAAAAGCAAAAACGCCCGTGTGTACGAGATTTCGGCGCACGATAAAGATCCCCAGGTGGTCAAAATTAATCCGGAGCCCTCCACTACGGCGCGCCTCATCGCCTGCGTTCCGTCGGCGCGTTAAACCCCACAATCAATCATCAATCAAAATATCTGCAGCAGCAACTCTGGGTCGAAACCCGGTTACGTGCGCCAAACTCCACGCGTTCACCATTAGGCTACAGAGGCCGGACAGTGAGGATGTTTTGGCAGTTGTTCAAAACAATACATGCGGTGTATCAAGAAGCCCATTGCCTTGTAATGTACACGACTATTGGAACCCAACTTGAACATCAGTCAAAGCTTAACATGGGTGTATTGTTCCAGCGTACGTTTGCTCCCGATGCGCAAATGAAGGTGAAGTGGCACCAGTAAGTAGAAATAAGCGGGAATTTTTGTCTCGCGAAATCACGTTTACCTCGAATAATGCCGATAATTGGCCCCGCTGGATACCTCAGAATTTGGCTTCTAGCCGCGTAGTTTTGGCGCCAGGATTTTAATGCAGGTCTGCGTGTTGAGTGCAGGAAGTTCTTTTGTAACCACCCTGTGTAGAGATACAACGTGCTGAAAATGATAATCAATAAAGTAATGACTTCGGTGCATGTTTCCTTTGTATCCATAGCGGCCGCTTTGTCTCACACGCGCATTGCTCGGCCTTGCTCGGCAGGCATTGTTCGAGACCGTTGGCCGGAAATTTCCATTTTGTGGTTGGCTCTGGCGTTCTGCATTATATTAAACAGCACTGCCGCAAAACAAAACTAAACTTATTATTACGGTGCCGGTGGAGCAGGCCGCTTAAATTAGGTATCTTCTCCTTTTTTGTCGTGGATGCTTTTTTGCCAGTGAGCCTTCCTCACGTGCGCTAACGTCTTTTTGTTTCTGTTTCTTGTGTTGATTAAATGAAGCGCAACGTGGTGTATTGGGTATTTACTGTCTGTTAGCAAAGTATAGGCAATAAGAAGGCTCATAAATCCCATCGAGCACGGGGTTTCTTGGACGTAAGTTTTGAGAAATGTTGTATTTGAAAGGTTTCGGGCAGAGAATTGCGGCGATAAACACTTGAGATCAGATGCTTGGTCGCACAGCGTTCCCAAGTGATTTGGTAAGTTCTTGTAGTGTATTTATTTTTTTTATTTAAGCGCATATAACAGGCCAGAGGCCGTACCAGGAGTGGCGCAAAGTGCGAACATCATCCAAGAGATACACTACAGTACACAATACACGTCGAAAAAGTAAGAACAACCAACGAAAAAAAAAACAGCTCGCCAGGCACATTGTTCAAATCGTTTACGGCGGGGAAAAAAAGAAACTTTCAGGAGATTGGTAGAAACGAACAATGGGGTTATACACAGGGAATAGGGAGTATGGGTACGACAAGTATCAAGGGGTATCCGAAAAGGACTCAAGTCTAACGCAAGTTTTCGGTAAAACAGTAGGTGAAGGAATTGAAGGCGTAGAGGCTTTCTCCCGGGCTATAGTGCTTGAATCTCGTTGTTGCGCATAAGCTCAGAAACAAAATCGGTGCGCCGATATTTACAACAAGCCAACGAAACGGATTTTCTTTGAAAATTTTCAAGCAAGTGGATATCTTTTGTTGTTTAGGGGGTCCCAAACAGCGCAAGGACATTCCAAGTTAGGCCTAATTAGCGTTGGGTATTAAAGTGATTTACCATTAGGAGGAACGCTTAGGTGGTTATGCCGAAGGAAACACAATTTACAGAAAGCAGACGAAGAAACTGTAGCAAGATGCGGACTCCAGTTGAGGTTATTAGTTAAGATTGCGTCCAAATTGTTGTTTTCCTGTACTTTGTTTAAGGGATTTTCTGCGAGAGACTAAAGAATTCCGTGTGGATTCCGGTTTTTGGGGATGCAAAGGCACCATGCCCCTTTCATTGCTGAAATAAAGGTCTTAGTGAATGCAGAGTTATGAGCGTCATGAAAAAGACGTTTGACGATGTACTTCACAACTCAGAAGACATGATTACTACGGTGATGTTGATGATTACGAAAGGATGTACAACCTGTTGCAGGGGTCGGGAAAGTTCCGACATGGACGGCCGAGTTACTTGAAGGCGAAACGGTGGAGGGTTGGACGGCAAATCGACTGAGAGATGGCGGGGAGACTTGGAGGAAAAGAGAAAAAAATTCAAAAAATTGCCAGTAATATTTGACAATAGTTGACAATTATCTGGCTATGTGTAACGACGGGAGACAATGCAACTGGAATCGATCAATTCTCTGTTCAATTGTGCGACGTCTAAACCCATTGGGGGGTCGAACCTGGCGTGCCGGCCTTCATAAGGGGGAAGGGTTGGGATTCTGACGACGTGCTGAGGCCGCATAATACAGCCGCGATGAACACATGTGGCCCGTGGCCGGGAGATTTTTGGCCCCTTACCTATTGTATAGGGGTATGGTTGGGGAAACCTTACTGATTTCTTTTATTGTTCACTGCATTTCTTTTCGACAAGAGACAAGGGCTACGACATCTGTTTTACTTGACTCCGTGATTATTTAGGCTTTCAAGTTGAAAAAAAAAACTTGCATAAAGAAGTGCAAGACAGACCCCAACTACGACGGTCGCGTCCTCTTACAATGTCGAAGAAGACTGATGCCTTGAAGTCATGAGCAGTTTGAGACGTGCCATTTCGAATCGAGGGAATGGGAGATTACATTTAAAAGTGTCAATATATTCTGCAACAAGGCATCTCTTCAGTGAAACACGCGAAGACTGCCTTTTCGCACTGCGATATTCTGATGCCGGGGTAATAATATTCACATAAACCACAAACATTCAATCACCTATTGGCATAGTACTTTGGTTCCTCGCCTGGATTTTCCGGGGAAATGCATGGTTATAAGGTTTCTGGCAGATGGCCGACCGTAAAGCCTTTTTTATTGATCTGCACGCATTGTCATTCTGAATGTTGAATTCCTCCCCTTTATTTTACCTCGGGGTAAGGAATCGTCGTGGGAATCTGAGATGAAGGCAGTATGTCATTAATTACATTATACGGCGGTAGCGTGCGCACAACAGGTTTATGTTTTAGCTCTCCCCCATTAAGGAGAGGCTCTATGGTAATTTCACAAAACAACAAACTACTGGAAAATCAACGGCCGCCGCGAACCTCTTATAAGCTTGAATGACTAGAAGAAGGCCGGCCTAGTGCACCGAGAGGCGTTTGTGTAAGTGGTCGGAAGTTTTCGAGTTTGTCGATAGGAAGATTTCTGGTTTTGTCTTAAGCTGATCGCTGAACACATACTGGAGAACAAAAAATATCGTTATAGCCTTTTGGAGGGGTTTCACTGAAGAATCCTCATCAGTGCGAAAGATGAATGTTTTGGTAGTACGGTATCTCAAGCTTTCGAGAAAAATGAACTGTGCACCTTGTCGATGTCCCGGTTCTTGTAATCTCTGAAGGAGCAATTTGTTCCCTGCCTAGCGGAACCTTTGACGCTCTCTATCATGTCTATCTCAGTGGTAATTCGGCAAAAGCGGCCGCCCAGAGAAGTTCAACTCCAAAGCATTGAGGGGAAGCGCACGCTACACTTA
This sequence comes from Haemaphysalis longicornis, assembly GCF_048455015.1. Lineage (NCBI taxonomy): Eukaryota > Metazoa > Arthropoda > Arachnida > Ixodida > Ixodidae > Haemaphysalis > Haemaphysalis longicornis. The sequence continues at coordinate 88,152,517 of NW_027526407.1, read as the reverse complement.
ATCCACGACCGTAAGACCTAGAAGGCGCCAAATAACGCCGTGCAGGTTAAAGAAACATTGCCTCCTTAGAGAACACATGCAAAGATTGTAAAGTTCCTGGATGAATTCTTTGGCTGTTCCTGGTTGACGCATTTATTAAATGCCGAACGTTTTTTACATTTTGCCGCCGTCATTTGGTTTATTGAAGATAAAAAGGCGTAGTTCGGCAGAACGAAATATAGTTGGGTGGTCTGTAGTGTTCGTAATAAAATTACGTGGTCAGTCTTATTTGAACACATTATTAAAGTAATTTGAATACTGCTGTTTTAAACGGTTATCCCAAAGACATAGTAGCACTCTCTCCCATACAGCATAATTGCAGTCATCTTGCATCTCCCAACATGTCGAAAAAAAATCACGCCATTTCCACGGAATGAATGATGATAAGTGGGGCGAAGCTCGAGAGGGGGAGATCATCGGTAACCGTAACTCTCCCGTGAAAGTTCGCCCATTACATCATTAAGAAAGGCGTAAGACTGTGTGCGTACATTGTACAAATCAACTTTTATTTTCGGAGTCAGTGCTCCCAGGCCCAGACCTGGTGAAAGACCCCGCGCCATCGTGGACTACCCCGCACCTCCACCACAATTTGTCACGTAGGATGGGAAACAACGGTAAAGAAAGAACTTTTATTTAGGGTGAACTTGTGCCCGAACAAGACGAGAGGAAACGAGCAAAGGTCCTTGCGTCTCGTTCGATCTCCGAGAACGACTGCCTGCGTTCGTGGCGTGATCTCTTGCGTGATCTCCCCCTCGCAGTGCACGTGCGCTCGCGCCTCCGTTGGCGAACACAGACAAGCTCGCGCTCCCGGTGCCGAGTTTGCGCTGCCGGTTGCAGCCGGTTCTTGCGCGTGCAACGCGGCCCACTTTGCGACATCTCCGAAAGCATGCGGCGGTCACGTACGACGAGACACAAGGGATGGATAGACCCATGACTTCTTAAGGAGCTTCGCCCCTAAAAATAAAAGAAGTGTGCTGTGAAAAGTGCAGAAAACGAAAATACTACAGGAAGTGAGATGTGCCGCCAAGTGATAGCGGCATTTAGATAGCAGCAACATAATTGCTGCAAGGAATCGTCTCGCCAATTCACTTGGATGAAGCAAAATCCAATGATTTGAAGTGCTGAAAAAAAGATGTTTAAGGATAATGTTTAAAAGAATTGCCGGAATGAACACACGGTGGTCTAGTCACGTATAACGCGCGTAGAAGCGAGCACTTACTCAATCAGGAAGAACGTCTTTTGCGCATGCAGTGAAAATTGCAATTACCAGCATCAAGTCATACTACACAAACAGAAACTAGAAGAATTGAAGCAAGCGTTCGCCGATAATTACCGTTGTCGCTTTTCTTATAGTTGAAGCTCCCTTTATTTGCTTCGGTTGATAGTTCGGCTCTCTTTATTTGTTTCGGTTAAAAATGGCCAGAGCCATTTTTCATTGCACAGAAATCTAGCGGGGTATCGCCCCCGCACTTCCCCCCCCCCCCCCCGCCAATTTTTCACACGGAGCAAAATGGTATACAGTGAAGTTTCGAAAAATATTTAGAAATCGCAAGAAAGACAAATAGACAACAAGAATTAGCGGAACAAAATCGTGTCAGGGTGGTTACGTATGACGTGCCAACTGGAGAGCCCTTTCTCCGTCACGAATGACGCCATTTGCCGCAACCAGTGGACTGCAATTAACACCATGAATTCAAACAAAAGTAACAGAAATCTTAGCAAGCAAAACATTGGTTCTACGAGAACTCCCATCGTTGGTTTTATAATAGTAGCAGTTCCCTTTATTTCTTTCGGGTGACAGTCTTCGTCCATGACAGCCTTCGTTCATGCTCCTGGTCCATGTGTACACGATGTGGGTCACCAAAAGTTAGTTTACGGGTAACGAATTTCTCTTATGAAACAAAAATCAAGGAGCAGTGAAGTGCGAAATAAATGATAATCAAATACACCAAATTTTTAAAGCTTACTAATGACCTCAAAACTGCATAAAAGATAATAAAATTTTACAAATGACAATAAAGCACAACAGATACCATACTAACGAACCAGAAAAATGACAAGACCTGGGCTACGCGGGAGTGCATTGGTTGCATAAAGCAAGCAGTTTACAATTCACGTGTCATTCGGATAATGTGGGCGCCTAGGCGGGGAGAAACGGAATGTGCTGAGTAGCACTAGCCGATGATAAATTCATAACACCATTGCAGCTCGCGTAGTAAACTATATAGCGCGACAGTTATTTGCCGTAATATTCAGGTATACGTTAGAACATGGCATAACTTCAGTGTCTGAATTCCCAACAATGAAAAAAATGGGCTAAAAAGTAGTCCGCGCTCAGTCAAAGTAAGAACACACGTTAGCTGGCTTCATAGGCGCACCGTCGCGGCAGCCGAAGGCCTCCGCAAAAGGCGCGTAGTTTTTGGCCGCCTTGTTGCAGTCGCCACCATAAAAGGTCCCGGTGGAGCTTTCAATCGTGCACAGAGTGAAGCAAGCCGTTATGAAGAACACCTGTTCTTCCGTGTAATCCGGCGTCACTAGCCGCAACAGTTCAGAGTCGTTGGCGAGTGCACGCCTGAACGCGGCGTGCGCGATTTCCAAAGCTGGAATCTCCGGGAACGGCGAGTCGTAGAAGGGCTTCAGGCACTCAAGCTTCGACCGGGAGCCCCATTTCCAAGATGTGGACGACCACGAATCTGCGGTGATGTTACCGTCGGTGTGAACAGCCATACCGCCGTTGTCAAAGGCCCTGACCAGCTGGGCAGCGTATGAGAAGCCCAAGCCGCCGTAGGTCATTGAGGCCGTGCCGTTGGTGTCGTACAGCGGCCTGGCCAACGCAGCCACGGAAACAAGAACGCTGTTAGAAATGTAGTTGTAACGGAAGTACGGCAGCACAAAGTTGAGGGGCATCTTCATTGCCGCAGCGTATCTGCGAAACAGAACGGAATGTAAAGTTTTACTTCGACATCTTCTGACACTAGATGACATGGACCTTTAAAGGTTTTTACATGTTCCAGCTTTTCTTCTGTGAAATGGGCGGACCAAGGAGAGCTTGGGGTGTGTTGAAGTGGATATTTTGGTGTTCAATGCACTGAATATTCAGGGAGCGCTTTGACCACAAAGCGGCACAAATACTAACATGCCTAAAATGCACAATCTGTTGTTTTCAAGCGGACATGAAAGACTCCCTTGGACATCCTTAAGATTGAACAAATAAGCTTTGGCGACATGCGTTAATTACATGCACCATACAGCTGGAGAAAAAGCAAGCGAGCATATTACGGGAGGTTTATCAATAAAAACGAAATTTTGTGTAGCAGGGTAAGTTTCCAAGGCCAATAAGAAGGGGGAAAGTGCCACACAGCGAAGACAAGCTCCAAAGAAAAGGGAAAGAGCTCAGCCCACTCAAAAATTTCAGGTGTAGAGTATGCAAGGTCTAGAAGTACCGAAGAGCGCTGTTGTACGAGGTACATTGCAAACATATGGAAGTTATCTCCGTGGACACACTCGAGCGATCCAACACTGGCACCATGAGCATTATTATCCATCGTTCACTCTTTGCGGGCGCAAAACAAAGGCTTCTCGCTGAAATCATTTGGCACCAATGTCATGGGATTTACGACTCCATACTATGCTCTCGCATTTTCACATTTTGTCCATACGTCGAATGCGTCGACTCTCCCCTAGCGTGTTTGGGATCAGCCGATATCCATTTCGGTAAATGGAAGGCGCATAGGTTCTCCGGAATTGGCATCATGTAACATGCCCCTTAACTTTCTGATGATTAATATTGTAAAAATGGCTTATACCAGAGCTTCCTGCTTAATTCATAACGCAGTTTTGTTACTGAGTAAATGCTAACCAGGCATCCTTTTCGCCATGGGGGGTGGGCCGACCTCTGCTTTTTTACACGATACCAAGTACGATACCAAGTCTGCACCATATGTCATGATCTGAAGTGCACATTGGTTCCAAACCATTTTTTGTGACAAAGGTATCTTGCGGCTAATGATTACTGAATACTTCAGCAATGTAACCAAATGTGTAAATATTGTGGCTTTAATCTTGTTTGCATGATAAGCATTAGTACTGATAACTCGCCGATGATTGCTGTATTGTCAGAAATTGTCGAAAAGTTTGTTTTTATCTTAAAGGTGCATTTTATGCGTGGTTCTTTATCATTATTTCTGGTTTCTGTGTGTTTTGATCCGCAGAGACAGTTACTCGGTTAATGTCATCATGCCACTTTCACCAGAGCTTCCCTTGTCTGCTTCCATATGATGATGCCATCCAGAAATCTTAAGTGGCTCAAATATTGGGAATTCATTCGTCAGCATGCTTTTTTACGAAGTGAATTTCACAATCCAAAAGGGCTGGGAAGGTTTCAGGGGAGACTGCCTCGACTCGATGTGCCCATTCAGACAAAAAATATCATAGTTTTCTTATCGACAAGTATCGCAACCTCACCTGTCTTGAGGATATCATGAATCAGCTTTGAGATTAGGTCCTGAATTACGTAAAGTTTTCGAGATTTCAGCTCAGCCGTCGCGAGTACTGAGTTATTTTTTTCCTCTTTCATAAATACCAGCTACGGAGATTTCTCGTGTTACAAATCCGGCCTCGTATCCTGGATTTTGAAATTCGGAGGTGGTAGGTGGCGACGAGTGTTACACAACAGAATGCTCATTTGCAATCAATACAAGGTTCATGAGTCTGTAATTTTTTAGATATCTGATATTATCGTTTAGGGTGTTAGAAATGTGCCCGTTATTTATCAATTCAGGTGTCGCTTGGGGGTAATTATTTACAGTGAGAATAATTTGTTGACCTTTTCTATAACACCTCTTTCTCCAGTGCAATAGACCAGCTGTTTTTTCTTACCCCTGGAGGTTTCTTCCTGTTTATACCATGAAAGTTGTTGCACTATAATCAGCTGTTACGTTCGGTACCTCATCTAGAGTGCGATACTGATCGAAACAGTTTTCCGGTATGTCAGAAGCCAATCGGTTGGCATAGAATGTTTTCTTTCAGTAATTGATATTTCAGGTTGCTTGTTCATTCGCCATTATCCTGTCTAGTGCGCATAAGGAATCAATACTAATAGTGAGTGTTTCTTTGGTGATTTTAAACTTTCTCCGCTTTTTGTTTTAAATGCGGCGCATTTCTTAGGCTCGCCAACTCCTCCGTCCATAGGCGTCCGCAGCTCATGACGTCACGTCGAGGCGCAGGTGCGCGCCTCTCCCCCGTACCCTCCTCGCTCTCAACAACAGCTGCGGCGGTGCGGCAGGAGCGCGTCTGCGCGCGCATGCGCCGTAGCTGCCCCGTGCGCCTCGTCGCTCTCAACAACAGCTGCGGCGGTGCGGGGGTACGCGTCTGCGCGTGCATGCGGCAACAGCGGCAGGTGTACACGTGATAGCGGCGTGCTAGCGGCGTGACAGCTGCGTGACAACAGCGTGGTGGGGGGCGTGGAAAGGTCGCGCGCTTGTGTACGGAAGTGCGCGCATGCGCGTCTCTCCCCCGTACTCCTCTCTCTCGACAGCGCGCGCAGTGTATATAAGCGGCGGAGCGCGCGTTCGAACTTCAGTCAAGTGCGTCTTTGCTTGCCTTTCGTTTGGCTCCAGATGAAGTATAAGCGATGGAAGCAACAGTACCGTCAACAAGTAGTGTGACACAATGCAACAGCAGCGTCTCTAATGATGACAATACCTTCACCTGTCCATCCTGTGTCCGAAAATCAGGAAACATTAAATAAGAATAATAAAGACGAAAGAAATAATTAAGCATTCCAAACCCTCCCCACATCCAAACGGCAACCACAAACTACCCAATTACGCAACTTTCACGCAATACAACCACCCCTATGCGACGCATTTACTCGAGTTCCCCCCGTGGAAAGATGCGGGCGGGCGGCTTTTTTTTTAGTTGCTCGCTCAAATATCTTCAGAGTTCCTTTTGGAAATTAACGAATTGATAGTATATTCTACTCCTTTCTGCTTCAGTTTCTGTTATATGGTTTTGTGTGTTATGGGCACCTTTATTTCAGGGACTGTTAGCTCATTTTTTGCCCACATATTTTCTCTCCCATAGCAAGCACTGGCTATACGATGATCTTCGCCCGGTGGTCGTTCAGTATACGTAAATATTAGCTCGTTCTTATGCTCTCAGGACAGCAAATCAGCTGTGAGGTGCTATTACAAATACTTTACACTCTGTCTGGTTGGGAGCAAATTGAATTTTTGTTTTGTAGCATGATTGTGCCGCTCACCATTCCGAGATCACTGCACCTGACTATTGCAGCAGATCTTTGAATGCTTCACAAATGGCTAATGTCGTGTACTTTCTGTGACCATGATAATATTCATGTGTGAAGTGAAAAAAATAAACGCTTACTATGGTCGGGATCGAACGCAGGTGTCTCGCGTAATGAAGCCGACCTCTGTTCGATTGCGCAGTTCTGATATCATTAGGGGTGCACGGCGTCCCAAAATCAGACAGGAAAATTACGTGTCCGCACAACAAATGAAGGCGTTGGTTGAACAGGAAGCTTCTTTCCAGCAAAAAAAGACGTAGATGGGTTGAAGGCGAAACCACTGCGAACAAAATATCCAAGCTGCATGTGAATGAAGACAAAGCTCAGAGGGCCAACCTACGAACCGTGTGTGAGTCGAAAGTCCAAAGTGATTCGAAAATCAAGCGACGTTTCACGTGAAAGGCTTCGAATTTAACCGTTGTCTTCGTAAGGAGGAGGGGTGCATGGTTTTCTTAAATTTTGCAGGTAACCTGAAATTCACTCCCAATCCAAACTGCTCAGACAGAGTCGAAATCACGCAAACGAATTGTCTTCGGCTCCATGACACGAACAACACAGGCTCGTTTCAGAGCACGAGAAGCGTTTGTTTTCCTCCACATCACCCACAATCACCATCATTGTCAAAAAGAGTTGACTTTCATGCAGTGCGTTTTTTACGGAAACATATGCGTTTCGTTGAAGCATAGAAGGCTTCACTTTTTTCTTGAAACCACAAGTTGCGTTCAGTACTCTTATTAGCGGTAAAAATGAACGAAGTATATTTTTTCAAGTGTCCATTATACTTTCATTTCAAGGCGCTCGTGTCTACACAACTCTATGATTAATCAGCCGGTCACGAAGACGCGCATTGGAACTGGCACGGGTCTGGGACACGAAGCATTTTGAATAAAAGATCATGCATCCATCCATCTGACGAAAACGACGGTTGAGCGCAAAGCTTTCTCGTGGTGGATTTCTTGGTTTGCGTATCCCACACCGCGAGCGTGTGCTACTGTAGAGGTACGCAGCACGTTTCTATAATACCCACAGTAACTCACGGGTGTGCGCACCGTAGGCCTAACTTTTGGGCTTGTGGTCTATGGCGCGAATCAGTACCTGATGCTTGGTGTTCACTGCGACCATGCCGAAATAGGGCGATTGGATAGACACCGGCTTCATAACGCGAATGTCCCAGGTTAAATTCCGTCCACGGGAAGCGTTTTTGCGCTTCCTTCACGCACAAAGTTACCTCGTCATTGTCACTGAAGTTGACTTTTCTGCAGGGCGTACAGGAGTACAATTGCATCAGTCATGACACTACAGATTCTCTTTTGATATTCTCGAGAAAAAACGTACCTTGGGTCAGTAAGTACGCCCCAGGTGGCGTAGAAGACGTCGGTCCAGTGCTGGCCGAAAGAGCTCTCGTTAGCGGTAGGGGTGCCAAATATGTTAAACAGGTTAGCTTCGTCCAGAAGTTCAAAGGGAGGCCATAGGATCGTCTTTATACTGCCGACCTTAGTCGCCACGAACTCCCGAGACGAGTTGTCCGCCCATGTCGGATGACCGGCGGCAATTTTCTCAAGTGCAGCGTCCTTCACTGATTCCAGTTGAAGGTCAATAGCGGCTCGAACTTCGCTCGAGAAGCGTTGCATCGTGTAAAGCGTCACGACCAGATACCTGTATGCCGCCTCAACTTCCGTCGCACAGTAGTCTTTTCTATGGGCGTTGGCCATAGCCCGGTTGCCATACTTGCTCACCAAAAACTTGCGGTCCGCCAGAGGAGCAAACGCCTGTACGAAGAACCACGAAATATGCTCGAGGATATCGCGACTGGTGTACTTTGCGTACAGTCTGTTGATAGCGCCAATGAGGGCTACGTCACTGACCGTGATAGTGCTGGCCATCCCCTCAAGCATTGGCCTACCACTCACTGAGGCGATCACGTTCGTGATTTCTCGAGTCCACAGAGTTTCAGATATATTTGGAGTGTAACGCTCAATATCACGAATCGAGAATCGAGATGGTTTTTTCATGGTTGACAGGGTAACTTTGTAGAGTGCCGATAATATTTCAGTCTCCCTGGCCGCAATTTTGTCGACGTCCACCTGGTCGCTTTCTGCAGTAGGGGAGCCCTCAGAGAAGGCATCTCGCAGGGAATTCCAGTAAGAGGTGTAGGCACCGCCATGAATAACATCCTCATTCTGCACAGCCCAGGCGCCTACAAACGTGCCAGGTTCGATGAACAGAGACCAAGGGTGTCTGCTCTCTGCATCAAAGGCTGATACGAGAGGTGAAGCGTCAAACCAGAGGCCGATGCGCCAGTTGAAGGCGAGATCTAACAGGACGCCCAGAGGCTCCACATATGAGAACGGAGGATCCGGCCACGTTAAATGTCTCTCCAGCATGAAGGCCTTCAACTCCAGAATTCCTTTGTTGGCACTGGCCTGGTCGCCTTCAGACATACATTGCTCAAACATTCGCAGTGCACGTGCACCTGCAGGTATTAGCTTGGTGCCTTCTTCCAGAATCTCCTGCACACAAAAACACAACGATCTGATAAAAATCAGGTCGCCTAGTCGTCGCCGAACAGCGCTATTAATTGCGTATTTCTGCTACGATGGCGCATGTTACGCTCAGTGCGTATTATAATTACGTCATGGAACCGGCAAAATATTTTATTTTGTATCAGTATGCTTTTATAGCACGATATCACGATATTGATATGATATCGAGTGATGCTGAGAAAAGTAACTCAAAGTAAGGGTTAATCAGCACAAACTCTCATAACTCATATTGCCGGGTTGCCCATAGGGCACTGCCGGGGCTCTAGCGTTCAATGCATACTTCAAATTGCTTGCACTCTAAATATATAATTTGAGTGAGTACATCACATTACGGTGCCTTGTAAAGCTGGGACGCTTGAATTGTGTGGTGTTTACCCTCGACGCAACGCAATTCCTGGACATTGGCGCTACTTGCACGTTGTCCGCATCTACAAGCGTACCGGGCGATGAGCGCAAGCAGTGCAAGGCCAACTGAACAGCAACGCGCAAATCTACTTCCGCCCTTGGTACCAAGATTGCATAGGCAATGCGGAATTTTGCTTGTCCGTGGTCGACACAGCCTACTTATAAGTGAGAATGACATGCATTAGACGTAGGGCTTCGCAGGCACATATGACGTTAGTTTTTACGCCTTATCGTTGTGCTGTCTGCAAAAACGGTGAGAGAGAGAGAGAGAGAGAGAGAGAGAGAGAGAGAGAGAGAGAGAGATCTTTAATGAAGTCTGGCGATGTTAGCTGAGCTAAAATGCCTAACTTGCTACGCCAGTTGATGACATGATGAGGATGATGGCGATGATGTTCAAGAAGTTGATGCGTACATATAAGGCGAGTTATTCACAGCGGCTGGTCTAGACCTGTGTGTTGCAGGTACTTTATCAGGCCTTTGGTAGCCCGTAAAGCACGTTTGGGACAAGCCCATGGTCTTAAAACGTCCTTTAGCTGCATGTCCACGGAAAGCGGCAGTCCCAAATTCACTGCGAGGGATACTCTTTGGGCACTGATGTTATAGCGAGATCCTGTGACCTGGGAGAAAGCAGCGATTTCCCGAGAAAGAAGAAGGGAGAGGAAAAGCAAGCGCTGATAAAAGTAAGCATGAACAGAAGGCGGAACGGGAGATGAGGAGGAAATCGCGACGAGAAACTTTACTGTCCACAGCGGACGCTAAAAGAAATGGAACGCAATATTGGACGGAAGTAAGGAAGAGAAGGTAGGTTCAAGTACTCTTCTGTGATATATGAACAGCCAGCTGCTGACAACGTGCGCACCTCCTATGCGAACACACCACAGAACACGCCGATGACGACGTACTCAGCGAGGTCGGAAAAAGACTTGCCGTACCATGAAGGTTTGGGATAACACTCTTTCAAGAGGTCAAACTCCAGTAAACGTATATAGCAGTAGTTAGTGTAGAGCAATATTTTTGTAATACTTTAAGGACTGGCCGATCTTGGCAGCAGTCGCATGGGCGGTGTAAGTCGTAGTGTTTGTTATTAGAAGAAGAAACCGACGAAGTTTGTGATGGTAATGTGTAGCCAAAAAATTACCTTGAAGCCATCGAACCACGCGGTCATATGGCGGCTCATGAGGGCCGTGCCATAACCCTTGCCATGTCTAACGGCCGCCCACTTCGAGCAGGCGAATGCTTGGAAGTCGTGGCATGGGTCCACGCTGCCGTTGACGTGTCCTTCGATTAGCTCCGCGTGGTAGATGCACCCCTGGCTTCGGCACCGGCCTCGGTGATTTTCATCGCCATGGCTCCTTGGATGGCTGAGCATGACAATGAGCAGCACGACAGCTGCGAAGACAGCGAGTACGATCCCCAGGACAAGCTGACGTCGCATGATTCGCGCCGTTTCTGGGGGCTGCTGGTGTCGAGACAGGGTTTCCATGCCCTGTAGTACAAGATATTCAGGTTAAGGGTTTTCTTGTAATTGCCCCTTGAAAGCCATTTCTTGTTTCACGCCAAGGAAAAAAATTTTAACGCGCGGATACAGCGCCCAAGTCATAGCAATATCGGTACGCGATCATGAATGGCCACAAAATCAGCAGCGATGAGGAGTAGGAGAAAATGCCACTCAGATCTTCAGATCAACTATGGCCCGTCCTGCTGACTGAGGACGCTGCCGACGACTAAGCACCACAGTTCACAAACTCGGTAATGTTAATTCTATCTCTTTCTTACTACTTTATACTAGAACGTTCTCGTTTACAAAAAAATTCTTCACACTGGCACCAAAACTATGACTAACCACGGAACCACCGTGTGCCCGTGTAATGCACGCCGTTTATTACCATTCCCCCGTTATTTCAGTCTTTCTTGAAACGGGGTATCGTCTAGTCACGCACGAAGTCATAATGTGCCGTTGATGCCAAGAGGACTAAGTAACATCACATATGATTAAACATCATTGATGAAGTTTCTACCGGTTGTATGGCCACGCCTTGTTAGAAGTTAGCATCTGCTGTAATAGTTTGTATCTGATTTGTCAGCCATCACCGCAAGTTTCAAGTTACTCACGACGGACTGTTCTTGGGGATGCATTGAGGGGGCCTCGACGCGTGCCGAACAACGCAAACGGACATGAAGTTTGAAAACAGTTGAAGGGAAAGGTGCACGTACTCTGCTCCGAAAAAGTTAGAATTGTGGGCTTGCCGAAGCAAGAACTCTCGTTTGCAATCGGAAGTATCACTCCGCTAATTTTGAGGTGTTAGCTTCCTGTGCCTTCTTGTATTTTTGATTACCGCCCTTGAATTTCAATAGAGTGTGAATTTTCGAAACGTTCAACTGGAATCGGCACTATCCCCAACTCTTTTCCATTTTCTCCACCTCGCTACAGGACGCAAGCTCGGGTCACGTACACCTTTAATTTTGTTAGACTTGTGGAGACATCAATATTGGCTACACTTTTGTTTTGATCAACGTAAATTGCTCTGAGAAAACGAAAGATTTTTCTCAAGTGTGGCTGGTGGTGGTGAAAGTAACGCGGTATGTTTGAATTTATTGTTGGAATGGTGTTGTACGCCATGTCACCACATGTGCTAAGAAACCAACCATATTATCTAGTACTTTAAAGCTGTTAATAAAACGGCGGGTGGGAGCGAATTACATTTTGCTTCAAGAGGTGCCAGTTATTGAACATTGTATTCACCCCTAAGCTCTTTCTCCACATACATTCTATTCTTCTTTTAATAACCTCAGGGGTGTCGTTAGTAATATTTGTGCTATTTTTAATCACGGCACATCAAAACATCCGACATTTTCCCCACATCTACGTGAACAATCCGCTACAACAATGTGTGTCAGATAGCTTCTTGCAGTGGCCTTTGTCTTGAAGCGCAACCCTCAGCGGCTGCACCATTCAAGGTCCACCAACAATATTAACCTTCCTGAGCTGTCTTGGATAGGTACCTACCATCGGCTGTGAGGAAGCCATCATGGAAGAACGGTACGTAGGTTAAGGGGACTAGAGCAATATGAGGCAATGGCACCCATTTAAGGCACTTTTTCTCCTTCTGAGTTCTCGGCGGCTCCTAAACTCGCCCGTATACTGTCACTGCGTGCATGGTAGGTACTTTCGTTTGACCCCAGTTCGGAATCACTTTTTTGCGATTCCTATGCAGCTTGAACGGTTTACTTTACACTTACCATCGAATATAGAGCGGCAGCAATCTGGTGCGTCTGCATTTCCACCGAAGCCTTTTCGGGAATGCACTTTCGGGCAGTTGGGGAGGCTGAGTTGGCCGATTTTGGCAACGATGAGTACGCGTCAGATATTTTTCCGAACGTGATCTGTACCGGCCTCAACATCGTTCGCAGGTCTGCCAATCCTGGACGTGAAGCTTTAGAAAAAAAAAATAAAACGAAATATTTGATATTTTCTCCCCGAATATTATATGCATCGGATTCCAGAATAAAACGATTCCAACGCAAGTTGTTATGTTGGTATATTGCAGAGTTTTGTTTGGCATGAAAAATACATTGCATTGGAGTTCCGGCTAAATTGATTGGGTTTTGACCTCGTTGTCCTACTTAACACACATAAAGAAATTTATGTCAGTGTAGCATAATAGTTATGCCGACATATACATTTTCCAAAATGCCATAGAAGAATAGAAAACATGCGCCTGTACCGTAACGGCTGAGCTGACATGAAGAGACAGCTTGCTGGGGCGACGCCATTATAAGATGCGATACAAGATGCGATACAAATTTTAGAGCTATAGCACCAATACTCCCGGTACAAACAAAAAACCGTTTTTAGATTGGACGCTCAAGCTCCGCCACGAATCAACTTAAATACAGTTTACGCGTCTGGCGGTGCCATAGTGAAAACGAAGAGCTCCACAAGGTCAGTCGTTCGTGTCGTCACCACCTTACGGCCTAGATGTTTGGTAACGGGCCCCCGCCGAGAGCGCAGTGAGTGCCTAGCAGACTCTGGGAGTAGTCTATGGTGCAATTTCAGGTGCGGTGGTTGGGGGTGCCAAATCGGCACTCTGCAAAAAACAGCCTTGTCATTGCTAAAGCCAAAAGACGTAATATTCAAGAGAAGTAATAAATTTAAATCACCGCAGTAAAATATTCTTTTCCATTCCTGAAGCAGGCAAAACTGACCTACCACTCGACAAACGTGGTTTCGGCACATCCAACAAATGCAACTTTTTTTTCGCCTTGTATAATCCAGCGCAGGGGTAGTCGGTGGGATGTAACGCCAATGCGATTTTTTTTCGGAAATGTTCCTTTATAGACATGCAGAAACGCCGCAGCGACTGTGGTTTTAAAGCCGTGCACATTATTCCAAGCGCGATTTCAACTGACGCGGCCTTTTCGGCTCATCATGCAACGCCCGAGACACGCAGCTGATAGCAGTCGCTGGTGTGCACATGCACATCTCGGGTGCTTGAAGCAATACGCCAGAAAAGCTAAAGCCGTGATATGCGAAGCCCAACAATCGATCTTGCCCAGGATAGCCGGTACGACTGGGTTTCGTTTTTAGCTGGGATTGTCGTGTTGCTTATAGGAACATAAGTCATCTGCGGTGTAATCATAATTGCGGTAGGTCCGTGTTACACCAAAGCACAGAAAGGGCCTGTCAAGGCTGGGATCTCTAAAACTATTTAAATGTACTTCAAGTAAGAGCCCATAACCAATTAAAACCAACCTCACCTAACCTAACGACCTAACCTAACCTACACGCGCTTGCAGAGACATTTCAAGCACACCAGGAATGTAAATAAGCCCGAAGAAATCTTCTTCACTGGATTTCGGTTTGGTATTGTTGAAAACGACGAAGCAATGACGACCACTTGCTTTTCCGCATTAGTTTCGTGAAGAACAAAAAAATCTGGAATGTGATAGGGCCTCTTAAGATTTTTCTAATTCAATATCTCTGCAAAAATTTAGGACTTTATAGGGCTTCTATTATTCTCAATGGAACGTGAAAAAACTGAATTCAAAATACGGTTAGTAGCACAAAAAGAAGAAACGAACGGCACAACACTCCCAAAAATTTCTGTGTAATACACAGCACAAGTCAGATTGCACCCTGCGCGCGCCTCGTGCAATGTAAAAGCGCCAAACGCAGTCATGCCCATCCTGAGGGTTGGAAAGAGTGCAATTTGTAATTTGCAGTGGCGACTTCCGCAGAACGGGCGCTCGTTTATATGAAGGTGATGATGATGATGGTTGGGTTTTTATGGCGCAAGGCCGACTAAGGGCAAAGAGCGCCAGAGAAAAGTTTATTTAATGAAGTGAAGTGGTTACCACAAAAAGGTAGGTAAAAAAAAAACATGTCAACCGAACAGAGTAAAATCAGTTAAAGATAATGGTGATGGCTGGTGTATAGGGCCAGATTTGATTATGCGTGATAGGAAATGAGGTTTAAAAACTTAACGTCTGACAAATATTCAAACACACGTTTCACAGAAACAATGGCATCGTCACCTAGAAGCAGCGATGGATGTAGTGGGATATGTTGTCTGTAGAGTTCTCTGAAGTGTTTGTGTCGTGTTGTGTGAAGTGCCTTGCATGTGATTAGTATGTGCACTACGGATAGGGCCTCTCCGCACCTGCTGCACAGAGGTCTTGGAGATCCAGTGAGCAGGTGCGAGTGCGTTGCATGCGTGTGCCCTATCCGTAATCTGGCCAAGGCGACTTCAGAGTATCTATTGCGTGTGTCGGTGGTGTACGGTCCCAAGTGAGGTTTTATTACGTGTAACTTGTTGTCTGTTCGTTCACTCCAGTGTGTTTGCCATGTTTTGCGAAGTTGTTGTCTGATGTGTGGTTTCACGTCGGTGTAGGGTAATGTGGTTATGTCTACTGTATTCGAGAGTGTAGCAGCAGCAGCCATTCGGTCCGCTGCTTCGTTCCCGGTAATACCACAGTGGCCAGGGACCCAGCAAAGAACCAGTTCAAATTTGCGTACATACACAGACATAATACCCTTGACAATCAGATTGACAACGTGGTTTTTCGAAGGCACTGTTGACGACAGTGCCCGCACAACACTGAGGGAATCTGTATAGGTAATGGATTGTGGGATGTGGTTTTGAAGTATATGATTGACAACAAGAAGTACACCGTAAGCCTCTGCCGTAAAGATACTAGTATGACTATTCAGAGTTCGAGTGACACTAAGGCCGGGCCCATGCGCCGCGCAGGACACAGAGGTGGCAGATCTAGAAGCGTCCGTATAAAATTCAGAGCACTCATACTTCTGCTGCAAATACAAGAAATGCTGCAGAATTGCACATGTGAGAGCTCGATTTTTATCTAGATGTGTAAAAGATGTGTCGCATGATACAGGGCGGAGATGCCATGGTGCTATAAAATCCGTTAGAGAACTTTGGATTGTATCTAAAAAGGAGACAGCAAGCTCTGACGCCTCCTCTCTAACTCTGTAAGAGAAGGGCGCAGAGATCGATGGTCGATTTAAAAGGAGTTCAGTCATGGACGTATCATGAAAAACTGATTTAAAAGGATGGTGAGGCATGGATGAAATTTTAAAAGCATAAAGGAGATCTGTGTAAGCTCGCTGACGTTGTAGGTTCCATTTGTTGCACTCCACGTAGAGGCTTTCGACCGGGCTAGTGCGGAAGGCGCCACACGCCAGGCGGAGCCCGAGATGGAGCACTGGGTCCAGCATTTTGAGGGATGTTTTACTTGCTGACCCATAAACAACGCTACCATAGTCCAATCGTAAACCTATCAAGCTGGTAAAAACACGTAAGAGAAGTTGTTTGTCAGCACCAAAAGAGATGTGCGACAGAACCTTCAGGATATTCATTGTTTTTAAGCATTTATGTTTTAGTTGTTTTATGTGTGGGATGAATGTCAGCTTTCCGTCAAAGATAATACCCAAGAACTTGTGTTCCTTTTTTACAGGAATAGGGACACCGTGGAGTTGAATGTCTGCATCCGGCCGGATACCACGCCTCTTGGAAAACAAAATACAAGTGCACTTCCCGGGATTAAATTTAAAACCATTGCCATCTGCCCAGCCAGCTAGCTTGTTAACACCAAGCTGGACCTGGCGCTCACAGACAGACAAGTTACAGGATTTAAAGGAGAGTTGAATGTCGTCTACATAGACTGAACAGGAAATCGACGGTGGGAGCGCCTTCCTAAGGGAATTAATTCATTTTCACAATAAAAAGGGTGCAACTTAAAACTCCACCTTGTGGCACTCCATTTTCCTGCACATGAACCCTAGAGAGTGCAGTTCCAACTCGCACACGAAAGGTTCTTTGAGACAAGTAGCTGGCAAGTGTGTTTATCATGTTACCTGACATGCCGAAGGACTTGAGGTCGCTTAGGATGCCATACCGCCACGCGGTATCGTACGCTTTTTCCAGATCAAAGAACACCGTCATACAATATTGTTCGTGGAGGAAAGCATCCTTTATATGGGACTAGAGCGCGACGAGTTGGTCGTTCGTGGACCGTCCCGCCCTGAAGCCTGCCTGGCAGCCCTCGAGAAGACCATTGTACTCAAGAAAGTACACGAGTCTCCTATTTATCATCTTCTCGAGGAGCTTGCACAGGCAGCTTGTGAGGGCGATGGGCTGATAGCTAGCAGGAGAGGAAGGGTCCTTTCCTTCCTTCAGGAAAGCCACTACTATGGCCTCCCTCCAAAAGCGAGGAATGTGCTCCGAAAGCCATATGTTGTTGTATAGATGTAGGAGTGTTTCAAGAGTGTCTGGGTGTAGGTGTTGTATCGTGGTGTATGTGATTTTGTCTGCACCTGGAGCTGAAGGCTTACATGTGCTCAGAGCAACCTTCAGCTCATGAATAGAAAAAGGAGAATTGTAAGAAGTGTGCGACTTGTTGTTATCACGCAGGGACTTCTTTTCTACAGATGTTTTGTGTTTCATGAAAGTGTTTGTGTATTGTGCTGAACTGGACACGTGTTGGAAGTGTTGTGCAAGTGTGTTAGCCTGGTCTTCCAGTGTGTCCCCTGTTGTACTAACCAGGGGCAGGCTGTGTGTCTGTTGTCCTTTTAGTTTTCGTATTCGTGTCCAGACTTTGTGTGCGTCAGTGTATGAGTTGATGGAAGTGAGGAAGGTGCGCCAACTCTCCCTTTTCGCCTCACGACGCACTCGCTTCCCAAAAGCCTTTGCCCGTTTAAAAGAAATGAGGTTATCTGACGTGGGGTACCGGCGAAGGACACCCCACGCCTTGTTTTGGGCCTCTCGCGCCCGCCTGCAGTCCTCGTTCCACCAGGGCTTCCTTGGGGTGCGGGACCCAGTGGAGGCCTGGGGAATGGACTTTTCGGCAGCGTCGAGGATGTGCGCCGTGACGAGTTGGGCGGCTTCCTCCACGTGTAGGTGTTTTATGGATGTGTGGTGTAGTTTAGATGTTTCTGTGAATGTACTCCAGTTTGCTTTTGATTCATTAAACCTGTTATGGGAAGATGGACTGCATGGGCCTTTACCTATGTACGTTAGGGAAGTCGGGAAATGGTCACTACCATATGGGTCTGTGCCCACACCCCACTCAAGACATGGAAAGAGAACTGCGGAACCAATAGCCAAGTGAATATGCGAGTATGTATTGTGTCCTAAGTTATGGTATGTAGGCTGTTTTTTGTTGAAAAGGCATGCTCCGGAGGATGTAAGAAACTTCTCTATCAGGCGACCTCGGGCATCCGTGCGAGAAGAGCCCCAAAAAGAGTTGTGAGCATTAAGGTCGCCTGTTAATATGTATGGTTCAGGCAGCTGGTCAACCAACGCCTCGAAGTCATAGCTCGAAAGTGCAAGATCAGGAGGAATGTATATTGAGCATACCGTTATCAACCTATGAAATAATATTGTTCGAATTGCTACAGCCTCAAGGACAGTGTTCAGAGTGACAGGGTGGCAGGCTAAGGATTTCCGGGCGATTATGGCCACACCGCCAGAAGAGTGTGTGCAGCCATCCCTGTCCTTTCTGAAGACCATGTAACTATTCAAGAAATTTGTCTGCTTGGAATTCAAATGTGTTTCCTGAACACACATTACACTTGGCTGATTAGCATGCAGTATTTCGTATACATCGTCAAGATTTTTAAGAAGGCCTCTACAGTTCCATTGAATTATGTTTTCTCTTCCCATTATTTAGTGTGAGAGCTACTGGAGTGTGCGTGTTTGTTTATGTGTCGTCTTTCGGGGCTGTGACTCTCGCCTTTTTTGGCTTGTCGGGAGGCTTTGGCGTCGGGACGCGTTCCTTGCGCTGCGTTGCAGGCAGGAACGGCCCGACATCCATCTCTTCGTCGGATGTCCGAGGGGTGCCCGACGGGCCGGGCCCCCCGGACTTGGCCCCCCCTCGGGAGCCCTTCGTTTGAGCCGCCACCGCCGAGGGCGTCCGGGGCGCCAGAGGTGGCACAGGCGGTGCGGTGGCGGTGGGAGCCGGTGCGGGGCCCGTGGTGTCCATCACCTCGGTACCCTCCGACGCACTGGAGGACGGGGAGACAGAGGCGGGAGCGGCACCGGTCCCGACTGAAGACATTTGCACCACAACCGCTGCCACCTCAGCAAGCGGCGTGGTCGCGGGTTGGGCTGCCAGAGGCAACCCAGGGGGGGGGGGGGCGGAGCAGGGACCAGGTCAGACTCGCTGAACTGGGTCCCTGTGGACACCAGACGCCGCTCCGCCCCCTGGCGAGCCGCGTCGGCGTACCTCCCCAGAGCGAAAGAGGCGAACCTCTTTTGCGCCTCTGGGAAGGTGATGTTCTCCGTGACCTTGATGTTAATTATCTTTTTTTCCATTTGAAATTTTTCGCACTTGCGGGAGTACGCTGCATGCGGACCGCCGCAGTTCACACAAGTGAGGGTTTCGGATGGACAGTTGTCAGTCGGATGATCGTGCGCCGCGCATTTCGCACACGTCGTTCGGCCACGGCAAGAGGTTGTACCGTGCCCGAACCGCTGGCACTTAAAACAGCGCCGCGGATTCGGGATGTACGGATGGATGGAGCAACGGATAAAACCTGCATTGATGTGTTGTGGAAGAACTGCGCGGTCGAAAGTCAAGATAATGTGCTTGGTGGGAATCTCCTTGTCGTCTCTGCGGATAGTGATGCGTCTCACGGCAGTGACGCCCTGATCCTTCAAGCCGGCAAGGAGATCCGCATCCGTTTCGTTCAAAAGATCTGTCGCGGATATCACACCCTGGGAGCTGTTGAGGCTCCGATGGGGTGTGACCCTGATGTCTAGATCAGCCAGTCTAGCCTGAGCTAGAAGCTTCGTGGACTGCTGCTTGTCATTTATTTCGATGAGGAGTTCACCAGACCTTTGTTTTTTGCACTTATATGATTTTTCTACTATGGCTTCAAGATACTTGGCGATCAAGAAGACTGACTGAGATGCTAGAGGGTAGGTTGGATTGAGCGATTCCATCACAAGAAATGGAGAAAAATTATCCGGTTCAGGAAATGTTAAAGATGGCAATTGGGGAAAGGATACTTCGGTGCGGCCCCTTTTCAGGGACCGATCACGTTTGGGGGGGGGGGTTGAAAATGCCATATAGCATAGTATAAAAGCAGGGAGACTGGGGTACTTTCTTCTTTGACCTTACCCTGGTAGTCAAAGAGGTCCCGGAGCTCCCTGCCTGGTGAACAGACAGGGAGCCCATCCGCCGGAGCTTGACCTGGGCTCCGACGGCCACCGTTCGTGGTTTCTAACCCTCCACCTATAAACACATCGCCACGGTTGGATCCAGCTTATGTTATGGGGCTCGGGGTCCGCGGTATCGCCAGTACCGTGACCAAGATGGCTCAAGGTGCCCCGTGCGGTGGTTTATATGAAGGCTCCGACGGCTTAAAAATATGCAGCGCTGATAGGTTCAGACTTTCAAAATCTCATTTCTTTAGAGTGAATAATTTTGAAAAGATAATAGCAATTGTTAATTTGTCCCGAAACATCTTTTTATTAGTAAAAGAATTTTGTGAGACACCTTTTTTTTCGAAATTAGGTCAGAATATACGAAGCCCAAGGTGACCCGAATACTGAATTACGTGAACCATTTCTTCTCGCGACGATTTAGTCGTTTGCATTTTTCGTTTTAATGTTCTAACACTCCAGCAGACCACATTCAAATAACGGATCTTAACATACCCGCGAAAGCAGCAGCAGTTAAAAATAGTCGCAGAAACTGTAGAGAGAAGGACTTCTGTTCGTCGAAATGCACAACTTTGCATGTTACTTTTATGAGAGAAATTACAACCTTAATGTGAACATTGTAAAAAGCCGTTTGGTGTAAATTCACTGTAAACAACAGCAGTTAAGCATGATTCAGTACGCAGAACTGACCTCTGCTGTGATACTCATTCTTCCTAATGTCGAGGCTAATAGTAGTGCAAGGTGAATCGCAACCAAATCAAGCTGTGATTTTCTAACCATGCTACAAATTTCTATAAAGAAAGCCGTACGACTGCTCTAGAAGCTCTGTGCACCATGCATGCTACATTATATGGCACTTCTCTTTTAATGAGGCAAAACAAACAAAGTAGGCGCAAAGTATCAACTTAGGTCCACCTATACCTTGCATACAAAGGCACACATTTCAAACGAGCATTCACTGAGAGCACGTTGATGTCGAACGATAAAGTAAACGCCGTTAGCTGCAAGCACACACGCCGCATTTTATATATTGTCAGTTATGACTGAGCAGTTTTACTGTCAAAGTAACAAGGAAAAAAATGTTGTGCTCACCGATGAGCTCCTGATATAGGGGCTCACCATCTCTGGAGGCGTTAAGCTCAATTTGCGTGGCCTTGGATTGATGCGTCTCTCTGGCCTCAAGTTGTTCAGAACCACCTTGAGACGTCGGCAAAGGCAGCACGGTGGCTTCCATGGCCTGCTGGCGAAAAGGTTTCGCGCAAGTCTTTTTTGCAGTTTTGTCCCTGGTCGGCGGTGATTTTGCGAAATTTCTAGGAGAACGTCGCGGGCGGGGCAGCCTCGACGGTTTCTGTTGTTCTGGAGAAACATCTGAGCTTCCGCCGGGGTTTGCTGTGTTCGTAGCATTGTTGGCCGCCGATGACTGTGCGGGCTCAGAAGGCTTCCGTGTAAGCTTTGTCATAGAAGGCGAGGGCTTGCCACGTTGGGGAGGCATAGTTTTCTGTAGCGGATGGAGCTGGGGGGCAGCTATAGCGCTATTAGCAGGGGGAATTCCGTAAGTGCAAGGCGTGAGCACGGTCGATGACTAAGCAGGAGCGCGGTGAAAGACTGATGATGATGATGGAGGAAACCCGATAACAGTGGCGCGTACGTCTTGTGACAACGCTGAAATACTATTTATCCTGCTTTTTTTCTATCATTTCGTCTTGTTGCTTGAATGCTGATGATGGAAACAGTTTTAACAAGTAGTTTGTTTGGGTTCGCATTGGGCAGCTAATTCTATAGAGGCTATGGCAAGTTTGAAACCTCAGTGGATTTTAAAGCGAAGGTTTCTGTGCCTCTCTGATGCCATCGAAAATGGGAAACGTACAGCAGGAAATTGAAATATCCATAATGATTCTAAAAAAACTACGATGATGATAACTCAAGTTCCTCAGAGAAACGGTACCCGAACTGGGAGCCTGAAGTGGGTTTCTCGTGTTACGGATCGGACATCATTCGAATGCGCCATTCCGATACTGTCGAAAAAGATTGAGGTATTGACTTTGCATTTAATTCATTTTTCATAGAAGGCATCATGTCTTTGCAGCTTTGTCCAAAGGAGAGAGCTCGGATTTTTTGGGTGAAGAAGAATTTTTGCTGGCGCATTTTCAGTAAAAATTTCTATCGCTAGCGCTCTAGTTTTTCGAGTTTGAAAACTGGGTGACGTTTCTTCCCTTTTGCGAGAAGTTTGTAGCTGTTGTGGTTACCGATATTGTATGCGCGTCCTTATGTGCATACAATACGTGGCCCTTGTTATTTGTTGTTTGTATGTTCCCATTACTATGTATAATTATATAACACACTACTTGGTACGTGACTTCCCCTTTTCACATTTACGTAGCCATGCTGACTGTCCTTCAGTAAACGAGTTGGCAATAAATACATTTGCACACCAACCAGTGAAGCCAGTCTCATTGGCCAATACCCTGAGAGCAGCAACTTCATTAAGAAAATCGTACCCCTCCATGTAGTGACGACACTGGTTGAACCTTTGTCATGTTGTTCCCTTTGTTGGCCAATCACACACTGCGAGGATGTGCTGCTGTGAAGGTACGCACCACTTTCTCTATTACCCACAACAACTCTCGGGTGCAGTCGTAGCGTTTTGGTTTAAGGTCTCTGTTGAAATCGGTGCCAGATGCTTGGCGTTCCCTTATACGATGTCAACATGGGGTAATCGGATCGATGCTGGCTTCATAGCGCGAGTGACATGGGTTGGATGCCGGCCGCATGGAGCGTTTTTTTTTTGCACTTCGCCCGCTATCATTCATCATCATCAGCAGAGAAAGTTGGCTTCACTGCAGGGCGTATTGGCTTACAACGGCAACAGTGAGGACAGAAAAGCTTCGCTTTCAAACCGCCTACTTGGCGAATGTCGTCGCATAATTGTTCTGGTATGCAGCGCATCATACCTGGTCAATTCAACGGTCTCCGCTAGGTGTCCCAGCTCGTCTTAGTATTACGATTGTTTTCTTCCAGCACGGCGAACGGCGCGAAACTGTGTTCATGTGAAACTTTAATCATGAGATCTCTCTATCTGCTTTAAAATGTTTTGAGAATGTCTACAAGGTGCTGAGGCGACAGTTCTTCCTCAGTTGTGGAGATCAGGCAATTCTTGAAGTCATTGAACCACTCAATCCTGGTTGGCCTTGTTCGGGGGTACAAGTTAGGCCTACAAGATTAGCCGGCGTTGTTTGCTGCCTTGAGAAGGTACTAAAAATTTGGCGAAGTGCTTAGATCACAGTCAACACGTCACGCAGTTGGCGTACCTGTTCCTTGTTCTGACGTCTTGATGCGGTAGTAGCTATGCCGGTTTCTGATCAAACCCCATTACCTTTTTGGGACAATGAACTAAGTCGTCAGTACGTTTGACGGCTCGTCGAGCAGTGGACAGCACTTCGAGCTCGACCACGCTTTTTTTCTTCCGGGCTAGTCTTCTCTTGTATGGTTATTAAGGTACGCGTAGAGAATTCTAGCACGACATTTCTTAACGTATATGACTTCTGGGTCACCTGCAACGGCTAACGTGACTTCCTTCCTTCCGTATTCTACTGATTTTCTTGTCTTTTTAAATAATAATAGGCAGGGTTCTTGACTCACCTTGTCGGGAAGGCCAGAGTGTGGTGCTCGGTGATCTTGTTCAGAGCAAGTCTCAGATGGCCGAGATGCGGCCTGCGTTTTGTCGTTTAGACTGCCGCCGGTTTGCAAGTACAAATATTGTCAAATTATCTGATAGGAAATAATTGTGAATGCGTAAAACTGACACACTAAACGGCAGAAACAACAAAATTGTGGGTGAAAGTATACTTTTATTGCGCATTTTAAGGGCCCAGTGCGTTCAGGGTAGTGGGTTCTTGGTATTGGACCCCGTATGGATTCAAATTTAGGTTGGCGTTTTCTGAATTCAATATTGCGGATTACATAAGGAGAGATTCCACAAACCCTAACAATCACACATCAATCAGCCTCCTCTCAGTTGTATACAAGCTGTTTACCAAAGTAATAATTTACAAAGCAATAGGTACCTTAATCCAGACCATGGGAAGCAGTATCCACCCGCAGAAGTACAACGTCGCATTTCATCGCGAAACGAACGCGTCCACAACATACAGGAGGCGATGCACACACACACACGCACAGCTTCGGTCACTGCCTTGGTTTAGCTGCAAGGCTCGTTCGGACCGTCAGCGATGTTACGAGGATACAGAGCTGCGTGACGGCGACGTGCTAACCACTTGACTTATTTAAAAACACAGAGGCCAAGACCTGGGTTCATCGGAAACAAAAAAGCTTTCCTCGATCTCGCGCTACTTGCCGCCATGTTGGAAACGCGAGTGGCCTCACGTACACACACTATTTTGCTGCTAATAGAGAGTTTTAGTACAGCGTTTGTTGCCTTTGCATACGCTTAACGCTCAATTTTTGCATTCCGCTACGTAAACACCGCGAGGAGAATTTTAGTAGAGCGTCTCATCAGTTTTGCGTAGCGACACGCTAATGCATACGGCGCCACCTGTCGAATGTTTTTCGAAGTGACTCGCCGGCTCTTCTGCTAGCGGAGCAAACAAACAAGTGCAAACAAACACTTTCCCGTCAATGTTGAATGCAACACATGGGTGCAGCTTGTCAGAACACGGGTGCTCGCTGCTCCAGTGCGGCGCTTGTTTGCTCTGCGCCTTCCCGTTGATCGCCCCTGATAAAGCGATCCGATCCGGCGCGTTTTGTGCGCGGGTTCTGTGTAGGTTTAAAATGCCTTTGTCACATGCCGCCAGTAGAAATTACCACCGCCGCAAAATAAAACCCGGCACCAGCAGGGCCACATCTGAGACGGCTTTTTGGATAAACAGTGCGCGGTGCATCAAAGGGAACGAGCGCAGGATTCTCCCCGTGCGGCTGCGAGTTAACCGCCGATAAAAAGTTACGTGCCGCCGATAGCAACTGCAGCAACGTACATCGCGAAAGGGCAAGGCCAGGCCGCACACATGTGGCCAGGTCTTTCGTTCGGTTTTCCAGCCTTGGGCGGAGTGCGGGATCTGTGTCCACGGTGTCAACAAACATCAAAAGGCCGAAAGAGCTTTCCCGTAGCAGACGGCAGTCTGAGGAGTGCAATAGCGGAAATGCGTCACCGCTGAGGAGCGCAGCATCATGGGAGGGAAGGCTAGCGCGCCGACAACAGCAAAGAAAAAGTTGAAAGGAGGAGGAAATACGGCGGGGCGATAATCCGTGGTTTTCGATTTACGATTTCTCAGCTAATACTCATCGCTTTGCAAAATTCTTGCAGGAGGGGATTGCTAATACTTTGCTTTATTTGGTTACATGTACATACATGCATCGGCGGAACGTATTTCAGGACCCCTTTAAATGCTGCTAGCCACAGTTTCTGTCCCATAATTTTTGCAGTTATTATTCCACAAAACCCGCCGCGGTGGCTCAGTGGCTAAGGCGTTGCGCTGCTGAGCACGAGGTCGTGGGTTCAATTCCCGGCCGCGGCGGCCGCTTTTCTGATGGAGGCGAAAAGCAAAAACGCCCGTGTGTACGAGATTTCGGCGCACGATAAAGATCACCAGGTGGTCAAAATTAATCCGGAGCCCTCCACTACGGCGCGCCTCATCGCCTGCGTTGCGTCGGCGCGTTAAACCCTACAACCAACCACTATTATTCCACAAAGCGCAGTGGAATCTCTCTAAAGTTTCAACAGGCTGATCAAAAATGCAGAACGATATTGTAAATTTTGGGATTTTTTAAGGCTTCGGACGCTGCTTAACGCATGCTGAGGAAATCTGTGCTTAATCCGCGTGTTTGTGCTATGACGTTCACACCCCACGAATCAATAAATAAAGTATATGCCTGGCCTAAGGCGCTCCCTTGGTCCATTTTAGAGTCCATTGCTACAATCAATAGTTGATTTAATCAGACCTAATTAAGAACGTTAAAATTAACAACGCAGTCCTCCCATTGCTGCGGTCCTTGAAATTGTGAGCAGAATTGCCACTTCTGCTTAATTCCGCGCAAACCAACCATCTGCTTATTTCCTAACTGCTTATGTACAGTAAAAAGTGGCAAAAAATGTGCGTTTTATCTGAAACCTAAATGAAACTGAACAACTTATTGGCAGCCGAAAATACCGTATTTAATATCGTAATGATCGCAATTTTTTTTTTAAAATTGATGTAAATTTAGGGGTGCGTTCATTACGCGGCGTAAATTTTTTGCAAAATATTTTTGAGCACAGAAAAAGCAAGCAAGTTGTGGGTAAAATTTTTTACCATAGTTCTCAAGAACATAATTAAAATAATAAATAAAAACATAATAAAAACTCCTCACACTGCCGCCAGCCACTTTGAAAAGTGACGCAAAAGGCCGTGTTTTTATGAATTACTCAACCCGCCAGTACGAGTCTACTGCGAGGTAACAACGGTTCGACAAATCAGTGGATGCCACTGTTACCTTGCGGGACATCGGCCGACTCAGCAACGTGAGCGAGTTTTTTCTTTCTTTTGTATGTACATTATGTGCATTTAGTGAGAGTTTCTTTCGCACCAACAATGAACCAGGAACATAGGTAAGCAAGACCACTAGAATTTGCACACATAACACATATGGCTGCGGCAAGTTCAGCGCGCCATCATTGCGCGGTAAATAAAAAAAGTCGTATTTTGACGACGAACTTCTAGGGTGCGATTATTACTCGAGGTCGATCGCAGCGACGCACACTTGCAATTATCGAAATTAAATTGTGCCCCGAGATTTGCAACTTTTCGGGTGTGGCAATGAAAGAAAGGTTGTCAGTTCTTGCTCGCTTTGGTCTGAGCGGTTCCGATCCATCTGCTCACATGGCTGACATCCCTTGGCTGGTACGGTACGAGTAGTCATGCAGTCAGTATCGCAAGGCAGGAACAGCGATACTTCGGCTGCCGTTCACGGGAATCCATTTTGTCAAGGCGCTTAAGAGACAAGAGGAGACATCGAGGGAATAAAAGCTTACAAGAAGCCCTCGCCTCCCGTTAGGGTGAAGTCGGTCCGCCATTTCTGGGGTTGCTCCTTTTCTCTTGTATTTGTCGCGCACCCACCCCCTTCTCCGCCTTCGCGAGCTGCACTGCCATCTGCTTCGCCCCTGCCTGCGACCATTGGCTGCATGCTGGGCAGCTCAGTGACGTATGGACTCGGTGGGTTGGCCTTTGGCGGCGTTGTCATGGGCCTCGATGAGCGGGAAGAAATCACGTGACTTCCTCCACACTAATCGCAGTGCACCGGTGACCGCTGGGGCATCTCCAAATATTTCTTTCCTGCACGAGTAAAGAGAAGCACTCCCCATTAAAAAAATGTATTTACAGCTTCCCACATCTGCGTCCCTAATAAGTTGACAACGGCGCCACTACACGTTTCCTGCAGAACGGGTGAACCTATAGTTTTGCTTCTCTGATTCTGCCTGCTCTCTTACGCGGTCGTGGTTGTGCGAGTCTGTTCTAATTAATGTCGGCTTCAGGAATGTGGTGCCATTACTTATTCATTGTTACGATGGGCTTAATTACAATCGAAAGAGGTTATGACAGAGCGGGCAATAAAGAGCACGTTGTAATGACTACGACACCCCAATGTTTTGTACATGTTCAATGTGCCAGAAAACATTCATATTTGATTATTTGGCGACAAAAAGACCATGAAGACGACGCTTTTTAATCTGTTTTCTTCTTATGCAATTTCGGTCTGCAGGTCTTGTGCTGCAAGGCATGAAAGCCTCAAATATAATAGCGTTCCCATTTGGAGGCGTGTATACTATTCACGTGAGTTCCTCCCCTTCCACGAAGCTATTGTCAGGGAGGAAGGAACAACGAGGTAAAGACATGCTTTATTTCTGAAGGGTTCACAAAGGTGACCTCCTTTTGTGCTCACTTTTCTTTGTCGGAGCGATCGGAAAAGCTAGCTGATCGAAGAGAAACGCACACGCCTTCCCGTTTATGCCTTTGGGCAACAAAGAGAGTAAGGCAGTGTTTTTCTGTGACGAAAACAAAACATTCTCATTGCTTCGATCGCCAAGTAGGTGTTAACTGTCTTTTCACGGGAGCAGAGCACAGTACACGTGGCAAGCCTCGTCGCTAACAGGTGTACCCCTAGATGAAAGTTAAATGTTCAGTAAATGGGGCCGAGAGTAACAAACCGTCGGTGTAATACGGCATGTGTCCGTGTGATATACGCCAAAATAGAATCAACATTTCGCTATTCACAGAACTTTGATATGTAAAGGAAGAGCCAAAGATCAGTTTTCATACAGAAAATTACCTCACCACTGGGGAAGCATTTCGCTGTTACGTGTGTCTTCAGCACCATGGTAAGCTTTCAGATACGTCTTTGCTAGCAGTCATTTAAAATTTTTACCTTCAATAATTTCAAGGTCCCCCTCAGGTGTCTAGAGTTGTCAGTGCATTGAGATCCTTCTAAAAAACTGCTTGCTTCGAAGAAAGTTTGCATAAGTGAGGGTGTAAGTAACATAGGATATTTGGGTGTTTAAGTAGAACAATAGCGGCGAAACGCGGCTGCTACGCCTACAATTCCCCATTAACGCAGAACTTTAAGAACAATTTTACTTTTAAGTAAAATATCTTTAATGACCGTGAGGCCTCATTTAAATTCCCAGATACTGCAGAGATAACCTTTTGGATGAATGACCAGAATAACTCTTTTCGTGCAGGAATATCTGTAAACGGGTATTTTTCGTAATTATGGAAATTGTCAAGAAGAGGGAAATGTTGCTTTAATTTAATTGGGCCCTTGTTTTATTAGAGCTACTCTTGTGATTAGTTATAGCACAAGGTCGTGATCATGTCTATGGGGAAAGCAGAAGCATTTCACTAGTTTTTCACCAGTCAGGGATAAGTGACCTAGTAATGCATTCAATGCTGTTTTGCAAACCGTGACCTTTCGAAATTGTATTTTCGTTGACGCGTCCAATGCGACCACAAAATACGAAAAAGTGTAAAGGTATGAGTTAAAGGCTGTAGCAATATTAGAACACATGCGAAGGACGTTAAATGTTCGTCGAAATGTGCTTTGGCCCACTGCTGGTCTCGAGGATTGAAATCGGGAGCTCAATACTCACCCTGCATCCTACATTGGTGAATGGCTGTATGACTCGTCATCGTTTTAGTAAAAATCAAATCACAATCTCTGACCTCATTCCTCTTTTCAAGAATTCAAAGTACTTGTCGAGCTACCTTTACCTTATTAGGGGCAGTACATTCCTTCTACTTGTATAAGTGGGCCAGCAAGATGGCGGCAATGATGATGATGATAACAATGCATTTACATGTACGTGATGAAGTACTAGTGGTGCCAATCAAACTGCTTTATTCAAGCGCATGCAACACGCGGCAATTTACACACACCATTGTGTTATTTCAGGTTAATTCAAGAACCGTTTCACATTCTTTCAACATGTACTCGAAGCTACGTCGTGATATAACCACAGACTCCCGTAATCGGCCTCCAATCACTGTTCCTGAAGTTGCGGCGTATCCGGGGTACCGAATGTTTCTCATAACTTCTAAGGTATGCGGTTTCTGCTTCATCAAAGGCGTCTTCAGGAAGCAACGGCCCAGCGAGCTCACCATAGGAACAGGGTTCCTGTACCCCTTATACTGCCTAGTAACTTTACTCCTATACCTTTTTTCGCTGGCCGGTGTAGTCATGACCGAAGTCGGCCGCCGGAGGGGACTCACTCGCACTGCCGCAGTCATCTTTTACGGATTTTACGTGCTCGTCTATGTGCAGGCAGCTGTTAATATGCTTGTGATTGCCTCGAAAAGCCGCACCATACTGGATATCCTTAAGGCCTGCTCGTCAATGGAGTCACGCCTAGGTCTGAGGAGGGCTGCAGTGAGCCGAAGACTCACCAAGGTTTCCCACTGGTGTCTAGCATTGGCACTTCTGGAAAGCGCCAAGTACGTCGCCTCGGGCAAGAAGGTAGTCCCTGCGGCGCTGAAGGTGATGACTTCGGTTCACGCCGGAACTAGAATAGTGGCGGTGTGCCTCTACTTTGTCGGCGTGTTCCTGGTAGGCATGTGGTTCAGCCTGGCGTTCTGGATGATCGTGTACAGCGCGAACGTGATGCGGGAGTACTTCGCCGAGGCCAACGAGATGCTGGTTCGTGCCCTGGTTGCACCGTTGGGGTGCGTGCGGACTCTTCAGAGAGTGCGGCTGCAGCAGTCTGAGCTGAGAAGGATTGTTGCCATGATGAACACGGTGGTGGGTGCTCCGGCGGTTCTCTTCTACGGCCAGGGCGTCTTCTTCATGTGCGCCACCAGTTTTGGTATCATGCTTTCTGGTGTATCGATGGTCGACAGGATGCTGAGCACCTACTACGCCTTGAGCATGGCCATCCTTCTCGTCGTTTCTACTCGGGCGGCTCACAGGATGACTGCAGAGGTAACACGCTTGAGTGGTGCCCTCTGTATAACAGATTTATCACGTGCGACAGTTTAAACCGTTTATTTTTTCACGACCAATTTTCTACAATAGGTTCAGAGTTCAGCGCACCAGTTAGGAGATATTGCGAGTTAGCACGAAAAAGTTAGCACGAACAATTGAGTAATAGATTTACGTAGCAGAAACCTTGCACGTTACCTAAGCTTTCTCAAAGAAGCTAGACCGAAATCTTAAACCAGAACGAATTATAAGGTTTTCCTATGTAGCACTGCCTTCCATCAAAGCCGTTCAAGCCACTCAGAATACAAAAGCGAATGATAAGTACACACTTTTCAGTAGTTATATTGCAAGAAACACGATTTCAAGCAAAAAAAAAACAATTCGCTGTCATCTAAACCTGTGCCACGTTAACGTACGTGTAACGAATGCGCGATTCTAGAAAAAAATTAGTGCCTTTGCACTCTGTGAAGAAGGAGGACCTGCAAAGCTGGACGCAGTCTACGGAGTGGACTGTTTATCGCAAACACGTTTATCGAATGAGTGATAGAGCATATTTCCTAGCCAACTAGCTGAATGAACCTCAGCAGGATCCAAGCTATGTTCTTGCAGATAAACATGCAACTGCCTGTGTCTCTGTCGCGTCGTAAGCGTTCTACTGTTTGTCTAGGCCGGATTCAGACTGTTACCGCAACTGTCGTAATACCTTTAAAGAATGAGGCCATTTCACGTCTCAGACAAGTGAACTGCGTGACATGGAATTTTTTTACGTCCGTAAACCACGATACAATTTTGGCGTCGGTAATCTGAACATAGCCCAACACACAAACCGTAACCGCACTACCACTAAGGACTCCGGACAGGTCCCATTGGGCCGTTTGACGTTCATGTTTAAATCTCTCATCAGCACAACAGACATGCCATCCATCAGTACGGGCATGAAACTTATAGCTGCGCGTGCACGCCTCCGCTCCTCCCTCCCACTATTCACCACTACAAACCTGCGTACGCATAAACAGGCAACCAGAACTGTGCGCGTTCTTAGAAGTGACAGACGCCGTCGAAAATATTCCATGGAAGCCCTCTGAAGAAGTGATATTGGCTCACGTCGGCTTTTCGAGCGGTCAATTTGCTGTTCATCCGGGACGAATTCGCCGCTACTCCGCGTGCTGAACTTGAGGTGGTAACGGTGGTGCCAGAAGCGTTCAGTTGTTTTTGCACCCATTCGCGTCCCCGTTCGGGCCAACGCTTGGATTCTTGCTCTACTTCCTCCAAACGAACAGCATGCATCCATCCTTTTACGATTTAAAACCTGGAAGCCCTTGATCTCTATTCTCGCGTACAAACACGTGGCTGTCCGTTTCCCTTCCCCCTCGTATGCATCTTGCTGTGTGTGTAAGATGTCTGTGTACCACATCAACCCACACCCGAACCATTCGATTGAGGAGGACAGCCGACTAACCGCATTGAGCCATGTAATTTCGACGTCTTAATACCAGCACATGCGGTATTTCATCATTAGCGGCATGAAGCGTAGCTGTGAGTACACGCCCCTCTTTTTCTACCCGCAAACCGCGCACGCATAAACCGCAACCGGTCATGGCGCATGATTAGGCGCGAAAGACACCGGCGAAAATTTCACTCGGAAGGCCTTCCAAGGTGGAGTGGAGTGGAATGAACTTTATTATGTGCCTGCAAAACTAGCGTGCACGCACGCTAGTCGACCGGGCCTAAGTCACCGTCGGGGGGACATCTTGGCTAGGTTTCTTCTTCCCACATGAGGGGTGTCGGAAGCCTGCCTCGTTGTCGCCTCTTGGGCTTGCTGGACGGCCCAGAGTTGTTCTCCTTGGTCGTGGGATGTCAGCGCCGCTGCTAGTCGTGGTGGGAGGGTTCCTGACTTTGCTTCTTCGGGGTGTTCGTAGCAATTTCACAGCATGTGCGTTAGAGTAGCCGTCTCCCTTCGGCAGACCCTGCACTTGCTGTCCGGGTTGGCATCGGGGTACATTCTGTGTAGAAGTAGCGGCGTTAGGAGGGTTCCGGTCTGCAGTTGTCTGAAGATGACGGCAGATGACGGCAGGACTCTCCCTGTGTCCAGCTTGTCGCTGGGTGGAGGGAGAGTGCGAGCCAGGCGATACGCTTTGGTGATCTCGTGGTAGTTGACGAGTCGGTCCTTAGTGCTGAACCAGGGTTGTGTCGCCTCTTTATTGGCAGCGCGGAGAGATAGAGCGCACGCTGCGACGTGGGCCGACGTGGGCCGACTCGTTTCTGTTTTCGTTCGTCTCGGTTTATTTTTCACCTTCCAAGGTGAAAAAAAATATGGTCGTAGGCTGGAATTCCAATTGGGGAAGTTTCTCTTCTGCCAGGATAGATTCTCAGCTACTTGGCGAAGTGAATTTGATTGGAAACGGTGACGCCGGCATTTGGTCGTTTTAGGGGGGAAGCCCTTTGGCAGCCGTTACCTGGGCTTCGTAGGGGCGGCGTCTGTTTATGGCCGCGTAACCGAGTGAGTGAACGCAGCTGCGACGAAAGAAAGAAAACGAAGAAGAGCGTCTAGCGAAGGGTGAAGTGGAGTACGACACGTGCGGCTACGGCGCCATTTCTTTCACTGCCTTTCCCTCACACGTTTCATGTGTCGCCACTAAGGAGCGCCCTCCCCCTGACAGTTTCCCCAGACACTGTTCCATTCTTCGCTAATCCAAACCAAGTGACGTTTGGGTGGGAGATTCAAATACGATATGCAAACATGCTCGCTGCTCCTTTGTGCGGGGCTAACCCGAACCACGTGAAATTTGCGCGGGAGGTTCAAACACGACTTGTAACATGCTGGCCTGCCGCGGCGGTGGCGCACTGCGAGGTAGCAGGAGAGTAGCGCACGCCGCCGTACGTTCGCTGATTACGCAAACACTTCCTGAGACGCAGCAGAAATGCGCCGTGACCGAGAAGACGGCAGCTCGCGGTGCACACAAATTTTATATTAGGGAGTGTAGTAATCGTAAGTGCATTTTTTGCGCCCATCCGTGCTTCTGTTTATTTTTCGCAATCATCTGATAACCGCATACCGCCCTTAGCCGCCGACTACGCAACTTGCCAAAGGGGCATCGGTGGAGGCGAGAAAAATAGGTGTGGAAGGGGGGTCAGCAATAGTGAGCAGGTGCCGCGGAGTGGCGCCGAGTAAATCGATGACACCGGAATGAAAACTGGGGGGCAGAGACATATACTGCCTTGCAGTAAAAATCAATCGTTTCAGTGGGGCTGTACTAAGCAAACACATGATTCCTTGCGTGGTATTGACAACCTCACGCTCTTTATTGGCTCTGAATGAGAAGCAGATAGTTGCACAATGCGTACAGTGAAGCTATGCTACATCAAAAGGATTTACGCAGGAACAATTATTTCAACGTAAACACAAAGTTGAACACTTTCTATTTATGTGCAACTTATTATAATGACGTATTACCGTCTTTAGAAGAAACTGAAATCCACAAACTAAATTTGAGCGTAAACTGAGTGAATATTTGTGGTCGGAGATTTTGCAAAACGTGCTTTTAAGCTACGCGAAGCAGCGTCGCGGTTGCAAAAAGCGTTAAAGCCTTCTCTAGAGCTTTTATGTAGAAGGCACTTTTTTTTTCTGGCAGCTCACTATAGCGAGGACCACTGGCTGCTAATGCCGTAACGTCACGGCCGTTGTAGCCTCAGGGTTTGTTCCATTCCTCTGTCATGTCCATCCGTGGGGTTTCAAATTACGTGTTTATTTGTCACAAACGTGCGGACGTAGAAGCAAGTTTTATTGTTCGGGTATACTCCCGCTTTTTGCTAAGGTACACCTCATGGCGTCATTACATTTTTCAACCTGCATTAGTAGAATACATGCGAATTGAATTGCCGGCTTTATTACCCCTACGAACGGTCTCGTCTCTCTTTTCAGAAGCTCAATTAGGCTGAGAGTAATGAAAAGCCCCAAGACGCTTGCGGCCATCACGTGTATTTTTGCTTATTTCTCCTAAAATGGTTGAATAATTGTGCTGGACAGTTTGGTTTTTTTCACTCTCCAAGCCTTGTATGGTAAAAGTACGAAGCTGCTGTGAGCGCGGTTTCTGTCAGTCGCTAAAGATTCGGCGGAATTGGGCAAAAACGCCCTGTTTCATAAATTGAAACGGAAGGTGTGTCGAGTGGGAAGGGAAACATTGCAGCCAGGTTGCGTTCAAGTGGTGAAGACAAACCAAGTCATGTGGGCTAAAATTATAGTATTCCTTTCGCAAACATCTGCAATAGCTGGCAAAACAAAGCAACTACACATGTCCGTACGATTCGTGTTGGGGCGTACTAATGCCTCGGAAGAAGTGTAAAAATTGGTTAATTTGATTGAAAATATCTACTATTACAAGGCTCGTACTGGCCTCGTAGCGTCCCTTTAACTAAGTTCACGGCGTAATATTACGTTTTTAGGAGGGCATAGATATAAAAGCAAGACGTGCATCTGCCACGCGACAAGATAAAACAGCCTGTTTACAAACGACACTTCTTAGTGCCCTTTATTAGGCCTCGCTCAGTTTCTACGTACAGATACGGTACATGAGGTTAATTTGATTGAAAATATCTACTATTACAAGGCTCGTACTGGCCTCGTAGCGTCCCTTTAACTAAGTTCACGGCGTAATATTACGTTTTTAGGAGGGCATTGATATAAAAGCAAGACGTGCATCTGCCACGCGACAAGATAAAACAGCCTGTTTACAAACGACACTTCTTAGTGCCCTTTATTAGGCCTCGCTCAGTTTCTACGTACAGATACGGTACATGAATATTTTTAGTTCCTTCAGCACGCGCAACTATGAAGGTCTCGGGAAATTTGTATGTTATATATTGTGAGAAGCCTTCGAAAACAGCCTAAAAAGTACCGCCTTTGGCTGTTGCTGCTGTCTTCTTGTACGCGAGCGAGGGCCAAATAGTCAGATATGTTTGGGCTATGACTTTGTGCATAAAATGTACGTCTTCTTCATATTAACAACGGGCATAGAAAGTTTGCCTTTTATCTACTGTCAAAAGACATGAACAAGTTTTGAAATATTGAGTGCAGAATGTAACCAAGAAACTTTAGAGAAAAACGTCTTGGGCATCAACGCCACTTCAACACTAATGCTCTGGAAAGCAACCCTAAATTTCTTGTACACATAAAGCTGGATGTAGCTGGGGTCGACTCTGGTCCCTGCAAGCTGCCACGTCCCTGTAAAAGACACTGCATTCCCTTCCCCTACTCCGCTTCCTCTTCCCTAAACCGGCCTTTGGACCTCCTTACCAATAAAGGTACTACTACTACTACTACTACTACAACAACTACTACTACTACTGCTACTACTACTACTACACATAAAGCTGTTCAAGCATACATTACTTTGTTAAAAGTAAAATGTGAGTGTGTTGACTAAATCATCGGAGATATTTGTCATCGTTGAACCAACGTTGATCCGTTGAACCACAGCGCAAGGGAAAATACGCAGGTGACAGCAAAAGGTTGAACAGAGCTTCGTTTGTCTTCTGGTGGTCGTCCGTGTTTTTCCACTTGCGCTGTGGACAAACATGCATCACCAACTCCCACACCTATTCACGCTGCTACCCTTTGTCATCGGTTCGTCCCGCAGAAGGAGAAAGGAAGGACGTTGTTGAAAGGCAGAAATCCTTACAAGGCTAAAGTTTACTCTTCTATGCCGAACAAAGACTTTTTCGCTATTCTCTACAGAAATATCAGGCGCCAAAAAAGTTTTATTACGAGCAGTGATCACATGGCCCACAACCGAAGCAAAAACTGTGATACCCTTGTGATGCTCAACGCAAGCTTAGAACGGCCCATATATGGGCACTACAAGAAATTGTCATGGCAAATATGGGCCTTGTTTTTATTTGTTTCAACCTTGGGAATGTGTATGTCGTCAACTCAAAGCTTCACCCGCCGCGGTGGCTCAGTGGCTAAGGCATTGCGCTGCTGAGCACGAGGTCGCGGGTTCGATTCCCGGCCGCGGCGGCCGCTTTTCTGATGGAGGCGAAAAGCAAAAACGCCCGTGTGTACGAGATTTCGGCGCACGGTAAAGATCCCCCGGTGGTCCAAATTAATCCGGAGCCCTCCACTACGGCGCGCCTCATCGCCCGCGTTGCGTCGGTGCGTTAAACCCTACAATCAATCAATCAATTCAAAGCTTCTTTTCTTCAGCCAACAAACAATGGTTACCAGCAATTTCGCAGGGGTAAGCGAATAGTGTTGTTCTTCCCGGTCCCGGTGTTATTTGTGTGACCTCCACCTCATTTACGCTTAAGTTCTGTAGTTTTATTCAAAATACTCAAGTTTTTGTTTCATCTTTACCTTCAGTAAAAATGGGGTGCAAAAGGGTTCACGACGTTTACTGCTATTTTTTCCCGTCCGTGTACAGTGTTATCAGTGTTTTGACTTCAGGTATATAGGTTTCATGAGCCCAATTTTGCTCCACGTGGCCTACTCATCAGCATATTTTGGCCGCACTATGTTTGAATGATGACTCGGGATGACTGATTCCACGAGGGCAAGGTGCAGTGAGAAAAAAAAATTGTTCGCAAAACAACAGCCGTCATCGGAACATTGGCATGCCTAGTCCGAGAGAGAGACATATTAAGGACACCTACTGAGCGGAGGAATGCACAAAATTGTTTGTGGAGAAGGCAAGAGCATGAATGGGAAATAAATTAACCAGACATTTTAAAGAGTGGACAACTTGATATTATTAGGATCTCACCTCGTACCACAGTGGAACAAAAATTGATGATGCATCTATTAAGGACAAAAAAGGCTATGGTAGTAACGGCAGTTATAAGAAGAAACATTGGACCTTTGCTTTATGCGAGAATAGACCCCATGCCAGAAGTGCAGTTGAGTCCAACAATGCCTAGGCAGGTGTGGGCTGCCCTGTCTCTCAGGAATGCAATTATCCAGTCCCGGCCCCCTCCCGATTGTTTGGGACGCCATACGGCATTTCCTTCTGTAGTAAACATTCCGGGTACTACTACGTCGCTCCTCTATGAGGAGAGCCCTCATATTTCGCTTGAAGCTGAGGCACTTGAGATTAAAAAATTCCTAGGGTACGCCTCTATACTTATAGCATTTTACAGTGCCGCTATATAATGTAATGTGTCGCTTGGCAGTAAGTGATAGGCGACGTAAGGTCTGGGTGTAAGATTTACTCCGCTGCGAACAAGTATAGCTTCCGTTTCTGAGTGGTGATCCAGAGGGCTTGTAGCATTTAGTGTGCATAGCGCGACAAAGTCTTCAGAAAGCGACCCGTGCAAAAGTTTGCATTAACCTACTGTAATAGAATACTGCGTTTGAGAGGCAAAATCCCGGATACCCCCTGAGTTGTCAGCAACACTGTAAGCTGAGGGGCCCACGTAACTTTCAAGCATGCGCACGACCACCCGCTGGATCGGTCGCCGATGTCGATGATCGATGATCCAATGGCTCGTGGTGGACGGCACGCGGGAAACGATGAGCTACTCCAAGCAATTGTACAATTGGTACACTTTATTTGCGCTAGGTATTTACAACTCTCAGAGCTCGTGATCGCATAAAAGAGGTGGGGCAAGGCCCGCGTCGAGCGGTGCTCGCTGTTCTCTCTTCTCTTTCTTAGACCGCCCCAAAACATCAAACTCCTCGGTTTTATCACCAAAACCCCGCCCACAACAGGGACGTCACATTTTGAGAGTGAGGATGGCTCATTGATTAGCCCACACTAGGCCAGTGATTGCCCACAGAGACAAACTAGTCAGGTGGGTTCAAATTCTTCTCGTGAGCTACCTCTCTCAGTCTCATACAGAAACTCTGAGGTATTCCGCAAAACACAAATATAGCACACATGAAAATCACCCATCTAAAGGAAACCTAGCGCCGGCCATCGGTTGTTGGGCGGCTCGTCTTAAAGTATTGTCCATACCACGCGCACCTAGAGTTGTGCCCCACGCCACCAAAATTCCTTTCCTTCGTAAACATGTGGAGCGCCAAACAAAGCCTGGTCGCCTACACATTGACGAATTCCAGTTGCCGAGTCGCCAGGTTCAGACGTCTGACGAACGGCCACTTCGCCCAGTATCTTTGAGCAGTGCAACTGTCATACATAGAACGTCTGGTGACCTCTTATTATATTGACCCCTTCACTGACTTCCAGCTCCAGTTGGTTCGGGCATTCTCGTGGTGGTAATCGCGGTCGCTAGAGTGTCAACGGTCCCCCTCCGCCAGTTTCCCAAACGAACTCAAGGAAGTCTTCTTTCCAAGGCTGACACCACCTTCAACTATTACGGGGTGACCAACGCGCTTGTAAAAGTCCTCTCTGGGCCCGCTCTCCGGGTGAACACAATAGCGTGGCGAACAAAAAAGAAGCTTCCGCGGTTCCCTCCCACGCCCCTCTCGTCCAAATTAGCTCGGCCGGCAGGAAAACAAACACGATAAAAGTAAATACGCTATGCCAACCGAATGATACATGGTTTGCGGGTGCTATTAATTATGTGAAGTGCGCGATCTTAAAGTGACACTGAAGTGATATGTAAACATTGCGGGATTACTAGCGCAAATTGTAGTCCGGAGTCCCCAGGCCATGTTTCGACCACTCTAGGCGCGTTTACGCGATTTTATTTAGTAGAAAAACTAATTCGAAAATGCTGTCCTCCTCTCTTTACGCTCGCCCATTTTCTGTGGCGTTTTCGTGTGACGTCAGGAGGGGATGAGCTGGCAATGGACCTCTCCCGGGGTACGTCACGCAGCGGCCGTGACGTCACGGAAAGCGCACGTGCTGGGTGTGGCTGGGAGGGTGGTTGGCAAGACATTCGGACGGGCGCGCGGGGCGTATGCAGTGAGGCTGCATTAGACGCGCGCAAAAGTGGAATTTTCGTTTACGTGTTGGCTTTTCTGATGCCGGTGGGCTGCTGTGCGCTCGGCTACGCAAATATTGCGAGCAAAATCAGCGGCATCAGACTTTTCGGAGTCCCCAAAGAGGTAAATTCGCCGTGTATTGTGGATGCGCGCAATGTGCCGAAGAGGCTGGCAGCCAAAGCAGCGACATGGTCTGCTCTTACTCGTAGCAACATTTCCCATTCTCGAACTTCTGCTGCCCGTGTGTGCGAGATTTCGGCGCACGTTAAAGATCCCCAGGTGGTTAAAATTAATCCGGAGCCCTCGGACTAGGGTTGCCACCTGCCCGGTTTTGGACCGGCCCGACCGGTTTTTTAAACAGCGGGCCGGTTGCCGGTCCGTACTTAAAACCGGCCGTCACTGGCCGGTTCTTTGGCCCTTGTGCCGTGATTATGTCCGTTTTGGCGTTTTATAAGCGTCAATTCAACAACTAAGACGATAAATATATGTCGACAAGCTGCGCAAAGACACGCGAGCAGAGAAAATACGCGGGCGAGTGCGCTGCCTGAGATGGAGGGGGAGCTAAGGTAGGAACAAAGCAACGAAATGCTGCGGCCGCACAATAAGCAAGCTCTCAATCACTTTCAGTACAAAGGTTATGTTGATTTCTCTCTAAGAAAATGCCACAATAAATGGCGCCTCATGTAAAAAATATGGCGGTTTTTTTTCAACACAAATTTAATATTCTATATATTACGCCCCCTACCTCCCCCTCCCGCCCCCCCCCCGTTCCCCTAAGGGCCGGTTTTTTTCTCGCGGAAAGGTGGCAACCCTAAGCCCTCCACTACGGCGCGCCTCATCGCCTGCGTTGCGTCGGCGCGTTAAAACCCTATAATCAATCAATCAATGAATCGAACTTCTGCTGTTCTCCAAAGCGCAGTCGTACCGTCTACATTGGCAGTCCGCGCTGATTCGTGCCATGAAATGATGCTGTTTATCAACCATCTGCTATCATGCAGCACCAGCAGAAATTTGGTCAAGTG
Organism: Haemaphysalis longicornis; assembly: GCF_048455015.1. Taxonomy (NCBI): domain Eukaryota; kingdom Metazoa; phylum Arthropoda; class Arachnida; order Ixodida; family Ixodidae; genus Haemaphysalis; species Haemaphysalis longicornis. The sequence goes on along the minus strand of NW_027526407.1, from coordinate 88,112,174 downwards.
AAATAGTGCCGGTAATAGGGGGCACACGGAAATTTTCTTGCTGCGAAATATTGTCATGTTTTGAGGAGGTAGAGCACTGTATTAAAAACACAATTAATGCCTAACCTGCTTAGGCGACACGAAATAAATGTTTCGACGAGGGATCGCGATAGCCGCCTAACGCCAGATCGACAACGACAAGTTTGGTCTTACGGGGGGATCTGTTCAAGACGAACGAAATTCATTGCTTGTAAGTGCAATAAATTTTTACCTTGACCAATTATATTCTGTCTTGAGGATGCGGCAAAACAGAGATGCTTACCGTGCTCACATGTAGCATCGTGCCTTCGGCGCGAGATGGGCCGCTCACGCGACTCGAAAAAACTCGAAAAATGTGTTTGCCCTAAGCGAACAGACTCAGTGAATGTATTCTTTTGTTGCGGTCTCCCGACGCTTTCGTATTCAGCAGGCGTACAAGGACACTAACTTTAATTATCGTGAAATAATGACTACCGAAAATTATTTCAGTGCACTGTCGCAAGCTATGCGCACTAACCATATGTGGCTGCTATGTTACTCACACAATGACGATGAACCGTTTCGCGATTTCACTGGGGAAAAGGTAACAAAACAATCGGTCAATCACGTAGAGAACGACATCATCGCAATATTTTTACTGGAATAATTTTTGGCTGTTGCTCTTCATATTTTTGCTTCGTTGCTGCTTATTTTACTTTTTAATCCGTTCATGCTTTACCTTTCCTTTTTCCCCTCGACATGAAATCGTGTGTACGCCACTGTCTCCGGGCGACGCAAAGAGACCAAGAACAGGGAGCGTATACGTACGCTGCCTGAGGCACCGCGCTTAGCTTAAGCAGACCTCGAAATCAACAATGAATTAGCTTTCCTTGGCATGTGTCCGAACACAAAGAATCTTAAAAAAAAACATTCTTGGAATGCGTCGCAACAGCACCAACCTTCAGAATGACTTGTTTAGGCTGTCGCGCACAGATTATCCGAAAGCGTGGCCCTTCAGTTGACCGTACGGTAAACGAAACTGTTGCGGAGGTCGTAGATGCGGAAAGCTACATGGAGATGCGACGGGTACAGCCAGGATAGCTAGACCCCCACCTGCAATGTGGGCGGCCAGTGACGGCCCGAACCAACGGCACATCGTTCCTTTCGGGCGCCGCGCGGCCAGGCCGGGCCGTCGGAGGAGGCGCGTTCTGCCAACCGCCACCGCACTTCGCCGCCGCGAGCAGGCGCCACCCGTCGCGCACGTGCGCTTCGTGACGTCACGTTGTTTACATACAGGGAGAGGTCCATTGGCTGCGCCACGGCTGCGCTACTGCACGGCTCCCCGGCCGACAGAGTCAGTCGGCCCAGCGTTTCGTCCGCCGGCCGCCGGCGGGTCGTCGCAATCAAGGAGGTTAAAAAAAATTGCTTGGTCGCTTAGTTGAAACGAAGCCAGGACACGTTTGTGAATGGAAGAATGTGCCTTTCTTTACTTGGTTTGTTTGCACACTGTATCTAGCTCCAAGTCAAGGTCGCTTCACCCAAGCGCTGCAGAAGCGCACATGCGACGCTTCGCTGACTGGTACGAGAGTTGGAAAATATAAGGCCTCTTGAAGGCGGGAGAAGAGTCAGCGAAGTCAATATAGGTACTAAGGAAATAAAATCAACTGATATTTTTACCGTACAGCGTAAAACTAGGGCGCGGGAAGCACTATTTTGCGCTGGGCCAACAAGCACAGCGGTCAGCAGCACGACTACGCATCTGCGAACGCTTTTCCGTCTACGAAATGCAATTGCTAGACGTGAGCTACTGTGGAAACTCGGGCGACGCTTACTGCACGATCGCAGTACAACAAATAGTCACCTAAGCTGCTTGAAATACCAAAACTAAATAGAAGTGTAAACCGGTTGTACAATATATATCCTATATTAGCAACGCCTCCGCGTTCCGCTCCGTGGCTCAGTGGTCTGGGGCTCTAGGTATGTCGCCGCCAATGTTTTGCAAGTCACGAGTTCGAATCCCGCGGGTACGTGCTTTTTTTTTTGTAAGTTAACTTTTTTGTTTTCCGCCGATGTTTTCTATATTGAGTTCACCTATTTTTAGGCCTTAACGTTCATGGCTACACGAACTAGTTCACAAAACGCGCGCAGGCTGGCACTGGCGCGCAAGCGAGTTCTCGTTGGCGTGCTGTTGCCATAAGCACCGACTGCTTGCAGGCAGTGGGCACAGGCCAGAATGAACAGACCCTTGGCCTGGTGCGAACACGCTTTTTACGATACAGACATGAGGGAGGCAAGCTCCAAATATGGGGGAAAAGCGCATGACATTTGGGCGTCTGCGGGTACGCGGAAAGCTTTCATGCACTGCGTAGGCCTCGGCTAGTGAATGCTACGACTACAAGCCGTCCTGGGAGGTTTATCTTGTGCATTTTACAGCCGACAACATGGCAGAAGTGCGGCACGATGATTACTGAGATATTGAGAATGCCCATCCAACAACGCCATTGGTTATGTTTTACAGAACCGAAACCGAAACCGAAACTTGTGTGATTGCTAACCTTGGGCATAGTCCAATCACGGCGCCCCTCCTCCCAACGTCACAGCCTTAGTTGGTGCGGCCGCCGCAAACCGCGCATGGTAGTTTTTCTTCTTTCGCGCTTTGTAAAATAATTACCGATTTGTCAACCGGATAAACGATGAAAAGTGTGCTAATTTGAGCCAGTCTACGCAGTGCAAGCTAAAACGGGAGCTTGACAAATTCACTTCGGTGTCCCTTTAACAGGTCCGGTCGCTTGTAGTTTGTAGATATTTCCTTGGAAGCTCAAACTTGCTTGCTGTCGTTGGGTAGCGATTACTTTGCAAGTATACTTATGTTTGTTCCTGATTTATGTAAAAAGATGCATGTAGCTCATCTCTGCACGCATAGGGACATGATGTCGCTGACGCATGTTTTGTGTTCACGTGTTCGCATTCCAGGCTAATCGAATCAGGGACGTGGTGGAGGATACTGACTACAACACCCTTTCTGACGCAGCAGCAAACCAGGTAAGTTATATAAATTCAGTTCATTCATACTGCATAGTATGTATTACTGCTAATTTATAGTGCGTAGGATGATAATCTCACGAGAACAAGAAGGAAGCGGTAGGGCCTACTGCCGTCGTCGCAATCATCGACGACGAAGAAGGGGTGTGTGGTGAGCAGCCTGCGCCTGCTTCGTCACCTATGTCCTGCCGCCAGGTAGCATATTGATGGATGGTTCGGGGCACTTTCTAAACCGGCCCGCCAGCATCGCCACGTCAAGGCTTCTGAAGCGTTCTCCTGAAGAAGCTCGGTATGCGTCGGTCCGCTTGAGCCCGGTGAGCCACGGACGTGGCCATGCCCAGCCCCGTGTCCCCTTCCTATGACCGGCAGAGATTAGACGGCGTCACAAGCCCTGACGTGACGCAAGACCGACCACGTTCCTCTACCCAGTTCTCCGGCGTGTTTCCGAAGCAACTTAAAGCTTCGTAGCTGCATTAGCGGCCATCGGCCGTGTTTCATAGTCGTGGTTTATTCAGTCAATCGCCCTGATTCGAGGCGGCAAAGACACATTCACTGTTTATTCTCATCTAATACACTAAAAGCTGGTTAAATCGAACTCGGTTGATTGGAACTTACAGTTAATTCGAACTGACGACCTGGTCTCCGCACAGCGCTTAATATATTAACGGTGTAAAACTCCCGATAATCCAGAATGGGTTATTCGAACTGGGATCCCCTGGCTTCCATCGCACCTCGCAGACAAGTCGACCTAGCGTGATTACAATGTGTTGCGAATCCAAACGAAAGCAAATTTACTAGAGATGCTAAACAACAAAACAGAAAAATATAGCGCCTGCGCTACGCTGCTGCGACAGCTTGCTTCGGTTGCAGGAGGCGCGCCGCTGGCAACAATGCCCTTTGAGCCCCATGAACATTATTTACGCAATCACCTGCCACAAACGTGTAGTAGCGCCTAAGCTGCGATAACAAGTCCAGAGGTGGCTTCGTGTTATGCTCCGGCAGTGGGGCGCGGTTTCGAAGCATTCAATGGTACCCTTCGAGTACGAATTAACGAGCTTTCACTGAATTTAAGTCTCACACCGCTCACTCGTCTATGCGGCGTCGACCGGGACGGTAGCTTTCGACGTCGCGGTTGTCACGAGAAGATGAAAAAGAGGGCACTAGTGTGTACCGCTGTGGTCGATACCAACGACGGAGAAGAAGCTGTCTAGGATATGCCGCCTGCGGGCGCTTTGTCTTTCCCGCTTGTTTATATTGTAAATAGATCCTTCATCATCTACCAGGCCTCATGTCACCTATGCCCTGCCACCACGTAACAATGTTACATAGTTACAAAAGAAATAACTCAAAATGTACGCTCAAGAAAAAGTGAAGCACCGACCAGTTTATTTGAATCCAAGAACACAGCTCAATATAAAATAAGTTAGGCGGATGTGCGTTAGGCTTTGCCTGTATGCGTCAGAGCTGAAGGCGATTTCACATCAAAGTTTTGGTGGCCTAGTGTCTTTACAACTGCTGTCCTTCGGCCCAGGTGTCATGTCCCGGAAGTTGAGGATCAACACAGCCGGTGTGCCCGAATAAGCCCCGGAGTTGGAAAAAGAATGAGTTGGGATCGGCGCAAGAACGGTCCTGGCGTAGAATATCGAATGCTTCAGAGAGCCATAGTGGACACCGAATCGCGTATCGGTAGTCGTTTGACCTTTCGCAAGCCAGCACAATATTTGCAAGCCATGTGGCCCTCACAAACATACGAATCCTGGTGCTTCAACAATCGAGAGGAATTGCCGGGTGGGTGCATATCTCCGAGAGGAAGCTTCAGATGTGCGAAGCAGGTAGCATTCGGACTTCATAGCGAAAGGTGGCATAGCACAGGAAAGCGTACATTAAAGCGTACATTACATTATAGCAATTTTATAGCAGCTGATCATGCCACCACCCAGAGAGTGCGGGAGGTGTGGGCGTATCATACACTGAACGCAGTAACAAAGAATTTAAACCACGGAGCTGTGTCAGCTTGAGCTGTGGCCGTGACCAACGTTAACACAAAATTTCGCTCACCTAAGTGGAGAGGGGGAATATGCTACGCCAAGATGTATGAGGAAGAGTACGAGGAGCCAAGGAGCCCACGCCAGAGTTACTTGATATAATAGTTGCGAAACTCCCCATGGGCCCATGCATCAAAAAGCGGCCGTACAATTCGTCCAATGCTTTCGATCTTGCGTGCCGTGGCGCATTCTGTTGGCGATAAAGTGAACTACACAACGTTCCTCACCGTTGCACCGCTGGGAGGCGCGGCCTGGCTGTCTGACATGCCTTGATTACGTAACTCTACCTGCGCTGTTCGACGTTCAACCCAGAGCTATCTGCGAGTGTGTGTTCCCCATGGATATCATTAAACAAGCCTTCAATAGGCCTCCTGCGCTGCCCAGGGGGGCGCTGCGGAAGAGGCTTCCGTGCAGCACTTCCGGGTAGTACAAAGCTGCGCGGGTCCCATAGGATCCCGTGTTGACAGAAGCAAAATGAGCTCGACGCTCCCGATTATTTTGCGACTGGTCACCAGCTCATCCCCGACACGTCCGATCTATTTCAGCGATCAACTTGGCATTAGGGGGAAAAGCTTTGCAGCGCTAAACACGTTTACAGCGCCGACGAAAGTGCCGGGACCGTGACGGCGTCTGCTACTCGCAGGTTCACCGATCGATGGTCGTACGAAGTAAAATTTTAAGTGAAATTTCTACTCTAAACTAATACTCTAAGTGACAAAGACTTCTCAAAAACAGCCGATCAAAAAAGAAGAGGGACGCAATCAGCGATGACCGCGCTTTAAAAAGCCAGCGAGACCGGCGGACCGCAGCCTCGCCTGCTGCGGTGCGTCGCTTTTTTGCGTACCTGCACACTATGCGTGCACTTTCATTGAACAGTGCTTGTTTGCGTCGCCGTTACGAATACATGGTGCAGCGTAAGCTTGACGTTTTGTTGCGTGTCTCAGTGACAAAATGCCGCGACCGTCAGAAGCGTGAAATCTGTTTTGCGATTCCGAAATTAGTGGCCGTAAAGTGGTCGGGCGAACTAAGAGGCCGCTGGCTTTCCTTGTTTGCTCTCACTTTACAGAAATAAAGTTTTTTCTCTCTCTATCTTACTTAATTATGCTCTTGCAGCTGACATTCCCAGTTCGCACTTAATATCTTAGAATGAGGGTCAGCAACGGCCGAGTTCCATGCAGCCGACACGGCGGATGGCTGGGTGGCAAATCGGGGGGGGGGGGGGGGGGGGGGGGGGGGGGTAGGGGGAGGAGAAGGAGGAGGAGGAGGAGGAGGAGGAGGGGGGCTTTGAATGCAAAGAGAAAAAATTCAGCGAATTTCTAATTCTATTTGACAAATGCTGGCGAAGTGTGAAGATGGGGGGGTTGGGCAATTCAACTGGAGGAAGCCAGTTCTCGAGATCTGTTCTTGTCTCGCTGTCTAAATCCATTTGAAGTCAAAACTGGCGTGTCGGCGTTCAGATTCGACGACCCCTGCACTAGAAAACTAACACAGTCAGTGATGATCGTATGTAAATATTCGGGGTCCCGCGCCGTGTATGCGGCTGTGTTATGTGATGTTATGGAAGTACACATCTCTGCAGGCAGCGGGCGTGTGATTTGGTGCATTGTTTGCGTCCTTTAATAGCGCTTAATTTGTTTATTTGGCGCTATTGCCCCACCAACTCGCTAGTATACATGTACCCTGCCGTTCGTAAATCGTGCGGCGTAAAACGTTACGCAAGAATCATTTAGTTTGCGAAAATACGAAACAAAATTTCCACTCGTTTCAAAGGCGGTGCCAGGCCAGCAGTGTCAGCTGAGTCGGTTGCGCAATTCTTGCGTTCGCTTGCATGCCTCCGCTGAAACAACCTTTTGCAGTTACCTCAGGATATAGGATGTGCAGCGTTCCGTGTTTATGCTACTCGTGAACTTTCCTTTGTCGACCGCACGCAAGAAGAAAAACTAACTTTCGTCAAACAATTAAACCACCCGACCTGGCGATACTGTCCCATGCCGCGACCACCGCGACAGCCCGCTCAAAAGAAAGCCGATAAATCGGCTTCTTTTAGCGGATATTATTTTGTTTAGCCTCTGCAACTACTTTAAGGGCTATTTCATACAGTATGCAGTCATTTAAACACACCACAAAGCGCCACAACCAACTTTCACTCTGGCTTGTAATTGAAACACATGGAGGGCGGCGAGGGTCGTCTGCTTTTGTACTATCCAGAGGCGTCGGCCGCTAGGGGCGCTGCATGTCGCCAAAACTCCAGCGCAGGAAGCCTATGGGCAGGGAAGTCACCATTTTCTTTCGTTAACCGAATTCAGTTTTTTCCTCATTCTGACATGCGACCCAGCACGTATAAGAACGCATTTGCGTTTGCTGCGCATCGTCTACGGTCTTCCGGCGGCAAAAAGTTAAACATAGCTTCGGCAGCTTTACGCACGCTTACCAGGTTTAGGGCTATAAAGGTTTAGAGCCACTTGATCAGCTACTAGATTACTTTTGGCATACGATATGCTGTAGGCCGAGCGACAACTGCAAATTCAGATCTTCAAATTAAAACAGCGTCTTGTGCGCTGCACTGAATGCGTGCCTTGCGAGTCACGTGATCCGCTGCAAAGGGATTGTGTGCTGCAAGCGGCGGTCAAACGAAGGTCAAACTGCGGACGATGCTGAAACCGCTAGAGGAGAGTATTAAAGCTTCGCTTTAAACAAACGCTTCCTGTTCCCGGAATCGAAGCTGGGCCTCTCGCGTTATAAAACCGGCACCCAAAGTTTTGAGCTATCACCGCATTCAGGCCCACGTACAACCTTTCCTTTGGGTGCGTAGCGAAGGCGTTGGCTCTAAGTATCTCCGCGGGTTCTAGTGCGTGCTAACGCCGGTCACTTCGGGGGAGATCTGAAAGACTGCGGATGAAAAAATGCGGGCCTGCCAGTCATACACACCTTTAACCAGCAAGTTCGGAAATAAACGTGAGGTGCGATAGCCGGGTCTCTGACGGAGGGAGAGTGGCCTCCAGCGCGCCTGCTTCTCCAGCCTTTCCCAACTAATGCAAGCTGAGCCAATTTTTTTGAACTTGCCACTGAAAGTTCTCCATGATTGGAAGGCCCGGATCGTTTCGTAGGCCACATCTCTCCCAAAGTGGACCGCCTTAGCACGCGCTAGAACACGCGGTCAAGTCCAATGCCAACGCTCGCGCTGCGAACCCCGAGACTATATACTGCGCGCCAGGAATACGATCATTAGCTCAATCGTACAGACACCCGTTTCTTATCACGAGGAACCCCCGTTCGATTCCGGCCAAGGGTAGCGTCTTTTTTTCCAAATGGTGGTACATGCTTTGTTCTCCACCGCTGCTAACCCCGTACCCCCCAGGCCTTTGGGGTGGCCCAGCGAGGACGTTTCCAGGTTCATGGTGTAAAGGTTCTGGGTTCGATTTCTGGGACCCCTAACCGCATTCTCTTCGTGAGGCTACATATAAAGCCCTGCCTTCAAAGCTCTGCTGTTAGAGAAAGAGAGAAAAATTATGATTTATTGGAGACTTTCACTGCAACCCAAACAGGAGCTGGCTACTCCAGGCATTGGAGAATACAAAAGGTACAATATTCTCCTAAGGAACCACAATGTTAGAATAAGTACATTGAAACTGCAGTGGTTGAAAGATCGCATGCGCAACAGACACAAACAGATATATATATATATATATTTATATATATATATATATATATATATATATATATATATATATATATATATATATATATATATATATATATATATATATATATATATATATATATATATATATATATATATATATATATATATGTTTCCTTACAGCAGCGGAATATGGTCCAAAATCCTATATACAGCTGTATACAAATATTACAAAATGCCCACGGTGCGACGCAGATACTTTCGCCAATATACATAACATCCTTGTGTGTTTCCACACACACTCAGAGCAATGTCCACGCATTGAGTTGTGGTCGCACATCTTCGTTGCTTGATAAAACTCCATTAAGGTAAGGAAGGCTTGTTGCTGAATGCTTAAATGAACGGGAATGCTTGAAAATAGAGGATACTACTCGAGTATGCAGATGTGCTAGCACAGTGGTTTACGTGTGTACCTTGAAGCTCGCATTGCTAAGAAACGCGCTTAGAATGAACGGTAAATTTTCGCTCCTAGGGTGTTTTATATGTAGTGATCGTTTTAATCGGTATTGATTGGTACAACCGCGATAAAGTATATGCGAATGATCGCAGATTGCACTGCGGACGAAGCGAAGCTGGTGAGGTTGGGGGTTAAATGCAGCACCACCTCGCAGAGCGCACCGTTCACAGAAGATTTTCGTCACGCTGGCTCCCATCGTAACCGGTTGCTATGAGAAGGTCGCTATCCATAAATCCGACCGTGGTATTAGACGATTCGGTGTTTGCTTTGGGGGCTCATAAATGCGCTCCAAAGAGCGCTATATTATGAAAAGTGCACTTGATAAGCTTTCAGTTTACTCCGGGAAACGTGTTTTTTTTTTTCTGTTTCAGCTTCATCTCGTGCTGCTCACCGCAGAGGCTGGCCAGACTACTTTCACCGGCTGCGGTCTGTTCGAGATCAACCTGCCGCTTCTTGTCTCCGTAGGTGTTTTATCATCATAGAAGTTATATTTTACTGTAACAGCTGCCAGAAGCCTAGGAACGCTTAATGCAGCAGGATGGTTGGAGCACCCAAACGCAGCGTGATATGCATACTTGAAAAGAAAGTTTCGCGTATACCCCACATGGCCGCTATAGATTGCTCTGATTGATTGTTCGTGGAGTTTAGCGCACCGACACTACACAGGCGATGAGGCGCGCGGTAGTGGAGGGCTCTGGATTAATTCCGGCCACCTGGGGATCTTTAACATGGGCCGTAATCACGAAGACACCAGCATTTCCCTTTTATGCCTCCATCAGAAATGTGGCTGCAGCGGCCAGGAATCGAAGCCGCGTCCTTGGGCTCAGCAGCACAAAGCCTTAGCCACTGAGCCACCGCAGTGGGGAACAGTGCTATAAAAACAACCCATTCACATATATTGAGACTGTTCGTTGTGATCAATGGCCTAAAAGCCGTTACTTGATGTGTCTATTAAAATGCCTTCCCTATTTTCCTTCTTTTTGTACTTGCCATTAGATTCGTAGGTGTCTACGCAAATACTACGCCATAGATCATGTTTTTGTGCATATCGACAACTTTACGCATCAGCAACGCACCGTTTCCCCGCATACACGTGGCGTAAAATGGGGGTTCCCATGGCAGTCCGCCAAACCCTACCAGTTCTATTTTATCGTCCATCGTTCCATGGTGTCACATTTTCTCGGCGTTGGGTTTCAGTTTGGTTGACCATGCAATAATTACATCAGCTGCAACACGAGTCGTATTCCAGGTATCTTAAGAGCCCCAAATGGCCGTTGATTATTGGTTAATGCTGTTCTGATCGAGGCCTTATTGAAGAAAACTTGTATTCAGCCACAGTGGTATGCCACTTCAGCTGACAAAATCATGTGTTGTGGTGACCGATCACATACTTTGTGCTCCTACCAGGGAATCGCGACTTATAGTTCAGGTACACATGACGTTAAAGATCTCCAGGTGGTCAAACTTAATCCGTAGCCCTCCACTACGGGACGCCCCATAGCCCAGGTGTAGGCTCAATGCGTACAGCACCACAATCACCATCAATCATGGTACACATGACAGATGATGGCTCGTCATGTATAAAATGGGAAAGGCATTGATGGGTGAAATATACACCCTAAACATCTGCTTTAACCGCCTACGGAAGTCTTTTAGGAAAGCTTATAGTCACATAAAGTGCAAATTGGGTTAGGGGAACAATTTCTTTCCCGCCAGTGTAAGAATGGTTTCAGTGCCAGTTTGGCGGGTCATGTGTTAACAGAAATGAGGGGAAGCTAACCACATATCTTTGGAGAAGTTTACGTTTTTTCTATATTTTGGATTTCAGCATAGTTAGGAATTCACACGAAGTTTATGTATGCAGAAGGTCCGCATTGGGTTGTCTCCCCCGGATTTAACAAAAATTGCTAGAAGCGAAGTTTACGAAAACAATTCTTTCGTTGTGGTGAACTGGGTCAATAAAAAGGTTGCCGGAATAGAAAAAAAGGTTAAGATGGTCATGTGCTATGCTAATAGCTTTCAGCAATAACAGTATATTACTGTGCCTATTTTATTACAACTTCGGCTTTCTCTTGTATAAACACAGGTCATAATTTCAATGAACTTAAAAATTATGAAAATATTTACGAGAAGTGATCACGATACGGAAAGCATGTATTTATTTGATATCCTAAAGATACTCGGCGTCAGTGATCGCCTGTATCGCTGTGTAAAGGGAGTCTGTAGGTTATAACTTGTAAGAGAGAGAGAGAGAGATAGAGAGAGAGAGAGAGAGAGAGAGAGAGAGAGAGAGAGAGAGAGAGAGAGAGAGAGAGAGAGAGAGAGAGAGAGAGAAGAATTTCATTGAAATGAAAAAAAAACACAGAAAGGTAGGCCTCGTGGTAGTGTATCTGGCCAGATATTCTGTGTGTGGGAAGGGAAAGGGGAGGAAAGAGTGTGGAAAGAGGATGAGAGAGATGAAGATAGCGCAGAAATGAATAAATGGCTATGTACAGAAGATGCCTATACTTATTCTGTACATGTGTTAAAGTTCAGCCGACGGGCATCAACCACAACATCGCTAAGAGGCCGCTGCTGCGCAGAAATGTCAGCACAGCTTTTAATGCCTTGTGGGAACGCTGCGCGTCTGGCCAAGGTCCCAGCAGTACTTCCTCCGACACCACACGACAGTACAAACGGGCCAATGTTCTCGCTAATTGTTCTCGAGGATGCGCGTAGTGTGGACAGTGGCAGAGAACGTGCGATATAGTCTCCGGTACACGGCATGTTTCACAATCGGGGTCACTCGTAACTCCGATAAGGTGCTTGTAGCGACAGGTAAAGGCTATGCCAAGCCGTAGTCGGTGACACAGCGTGGCGTGGTTTCGCTGAATACCAGGAAGTAACCGAAACTTGCAGCCGGGGTCCAGATGGTGTAAGCGGGTAACGATTAGGCTGACGAGGAGGCAAAGAAGGTTTCTGAAAATACAGATGCTGTACATCTGTCCTCCGCAAGGACGGACACGACCGCCCTTCTATCTACCATTCTCCGCCTCGCCTCGGCGAGTCACCGGTCCCACCCTGACAATCGTCATAGAAGATAGTTTGTAAGCATACTTTAACAAGAAATACGACTAATTGGAAATGTACACAGCTGTAGAAAACAACTAGGGAGACGAAGTCGAAGCTGTTTTGACCGACATCGCCATGAGGTAGGTCATAGTTATTGGTGGAGGAAGGTATTCGTCTGAAGGATCCAGAGAGCGGGTCTCTCTTGACTTCAGCGCCAAGAGGTAGAGACAAGCTCGGATGACGCATGATACCTTATTTAAATACTATTAAATACGCCACCCAAACTGTTACAGCCATCGACGCTTCGCTGCTGTGCTGGAAGTGATATGTCATTATGAGAGAGGGATAAACTCGGCACTTTCGGTTCAATACATAGAACGTTCAATGAAGGTTCACTGCAGGGAAAACAATTTTACATTTCTTTGGCACGAATTGGAGCGGTTAGTAGTAATAACTGTGGCGTTACTCCTACTCTACTGAGGCCGAAAACAGGGATCCTACAGCCGTTGAATTGAATTGGAGGGCTCGATGCAAACCAGGAGATAATGCATTGACCGTACAGGAAGTTGTGGGCTTGTACCTATCAAAAAACAAACTGTTGTGTTCTGTAATGCTCGGTTCATGTTATTGGGGAGTTCGTGCTTAACATTTGGAGCACTTGCGCGTTAATTTATGTGGCTTCGGCTTCATTCGTTCGTGTGCCAGTCAGCGGTTTGGTGTGACACAACAATGCACGTAGCATGCACTATCCCGTGGTGAATCTGCTCGACATTTTATTTCCCACGTATCCATAGCAACGGGACACAGCAATGGCGCTATTTCGTAATCCAGCACCCACCAATGGAGTGCGTTTGAGACCAACTACGAATATGTCCTTTATAAACGGTTCTAGGTGCAAATATAAGAGCAGTCCCGCAAATGTACTAGTGACATCGAAGTCATTAGTAATACCTTTCAAATGGATATTGGCTTGGATATAAAGGTAAATGTTACGCGTATTGTTTTGCCATAATTTTAGGGACAGTAGACACGTCGCCATCGTGGCACCAAAATACATGATCTGCAGTCAACAGGACATGAATATCTGCAGCAAATAAGCAGAAATTGGCTAAGGAAAAATAAGGGGTTGTTGTGAAAGAAAAAAAAACGCCTTGCGAAGCCAGCCGCAAACACCCGGCCAGCTGATGATAGGGATGCCGGACGCAATAAAACAACTCCTCATATTCTTGAAAATTTGACAGAAAGGGAAGCAAGGGAAATGGAATACAAACTAGAGTAAAAATGAATTAAAGAAGCGTAATGGGCGCATCAAAACCAAATGTACACACAAAAGCAAGAAACAGAAAGAAAAATACGAAAAACCTAAAAACCTAACACACCAATCACCAGAGATGCTTAATTCGGATAACGTACAGGAATTCGACAGTATAATAGTCATCGGGTAAAATGTTTTCTAGTCAAGATATTGCATGCATTAAGGCTATCATTTCAGGCGGTGAGAGGAGTGATAGATCGGTTCAAGCATGAACGCCGCCTTCCCTGAAGTCGGAGCGGTGGTGTGCTCCCCACTACGCATGCGCAGCACACCACTAGTCATCTACTGCTATCGTTCGGTCTCCCAGTTCGGCGCTCGGGCCCTCGACGGGGTATTTTCTGACCGTTCGTCGGTCCCGCCAAAGCCTTTTCTTTTTATGGGAAATGCAAGGCTCAGGAATTCATGAAAATTAAATACCCATTGAGCCAGCCGTTGACATAGACGTTCAGGGTGATATCACCATATGGGCTGTAGCCGTAGCCGTACGTCTTTATTCAGGTGGATGTCCAACGTCCCTTCGATGGGCGATGTGCGCAGTTGTTCTGATAGTATTTTTAAACTCACAAGCGCGTAGTAAGGACAAACGATTGTAGGAACGAAAATCCTTACAGTGGCATGAGTATACTGCCATTCGGGAGGGAATTTTTTTCCTGACAGCTTTAATGCAGTGGTTCACAGAAATTTTAACATCATTTGCTTTTTTCCTGTTCACGCAGATATCCGGAGCCATCATAACCTATACGGTGGTTCTGGTGCAAACTGACGAAGGCACAGCAAAAACATGCGTTTGAATCAGCCTCTGCTTTGCCGCCTTGATACTTTTCTTCTGAATCTAATTCCCCTCAAGATATAAAGGCAATAAAAAGCTTGTTATTTATAGCATTGCTTGAAATCAGATTGGTTGTTGCAAGAAGCACTGTGAATACTATGGTGAGTAAAGTATTAAAAATGAAGCGAACTAGTAATTCGTACTCAAAAATTGTGTACGCTATGTCTCTTTACCGAAAAGAATCATTGTGAATTGAGAAAACTTTAACTTAGTGAAGATCACGATTTTTAACAAATGTTTTGGGGTGAAGTGAAGAGGTAAAATTAGAAATATTGCTACCAAACCTGCTAGTATAAATAGTCAAACAATAGCACAAGGAAATAAAAACAAAATGGTAATTAGGGTACTCACACGGACATTGTAAGTAGCAAGGAAAATACCAACCAATGAATTCGTTGTTCTTTAATTCTCATAGAACACAAAACCGGTGTCAAATTGAAAGACTGAGATAGTTCGGTTGTAAGGTCCACTTATGAGATTAGCGGCCAGGTGCCTGTGCTGCGCGTGAGAACGCGCCGCTCTGTCTGGCGACGTAGCACTGCCGACACTGCGCTGCAACCACCGCTAATTCGTCGCGGCGTGCGCGGGAGACGGATTGTCTGGCCCTCCGCATTCCTAAAGGGTAATCCCCCATTGAGAAGGCAGACTGCGGCGCCGGAACGCCTGCCGGACCCGCTGGGATTACCGGCGTGTCTCTATTATCGCGCCCTGGTCAGCATGACGCACGGTCGCCGTCTTTCCCGCTTCCCCCCCCCCCCCGCGGGGTCACCCGAACTTGCTCGTCTACGAGCGTGCCGTTGACCTGAGATAGCGGCGCCTCATTGGATATTCCGTGACGTGCTGAGTGACAGCTGTCTACGTGAATTCGGGCACTCCCATACGCGTGTACGAACGCTACAGGGGCGTTCCCGAGAGAGGGCGATCTCGAGGTTTTAAAAGGCCGAACTTGGCCGTTGGAAAGGGTTCTCGTCTGAGCGCTGAGCTGGCAGTTCCCGGCGAGACAAGGAGTCTCGACCGTTAACGCTAGGTTGGGATTTAGGAGCCCCCTAGTCGAGGTTAAGATCGCGTCGGAGGTTCAGGGTGCAGCGCCGCACCGGGCAACTAGACGGATCTTGCGGCGAGACAGAGTCTCGGCCGTCGTTTCTCGAGCGGTTTGTGTACGCTCCGAGAATAGGAAGAGTTAGACGAAGTTGAGGAGCTCGAGTGATTTGTGCGCACTCGGGGCTAGCGTCTAGCTGAAGTTTGCAGTTTTTCTTTTATTATTCATGTACCCAGTTTTCGTACTGTAAATAGCTGTACATAAACTTCCGTTTCACTAAATCAACTTCAACGCCTCGAGTTCGTCAATTCGACCGCCACCTCCAAGAACTTCAACACCATCGCCCAGCCAGCCTCCTGCCAAATCAACCGGAGCCCGGGCGATTGGGTTCCTGATCGACACCGGACTTCGGGGAAACGATCTTCACTGGCGCAGCCGACAGGATTTGGCAGAAGAAATCACCAGGCCACAACCAGGGGCATCAAGCGGACGCAAGCCCGCCTTCATCGGCAGCAGCCGAGCTCCGCGTGGAGTGGAGCGGCAGAGCCAAGCCAGCGCACGGAGCCAGCGACGCGGCAGCCGACCACCGAAGGTGCGGGTGAGTGGGATTTCTTGCGCTTCGTTGTGGCGGTGTAGGCTGAGTCTGGGGTTGCATGGTAGTCACGCGGAGCATGCAGACGAACATGGCGGAAGGAGACGGAAATGATCAGACAGACGAAGTGCCACCTCAAGGAGGCTCGGCAGCAGGAGGATCTCCCCAAGTGGAATCCGAGGCACTAATTCTCAGACGAATGGAGTTGGAGTTTCAAGAGCGAAGGGAGAAAGCAGAGCGCGAGGAGAGAAAAGAAGCGCGCGAAGCGGAGGAAAGAGCGCGAGAATCGGAAGAACGCATGCTAAAACTGAAGCTCGAATCTGAAGAGCGGTTGCGAAAGTTGGAGCTGGAGACGAGGGCTGGCACGCAAACTCCTACGGGCTCGGACTCAGATGAGGGTAGGCGGCCGGGCTTAGACCCGGTCACTCAGTGCGCAAAGGTCCTGAAGGGGCTTAAGCTGCCGTGCGATGCGGACATTCCATTGTGGTTCGACGAAGTAGAAAGGTTGTTTGTGACGTACGGTGTGCCGGAGTCGAGTCGGGTTCATTTAGTTGTACCGGCGTTGTCGGAACGGGTGAGGTACATGTTACGTGGACTCGGGGACAGTGAGTGCAATGACTACGAAGTGGTAAAAAAGGCCGTGCTGCAGGAGCTTAGGCTAAGCCCCGCAGAATACCTCGACCGGTTTGCAAAGGCAGCGAAACGTAACGATGAAACCTGGTCGCAATTTGCCTCCCGCGTTGGCACCCAGTTTGACTACTACCTGAAATCGAGGAAGGTCGAAACAAAAGAGGAGGTAGTGGCCCTCATGGTGGCCGATAGAATTAAGAACAGTTTGAGCGCTGAGGGACTGGAGTACGTTCGCCTGCGCGAAGCAGAGACGTGGCTGAAGCCGCCAGAGATAGCTAACGTGCTGCAAACCTTCGAGCAGGCCAAGGGGAGAGGTTCCGCTGTGGGGCGAAGAGATCAAGTACCCCCGCGCAATACCAACAGTGGCAAGCGAATGTGGATTTGTAGCGTCTGTAAGGGAGAGGGCCAACATTTCCGGCTGTGCCCGAAAATTGCTGAGAAGTCAGGAAACCCAGGGCGCAGCGCGCACGTGCAGAGAGTGATTGTAGAGGACGCAAGTGCAGTGCAGGCTCAGGATGCCGGCCTCACGAGCGGGGGGCAGCGAATTCTCGTGGCCGAGGTAAATGCGCTCGGAAGCTTTGATGAGGAAGCTTTGATGAGTACACAATGTTGGCTGAGTGTGCTTTCGCAAATGTGTAAAATGTTTCTCACGTCCGGTGTGAGGGAGGAGGTGATGGTTTTTTGAGAGGAAGTTGACGGATTTGTGCGGCTTTTTTATGCTACTTCCCATTTTCTGATCCGCAAGGTGTCACGAGAGAGGAGTTTGGCGGGACCAGTTTGTCCCTTCAGCCAGATGTGCACCTTCGCTTGCACAGATACAATGCATGCCAGTATATAAACAAAGTTTTGTCCATACGCACGTGCACGTGAGCGTAGATTCCTTACTGTCTATCGGCAGAGTCCTCCGCATCAGCCCGAACCTGCACCTGTCGAATATTACGATGATAGTTTTGAATATACACGTAGGAACATCTGTACACGCATACCTAATTGACATCATGATGGGTCATCCTCCGATGGTAAAAAATTATAATCACCACAACATTATCACTTCGTCTTCTAAGGTTTCCTGGAAAGTAGCACATGTTGGCTTAAGGAGGAGCAGGACGAGGCAAAAGGCGTATTGACCAAGAGAAGAAAAGGGTGAGAAGATGACTCCTTTCTGGGGTAAAATGAGGCTTTTTTTGCAAGACGGCTTAAGTTTTGCAAGATGGGGAAAATCTGAAGTTGTAAACGAATTGTGAGGAGCCGTTTGCGAACCTAAATCCCCAGCAGTTCTACCAGGAGAAAGTATGGAGTGGTTGCGAATACGGAGCTAACACTTGACAGTTTTGTGATAACAGATTTGACAGTTAGCTCCGTAGGTTACTGTAAGAGCTACTGGCATTCGGCGTGCCGTATTTTATTCAAGAATACAAAAAGAAATGTCAAACGACTAATCTGTCACATAAGCGGCTGTCTCATGCCGTCGTCGTTCAAGGGGGAGTTTTACTGAGTCGCATATGCCACATGAAGACAGGCACATTTGTGTGCGGGAAGATTTTACAATGTATAATTGAACTACACGTATGGGGAGACACTTTGCCAGACAGATCCTCTTTTCTTGAAATAATCAAGGAAGAGTGAAGGAAGCTTTGTTAAACTTCAGTCTCGAAAGAACAGTTCAAAATTGAAGCCTAAATTAATGGAGTGTGCATTACAACGACGTGCGTAACTTCAGAGCATAAATAGTAGCCTGGAGCAAGGTGATATTTTGAAATTTCCCGCCGATGAACAAGAAGAAAGCAGTATAGTCCGAAAGATGGCGGTAGCGCCGCATTACGCCGTTACCGGTTATCGATCGGGTTTTCTTCGGAGAGTAACCCGGGTGTGGAAGTATACTGCAATAGAAATCGATTCACCCTGCAAACTTCATATGTCAGATAAGGGGTAAGTAGTGGAAAATACGGAGATGGGGACATTGGTAAGATTTCCAGTGGGGGTGTCTATTCTTACCGAAACAAATTCACGCATTTTTATAGCGAAGTGCAGGCAGCTGTAACGTCCATTCGATCGGATGTCGTGGCGCACACGGAAAGGTTTAAACAAGCTGTACCGAACTGCGGGAGCGGGATATGATGACAGGTATTACAACTTGATTCTCCGCGTCGTCACAGTGGCCGTTGAAAAAGCCGTATTTTCCGGTCCTATAATATTAAATATAATAATGAGTCTATTTGGCATCAAATATACATCATGCAGGATTGCTGCAGAAAACACTGGCGCGATGCCAGCTTGACAAGGCCAGAGGCCCTCCGAATTGTAATCATGGTTTAGTGTGGCACTTCATTTTGTTGGATTGAAAGATATGACGACAAAAATTATTTTATCTTAGTGAACAATCTAAGGGCATAAAATGTCATCTTCATATTGATGCCGCCTTGAGGTGGCACAATCTATATGCCGCTGCTCAGTGCTGTTACCGCGAAACAGGTAAAATATATTTCGAGTGCCCCTAAAAAGACATAATCATCGCTTCCTGGGTCTCCATTTCATCATCATAAATCATAGCCTGTTTGTGTTTCCCGCACGACGAAAGTCTCTCCCGAAAATTTAAAGCCACACCTATCAAGTGATAGGTGAGTCTATGTTTTACCCCTTAATTTTCGTAGCTGATCTCACCAATGAGTTCTCGTCCGACCCCTACTGCGTTTGCGGTCTATTGGCAGCCAGTCTGTGAAACGGAAGGTCCACCTGTTTTACCTCATTCGAATTACGTGACCATTTCACGCCCACTTCCTTAGCCCTATTTGAACTACAATATCCTCCACCTTGGCCTGTTCCATGCGGTGTTTTCCTATCCGTTGGCGTGACCCCTAGCATTCGGCGTTCCATGGCCCGCTGTGCCGGTCTAATCTTGTTGAAAAGTGCTTTGGTGAGACCCCAAGTTTCTGCCCCGTAAGTAATTACTGGAAAAACGGATCGATTAAATACAAGCTTGTTGAGTGACACAGGAAGCTTACCTGCAGTCAAGACGTCGGAGTTCTTACCAAACGCAGCCCACCCCATGCTTATTCTCCGGGCAATTTTCCGTTCATGGTTTGGATCAGCAGCTTTGACTTACCCAAGATATGCGGATTCGGTATCGGTTTCCAGGACCTCACTGCCTACCTGGGAGTGGTGTACCTTGGCATACTGATTCGACATTACCGTGGATTTTTTCGTATTTATTTTTAAGCTTGAAATCATACTTGGCCACATTGGTAGAGCATGCGCTGCAAATCCTGGTTGCTCTGACGGAACAGGACAATATATCGTCTGCAAAATTCCCTATTGACGCGCACTCAGTTATTCCTCCACCTCAGCTTTGTGAACACAGCCGCCGGACAGGCTGTAATTAATTGTGGCGATATTATGTCCCCTTGCCGAACTCCCTTTTGTATAGGAAATTTACAAATCCTGTGATGGAGCCGTATAGTTCCCGAACATCTGTAGCATGTGTCTTTGAATAGCGCAATGATGTATGCCTCGTCGACGACGTTATCACGTAACGAGTTTGTTACTGTTGAAGTTGGCACTGTCCAATGCCGTTGCATAATCTATGAATGCCATATACAGCTCTACAATATACTATGGGCCCTTGTCTATTACCTGGTTCATGGCGTGAATATGATCTAAAGTTGAGACGGCCTTCCTGAAACCGGTCTGCTCTCGTGGCTGGTGAAAGCCCGAAGTGGCACTGATGCGGTTGAGAATTACCTTAGTAAACATTTGGTGGTTAACGGAGAGGAGGCTACTGGGCCTGCAATATTTAAGCTCTTTGGCATCAGCTTTTGTATGTAGGAGAACTAAATTCGCATTTTTTGACTTCTTTGGCAACCTTAAGAAGCTCAAGCACTGCGAGAATAGGGCTACAAGCTTCGTTAGGACAACGTTGCCTCCGAGGGACAATATATCGGACGTAATTCCATCATCTTCTGCAGCTTTACCTTTCCTCATTGCTTGGCGCGCCACTGCTAGGTCATGTATTGTAGCCGGCGGAACCAATTCCACACCATTTACGAAAAAATGTGTGCCTGAGGCAGGGGTCGAAGCGAATAGGGTTCTGTAGAATTCTTCGGCTATTTTTAAAATGTCTTCATTTTGGAGTGTCTAATAAATTGTTCATGCGGCGAAGAGGTAAAAACCGATTAAGCTATAGGTTGGAAGTAATTTTTAGTGGCCCTGTTAAATCTTGCCCAAATATCGCGATAGGACATTTCACAGGCTGTCCCTGTTGACGAGCGAAAGGCCAATTAAAGGGACCTACCAATTACTTGAGTTGTCTCAAAGTAAATCTCTTAAGCCTGTTTAAAAGAAGGAGTTATACGCGGACGCTTAAAATAACTAAATGATAACGCTTTCGTGTAGAGGGGGCACTTCGTTTGGCTTGTGCTTTTTCGCAGAACACCCTTTTTCATTATAGTAATTAGATGAACTTCGTGAGGGATATAGTGGCGAGTATTTTAGAATAAGCCGGTGCTTCTTCCGCCGCGTGACGAACTTGGGGTCGTCGAAAATCCCGCTAGACAGAGGCTTATCGGCAGCCTTCTGGTTAACGACTCGATTCAATCTCTTAGACTTAGAAGGACGTCAGTGTAAGAACGAGCTTTTGCAAAGTGTTGTGACTATTAGATAAGGGTACGAAGAAAGAAAAACACAGAATGGCATTCTTTTTATCTATTGGAGAGGGTGTTTTGCTTGCCCTGCTTTCGCAGCGCTGCTTCACAAAGGTCATTTAGGCTTGTTTTCTTAAAGTTGAAATGAAAACTTGAGAAACAAAAATTAGCTTTATGAACCTTTCTTCCGAGATAATAAATCTAAAAACGAGTTGCTCCCTGTTATCCATCCCAAAAAAAGTTGCTGCGTTTTTGCAGCCGCCCCTTTCCATAGGGGCGATTTCCCGTGCAAGCCGGGTGAACTTCCCAAGCGTTGTAGTCCCACACTATGGCCGAGCGCCAGGCCGGGGAGTCGCTTGTACCTGTTATCTTAATAAAAGAGTGTGTGTGATGAAAGAGTTGATGTACTTGGTATTTAAATATTATTTTCGGGGAACAGGAAGTACTTTATTAAACATCCAGGGAAATGACCCCAAACGTGAGAAAAAATACAGGAGCAGCATGAGAGGAGGAGAACATTGGAGGATCCTTTCGATCTTGTAGTAATTGAATATCCACTGTGGGAAAACATGTCGGAATATAAAATATAAATGTTTATGCTTTGTTAAACGCGAGGGTAACATCTCGGAAATTATATTTGGTGCTTTTTGGTTTGGTGGACCTTATAATAAAATTTGATTCCAGCAAATTGGATGACAAAAATAATTTGCGCACGGTACCTGCGTGAGTAAATGTTGCCAGGAAATATTCAGTTGCAATTCATATATGACAGGGAGTGTGCAGTGGCAGCCAATCTAAACGAGAACGTCTACACAAGATGAGAAAATACTGTATTGTAGGTCACAGGCATAACAGCAGCCGTAAGGAATGTGCAATTATTTCTTTGAGCTTGACCGCACAAAATCTAAAGCGTCATCAGCAAGATACCACAGCTATAGCCATTGTGCCACCAATATGTCAACAGGACGCCAAATGCACCATCACTGGTTTAATTGTAACTTTAAAGAAAGGCAAAAGCGAGGCGAGCAACACATGAAGACGATGTAAGCTTCACATTTTTTTTTTACAATTACGAAGGGACGCCCTCACGATGGAGCTCCCTTCCACCGGGTTCCGCAATGACCCAACAGTAAGGCAGCATTTCGTGCGTGGAGCAAACACAGCACCCTAGATAATCACGAACCACGGCAAGCGCGTAATAAAACGGTCAAATCATAGTTGTCCAGGCATTGGTCCGGGATGCGTGACGTGTGAAATTAGAGGCGGCTTGGTGCATTTCAGAGGCTCCTTTACTTCGCACTGAATAAAGCCTCGGACAATATGGCATTCAAAATTTTCCTCGTGTATCAGCTCTACGAACCGGAATCGCGGCTTTAGCAGCAAATATATATACTTACTATGACGCCATGGAGGATATAACAACTGTAGAGATTTGAATACAACCATAGAGCACACTGATATTACTGTAGAAGACACTGGCTACAGGAAGATATTCGCGCTGCCTTTTTTGTTCCAAAAGGGTTAATTTTAACGCGCATTGGGTTCTGTTCGCAAGGGGCCAAGGTGCCCCGCTACGAAGAAACCTTTACGCGCTTACGCACAGCGCAATAAAAAGTAAAAGGTATAGAAAAGAACCACCACAAATGTTAGCATATTTTATTTTCTACACCAGAAACATTTATATCATGCGTTTCATGTTATTAAAAAGTCATTTCTTTTATCGCAAAGAAACTGCTTTGCAGCCTTTTTTATTCGTCGTGGAGCATCAAAACGGCAGATAGATATGCACCTACGAGTGCACTAATTGGCACCGCAAAACGTGCTTGCCTCTCTCCAGGCCACTATGGCGGCGTTACAGTGCCTTCCACAACCACGCGCTCCCTAGAGCTTGACTCCATCTTGTTCAGAATGCCATTTTATTCCTCGCCTTCCCGGCCATCGATTTGTAACAAAAGTTGACTTCATCCCCGTCATGCATGCGGTCTTTTTTGAGCAGCTAGGGGCGATTCGAATATCAACGATAATGGACAGCTTTACGACGAAACACAGTAGTTAGAATCTGCAAGCAAACAATAGCTGCAATAAAGAAGGGGAAAGTTGCGCCGCGATTGTTTTTGCGGCGGCCATCTTTCTTGTTGGGCGCATTGCCCACAAATTGCTGCAGCTATCGCCTCAGACGAACAGCAAACTCTTACTGTGGCAACTGTGGATTGCCAGAAACCATTGAGCGTATCCCACGGGAGTGCACTGGATATAACCAAGTAGAAAAGAACGTCGCATGAAGGTTGGGTGCCTCAAGCACACTTTCGCCGTTCTAAAAGCACTTCTTGGGTCATGGCAATCTTCATTGTCTCAGCGGAAAGTGCTCGCCGCATTATTTCATAACGTCCACGACATCGCTAGCACTGAGACGATTTGTGACAAAGAATATCACTCTGCTAGGCGATGTATATTTGCTACGCGACCAACTCAGTGGTAAATGTTTCTTGTTGCGTCCTCTGCTTAGCATTACTACCTATGGGGTCTTCTTTCCCTCCTCTCCATCCCCACAGATTTATATGCAGTCAACAACCCGGTACAACTCTTGTCGCCCTTCTAACCAAGAGCCTTCTCTCTCTCTCTCTCTATCCGTTTGTGTCTCTATCTCTCCTTTGTTAAGAGCTTACGCCACGAACATCAGAGTCGCGAATAGCTGCTATCAGTTTGTTTCGTTGCATGCGCAGTGTTAGTACCATTCCATGCATACCGGTAGAGGTTGCGGATCCTCGCATTTAATGATGCACAAGAAAAGCGCGCCATTTTTACAGCCCTAGTCATGGGCGAGACTCCGCGATGTCGGGGCAACGTACTCGCCCAAATGACGGACAGCGGCGGCGGGGAGTGCTAGGTAGCACACGAAGTGCTTTTCAAGAGTGCACGGTCTATGAGTAGTGGCTGTGCCGATACAGCGTGAGTTTGCACACGATTAGCTCGGAAATTACATGAGGGCTCAGGGGGAATTTCTTTTGTAGTCTGTGTTTGTTCTGCGCACAGTTTACTAATCATACCAATCGTACGGGATGCGTACCGCCAGCTGACCGTGACATTTTAAAACGCGCGCGCTATACTTCAGGCTGCGCGCGTTCTCCCACAGGTGTCTCTCGTTGAAGGCGCCGCTATGATCTTTGCAGCCCCTGCGCGGCTCACTGGGGGCCCGAACGCACGGTTGCGTTAGGCAGGCGCCCAACCAAGCCCGCCGCGGGACAATTACAAAGCGGTGCTGGAAAAACTTCTGGTGGGAGTGATTTCTCTCATGATTTCACGCCATTGTCTCTGCTTTTAATTTCCCGTGGATTTGTTTTTTTTTGGGGGGGGGGGTGGCGCAGGCGGGGGGGGGGGGGGGAGTGGAGGAAGCAAATCATGTGAGACTGCGTGAGAAAGCAATTATGTCGCAAATGGACCTTTCTCCAGTAGCGATCTGCGCATGCGCGGGCTGCCGGTTCACCATTCTTGGCAGGCGCCTCGTGCAAAATAAACAAAAGGGCGCCCCTGAATTTTCTGCTTAGGGAGCAGCTATACTGTATAGCGCTGCAGGTTTTCTTTTTTCCTCTTTACACACCTCCTGGGGGGTTCGTCAATGCACAGAAAATTGGCTTTCGAAGAAATTTGAGGCTGACCACGCTGCGAGCACATGGTTGCTAGTGAGGGAGTAACGAAAACGAAAAAAAAAAAAAAGAAATGGGCGATTCGAGCACTGCCGATTAGTCATGGGAACGTGCGCCTGCTACCGTGACATTTCTGTGAACAGTAAGGGTGAATTGTCAGTGCGGGAGGGACTGCAGCACCAGGATATTTTGTGCATGAGTTCTTCGAAAGCCAAAATTTCTTTGGTGCGTACCTTACTGACATTTTTAGTTCGCCGTGGCGGGCACTAGGAGGACCGGTACTGGAAAAAGGTCAATTTTCCAGCACCGGACGGCGGGCGGCTTCCGGCCAGCGTTTGTTCGCTGTCGGAAGAAGCCACGTACGTAGTATAGCAGCTACACCTACATAGTAAGTTGATTCAATTCGGTAGTAAACATTAGTTTCTCAAAATGCACAGTTTGCACTGTTGACATTGGTCGTGTATGGGAATGGCCAGTCCGGGAAAGCCTGTCAGACCGCTATACCAGCTTGTACAAGACCGTTTTCAAGCGAGTACTGGGTAATTATTTCTAGAGTAGCGGGGTTTTCACGGGCACGACTAACGTCCTTGTGCGCCGGAAGTATGTCCCGGAGTCCACCGCCATCCTCACTTCCCCACAGGGCCTCATGGCCTCTCGTCCTTAATAAAGTATTTCACTCACTTAGTTTCGCAAAACACCAGGGGCCACACAACGTCTGTCCAGAAAATTAGGGGATGAAACAATGCACCTCTAAAACACCCAAAGCGACGCGTTTGTGGTTTGTACGTTATTAAGAAAGGGTATCTAAATCTTTCTTTGTGTGAGGAGACCCTTGCTTTGGCGCTTGAAATTTCAGTGCAGGAACGCTACTTGTGGTATTGGCAAAAGGCCCACCGAGTGTGCGAAGCCAACGTAATCTAAAGAATACCCGTGGGAGGAATGTGAACCATGCGAAAGAAAAACATTTACGTAGAGGACTCGCGCAGATCTGTTTGCACAGGCACGTCGATATTGTTGACCTACGTACTGAAGGCGTGAGTGAGCGCGTAAGGATTTTTCCGAAAAGCCATGCGAAAGAAACACTTTTACGGAAGAAAACTCGGGCAGATCTGTTACCTGTGACACGTCGATATTGGTGACCGACGCACCGATAGCGTGCGTGAACGCTTAAAGGTTAGTCTGAAAATTTCTGGATGTAAACAGTTGCAATGATTCCGAATACACTTTCTTAGGTTTTTGTTTTACGGAGTTGCCAAAAAAAAAACTTTTCGGAGCTGTAAGCGGAAGATATCACCTTCCTTGTTTCTTGTGAGACATGACTTGACTACTCGCGAATTGTGTTCTTTGGAAAAAAAAAAAAAAAAAAGAAACCTCGCTGCTTTTGTCCGAATATCTGAATGACTTTGAAAAGAAGGGCTAGGATATTGTCGCTGTCGGTGTGGGGCATACAGCAAAACTTCAGTACAAGAGACAGTATAGAG
Organism: Haemaphysalis longicornis; assembly: GCF_048455015.1. Taxonomy (NCBI): domain Eukaryota; kingdom Metazoa; phylum Arthropoda; class Arachnida; order Ixodida; family Ixodidae; genus Haemaphysalis; species Haemaphysalis longicornis. The sequence continues at coordinate 88,085,715 of NW_027526407.1, read as the reverse complement.
ATCCAAGAAACATGCCTCTTGTGACCGAGGTCTCTTGTAAACAAAATTATAAACAACATTAGGAGTCGGTCTAGATCATTTTACATGTATCATATTCAGAGTGTCTACGCAAGTGTAGAGGACGATGCTCAGATTGTCTTAAAGAAGTCATTATTACTAGATTTGGTGAATGCAGTTTGTGCTAGCTTCGTTACGAACCAAGAGAGGTAAAACACTTCCCTTAAGAGTTCTTCCTGTTGTTCGCAAAACCTTGTGCTGGAAACATGTAGTGAGGCCCACACGAGTAATTGGAGCATGCTTATTGCAGCAGTAGCAGCAAGACTTGTGGCAAAGTGCGCTATTTGCATAGCAATGCGAATGTAACTGTGTTTCAGCTTGAAGTCAGGCGTAACGTTACGCGTTGAGTTTTACGTCTTCAACCGGTAACCGCAACTTTACGTACAATGAGATTGTAGATGCTTGGCCCGTCGACGTGCTCACCATTACGCCTAACCAAAGTTAATATAGGCATAACCAGAGCGACACCCAAGGTTCTGACCTCCGTATTGAGAATGAAAGCTAAAGGGGCCATGAAGACTAACTAAAACTGTGTTCTTTTTGAAGGAAATAGCATTTGGTAACTTAGTGGCCTCCATTACAGCCACGATAGACGCTTTTCATCAACAAGAAAGCGCACAAAACATTTAAACCCTTCAGCTCACAGGCTGCTTTGACATAATATGGGCAGGACATAATATTGGCGAGCACTAAAAAGTTATCAGTGTGTTAACTGTACGTTAGCATACAACTCATGCGATGAAATTTGCCTAGAGACCCCACTATAATCACCCAGTCATACTTCTTGGTGGTGGCTTTAGTATGTGGCTGGCTACCGCACATGTAAGACCGAGTTTTTGCGTCAAAAATTCGCCGCAAAGTGGCTAATAAGTCACTATTTCTACGAATGTTTTCTTCAATCTCTCGATTACTTCTTTGTAGTTTGCGATGAAATCGGTGTCGTCGTTGTCGCGACTAGGGAGTCTTTAATCCAATGGTATTGAACTTGATACATGGGTTTGAACAGAAGTAACTATTTTTGAATTGTTTCAGTTCTCGCACAAATTCTTTCCGCCGGCACGTCGGGGAGCACTCTGTTATTTCCGACGGCGGTGTGCGGGCGCGGTTTCGGCACGCCGGCTTGCATTCCGTTATCGCCGCTCGATTGATCGGTGGTGGCATCCAGCGGCAGCCAGGAAAGGCGCTGTGTACACAAACTTGTATTTTTTTTCACGGACCAAAGCTTTACATTACGCCAGAAGGCAGCTTTTTTACATCCCTTGCAGATTAAAGAACGCAGGGATGTAATTTCTTCTTTGAGGCAAGAACGCACACGCGTTTGAGAATAAATTCCGCTCTTCCAGAAGGAATAAGCGAAATTCCTAATACCGGGGCCAGCCTTCTTAACGGTCTTTGAAACATCGTTGTTTCACTAAAGTTGGAAGGCATAATATAAAGCAAAAAGGTATGGCGGGGAAAATTAAAAATGGATGTAGACACGTTAGTAGTGACAAATGTTTGCCTTTTTGAAGTATAAATAACGTTTACCGATATACAGCAGCTACCAGTACCACTAAATCAAGTACGAAAGCTTAGACCTTGCCCAGCCAACCATATTCCAGTCGGTATTTATTAAAGCAGTGTCGGAGAACATTGCTCCTGCTTATATTGACCCGTGGAGGCTTAGCGCAGCGCTCGGCTGGCACTGGTCCAAAAGTGGTGAAAACTCAATAAGGGAGACACAGGTGGTCCAGGGGGTGGTGTCCGGTGGTGCGGATTGTCCTTAGGAAAGGGTATCCACACCAGAAAGGCACTTGTATTGGAAATTTCCGCCGGGAGAGGTGGAAAAACATGGAGCCCATGCGAAGGTACGTTCGCACTGCTCGGCCCCCTGGCGGCCGTCCCCATAACATTAGACTGACAGGGAATAAATAGTCATACCGATTGCAAAAAAATTGGTTGTGACTTAATCCAGTTATGCCTGTATGTGCAATCGGGACGTCCCGTAATGTTGTTTATCTTGGTTCTCTCTGCGGTTACATCTTTATCGTTTATCTTCGTACATGTGAGTTTTTAGGTTTGGTTGTTACCTCTTGTTAAGTTATGGTTACATTAAACACTAGAGATTTTTGTTTAAAGTTTAAGGCATTTATTTTTTTAAAAGTCTTCGTGTTTGGAATATGCGGGTCGTACTTGAACTTTCAGCCAGCCGAAACACAAGGTCTGCCACGGGGAGAGCTTTCACGTCCTCCAACTGCCTTGTATCGGAGGCTTTTTGCGCCGCTCTCCGAGCTGCATCACTCTGTCGTCTCTGTTTGATACGCTAAGCACGTTCTTCTGTTCCCGCATTTCGTTGCCTAGTCCTGGTTTTATTCCATCGTTGACCACGGTCATGATGCTAGATGCTGAACTAGACGACGAACCATCTTCATCTGAATCTTCTCGCTTGGCCACTTCGTACGTACGACGCTTCTCGAGGTGTGCGGCTCTTTCTTCCTCCGTCTCCTCGGCTCGCTGCCTCTTCTTGGTTTCGTTCCGGCGACGAAGCCTGGCTTGTTTCAGTCTGTGCGACTCACTTTCCATATGTCACGATGAATCCCACCAAGCCGCCCATTCTATATATACGGTGCAATGCCGGCGCTTCCTCTTCTGTTGCAACGCGGTTTCACCGGCTCCATCTCTGACGTCTTGCCAGATGGCGCAGCGAGCGGCGCTGCCAGCTGGGGAGGTCGCAAGGCAACCGCTCAGCACTCGTAAGACTCCTACGTGCAACTTTCATGGTCAGACTACAACTTAACCGATTACACCTCATATGCCTTTCTCCGAATCTGTGGCAGGATCCGAACGGCATTGCTTGATAAATGACTGCCTTCATCTGACATGCATGCGCACCTTGAGTAATCCGACATACCTCACCTATACTCGGAGCTCTTTGCTGGTACGCACTAGACCGTGGTCTCCATTATGCAGTATAGAACGAACTTTACCGTCTAGTGCACGTAAAATATATGAAATTGCGCCTGGAAGACCTACTATGATCCTTCGATCAATTGCGGTAGTATCTCTTTTTTTCCCATTTTAGGAAGCCTCCTTCACCTCACAGTTTATTTTGTTCGCTGGTGTTGCTTCGTTGTTAATAATGATCATTAATAATTTTTAATACATTCATTCCCCACACCACTTATTGATGCTCTTGAAATGAGCTTCACGCGTGGGCTGGCATGTGGCTGGTGCCGTCGTTGTTCTTTTTGGTGGTGGTGACGTCTTTTCGTAGATCCTCAATTAGCAGGGGGGATCGCCACTGCTGAGCCGGCGTGGGCTGGGACGCCTAGTTCTAACGGAATTTCGCTCACGCAGGGGCAAGCGCAAAGCGTGTTATTTCGTTATCTGATAAATTGCACAGCGGCTGCCGCTTTGCTAAAAAATGCAGTACCAACTGAGGCATAACGGTGTCCTTTCAAACCTGAAAAATAAACAAAGAACTCGGGAAAAATATTTCTTTTTAAGAGCTATTTAGTAGCAGAAACGGTATTTGCAAAATATGACAGACATAATACCTGCGGAATGCGTGAATGGTACTATTTTTGTAGAAGACAAAAATTCTACAGTTCAAATTACATCTTGCATTGAGAACGCCCAGTTTTGTTACAAAAAATGTTCCCCACGGGTATTTTCAGTTAAATGGTATAAGAAAAAACAGACATAGAGGATTCAAACGTGGCGTCTTTTTGTATCCTAGGTCCCTATTCCGCCGGATATTCCCTCAGAAAGTGCAGCACCCGTTACTGACGGGGGTGACCAGTGATTGCTGAGGCAAATATGCTCAACGTATGTGCACCATAATTTAACCCATTTGCTTTTGTAAGAGCACTAAAGCGTTGCACGGAATGTTTATACGTGTTATACATATTTAAGAATGAGAAAATGCCAAAATAACTGCGTTCGAAGAAGTCCAATGTTTAGTTTTATATCGAGCTTCATATAAGTCGCCACATTTCTGAAAGCACTGGAGTGCGTTGAAACTTTTTACAGTATTGCAGTGTTTTATCGCGGCCAAACGTACAAAAATGCAAAGTTTGGTGCTTGCAGACATGTGTGAAATGTGCGTATTGAAATCTGAGATATCTGCTTAGGTGCTTCTCCTCTGTCAAATAGGCAATATAACTCCACAACTTAGTAGGGTTTTGTAAAACTAAAGCTCGCCACAATGATGGCACTTATAACTAGTTCTGCAGCATGATTTGGAAAGTAATAAGTACCAATTTGCAAGTTGTACACAACAGCAAGAACGGGAACAGGTATTGAAAACTAATCTATGGGCACCAAATACTTGCAAGTTGTACACAACAGCAAGAATGGGAACAGTTATTGAGAACTAATCTATGTGCACCAAATACTTGCAAGTTGTACACACAGCAAGAATGGGAACAGGTATTGAAAACTAATCTATGGGCACCAAAGACTTGCATTATCTAGACAGTGAAAACCGAACCAGCGCAATCCTCTCGACTGATGCGATAACGCGCAGTCGATTGTTATTTCAGAAAGGTTTTGATACCAAGGTCACGGCTCCTCTGATCGTTAGAATATTTTCTCATGTTGCCATTTAATTTAGGCGTAGTGGTAACAATGGCAAGTATTTGTGCGGTTCACTTCCGAGGTTAACATATGGCTTTATGGCATATTTTAACTGGGTTTTCTCTGCAAGAAATTCGGCGAATATGATCACAAGTACACTTAACTTTAGTCTTCAAGCGCATTACTGGTTGAACGCCGCGATCTCTGCTCGAACCAAAATAATGTTTTCGTAATACATACACCACCACCAAAATGCTATGCTCAGAACGAGCAAGAAACCGCATTCTACCCCTATACCAAAATTTGGCCCTTACTTGTAATTATGTGCTGTGAGCCTAATTTATATTTGTACATGACATGATCGAGGTATTGTCGATTTATCCCCTGGCGTTGACGTCATGGCCTTCCTGAGAACTCTTTCGTTTTTTCGCTCTCGTTTTATGCGCTTTGAGATGTGAACTTCCGGATTTTGGCATCCACGCTTCTGGTCCTTCGGCTGTGAACGTTCGATGAATTCTGTGATCGCCAGGTGACCACTGGTACGGGAAAAACACGCTCTCAGATCTATTTGCGGGTGCGTTGGTTGTTGTTTTATAATCCCCTGTGATAAGCCACGCCGAAGACCCCGAGCAATACGGAAAAAAATGCAACGTCCCTTTCTGGAAGAAAGATAGTTTAAACGCGAAGCGTGCATTGGCAGAAATGCAAAGTGCATAATTCTATCAGCCAAAGTCAACGTCTCCCACAACGCTGAGCTAACTGAAAGTGATGTTATGATTTTCTATTGGTTTTAAAGCAAAGCTTTTTACCTCTACACCCCAAGGGTTCCTTCGCGACCGTTGGTGTCACCAGAAAACTCCCGGAAACAAATAAAGGAACTTACTGCCCCGCCAGGAATCGAACCTGGAACTAATAGACTAACAAACCAAGAGCCCGTAGTCTTACCGATTTAGCTACGAGCCCACGCGGAGGCGGGGGAGACAAGTGATGCACTGACCAAGCACATCTACGGCTTTAACCCCTGCATTCTCGCTAAATGCTACGCGATAGCGATTAAACGAAGCACACACTAACCCATGGCGTCTCACTTCTAGTACGACGCCAATGGGCCTGTGGCTTCCAGTGTTCGCGTAAAAAAATATCAGTTCCTTGTCCGCCCTCACGCCAGACGATACCTCAAGAAACACATTCAAATACTCCTTGATGGCCAGGCCATCACTCGAAGCCCCAGCATCAAAATCCTGGGCCTACATCTTCAGGTCAACACCAAGAGTAACGTATCCTTGCAGTGCGTCAAACACAACATCAATAAATCATACACACGATCCGGCGAGTTGAAACCAAGAAGCGAGGCCTCAAGGAATCCGACACCTTTCGATTAGCTTTCGTCCTCTCCAGAATCACTTACATCAACCCCGTGTCTTCTTATCGGCAAGGAGGACATACAGATGCTTTATATAATGATTAGAAAGGCGGTTGAGCGAGCCATTTGTCTTCCCATGAGTGCGCCCGGAGAGGCTGCTCAGCACGGGGCTCTAAAAAGCTGAGAGAGGGTCATCTTTCTATCCAGAAGCTCCGAATGAGGAGAACTACGGTGGGTTGCCGAATCCTTCACCAGATCGGCTGGGCAGCACAGAATATCACTCCGCTCTATGTACTCCTGGGCTTTTCGCGACAAGAAATAAATGTTCTCCCTTTGCTTAGAAATTTGAACACCCCACACGACGAGGGTCGCCGACAAACACGGGCTCAAGCGCTCAACACCACCCTCAGTGGAGATCATGCAGTTATCTACACAGACGCCTCCAAACATAGAAGGCAGCAGTACGCCATCATCGTGGCTACCTCCAGAACCAACCTCCTTACTTGTGCCTCACTCAAGAACAAAGGCATCATGGCAGCAGAAGAGGCAGCCATCGCCTTGGCTCTCAACCAGGGGTTCGTAAAGTAGTCACCAATTCCGAACAAGCCTAGCGGAACTACCTGTTGGGTTTGGTGTGCCGACCTTCACTGCGCGTGCTAAAAAACCACTCCCCAAATGGTTCTATTCAGCTCATTTGGACACCTGCTCGCGCTTCCATGGAGGGCAACGAATACGCCCACCAAGCCTGCACATTCACCCCCTGTTCTAAGGAGCTGCATGAGGACAGTCACCCGCTCGTCTCGTTCAGGGACATAAACCAGAATTATCGCCTTCTGAGGAAGACTCTACCTTCGCCTTACCCTGACCTTGCCATAGAACAACAACCTGCCCTAGGGCTCATACAATGCGGCTCCTTCCCACACCGGACGCGTGTTCACTTAATGCACCCGAATCGCTACGACGCTGCATGTAAATTTTGCTCATGAGTAGGAACACTCTGCCACATAATCGGGGTGTGCTACTTTGGCCCCGAGCACCCTCCTTTCCTTCTGTCAACTACCTAACAAGAGCAATGGGAGATGCTGCTGTCCAGCCCCTCTCTACTTACCCAGCTTCATCTGGTGGACAGGGCACAGGCGGCGCGGACTGAATATGGGCTACAGTCAAGAAGGGCCGCACTCAGGGCCGTTCAGAAATCGGAATAGAAGTGTTTCCTCCTCCTGCTGCAACTCCTCCAGGTTCTCCTCTTCCTCCTCCTCCACCGTCTCTGCCACCGATCTCATCGCCTCCGTCCACGACGGCAGAGACGGAGAAGTGCGATCGTCTAACACCGGGTTTGAGATATTATTTTATAAAAAATGTTTCCACTGGTGTGCTACACCAATACAACTCAACCAACCAACGTTCATGCCTGATGCAATCATTTAACCTGAGGAAGAATATCTCTTTGAAGTAATACAGGGTGTGGTTAAGTGCATTTCACTTCTCTCTGGTTTCACGATTTGTAGAGCGACGTGAGTGAATTTATGTGATGTCGCATGGGTAATCGTTGTGGGTGCTGTTTACAGCTTTGCTTACCAACCACATTCACCGAGTGGATTGGCGCCAGTTTTTAAAGCAAAGCTTTCTACCTCTACCCCCCAAGGGTTCTTTCGCGACCGTTGGTGTCACCAGGAAACTCCCGGAAAGAAATAAAAGAATTTACTGCACCGCACGGGATCGAACCTGGAACTAATAGAGTAACAAACCAAGAGCCCGTAGTCTTACCGATTTAGCTACGAGCCCACGCGGAGGCGGGGGAGACAAGTGATGCACTGACCAAGCACATCTACGGCTTTAACCCCTGCATTCTCGCTAAATGCTACGCGATAGCGATTAAACGAAGCACACACTAACCCATGGCGTCTCACTTCTAGTACGACGCCAATGGGCCTGTGGCTTCCAGTGTTCGCGTAAAAAAATATCAGTTCCTTGTCCGCCCTCACGCCAGACGATACCTCAAGAAACACATTCAAATACTCCTTGATGGCCAGGCCATCACTCCATGCCCCAGCATCAAAATCCTGGGCCTACATCTTCAGGACAACAACAAAAGTAACATATCCTTGCAGTGCGTCAAACACAACATTAATAAATCATACACATGATCCGGCGAGTTGCCACCAAGAAGCGAGGCCTCAAGGAATACGATACCTTTCGATTAGCTTTCGTCTTCTCCAGAATCACTTACGTCAACCCCCTGTCTTCTTCTCGGCAAGGAGGACATAAAGAAGCTTTATATAATGATTAGAATGGCGGTTGAGCAAGCCATTGGTCTTCCCATGAGGGCGCCCAGAGAGGCTGCTTAGCACAGGGCTCTAAAAAGCTGAGAGGTGGTCATCTTTCTATCCAGAAGCTCCGAATGAGCAGAACTGCGGCGGGTTGCCGAATCTTTCACCAGATTGGCTGGGCAGCACAAAATATCACTCCGCTTGATCTACTCCTGGGCTTTTGGCGACAAGAAAAAATATGCTCCCTTTGCTTAGAAATATGAACCCCTCAGACGACGAGGGTCACCGGCAAGCACGGGCTCAAGCGCTCAACACCACCCGCGGTGGGGATCATGCAGTTGTCTACACAGACGCCTCCAAACATAGAGTGCAGCAGTACGTCATCATCGTGGCTACCTCCAGAATCAACCTCCTTGCTGTGCCTCACTCAAGACCGAAGACATGATGGCAGCAGAAGAGGCAGCCATCGCCTTGGCTCTCAACCAGGGGTTTGTAAAGTAGTCACAAATTCCCAACAAGCCTAACGGAACTACCTGTCGGGTTTGGTGTCCCCACCTGCACTGCCTGTGCTAAAAACCACTCCCCAAATGGTTCCATTCAGCTCATCTGGACACCTGCTCACGCTTCCATGGAGGGCAACGAATACGCCCACCAAGCCTGCACTTTCACCCCCAGTGCTATGGAGCTGCACGAGGGCAGTCACCCGCTTGTCTCATTCAGGGACATAAACCAGAATTATCGCTATCTGAGGCAGACTCTACCTTTGGCTTAGCCTGACCTTTCCATAACAGAACAAACTACCCTACGGCTCATATAATACGGCTCCTTCCCACACCGGACGCGTGTTCACTTAATGCATCCGAATCGCTAAGACGCTGCATGTAAATTTTGCTCATAAGTAGGAACACTCTGCCACATAATCGGGGTGTGCAACTTTAGCCCTGAGCACCTCCTCTCCTTCTGTCAACTACCTAACAAGAGCAATGGGCGATGCTGCTATCCAGCCCCTCTCTACCTACCCAGCTTCAACTGGTGGACAGGGCACAGTCGGCGCGGACTGAATATGGGCTACAGTGAGGAAGGAACAACTCCCCTGGGCCGCACTCTGGGCCGTTCAGAAATCTGAATAGAAGTATTTCCTCCTCCTGGGCTTCTTCCTTCTCGTCCTGCTCCTGCTCCGTCTCTGCCGCCACTCTCGTCGCCTCCGTCCGCGACGGCAGAGACGGAGAAGTGAGATCGTCTGACACCGTGTTTGAGCTTTTATTTTATAAAAAAAAGTTTCCACTGATGTGCTGCACCAATACAACTCAACCAACCACCGTTCATTCCTCATGCAATAATTTAACCTGAGCAAGAATATCTCTTTGAAGTAATACAGGGTGTGGTTAAGTACATTTCACTTCTCTCTGGTTTCACGATTTGTAGAGCGACGTGAGTGAATTTATGTGATATCGCATGGGTAATCGTTGTGGGTGCCGTTTACAGCTTTGCTTTTCAACCACATTCACCGAGTGGATTGGCGCCAATTTTTTTTGATAGCGTCTTCTGATTTTATAGTGCTGATTCGGTCAGCTCAGCGTTGTCGTGTATTGGGACATTGGCTGGTAGGATTGTGGGCTTTACATTTCTATCATAGAAAACTTCACGTGTCATAATAATTACCATGAAGTGTCGTCATCATTATTATTGTAATTATCATTATCATTCTCCAAATGCGCTCTTCCATTGTGCGAAGTTGCCTTTTCTGGAGAGCGTTTTATCATCATCATTACCATTATGTGCCCTGATGATGATTGATGATGATTGCTATTGGTTTCCCTTTGCAGTGGGGTGATGACATGTCATCTTACCAAAAAGGACTAATACAACCATCTTAGCTTAATACACTCTTGGCTTAATACTAGCGCTGCTTAGGGCAGGCACTAACGCTTATTAGGCCCGAAATACTTTTTTTTCCTGTTACAGGTGGTAACTGTCCTAGGCAACATTCCCCTCTCTGCTTTTCGTCCACCAGCATTCTAATCTTCTTTTCGTCCCCTCGACAGCTTTGAAGTTAACTTCCTCTCATATACCCCTAAATCCTAGGGCTTCTGGAAGCCCAATATTCCCTTCATGTAGATTTGGATGGATACCCTCACATTCTAACACTATGTGCCGCATAGTTTCTGTTTCTTTTCCACAGACCACGCATACCCCATCATTTTGTGAATACTTCCCCACAAAACTCTTAGTTCGCAGGCAACCTGCTCCAGTCTCAAAAAGCAAAGCACTGCCCTGGGAATTATCGTAGAAATTTTCCTTTCTGATGTTCACCTTCTCAGCCCTGTACCTCTCTAACGACGTTTTAGCTTCCATTTTTTCCCTCCATTTATTCGTTTCAATCTGCCTTGCCTCTTTTTTGGTTACCTTGGCTGTTTTGGATTCTCCACCGTTCTTTCCGCATTTCATTGTTAGCCTTCTTGTCTTTCTTAACCACTGCGTGTCCACGCTTTTCGTGTATAGGTACCTAAATACCTTAGCTGCCCACCTTCGTTGATCCATTGCCCTCAACCTCATCTCAAAGCATATTTTACTCTGTGCTTCTCTAACTTCAAACGACGCCCAGCCCATATCTGCCTGAACTGCTTCGTTAGTTGTTTTTCCATGCGCGCCTAAGTCCAAACGTCTTACCGTTCTCTGGTTTACTTCCAGGCCTGATAGAACGTCTGATTTTAAGCAGAGTACAGCATTCGCAAACGTGAGACCCGGAACCATTACTCCTTTCTACATTCCTCTTACTACTTCATATCTGTTATACCCCCACAGAGCTCTATGCTTCATTATAGCTGCGTTTCGCTTTCCCTTAACCTTAAGTTGCTCCTCGTGAGTTCTTAAGTAGTTATCCCCTTCGTTTATCCACACTCCCAAATATTTATATTCCTTCACTCTAGGTAATTCGCCTTGCTGGATAGACACTACATCAGTGGTAGCGTCATTGAAAACCATTATTCCTGATATTTCTGTACTCAAATCTAACCCGAGGAAGGTGGCTTCCTGGCCGTTAATATTTATTAGCCGCTGCATATCGGTTTGGTTATCAGCTAAAAGAACAATGTCGTCTGCGTATAACATTCCCGGAATATGCTGTTGTACCACTTCGCCTTGCAGCAAAAGGGTTAGGCTAAACTCTACTTGACTTTCTTCCAGTTTCTTTTCTAACCCTGCCATGTAAAGCATGAACAGTATTGGGCTCAAAGGGCATTCTTGTTTCAGTCCCCAATGGATGTTGACCTGCTGGGCGCATTTTTGTCCTTCCCAAGTAAGGTACACTCTATTGTCTTTATAGATTGCTATAAGGAACTGTACTAACTCGTCATCTAATCCCTGGAGTTTCAGCGTTCTCCACAGCCGTTCTCTGTTTATGTTGTCATATGCCCCTTTAAAGTCCAAGAAGGTAATCCATAGTAGTCTATTCTGTGTTTTCGCAATTTCAATGCATTGCGTTATCACGAACACTGTCATCCAGTCGCCTGTCTTGTCTAAATGCATTCTGCAGTTCGCCAAGTATTTATTTTCTTCCATACATGCTTGAATTTCTGATTTTATCGCCTGCATTACGAATCTATACACCACTGACGTTACTGTGAGTGGTCTGTACAAATCAATACTGGCTTTGTCTCCTATGCCTTTATATAATAAATTCATCCTACTTTCTAACCAGTCCTGTGGTATTTGTTTGGTTTCTATCACCTTATCTATTGCTCTCATAAATGATTCCTTACTTTTCTTTTAGGTCCAAGCAGGTTTATCAGTTGCATTGGTATTCCGTCCGGGCCCACTGCTGTCTGTGGGGAAACCTTTTGCTCTGCTTTTTTCTAGTCAAGGTTGCTCAAACTTATTTCCCTTACCGCAGCCTTCTGTGGCGCTGATGTTATTGGTGCTGGTTTCCCTACCACTATTGTCCTAAACTTCTCACTAATCACTCGATGAATATGCGCCAACGCGTGCTCTCCTTCTACATGTTCCCCCTCCTCATCAATCAGGAATTTTTGATGGTTATCGTTTTTTGAGCTTAGTTATTTTACATGGTTCCAAAACTTCTTGGATGCGCTTTTGTCCTTCTTCCGTATTTCTGCCATCTATTGTTCGCTTTTCTGCTTGATCTTTGCTTGCACCATTTTCTGCACTTCTAGTTTTTTCCCACGGTAGATATCCCATTTCTCCTTCACTACCTCCGGTTCATACCAGTTCTTTTTGCTTCTTTATGTTCTCTCGACGCCTTTCTTCGCTGGTCAATAGCCTCTTTTATTTCCTTATTCCACCAGCTTCTCGGCTTTCTCTTCCCTTTCCATCGGTTTTGTTGCTTTGCTTCATTCATCTTACCCTTCATGAACGCAATAATTTCGTCGTAATCCCAATTTTTGCCTGGGTATTTATTGATTTCATCTTCCAATCCATCCGCGATGATCTTTAAGTGCTCATTATTCAAAGTGCCCTCCCGTCGTCGAAAAAGAGCTTTTCTGCAGAGCATTTTCCCGTAGCGTCGGCATCAGTAAAGCATAGAAGGGTTCCATTTAAAAGATGTCGGCCGTTACTAGAATGCATACTTAACGTGGCCTAGGTGCCTATTTCTTTAAGCACGCTGCGTCGTTTTACAGATCATGGTAGATCGGGGTGCAATGTAATGTAGAAGCGTTCGCGTGCTCGTCACAGCCTGTGTTACTAATCAGCTTATGTAAGCACCACTGCGCCGCTTCTGTTATGAACAGCCACTTTTAACCCGCGTCCAGGCACGAAACTGTCAAAAATGCATAGTGGTAACGAAGGATACCAGAAGCGGTATGAAAAAAAACAATAAAGGATCCATTGATCGATCTTTCGAAGCAGGGACGCCAACTGGGCGATGGCAACGCCAATGCTCCCGGATCGGCTTTACGTTCCCCTCTTCGCCCTCGCAAGGTAACTCGTCAGAAATTGATGCTACAAATTTTGTGCACATAGACAACCTACTGCTCACGCCGTATCACTGGTAGTTGGTGCGTTGAGAATGAAGCAGCACTGCTCCAAAACACTCTCTCCACGTCTAACACTTAAATGTGGATGAAATCTACAACTTTTTTTCTGGCTCGGCCTAGACCTACATGGAAAAAGGTGGGTGAGATTTGACAATAATGCTAAACGCTTTACCTCTGGTTATCATGGCAGGAGAGCGACGTTAAAGTCAAAAGAAGTTTTTAAGGAGCCAGTTTCTGTACGATAGGGCAACGACTTCAATATGCAAGTGTTATAACTGTGCTACGGAGGAACGTTTGCCTCAGTACTAGAAAATTATTCCTGCTATGACCCCGAAATAGTGGTCTGCACGTGATAGCAGTGCCACATTCGTTGAGACAAAAATATTCTGTTTTTTTGTGCTTTCTGATATAAAAAACAGGTTATTTTGAATTATCGCGACATTTACTGTGCAGGAATCATCTTCTTATTACTCAAATGCAGAGTATCTACCTGCCCTGGTGGCATACACACGTTTATTAACTCAACGCTTAAGTTTCTAATAAAGGTTAAGACTGTTTCCTGAAGCGTTGCGCATGTTTTCGCGTATCAGTCTTCTACTGAGTGCTCATACAATGAATCTCTAACCGCTAATTGTTTATGTATTGGTTGAGAAAAAAACAAGGTATATTATCGTGTTTGTTGCACTGGAGAAGCCGGTTTCAAGATTCGCGATGTACCTAAGAGCTGCACGTCGGTAGAGAGGACGTGCTGATCTTAAATTTCGCCCCGGCAGCCAAAAATGTGGGCATTTTGCATGTCCCGTTCATAAGAAACGGCAATCATTGCGGTGGTAAAGTGGACGGGTAACGTCGTGCACTGAACAAAACGCACTACTGATGTAGTTGGGACGGGTAGAGAATTGGATAAAAGAGCAATTTACACAGGCTTTCGCGCACGGACATTCACAAAACGTAAACACACACTTCCATCCCGCGACGCACACTCTTTATCCATCGTGTTCCCTCGCCATGCTAAACCTTGCCATGTATTCTTTAATAGAGTTGGGAGCAGATAAAAGTGCGTTTACCTACGCTAAAATTGCATCCATTCAAGCGTAATACATTCAAAGAACCAAATTACAAACGCAGAACGAATCCATGACAGCAGTTTTCGAGCACTAGGTAAACGCATCCACCAACGATCTAAATGTATACGGATATGTGGTTTATAAGATAAAAGAATGCTATTGCACTCCTTCTCCATGATCGATGCATGAATTGTCTTCTCTAAAACTGTTGCTATTTTGGGATTTTCTAGTGACCGTTTACCGCAATTGTAGCCACATTGCCGCACGTGCCTTGTGTCCATAGATGTTATCAGGGCTTTATGGTCGACGAACCGGTCTATGGGGAAATGCACGGGTCTTTCAACAGAACGCCATCAGTCTCACTAAGAAAGCTTTTGCTTTAGTAATGCAGCATCTACGTTAAGGTTTACGGTCGTTCTTACGCCCTGTAAGTAGAGAAAGAAACATCGCTAGAAGTGCTTTTCAGAGCACGAAAAATAAAGGTGACAAAAACTGTCCCCACAGGCATAAGGAAGCGCAAATATGGCGACAGGTTTAGCAAGGTTTGAAACCAAGCGGTTCAATGAAATCAAGAGTCATATGAATGCTTTTTTTCTTTTTAATACAAGATCCGGGGCAATAGTTGAGGCGCAACCAGAGTCATCAGAGAACAATAGCCGTCACATAAATAATAGAGTGTTGACAATCATATGCGGCTAAGTAAAGACAAGGAATGGCTGCTGTTTGACATTTGTAAAACTAGTTAAAACACGTGTAAGCAGAGACTTCGCACTCAGTGTTTCGTAAAAGTGTTGTTTTGGGGGAGATTTTGCAGCCTGTTTTCTAGCGATGTATACTGGACGATAGGGTTCATCTTTTCGCTTACACTGAATTGTACGCGAATATACTCAACCTACGCCCAATGAACTGTGAGACTCAGGAACCTGGAGCCGACGAAGCGCCAATAAAAGCGTCGCCTAGTCACGGGACAGCGCAGCCGATAGGCTTGGAGGAAGTGCAGCGATAAGAAAGGAAGGGTCAACTTCGCGCTGGCAGCTCAAGGTTCGTTGTACCGCAACACATGTCCTTGGAAGATTTAGCATAGGAGAGCCTCTGCTTTGGGCAAGGTACCTACCTCAGCTCTATTGCAGATATTGAGTGTGTTATACAGACCATAAACATGAAAAAATGCCCATTTACACCATTGGACTCGGATCCACGGGATTCAGATGCGCTGAAAAAAGGAGAAATGTGCATACCTGGTTCAGTAGAAAACTTTCCGAAACAGCAGAAGGACTACAAACTCTAGTACTATCATATATATACCACTAATTTAGAAGAAAGTGTGGCTAGGCGTGTCAGTTACGCTCGAAGAATATGTTAACTACCGCAAATAAACAACTGGAAGTGCAACGCCTGTCCGTGTCTTTTTTCTGTTGTGTCATTTTTTTGCAGCACTTATTATGTTCGTAGACAACTACTTAGAAAACTATCATGTTCGTAGACAACCGGAAATAGCCTTGAAGCACGTGTGGTCTTGTCGCGCTGCGTCCTGGTTTGCAGAGTGCATGCTTTAAGAAGTACTTTGGGATTGAGAATGCGGTAAGTCATGCTTGCGTTTTAGGCGTTTACTTAGTCTTTTTTTATGTGGGAGGGGTGAAGACTCGCTGTACCAAGCGGTGTCTCATTGAGTGAACAGTGTCCCAGGGCCAGATTTCTTTCATTGACAAACGGCAATGACATTGTTAAGCTCGCTAGAGAATTGATAATGAAAAGCTCGTTAGAGGTTTTGTCAAGCTCGCTATCGTTTATTTCCGACGCCGAATTTCCGGGATTTTATTTGTTTGGTTATTCCCGCTCCTTAAACTGGACATATACATATAAACAAAAATATCTGCTGTCATTATGAATCCTAGAGCTCCTTCATTTATGTGAAATCTCCATATTCTTGGCCTGATGCTCCTCGAAATGTTCTGCTGCATGACGACACAGGTGTTCGAATAGCAGCGTTCAAGTTTACTTTAACCAAAAAAGGGTTCATAATAAGGCCCAGAGTAGCACAGGTGCTAATTAAAAATCCCACGAGTAACGTGTTTTTTTCTACCTACGTTACGCTCTGTTTTTATCTTAGCCTTTAGATTTCCGCAAGTTATTGGTGACGTTTACCAACGCCCACACTTCCCCTTAGAATGCGTCTATGTCGAAAGGATTCCGGTTTACTCGTTTCGTTAACAAATTACTGTGAATTTGCTTTTAATGCAAAACCAATTAATAAAGGTACCACACTATTCTAGTGCGACATTCGATCGTCACTAAAAATTCAGAATACCGAATCAGCTGTTCGTTGCTAATCAGCCATAACTGCCCCAAACATGCCTACGGGCGCACACAATTCACCCTTTTACAGTAATTGATTTCAGGCAACCATGCTTAGCCTTTTTTTCCACGTTCACTTTACTGGGAACTAAAAATGGCTCGGGCTAAGAGCGATATTTTATGCTGTTTGTGCGAGCAAGGATCCATCGATCAGTTATGCATGTCACGTGCTGTGGGAAGAAACTCGAGACAATGGCAAAAAGGAACTATAAATAAGCAGAGCAGATGAAAGCACGATAAAATGCAACACGGAAATGGCGTGCAGAATGCCATGAATGCTCCGGTACTTTCCATTTTAAAGCTTGCGCCCTGACTTCGCTACGGTGTGCAAGCCTATACGGAGTGCCGAATCGTGTTCATCCGGGCCGACGCTGCGAAAAGTTAAGAACATACCTCTTCAAAAACCACTGGCATGCGAATCAGTTCAGTGGTGTTGAAAAAAGAATGAATCTTCAGCAGCTTGAAGTAAAGTAACCATAAAATTTTCATCAGGATTTTCGGCTAGGACTGGCTTGGTAGATTCAGCGGCTCAAAGAGGGTTTGAAGTGCTGGTATTAGACACGCTTCAGTTCCAGTGGGATTTTCCTTACAACTGTGCTTTTTCGGGTTCCCTAGTCCTGAGGTTTAAATCGTAGAGCCTTGCGAGTTGTAACGCTGGGTATCAACAGTTTACGTTGTCTCTGTTTGTTACCATTCGAATACTACATCTTCATTGTTCTTATTTATGTTACCACCAAGGGTTATCCTTTTCTGTGTTTGTTTGCTCGCTCTGCTTTTGTATCAAGCCAAAAAGAGTACACCTTCTCCTCTGAGAAAGTATACGGCTAATCTAGGTTTTCTAAATTTGTTGGCGTTAGACTTCGGTAACAGCTTTTCTACCACCTTGGTCGCGCGTTTTTAGGACCGTGGAAACAAAACATATGGGGTATATCGACAAATTTTCATTAAAGTAATGCAGATTTCTTTTGCTTAGTAAATAAAGAGGTTTGGGTGTCGCTGCTAGAATTGCTCAACTGAAGTAAGAAGTCAGAGGACGATACATTTATCACTAGCTAGGAGTGTGCATTTCATGAACAGTGTCGTGTTCCTTGTGAATACAAGGTTTCTTGTGACGGGCTACAATCAGGCCTACAATTGCAGTATAGAACGAGACTGTGTTAAGGTGAAGAATTTATAGTAGCGCACAGTCATTTCCAAGGGCGAGCTTCTGAATTTTGCAAAACGTTCCTACTTCAGGAACTCATAAATGTCAGCTTCACGTCTTATATTTTGATATAGTGTAAATGCGCTTCCCTGTATTTAGGTATTCGGCTTTTGTTTCCCCTTAGCACTGCTTCTGAAGATAAACGTGGGCCAACGCAAACGTAATTGTGTGCCGTACACGCAGGGATGGTGCTATCACTAAGCATACGCCTGGGGGATCGGCGGGGCCCTTATTCATGGGGTTCTATGATGATTTTATTGGTCTGACGGAAACCACCCAGCGGAATATAGTTTAATGGATGCCGCGGGGGATGTCTTTACGATGCAATTTTCTCAGAACCAGATATAAAACAATTTTTTTTGTGGAAGAAAATCTAAACGAAACTTTTGGTCCGCACGGCCCTGGCTTAGCGGCAAATCCCATGTTCTTTGTTCTTGGTGTGGTAGTCACAAACAAGCAGCGGCCATCTCTGAGATCCTATTACTGCCCTCGCTCCAAAAGCTGCATGTTTACAAGTCCGCAGAGTGTGCTACCATTTTTATTTGTGGTGTACACTTCCAACCACATAACAAAACAAAAATAACCACGAGAAAGAACTCAGGAAGCACCTTCGCTTGGATGGTCAGTTTATGGCAGAAAGTTGTCGGCTATGCCCCGCGCACTCCATTTATTAAGGTAAAAAAGCCAGTAAGCTTCAACGGCTGCTGAATCTTTTTTCAAGGCCAAGCTTTGCTGCCATGGGTTGGAGAAACTTTGTGGTCGAAAATACCTATGGTACGCTGAATTCTTCACGGGTTATGACCCTAACGATGCGGGATTCCACGTATACGCGGCACACGCAGTTGTTGCTTGCACTACAACTATTTAATCAAGTGCAGCGTGCAATTTGAACCAAATCACCGTTTTTGATCTTCCTTGGCCCGCGGTGCAGTAGCTTTATTTAAAGGTAGATATTTTCTTTTTCAGATTCGTCACGTAATGTTTTTCGGTTTGAATAAAATACTCAAATTTCTGCATAAATCAAGGACTTACTTTTCGCCATGGCAACACGCGATCGGCTTTGTAGATAATGACCTGCTCGTTAGCTGCGATCCCGCTGCTCTAAGTTATTTTCGCTTGTTTGTTATATTTATAAATCTTTTCGCTGCCACTACGCCGGCTCGTGCTGATTTGATTTTTATCTGTGAAGTTTGTTGTTATGTCTCTGCCTTTCTTCTGCTGTCTGCGTGCCTGGTAGCCCTGTCGTAGTTGTTGGTTCATCCTTCATTCTTGACGCTTCACTAAATTTTGAAAATTCACTAGGTGGTAGCGTATGCTTGCAGTGGGCTGATGGCGTGTTTATTCCGAGAACGGCCTTTTTTGTGCCGCACTTCTAAAGAGCGGATCGTGGTATGCGAAGGGTAATTGTTAAATAAAGCGAGGCAAGACCACCAGCAGCACGCACGAGGAACTTTTTAACGAGTTTTCCGTAGCTTTTGCACGCAAGTAATGGTTGAAAAAGATGTGCCCAATATAACTGTGGGATAATAGGAGTCCCTCACCGGGGTGGGCTGTAATACACTGATTCGCTTTTTATAGGGCTTGTAAACCATCTCGACGGTGGTTAACATTCAGGGATGCCTTGAGTTCTTGGGCGCGCTCCTTTGGGGCGGCCGTTATTTCACCGGTCCGCATGACAAGCATAACATGGGCCACAAGGACAAATTCATTCAATCTAGCACTCATGCGCAAGCCCCGAATGCCGGAGCTTTTGCAGGTGAGCATTCCCGGACAGATAGATAACTTTTAGTATCATTGTTTATTTTCCCTGTTGCGGTGGTAGTAACGTTTATCATAAGCTTCGAAGAGGTCGTCTTATTTTCCCAGGAGAGTTGTGGATGTAAAGTCATCCTCAGCATTGTAGACTTTCACCAGCTCTTCGTCATTGATTCACGGCAGCGGTGACAAGATGTGCAAGTCGTCTCGGGAAGGAGTGGCACACTCGTAGCCGTGTCTCCAATTATTCTTAATGGTTTCTAGCTAGTGTGCGGCCATTTGAACCTCTCCCCTGCAGGGTGCCTTTTTATCATTAGCCCTGGAGTATTTCTTTTCCGTGTACGGTAGCGCTTGATGGCAGCGCTGTTTTTCTTGCCGAAGCTTCTTTGCGAGCCGGGGACTCGGCGCTTGCTCCCGAGGGCTGGACATTTTCTTGCTCCTCGGGGTTTCCCCATTTCGGTTTGTCGCTTAAGCCACTGCCCGTGGCAAGATTCTCCACGGAGACTGTGAGGGACGCGCTTATAAGCGCTCGGACTTTTCATGGTATTTTCTCCTGTAAGGGAAAACTTACGGCCAGTAACAACAGCTGTAGTGTTAAAAAATATTCTCCCTTTTTTGTGGAGTTTCCATAGCGTTATGGGAGGGGTAATTGACAATTTCAAAACTAGAGGCAAGCGTAGTGCTACGGGGGGACTTCTGATGTGGCAAACAAAGATGGTTAAAACGCCAAGCTTTCCAACTTGCAACACAGGTCAACCCCAAGTTATCATTTGTGATTTCGCGTTCTTCCAAACGATATTTTGCTTAATACGAGAGGTTCATTCGTGGATCAAAGACATCCCAATGGTATTTCATGGGGTGTGTGCTTGATATTCTCTTTGTGAAGCACGTTGTTTAAAGTTGGCTCTCCCGCAGTGTGTGTACTTGCATGTCAACGCCATCAATAAGGCATAGAAAGCTTCGCTTTAAAAATGGTCACCAAACAAAAGAACTATAATACATATGGGACTGATTGCGAACACAAAATACAAACCTAGATTTTCTCTTTTCATACAACTCTGTTTCTCATCTATATTGATGAACGTGTTCCTGAGTACAACAACGCTGCGGCTGAAGGCTATCCCAGGAGCTGTGTGATATGCAGCGGCAGTAACGTTATCATCCTCACCATAAACAGCCTTTTTAGGTCAACTGCAGTACGACGGCATCTCCATTTACCTCCAACCGCTCCTGGCCTGCGCTGCTCGAGTCCATTCTTTACCCCCAAATTTCCGTCTTTCTTCCCGCAATTGCATTACTGGTAATGAAAACAATTTTAACCTCCCAACTTGTTTCCTTTGCCGTGGGTAGGATGTCGGGAAAAATGTGGAACCCATAATTTCGTGGGAGGACAGCAGGACACCGCTTAGCGGCATGGGCCTGCTGGGTGCCACGCAGGCTTGGAGCCCAACAAGATTGTAGACCACAAGGATCCGACGGCCTGGTAGCGTGAGAGGTTTCTAGCCCAGCAGACCTACAGCCCAGCAGGCATTCAGACCGGGAGGCCATCAGAGCAGCCAGGTCTGAAAATACGGGCTTGTCTTGACCATGAGGCTGATGGAATGTTTGTGTGACAACTACTAGTTGCTTACATGACTAATAATTTATGGTATTTTCAATATCCTTTTTAGCTCGTGTGTTCTACAAAAAAGTACTTCAAGTCAAGTCGAGATGACAACTGCGTAAAGCCAGTTTCGGAAATCATGTATCCTCCAAGCATTGCAGCCCCCTAGAGGCTTCAATCCGCTTTTTGACGGCTCGCATGGACGCTAGCGCCAGTGTCCCCTCTAGGGTATATTAGATTGAAATTCTATGGGCATTGCAGACGAACTTCTGATACCGCGAGTTTGGTAGCCGAAGACAAAGCCTTCAGCCATGGGACAGCCTATATCCGGTATTGTGACATATGTTGAACAGCACCCTTTGTGGATAAAGTTAAAAACATCACCACGACAATGCCGCACTTTCCGTTGACCTTGAGCGATTGAATGTAACGAGCACTTGCTGTACCGGCTCTCTTCTAACTCTGCCTCGATGGCTAGGTAACTCTGTCGAGTCACAGTTCTCAACAAATAAATGCTGATCCCCTTTGCTCTTATTACGCCTAGCGTCACTCAGCGCATGTCACTGGATATTACTATATTGAGTATACCAGACGATTCTCATTACTTTGTCTTCTTGAATTTTTTCAGGTCCGCAGCGGTGGAAGCCGCGGAATAGGCGGACCGCAGGTGATTTTCTAAGTTATCAATTGGTACCGAAATATGATGCTTTGAGGAACTTGACCCTGGAAACCTAAAAGTTTGGTCAACCAAAAATAAAGAAAATCTTAGAAGTTTCACTTGCCTGCTACTAATCAGCCCGAGAACAATGTCAGGCTCAGGATGACTTAGCGATAGTGTTAGTAATGACTGCTTATATTTAAACAATGAGAGAACCATAGCTTATCGCACTTACGATGAGGTGAACATGATTCTCGCTGAGGAAAGTTACGACGCAGACCAATTAGGTTGTTTACAAAACGAAATTGGATACACAGGAGTTGTGACATGAAACACAAGACTCAAGTCCCGTACGGGTACGTGTTTACTCAGAGGGACGTTTTTAATTTCACGCTTGTGTGCATCGCCTGGAATATAACCATTTAGTTCGGAAGGTTAGCTGACATTCTTTGATGATAAAACAGCGAGCCGAGTTATGTGAGACGTTAAGTCATATTCTTGTCAGAATTTTGAAACAGCCTCACGGGTCAATAAAGTGTCTCTTAGCCGAAACTACAAGTACAAAATATGCAACAGTGCAATATGCAACAAAATATTGAACCTAAGGCTGACAGAATGGGTCCCCACTAGTTCATTACTTGAAAAGGGTGCACGGCGCACGAGTGCATTTTCTGTCGGAACTGAACTCGACAACTCGTCATCCTTAAACGACGCTGCTACCAGTAAGAAACAGCACACCAACATGGCTTGGGTGCGTTGTTTTGGCAGAAGATCGGAATTTTTTAGACATAATGCCGCGCTATTTCGCCATGGCATTTGTATCAAGGAGTCATAAGAAAAAGCGTAGCTATTCTTGGGGTGAAATTGTTACGAAGAGTGCGGGAATTTCGGAACGGCACATTCATTCAGGGTCTTGCTGTTACGAATAGAGCACGAGACTTAAAATCAGACTCGCTGTCCCGCGCAGAAGCACATCGGAGAACAGCCTTTTAAATTTAGGTGGTAATTTTAAAGAAGTTAAGAACCTGAAGGAAAGTTTGACATCCACCTGAATGCAGCCAAACGGCTACAAAGGAAAGCTATACAGCTGCATTCAGGGGGATGTCAAACTTTCCTTCACAGAAACTTACTCCACCTTGGGGATTTCCCCTAAATCTGGTCGATTAAGCCAATAACCTATTGAGGGAGATTGTCCTTGTTCATTTCTAATGGTTTTTTTGCCCGCACTGTACTAGAATTGTACTGAATATAAGAGCATTGAATTTATCGTGTGGAGTGCTGCCATAAAATAGTGCTGCAAGTAATGCATCCGCCTTACTTCCATACCGTAGCGCATTAATCACGAAGCCTTTGACATCGACACCAAAAGCACTGACTGGGAATGTGTTAATTAAACCAACCTTTCATTATTAGGGTTGCTAATTTAGGGGGCAGTTAACGCACTGCTCCACATGAGAAACATTACACTGGCCAGGAAAATTCAGGAAAGCTTGCGCTCATGCGCCAGCCTTTAATTATAGAGTTGTTGTATGTAAGCATTGCCGGCCACATAATTAGGCTTGATACTAGCATTGTTTATTGCAATGTTGAGGTGCTAGTATAATCGCCATCAGAAGCATCGATGAGGTCGTCGTATTTTCCCCGGCGAGTGGTGGATGCGAAGTGATCCTGAGCATTGTAGACTTCCAGCAGCTCTTCGTCATCGACTCGAGGCAACCGTGTTGGGATCTGCAGGTCGTCTCGGGAAGGAGGGGCACACTCGTAGCCATGTATTAACTTATCTATAATGGCTTCAAGAGCGTGTGGCGGCCATGGTGACCTCTCCTATGCAGGGTGTCTTTTTACCTTTGACATTAGCGCTGGAGTATTTCGTTCCCGTGAGTGGCAGCGCTTGACGAGACCACTGTGTTTTTTTTGGGGAAAAGCTACTGTAGTAGCCGGAGACTCCGAGGTCACCGCGAGTTACGCGCTCCCGAGAGCTGGGCATTTTCTCCTACCTGTGGCTTTTTTTGTCATTGCGTTTTTTTTCTCGGCTGTCGTGGTGATGCACGGCCTCTCAAGCGCCCAGCATTTTCTTGGTATTTCTTCTTGCAACGGCGGACTTACGGCCAGTAACCAGAGCTGTGGTGTTGATAAACGATTTCGTTTTTTTCGGGTATTGCTATCGTATTACGGCCCGGGTCATTGACAATGTGCACAGTAGAGGCAAACATGATGCTATGGCTCGAATTCTGATGTGGAAATGATCAACTTCCCATCTTAAGAAAAAGGTGGTTAACATGGTGAGCTTTTCCCCATGCAACCCAATTAAACAGAAGTTACCATAGCCAAAATTTCTGTGCTGCCAAACTATATTTTGCAGATTACGATACGCCAATTAGGTGTGGACCGACATTTCACTGTTATTTTATGTCGTATGTTCTATCTACGATTTGTGAAACACGTTGTTGAAAGTTGGCTTTCCTGCAGTGTGTCTACTTGCATGTTAACGCCATTAGTCAAGCATAAAAAGTTTCGCTTTACAAATGACTGCGCAAAGCAGGAAATATTATATATGGGACTGTTTTTCTCCGCAAAATTTTCACTTAGCTCTTTTCTTCTCCTTTTATACCGCTGTGTTCCCCTTCTGTATTGGAGAACGTGTTCCTGAGGCCGAGGTTGAAGGCTATGCCGGGAGCTGGGTGATATTCAGCGCAAGGAACATCATCATCGTCCTCATCAGCAGCCTTTTTAGCTCCACTGCTGGACGACGGCATCCCCATTTACCTCCAACTGCTCCTTCTCTGCGCTGCTCGAAACCATTATTTACCCCCCCCAACTTCTGTCTCTCTTGTTGCCGTTCAGTTATGGTGAATAAAAAAAAATTCCGCCTCTATACTTGTTTTTTTGCGGTGATTAGGGGATTTGGAGAGCATGTCGAACACATAATTTCCTGGGAAGCCAGTAGGCGACCAGTAGGAGCGCGACACGAGCCAGCTGGATGCCCAGCAGGCCTTCAGCCTAGAATGCCATCAGACCGGGAGGCCCTAGGACCAGCAAGGTCTGAAATTACGGGTTCTTTGGACCATTATGTTGAGGAAATGTTTGTGTGAGAAGTGCGTAACTTGTTTACATGGCTAATAATTTGTAATCTCTTCAGTATCATTTATACCACTCGTGTTCCAAGCGTGAACTTCAAATGAAGTCAAGATGACAACTGGGTTAAGCCAATTTCGAAAATGACGTATCCTCCAGGCATTGCAGCCCCCTAGAGGCTCGTATCCGCTCTTCGACGGCTCGTATGAACGCTACCGCCAGTGTCCTCTTCAGGGTATATTTGTAATTCTATGGGCATGGCGGACCAATTCCTGATACCTAGCGTTTGGTAGCCGAAGACAAAGCCCATAGCCATTGGACAGCTTATATCCGGCATTGTGACATATGTTGAACAGCATCCTTTGTGGATAAAGTTAAAAATGTCGCACTTTCTGTTGGCCTTGAATGATTGAATGGAACGAGCACGTACTGTACCGGCTCCCTTCTAACTCTGCCTCGATGGCGAAGTAACGCTTTCGCGTCTCGGATCTGGAATTATAAAAGTTGCTCTCCTTTAAAATTTTAAACCTAGCGTCGCTCAGTGCACGTCATTGGATAGTGTTATATTGAGTATAGCACATGATTCTCATTTGTCAGTCCTTTTATTTTCAAGGGGAGAAGGGGTGGATGAGGCGGACGAAAGGAAATTTCCTATGCTGCCAATAGGAACGAAAGTCTACTTAATTAAGGATCTTTGCCCTCGAAACATAAAACGTTTAGTAAACTATGATCTAAAAAAACTGTCACAAGTTTTATTTACCTGCTACTAATTAGCGCGAGAAAAATGTCAGCCTCAGAAAGCCTAACAAGGTAATAGTGTTTGTAATCGCTTGTTATAATTAAACAGCGAGCGAAGCAGAGCTTAACACTCTTAGGGTAAGGCGAACGTGACTCCAGTGGAATAAAATTACGAGGCAGACTAATTAGGGTGTTTATAAAAATAAATTCCATGCAGAGTAGTTGTAACATGAGACACAAGCCTCAAGGGCCACACGAGTAAGTGTTTACGCAGAAGGACGCTGTTGAATGCGGGCTTTCTTTACATCACCTTCAATATTACTGTTTAGTTCGGAGGGTTAGCTGACATATTATGAAGACAAAACAGCGCGCCCAGTTATGTGAGTCGTTAGGGCATAATTTTGTTGTAAGAATTTTGAAAAAGCCTCACGGGTCATTGAAGTGTCTCTTTTGCCGAAACCACAAGTACAAAATATGCAGCAGTGGAGTGGATAACCAAAGACGTGCCCTGGATCTGAGGGAGCTAACCTAATGCTGACAGCATGTGTCCGACCTCGCTGATCCCTTGAGAAGGGTGCATGGCACGCAAGTGTGCTTTCTGGGCCAAGTGAACTCGACAACCCTTCACCCTTCAACGACGCTGCTACCAGCAACTATGCTGGGGTGCGTTGTTTTTGAAGAACAGAGGCCTTTTTTTCTAAACACAATGTTACGCTATTTCCCGAATGCATAAAGTTGAAAACTTAAAGTTTAAACCCGAATCCCATCTACTAGTAAGCTTACCTATTCGTGGGGTGAAAATGATACAAAGTGTTTGGAGAAATTTGGAACGGCATAATCATTCAGGGCATCGCCGTTGCGAATGCCGCTTTAGGCTTAAAATCAGGTGCGCAATCGCGCCCACAAGTGAGCTGGAAAACAGCCCTTTCACTTTAGACGGTAATTCTAAGCAGCTAACGAACCCATAGAGGAATATACTCTGGTCGCCGTTTGAAGTTGAGGTAACTCAAAGTAAAATATGTGTTCTGGCCAAGTAAACAGCACTTAACCCACGGAAGTGACCAGCATAACTGTTTAGGCACCTCTACGTGCAAACCGGGAACACACAGTAGCTGAGAAAGGCTAGATATCTAATGATGAAATATCTGGACGTCTGTGGCTAATCAAATGCAGCCAGGAAATCAAACACGAGGAAAATCGGATTGAAAATAATAAATAAACAAAAACCTGAAACTAGTATCACCCACAGTGAAACCTACTGTGGATGAAATTTGACCCTATTACATTATAACATATCTTTTACACAGAAGCCAGTATTACCCCCCTGAAAACAGGCAGGACTGAGCGGATGCAATTGTTGTTGTCTCTCATCGATAATAGAGTATATGTATGTGCGATTGTCTTTCGATTTTTTAAATTAACGGTGCAAATGCAGATTGGACGTAAATAGTGAAACTTCCAGTTTTTATTGGTGTTTCGCCGCTCCTAAGGGTTTTCCTAAAAATACATCTGGCTCATCTCCGATGTAAGGTAATGTGATCAGTGCTTCAGGTAAATGTAGTTCTAGAGCACGTATTGATGCTTCTAATGCGGTATTCACATAACAAAAATTAAGAAAACGCAGCGTATGCCTTGCGTCAAACCGGGCGAGATGTTGAACAAGATAAGACTACGCATTATGTCCCGTCTGCAATCATGTTCCGCGCAGAATTGTCACACGAAGGCGCATTCCGACGCGGGTGTATACCGAAGAATGCAAACCTAGAGAGCGACATAATGACGCCATCGTTTACGCTATTTCCTGCTACACGCTATCCCGCGCCCACCCCGTCACTGTGTGGGCGAATAGACATTTAATGTGTGTCTTTTTTCTTAGCTGGTGCCAATTTATTTTTTGCTCTTTTGAAACTGATTGCAAAGAAAAATTGTGTGCGGCTTTTGGGTGTGAAAGACCTAGCCAGGGTGCAATCATTGTCCGCCTCGGTAAATGTCATACTTAAAACCTACTGAGAATCTGTTGCTTTCTTTAGCTTCCGTAATCCGTTACATTCTAGCATGTGCGGTTAGTACCTTTGGTGCTGATGTCGTCAAAAAAGTGAATCCAGCTTTTATCAAACAAAGGTTGAGCCTTTGAAGAAAAGTTTCAAATTTTCCATTGCGGAAAACATCTTTGACAAGAGGCTGTAATGTTAAAATCGTTGTCCCACTTGTTACCTCGGCTAATTCCAAACCACTTGTGAGAAATACAACGTTCGGTTAAGTGAGAATTCAAATGTTCTTTGCGTGGATTCTTCTTTAAAGCTGTTACCAAGCAAACACAGTTTCTGCAATAATCGACAAAAATGTTTTATCCGCTAATTGCAAGTTAATGTTTTATATTATTTATCGTTCTAAGGTTTCTTCCGTGAGAACATCTTAATCACCATTCCACCGCAATCGGTTCTGCATGAATGCGACAAGGCATTGCTTATTGGGAAAATATCTTCTGAAGCAAGAAGGTTCTGTTGCAAGCGTGATTTCAGTTGCTCAAAAAAAGTTAGGAACATCGACGCTGCCTTTGTTATTGAAGCCTCGTTTTACAAACTGAGACACACCTACTAAATATTCAGTGGTTGCTGCACTGCCCAAGCAGAAACAATGTCTCAGCTGAAAACGGTGGCAATGAAGAGCGTGGAGTCATTGTCTTTTAAAAAGGCCATAGAAGGCACATTTTCTCAATTGCTTGCCCGGAAAGAAAAAAAATTCGTTAGAAACAAAGAACAACCATATGCTGTCTGTCAGAAGAACTAATTTACTGCCGCGTTGCTGCAGGCCAAGAGAATTCAAACGTCATAGATCATAATGAATGCTTTCAAGCTCTGAAATGTCAGGTGCACAATGCACAAACGTCGCTCTTGCGGAATTCGCAACTGAACACATCCATCCATCCATCCATCCATTCATCCATCCATCCATCCATCCATCCATCCATCCATCCATCCATCCATCCATCTATCCATCCATCCATCCATCCATCCATCCATCCATCCATCCATCCATCCATCCATCCATCCATCCATCCATCCATCCATCCATCCATCCATCCATCCATCCATCCATCCATCCATCCATCCATCCATCCATCCATCCATCAATCAATCAATCAATCAATCAATCAATCAATCAATCAATCAATCAATCAATCAATCAATCAATCAATCAATCAATCAATCAATCCAACCCCCGAAACGGCTGTGCGGTTGGAATCTAAATAGCGCAGTGAAAAATTTACATTTCATGATGTAACCGATGGGCGCAAAAACCCTAATTTATGTAAAATCACGGAAATAGAAAAACAGCTCTACTTGAAAGCTATGCTTAAATTTGGACTTGTAAAACAAGTCATAATAGAAGGTACACTTATAGAAGGTGAGAAATACAACGTTCGGTTAAGTGAGAATTGAAATGTTCTTTGCATGGATTTTTCTTTAAAGCTTTTACCAAGCAAACACAGTTTCTGCAATAATCGACAAAAATGTTTTATCCGCTAATTGCAAGTTAATGTTTTATATTATTTATCGTTCTAAGGTTTCTTCCGTGAGAACATCTTAATCACCATTCCACCGCAATCGGTTCTGCATGGATGCGACAAGGCATTGCTTATTGGGAAAATATTTTCTGAAGCAAGAAGGTTCTGTTGCAAGCGTGATTTCAGTTGCTCAAAAAAAGTTAGGGACATCGACGCTGCCTTTGTTATTGAAGCCTCGTTTTACAAACTGAGACACACCTACTAAATATTCAGTGGTTGCTGCACTGCCCAAGCAGAAACAATGTCTCAGCTGAAAACGGTGGCAATGAAGAGCGTGGAGTCATTGTCTTTTAAAAAGGCCATAGAAGGCACATTTTCTCAATTGCTTGCCCGGAAAGAAAAAAAATTCGTTAAGAACAAAGAACAACCATATGCTGTCTGTCAGAAGAACTAATTTACTGCCGCGTTGCTGCAGGCCAAGAGAATTCAAACGTCATAGATCATAATGAATGCTTTCAAGCTCTAAAATGTCAGGTGCACAATGCACAAACGTCGCTCTTGTGGAATTCGCAACTGAACACATCCATCCATCCATCCATCCATCCATCCATCCATCCATCCATCCATCCATCCATCCATCCATCCATCCATCCATCAATCAATCAATCAATCAATCAATCAATCAATCAATCAATCAATCAATCAATCAATCAATCAATCAATCAATCAATCAATCAATCAATCAATCAATCAATTAATCCAACCCCTGAAACGGCTGTGCGGTTGGAATCTAAATAGCGCCGTGAAAAATTTACATTTCATGATGTAACCGATGAGCGCGAAAACCCTAATTTATGTAAAATCACGGAAATAGAAAAACAGCTCCACTTGAAAGCTATGCTTAAATTTGGACTTGTAAAACAAGTCATAATAGAAGGTACACTTATAGAAGGTGAGAAATACAACGTTCGGTTAAGTGAGAATTGAAATGTTCTTTGCATGGATTCTTCTTTAAAGCTTTTACCAAGCAAACACAGTTTCTGCAATATTCGACAAAAATGTTTTATCCGCTAATTGCAAGTTAATGTTTTATATTATTTATCGTTCTAAGGTTTCTTCCGTGAGAACATCTTAATCACCATTCCACCGCAATCGGTTCTGCATGGATGCGACAAGGCATTGCTTATTGGGAAAATATTTTCTGAAGCAAGAAGGTTCTGTTGCAAGCGTGATTTCAGTTGCTCAAAAAAAGTTAGGGACATCGACGCTGCCTTTGTTATTGAAGCCTCGTTTTACAAACTGAGACACACCTACTAAATATTCAGTGGTTGCTGCACTGCCCAAGCAGAAACAATGTCTCAGCTGAAAACGGTGGCAATGAAGAGCGTGGAGTCATTGTCTTTTAAAAAGGCCATAGAAGGCACATTTTCTCAATTGCTTGCCCGGAAAGAAAAAAAATTCGTTAAGAACAAAGAACAACCATATGCTGTCTGTCAGAAGAACTAATTTACTGCCGCGTTGCTGCAGGCCAAGAGAATTCAAACGTCATAGATCATAATGAATGCTTTCAAGCTCTAAAATGTCAGGTGCACAATGCACAAACGTCGCTCTTGTGGAATTCGCAACTGAACACATCCATCCATCCATCCATCCATCCATCCATCCATCCATCCATCCATCCATCCATCCATCCATCCATCCATCCATCCATCCATCCATCCATCCATCCATCCATCCATCCATCCATCCATCCATCCATCCATCCATCCATCCATCCATCCATCCATCCATCCATCCATCCATCCATCCATCAATCAATCAATCAATCAATCAATCAATCAATCAATCAATCAATCAATCAATCAATCAATCAATCAATCAATCAATTAATCCAACCCCTGAAACGGCTGTGCGGTTGGAATCTAAATAGCGCCGTGAAAAATTTACATTTCATGATGTAACCGATGAGCGCGAAAACCCTAATTTATGTAAAATCACGGAAATAGAAAAACAGCTCCACTTGAAAGCTATGCTTAAATTTGGACTTGTAAAACAAGTCATAATAGAAGGTACACTTATAGAAGGTGAGAAATACAACGTTCGGTTAAGTGAGAATTGAAATGTTCTTTGCATGGATTCTTCTTTAAAGCTTTTACCAAGCAAACACAGTTTCTGCAATAATCGACAAAAATGTTTTATCCGCTAATTGCAAGTTAATGGTTTATATTATTTATCGTTCTAAGGTTTCTTCCGTGAGAACATCTTAATCACCATTCCACCGCAATCGGTTCTGCATGGATGCGACAAGGCGTTGCTTATTGGGAAAATATTTTCTGAAGCAAGAAGGTTCTGTTGCAAGCGTGATTTCAGTTGCTCAAAAAAAGTTAGGCACATCGACGCTGCCTTTGTTATTGAAGCCTCGTTTTACAAACTGAGACACACCTACTAAATATTCAGTGGTTGCTGCACTGCCCAAGCAGAAACAATGTCTCAGCTGAAAACGGTGGCAATGAAGAGCGTGGAGTCATTGTCTTTTAAAAAGGACATAGAAGGCACATTTTCTCAATTGCTTGCCCGGAAAGAAAAAAAAATTGTTAGAAACAAAGAACAACCATATGCTGTCTGTCAGAAGAACTAATTTACTGCCGCGTTGCTGCAGGCCAAGAGAATTCAAACGTCATAGATCATAATGAATGCTTTCAAGCTCTAAAATGTCAGGTGCACAATGCTCAAACGTCGCTCTTGTGGAATTCGCAACTGAACACATCCATCCATCCATCCATCCATCCATCCATCCATCCATCCATCCATCCATCCATCCATCCATCAATCAATCAACCAATCAATCAATCAATCAACCAATCAATCAATCAATCAATCAATCAATCAATCAATCAATCAATCAATCAATCAATCAATCAATCAATCAATCAATCAATCAATCAATCAATCAATCAATCAATCAATCAATCAATCAATCAATCAATCCAACCGCCGAAACGGCTGTGCGGTTGGAATCTAAATAGCGCAGTGAAAAATTTACATTTCAAGATGTAACCGATGAGCGCAAAAACCCTAATTTATGTAAAATCACGGAAATAGAAAAACAGCTCTACTTGAAAGCTATGCTTAAATTTGGGCTTGTATAACAAGTCATAATAGAAGGTACACAAAGCGTTCTTCTTTTACAGATTTACGCGACCCAAAGGATTCATGTTATTGTAAATTCTCCTTTGTGAGGTTTCATAGAATACAAGGGCAACAAATATATTTCGCAATACAGTGCGTTACTATCGTTTACTGTGACATATTGTAAAGACAAGTTTACAAGTATTGCAAAACTTCTGCAGAGCGGCGAGATGGCTCTTTTGTTCGAAAAAAAATATAGGCGTTTTCTCTAGAAAATTGAAGCTTTGCGCTGCTGAAATCACCGTCTTGTGGCGCCATAAGATAAATCACACATTACAATAACGTTGCCGTGGTCGGAATGTTTACCTATTTCCGCGAAAAAGCAATCCCAAAGAGGCGTTACGGGGTAAAACTTGCGACATTTTATTTTGTCTTCTTTTTCATGGCCTAGGGGCCATGTACAAGTCCGGAATACGATTACAACGAAGGGTTTCGACAACTACAACGTAATTTTGGTGAGAGTAATGGCGCGGGAAATTCAAGAAAAAACTACTTTTTTTGTGCAATCTATATTTTTTTCTTGCCCAGATGCTCTGCAGAAATTTTTTTTCATTCATTGAGGCGTGCCCTAAAATGAATGTCTGGAAGCTGTACATTAAATTTGTGCTGTTGGTATAGACCGGAGCGAAATAGGCCGGGATATTTGTCGCTTCAAATGTCTTAATTTATATGCAGCGGTTGGAGAGTAAACAATTTTCAGAAAGGTTCAAAGCAAAATTAAACGATATAACTAGTACGGGTAACAATGTATAGGCGGTATTTGTTGAAATGTTTAGCTGTCAATTTCTTCGCTTGGCAACACTGGAAACGGCCACAGACATGGCCGATGCGCTACGGACACAGCGCGTCTTGGGTCACTGCGTCCGCACGCCGAAGAAAACACCGGCGTACGTCATCTGATCCGTTCCAATCCAATTCTAAACGGTTGCGTGAACAGAAATGCTAACAATCGCACTCACATTCAACTCGAGGCAATACTTTGCGTTCGGTGAGGTCGAGTTTCTAACGTGAAACACAGTCATGTGTTTCACAGTCGTGCTTAGCATGGACAAGTACCGCCATCCCGTGGAGCCCGACGTAACGAGTGACGGCGCACCATGGCCGGACTAGAGCGGCGGCGCGTGATCTGTTGATAGGGCCTTCGCAGCGGCGGCGAGAACAATGCAGCCCAGTTTCGACGTTAAGTTCCGCCACCAACGCGCGCATGCCGCTGCTCTAGCCCGGCCGTGGGCGCACTCACATGGTTGCATGGAAGAGAAGAGGGGTGCGTGATCTGCGGGCCGTGCGCACAACGTCGCCTAGCAACAGACGCTTCGCCACAGATATGGCAGCACGCACTTGGTTGCCTGCATACATTCCACGCCATTGAATACCGGCTATACATGCAGGATATCTATTATTATTTCGACTGAAGCGCCCATTTTACAGAACAACGATATCTCAAACACACGTCATAAGCGCCCCCAAAATCTACTTTTGTCGGGTTAGGCCGCGAGCTCACTGCAGTCGGAATCGATTTCTACCGCATACTGGGCTGGTGTTAGTTCTCATCAAGTTCGTGTCACTGGAAATCATTTAGGGCCCTTTAATTGCCTGTTCGTAAAGTTGTAAACTTTTTACCACAAATCACACATACGAATACTGATACCAACAAATTAGGGCTTCTTATTAAAGTTTCTTGATCTTAGTGTTTAGTCATAAGATGAACGCATATTTTTCAGTGTTGTTATAATAATCTTTTTACGTACTCTTGTGGGAGTGCAAATGTGGAGTGTGCAAATGTGCAAATGTGGGAGTGCAACAGCACTGCCAAAATACTCCGCTTGCAGACAAAAGCTAGTGATTGACAATGGGTACATTGAAAGATAAACGAATTCGTAACATAGAGTGGCTATAGAGGGCGCCACCAACAATTCAATGTGGCTGACTTGGAGGTTATTGGGCCATCACGTCGGGTACGCCTGTGTGTGCTGTAACTGCGTGTTGTGTAGCATCACCATGCGGTACGTGAGTTTGTTTAGCTTGCCATGTCTTTTGAGTTTCGTTAACCCCGTCTCATTTGGAGCTATAATGGCCCAATATGGGGGACGAAAACGATGAAACGCGTTGCTGCGTACTTGAGGGCGAGGAAGTACTCCACGTGGATCATAATGTGTGCAATAGTGTAAAAACGTGCTTTCAGTCTTCTGTCAAGGTTGGAGCACTTGGTCTGCAAACGTGGAATCCGCGATGCAAGACCTGTGAACTGTTTGAGTATTATGACGACGACACCATAACAATGGGTATAAGCGCACTGCACCCCGATAAATACTGCGTACCACACAAAGGTTGTCAGAAATGGTACTTTACTGGCACGAACAGAAAGTTTCTCGTGCATCGTCGCCCATATTACGGTGTCAACAAAACGTGTATAACAGCTTCCTTTGGCCGAGCAGGTACAACGGACGTAAACGCAACGCCGTAGAAACGGATGTACCGAAATATAACATCAGGTTGCAATACCCCTTTTGCTACATTGTTTACCTCGCGTTTTCCAAACATCAATACGGCGTGCACATCAGGGCAATACGTGTCTCGTATGTCGACCTTTAAGAAGTTAATGCCTTCGTAGATTAAGTGTGAGGCCACAGCGCTGAAGCATTACCTACTTTGCGATCACAGCTTCGCAGGCATGTTGACACGTTCCTCGTCATGGTTAGTCTCAGCCGCAGCGCAAAATTCATCTCAGTTAAGGAAAACTAGCAAATAAACACGCGTTCAACATAAACAGGGACAAAAAAATCAAGTTTACTGAATGATGTAACAAAGGTTCTTTATTTTCAGTGCCACTGCTGATACAAAGATGACAACCTTGTATGGTGCAAGCCCATTCTTGCGCTGCTACTCTCCATGTACAAGTTAGCATTATTGAGAACGGCATGCTTATGATTGTCTTCAGCATGGAGCAGAGTCTATAAAAGGAGTGTCGCAATAAATAACTGCTTTTACGTGCTGCTTTGACCAGCACAGAGTTATGAACGTCGCTTGTAAAGTGCTGGTCAAGGTTCTGACAGCTGTAAACAGTCTGTGTGCTTTACCTTGGGTGGTAATTCAAATTTTCTATCATTACTTATTTCATATAAAAATGCTTGATGAATGGTTTGTTTTTGTTCAAGGTACTTGTGCTCAATCAACATTTTTTCGAACAAATGTGTATTTCACCTGGCGCATAATAGAACAAATGGTGTGCTGTACAGGACTGGACTGCAAAACTATATCGTTGGACGTGCATCAGAATGAAGCAGGCTTAGGACAAACTGAAGAGAACGCCCATCTACCAGCCTAAGAAAGCTCTAGAACTGTGCCACGTGACGAGCCAGCCGAGATTGCGACAAAACGAGCCCGTTTTTGGGACAGGTGTGGCAGTTGTGGCGCTCTGCTTCCCCTCATAGTGCACTTGCTTTCTACGAACAAGGCTCGTGCAGCCTGGTAGACGAGTACCTGTCTGGTGAGATACCAATCCGTGAAAGTTGCAGCCTGGAGGCCATGCTCATCATTGAAAACATCTCTGCTGTAAAGCGTAGAGATAACTTTAAGGACATCAGCTTCCATAGTGTCAGATTTGACTACTCTACTCAAGATATGCAGGTGCACCATAGCGGACTCAGGTCCTCAAAAGTGAGCATTTTATTTACCCTTTGTTTTTGGGACGGTAAGCGAAGCCGCTGAAATGGGCGTAGCAACTTCAGGACAAGACAGCCCAAACAGTCAGCAAGAAAGAATGCTGAGAATTACTAGCAGCAAATGCCACACATTGTACATTTCTAAGACACGTGAAAACCGCAGTTGTGTGAACAAAATTGTGAAGTGTTCAGGCTGAACTTCAAAGGAAATGAAGTTACTCGACGCGGCAAGGAATGCGAAGAAGTGGCATTGGAGGAGTACACAGTGAATACAGGAAAGGTGTCGACACGGGGCCTTGCTGTGAATCATGTTTTGCCTTGGTTGGGGTGCAGCCCAGATGGGATTCTTTTCCACAATTGTGGGGGAAGTAAACAGTACCGGGAAAGGAAAAGAACAGAAGGTTGAAGATGTTGTGAGGAACAAAATATACCCCTCATTGTTCCAGGCAGTGAGAACTCCCTGCGACCAACACACAACAGCTATTCCCCGCTGCAGCTTGGACTTTTCCTTTTGGGCCAGGATGATGGACCTCTTGTACGTAACCAAAAAGTGCTTGCTGACGATGGCGAGTTTTCTGGCTTCTTTTCAATTATTCACATTAGGGTGGCGAAGTTTTGGCTAGTTTCGGCAATTTAACGCGACTTTACTCGTACTACCTTGCAACCCTGTGCAGGACCTACATACCTGACTTTTGAGTTCTTTTGGTGTATGGGGGACAGAGCACACATGCACACGTGCAATCGAAAAGGTACGCAAGAACCAAACTGCGTGCTGCTTGCAAGTACTTATAGGTGTGCGATTGAGAGTAGTGCGAGCGTAATGGCTCTTCTACTCCGCAAATGTACCTGTGAAATAGAGGTTGCATAACTTACCTGAATTTTGCTTCTAGAGAGAAAATAACGTTTCGTTTCTCCTCTCGACGATCCCTCTTCGTGCACTTGGTTTTGCAACAACTCCATTTCGAACCTCGGAGATATTGATGTTGTACGTGCAGTGTCAGAGGATTCAATTTTTCTAAGCGCAAGTTCAAGGGGTATGTGATAAATTTTACTGCGATTACGAGAATGGTAGCTAAACCAGCCTAGCTGTCTCGATGTTCTATGCATTTTAAAGCAAAGCTTTTTACCTCTCCCCCAAGGATTCTTTCGCGACCGTTGGTGTCAACAGAGAAGTCCCGCGAACAAATAAAAGAATTTACAACTGGCACCGCCTGGAATCAAACTTGGAACTAATAGGGCAGCAAAGCCGGAGCCTGTTGCCTTGCCGATTTAGCCACGAGCCCGTGCGGAGACAGGGAGGACAAGCGGTGCACTCACCAGACATGTCTACGGGTTTAACCTGTGCATTCGCACTGAATTACAGGCGATAGCGATTAAAGCAAGCTCACACCAACCCATGGAATCTCACTTGTAGTACGCCAGTGTGCTAAATCTTGTGGCTCCCAGTGTTCACGTAAAAAATCTCCGCTCCCCGTCGTCCGCCTTCATGCTAAACTACACCTCAAGGAACCCATTCAAATACTCCTTGATGGCCAGGCTATCACTCTAAGCCCCAGATTCAAGATCCTGGGCCTACATCTTCACGCCAACACCAAGATTGACGTATCCTTGCAGCGCCTCAAACACATCGTCAATAAAATAATACACATGATCAGACGAGTTGCCATCAAGAAGCGAGCCCTCAGGGAATCCGATAACTTTACATTAGTTAAGCCTGTGTTCTCTCGAGAATCACTTACGTCAACACCCTGTCTTCTTCTCGGCAAGGAGGACATAAAAATGATTTATAATGTGCCTGTGTTGCCTTCGACCTCGTCTGGGCACTCAGCACCTCAGCTCATTCACGTGAGCCGCCTCAAGACGTACCACCGACGGAATGTACATGCTACTGCTTCTCCTCCATAACAGGCACAGGGACGGTGCTTCTGCGGAGAAAGAGTTGTGTGACAGACTTTGGCCAGTTCCCCGAGAAACCTACAAGGAGCATACCCGCGTACCCATGAGGCCAATTTCTCCATATCTGGGTATGTGCTCCGATGGAAAGACGCTGGCAGTTGACCAACGGAATGAAGAGAAGGTAGACGAAGTCAGAGTTCTCGCTGGACTGGGTTTGCGCCATTAACCCGCCACTCTCCCGGTGACTACGGTGTCTTTTGTAAATACACCTTCTTCCTGACTACCTATCTGTGCGTTGTCACGTGACAATATAATGATTAGAAAGGTGGTTGAGCAAGCCATTGGTCTTCCCATGAGTGCGTCCACAGAGCGCCTGCTTAGCCTGGGGTGCTGAAACACGGTGGAAGAGCTGACAGAGGGCCATCTTTCTATCCAGAAGCTCCGATTGAGGAGAACTGCGGCGGGTCGCCGCATCCCTCAACAGATTGGCTGGGCAGCACAGAATGTCACTACGCTGGATGTGCTCCTGAACTTTTGGCGACAATAACTAAAGGTGCTCCGTTTGCTTAGATATATGAACCCCTCACATGAAAAGGGTCGCCGACAAGCACGGGTTCAAGCGTTCAACACCACCTTCGGTGGGGATCATGCAGTTATCTACAGAGACTCCTCCCATCATCGAGGGCAGCTGTACAGTGCTCAGCGATTGAAACGCGATAGTCGGAGCGCGTGGCTGCCGGTTCTTGTTGCGCCACAGGTGAGCGCTTGTGAAAGCGAGCTGATGCATTGTGGTATACGGTGAGGGTGATAGCGTTCGTGACGCATGCTGACTGCATCCGGCAGACAGCCCTTCAGTGTGTGGTTCTTGGCGGCGTCATAGGGGTGCTA
The DNA here is from genome assembly GCF_048455015.1 of Haemaphysalis longicornis. Classification (NCBI taxonomy): domain Eukaryota; kingdom Metazoa; phylum Arthropoda; class Arachnida; order Ixodida; family Ixodidae; genus Haemaphysalis; species Haemaphysalis longicornis. The sequence continues at coordinate 88,046,876 of NW_027526407.1, read as the reverse complement.
CATGCGATGGCTTCAAAACGCTGCGCCTGCGTGCCGCGCCGCGCCGCGCGAAGCTGGGTGAGCTGGCACCGCGCGCGTTATATAAGAAGAATTTGAATGCGCATTTATCGCGAAGTGTTATCGTGGCGCGCACGGCACACAGGCGCAGCGTTTTGAAGCCATGGCGCCATGGCATGTAGCACGCCTATGCCGCCGCCAAGAACCACACACTGAAGGGCTGTCTCCCGGATTTACTAAGCATGCGTCACGAACGCTCTCACCCTCATCGTATACCACAATGCGCCAGCTCGCTTTCACAAGCGCTCACCTGTGGTGCAACAGGCAACGGCAGCCACGCGCTCCGAGTATCGCGTTTCAATCGCTGAGCACTGTACGCTGTCATCGTGGCTACCTCCAGAACCAACCTCCTTGCTTGTGCCTCACTCAAGACCATGACAGCAGCAGTAGAGGCAGCCATCGCCTTGGCTCTCAATTAACCAGGGGTTCGTAAGGTAGTCACTGATCCCCAACAAGCCTACCGAAATTACCAGTAGGGTTTGGTATCCCAACCTGCACTGCGTGGGCTAAAATCCCAATCCCGGAATAGTTTCAATCAGCTCATCTGGACACCCGCTCACGCTTCTATGGAGGGCAACGAATACGCCCACCGAGCCTGCGCTTTTACCTCCCGTGCTATGGAGCTGCACGAGGGTAGTCACCCACCTGTCTCGTTCAGGGACATAACCCAGCATTTTCGACTTCTGAGGAGAGCATATTTCCATAGAACAACTAACTACCCTAAGACAGCTCATACAATCCGGCTTTTTCTCACACCCGACGCATCTTCACTTAATGCACGCGAATCGCTATGACGCTGAATGCAAATTTTGCTCAGGAGTAGAAGCACTCTACCACATAATCGGGGTGTGCGACTTTAGCCTTGAGCACCCTGCTCCCTTTCTGTCAACTACCGAACAAGAGCAATGGGAGGTGCTGCTGTCCAGCCCCTCTCTGCCTAACCAGCTTCAGCTGGTGGACAGAGCAGAGGTGGCGCGGACTCAATATGGGCTACAGTAAAGAAGGAACAACTCCCCTGGGCCGCACTCTGGGTCATTCAGAAATCTGTATAGAAGTCTTTACTCCTCCAGCTCCTGCTCCTCCGCCGTCTCTGCCACCGATCTCGTCGCCTCTGTCCGCGACGGCAGAGACGGAGAAGTGAGTTCGTCTAACACGGGGTTTCAGCTTTATTTTATACATAAAACGTTTCCACTGGTGTGCTAGACCAATTCAACTGAACCAACCAACCACCGTTCATGCATCATGCATTATTTTATCCTTACCAGGAATATCTCTTTAAAGTAATAGAGGGTGTGGTTAAGTGCATTTCACCTGTCTCTGGTTTCACTATTTGTAGAGCTACGCGAGTGAATTTAAGCGGCGTCGCATGGGTAATCGTTTTCGGTGCCGTTTAGGGCTTTGCTTCCCAACCACATTCACAGGGTGGATTGGCGCCATTTTTTTATAATGAATGTAGATAAGTTTTCTTGTATCGTAAAAGACAATGAGTTAAGGTTTTGAAGTCTGTGGTTCGAAAATGCCCACGGTAACTCCGTTGTAAATTTTCGATTGATATTTGCAATATAGCGGAACAAAGCAATGGGTGCCTTCTCGTATACCTTTGTTATTATTTTCGTGGCTACAACAACAGAAGACAAATATTCGCATCGAAAACCTTCGTACTGGTGTATAATGGCTTCGGTGCTGTTGTATTGGGGCTGCATTTTTACCTTTCAAAAAGGTTTCTTAGCGTTACTGCTACTTCGCGAGCGATACACGCAGCTGATGTAGGCTTGCCAATAACTGGTCATTGCTTCTGCGAAAGAAAACTACCACATCAGCTGTTCGTTTGGTGTAAAACTCAGTGTCTGTCGTAGAATAGTGGATCTGCGACGATGCCGGTTGCGAAAGCAAGAAAGTACACATAAGTGCAAAAACCTATTGCAATAACATTGGTTTTCAGCAGAAACGTATACATGTTTGTGGGTATAGATCTATTCGTCAAAACGTTTTCTCGGTTTTCTCTGCAGACCATTAAAAAGCTTGCATTTAATCAGCCATACAACTGGGAATTCCTTGTCTCTCGACATCTGCTCGTGCTGTTATTTATTCAGTCGCCAAGCATTTCTGCACCAAAACGTTTTCAAGTGATGAAAGCACCAGTTGTATGCAGGGCCGGCCTCAAATATTTTACGCAATAATATTTTGTAATTAGAGAGAAGATGAAAGGTACAATGACACCAGAAGGAAAAGTTTGCCAGGCGGGCCAACGCATTTGTAAAGATCTCTCCGGAAGAAGGGCGCCAAAATATAGAATTTTGAGAGGTCCTGACGCCTGCAGGTTCTCGTAACACAGATGTGGAGCGAAGACGCATAAAAAAATCAGCGGTGGTCGGCTCGCGTCTGAAATACAATATAACGTGCACGCTGTATGCACGTATCCATTGCATTTGTTCACGTCATTCCGCCACAGCGCCGCTACCTTCCGACGCAAAATCGTATTACTGCCCCAAGGAATCGCATTCTTCTTACATTTCGTATTTCGCAATGCAAGCACAAAATATACATCCCAGGCGTCACAGAAAGTGTGCCCCAAGACCGGCCCGTCTATGGCCGCTTTCTGGCATGTCCGGACAGCATCCAGGTTCTGACCGCCACTGATCATGCGTTGAACGGCCAACATTCGGCTACCAGCGCTTCGGTATTTTTCCGTCCGCCCGTGTCCGGACGCACAACGGCAGCTAACCGGCTGCCAGATATTCAGTTCTCTTACGGCTGCCGATGTTGAGAAAAAGAACGGCCGAAGTACGGCCTTAGGGCATCCGTTTTTTCTTCGGGAAGCGGTAATCGGCCGAAGCACGGCAAGCGACCGGCCACAGAATATGCGGATTCTTGCGGCAGTTGGTGTTCGAAAGGAGACGGCCGGAGCCCGGCTGCCATGCATTCGTTGTTTCAACGGTGAACCGCGCGTACGGCGGTAGAATATTCGTTTTCTTAGGGCAACCAGTGTTATGAAGGATACCGGCCAGCGTACGGCCCCAGAATATACGTTTTTCATTCGGTTAGCTGTCCTCGGCCGAATTACGGCAAGCGAATGGCCACAGAATATTTGGCAACCGGTGTTCAAGAGGAGACCGGCCTACGTAAGGTATCTGGTTATACGTCATTTTTTCGGAAAACGGCATACAGCCGAACAACGGCACGCGCCTGGGCGCTGAGAATTCATGCACAGACGGTGGTGGTGGTTGTGGTTTGCGACGGGAAAATGAAAGGAAATTCACTGGGGATATTTTGAGCTCGGCAGGGAGCTCACCTGCATACAACCCAGTGCAGGGGAAGGGAAGTAGAGGGGGAGTGATAGGATAAAGTAGAAAGAGAGAGAGAGGGAGAGAAAGGTATAAAGAGAGCTGTCAGTCCTAGAACGCTGTCAGTCCGGGCACACCAGTCAATCACTGCACTCCGGGCTACAGCCGCTGCGTGAGGCCGGTCGTCTCCAGGAAGTGAAGCAGATAAGTGAACACTTCCCGTTGGGTTGCCGCAGGTCCCTTCCGGAACAGAAGGTCCTCCATGTCGGCGCTGGGAAGGCCTCGACGCTGGAGCGCTCGGTGGAGCTCTGCTCTCGGGCCTGCGTGGTGGGGGCAGAAGCAGAGTAGGTGCTCGAGCGTCTCCTGTTCGGAACAGTCCACACATGTAGGGGAGTCCTTGCGGCCGTGTCGGTGCAGACGCTCCGCCACATTGCAGCAGTTCAGCCGCATGCGGAGAAGCAGGCAGCGGGCGTCCCTGCTGATGCGTGCGGGCAACGGTCTGGGCGCCAGGCCGCTCACGACCCGAGGGTCGGGGTGCATCGTCTGCACCATGCGGGCCAGGGCAGTGCGGGCCTCGTCGAACGCGGTGACGTCTTCGGAGACTGGGGTGCCCTCCTGGTGGGCCTCCCTGGCGCGGGTGTCGGCGTCTTCGTTGCCCCTGATGCCACTGTGGCCCGGCAGCCAGTGGAGCCGCAGGTCGCAGCCTCGGGAGGCCACAGTGCGCAGCTTGATTGCAAGGGAGCGCTCCGGGTAGCCGCTGCTGTTGGTGGGTTGATCGGCCGCGTGCAGCCGCAGCAGGGCAGTCCTGGAGTCCGTGAGGATGACCGCCCCGGGGTGGTTATGGGGCCCCCTTTCGAGGAGGAGGTCGGCGGCCAGGTGCAGCGCTGCCAGCTCCGCCCGTGTGGAGGAAGTGGGGAAGGGCAGGCGGCAGCTCCGGCTGGCTCCCAGCTCAGGCACCACGCACGCAGCCGCCCCCTCGCACGTGCTGTGCTTGACGGAGCCGTCCGTGAAGAGATGCAGGTAGCTGCTCAGCTCGTCCTGCAGCAGGACGGCCGCCTCTTGGCGGATGGCCTGGGGTGGTGTGGTCCGCTTGTTGCGGACCCCGCGGAGGGTCGTGGTGATCTGCAGGGCCTCCCCGGTGTCTGGTTGTGGCGGCTCCAGGCAGGGTCGGTTCGGAACCTCGATGCCCTCCTCGAAGATAGTGAGCAGCGCTCCCATGTGCGAGTTGGGCCGGCTACGTAACCTCTGCAGGAGCGGAGCCCCGTCACGTACGGCCAGCAGACGCTGGATGTGCCGCAGCCCCGTCTGCAAGGCCCGCATCTCGATGGGCCAGGTTCCCGCCTCGGTGTAAGTTCCCGCAACCGGCGACGTGGAGGGGAGGCCCAGGCAGAGGCGGATGGCGCGGCGTTGGTCGATCTCCAGCTCCTGCCAGCGTCGTGGTCCCAGGTAGGCGAGTGGAAGCGCGTACAGCACAGCTGTGGAGGCCATGCCGTGGAACACGCGCTGCGCCACTTGGTGTGAGCAGCCCTTGCCTCGTGACAGAAGCTGCCGCACCCCTTGGAGCACCTGTGCGCTGCGTGCCCGGAGGGCCTTGACAGCGGGCAGCCATGTGAGCCGGCAGTCAATGAGCAGCCCCAGGTACTTCACGGTCAGCCGCCAGGGAAGAGGTCGCCCGTTGAGTGTGATGGGCGGTGTTGCCTGTCGAGCCCTCCATCCTCCCGGGTGCAGCATAAGGGCCTGCGTTTTGGCCTCCGAGAGCTGCAGGCCACGGCTCTCGAGGAAGACCGCAACTGCGCCCAGAGCCTCCTGGAGGCACGCCTTGACTATATGGCAGTCTTTGGTGGGGCCATGGGTCCAGAGTGCCACGTGTTTGGAAGGAGGCCGACCGGTTTTTTCCTGGGGGGAGAAAAAGCCGTTATGGAGCCGGACGACGGGGACGCGTTTTTCATCCGCTCCGTGTTTCTACGTTTGAAATGAACGAACATCGTTTGTCAAACAGTAATAAGTGTTCTCGGTGAACGGGCAAGGTGCAAGGACTCACTGGACATTAGCAGGGAACCTTTTAGGCCATCGAAATGTCATTTGTGTCCACAAGAAGACTGTGCCACACCGACAGGTGAGCGAAGCCTCGCCAGTCATCGCCGCTACCACGGCTCTGCCGCCGGCTTCGTCGACGCATCAGCTCGAGGCTATCAGCTCGACCCGGCAGAGATGTCCGGTCCGAGATGGAGATGGTTCACCAAAATAACTGGCCTTCAAGGGCGTCGAGCAAGCGGCCACCACGCAGGAGCTAAACCGCCACCATGTCAAGGACTCCCCACGAAAGAAAGGCAAGTGCGAGCAAAAGCGCAAGTTCTTCTGCTTACAATTAAACTGCGACAAGGAATGTTGCACTATGTTGGTGGTGATAAACGTAGAAGAGACTCGCTCGTGCATTTTAGTAGATCAACTTCATGCCCTGCACTATGTTACTTCATGGGATTTTACGACTGCCTATTTAGAAAAAAAATATTTTAAATTTGCGATAACAACAAAGCCTTGTCACTGACGAAGCCTAGCTGTTAATTTAGTTCCGATGGTTGAAGGTGAGCTTAGCTACTATTGGGATATGACTCATTTGGTTAAACATAATCGCCAGCATCCTAGCAAACACGGATTTTGTCAGGATTTTCTTGCTCAGCGCAGATTGTTGAGTTCACGCACGATTTGGCTGTTGCATTAGATAGCTTAAAGTGGTTGACTGTATATTCTTGGACTGCAAAAAAGCAAGTGATGGTGTTCCACATCACCTTCTGTGTAGTACATTTCATCCTATGAACTGAATGAATCGGTTTTTGCATTGTTATTACTATTGGCACTATAGCTTTGTTCAAAAGTACTGTGTAGCTTACCGGACTATAGTGAATGAACGTGATTCCGTATACCTGAAGCTTTATTCGAATATAATAACATCCTGGTGTGCTGATTCAGAAAGGTTTTTGGATGCTAAACAGTGTGTTAACGGCACCTTTACAAGAAAACCTTCATTTGAATTGAATACGTATACCGTAAATTATGCTGCTGTGACAATGGCCGAGGAATATAAATACCTAGGAGTTTATTTAGGGAGTGGTTAGAGGCTAAATAGGCAGGTTCACACCATAAAAGTTACGGCTGCATATATCTTTGGCTTTCTGAGACGAAATTTCAGTGAACCTCCATCTAACTGAAAAGAACAACGGTATTTCACTCATGTGCGCTCAAACTTGGAGTACGCATGTGTTTTCGTGGATCCCTACACCAAAAGAGCTGGTTGATACGCTCGAAAACACACAGAATATGTCAGTGCGATTCGTATTATGTAATTGGCACGCTCAACTTAGCATGAGAGAAAGTAAAAGTAAACTGAAATGGCAGGACCGGAAAGATCACAGACGAAACCACAGGTTTAACTTTTTTATCATTTCTATCTATATATATCTATCTATCATTCGAAAACTGGAGTAGAAGTGGAGAAGTATTTCCAAGCGCCATTCTACATATCGCAAAGTGGGACCGCTAGCTTAAAGCAAATTATTAACTTTCCTTTAAAGGTGACGCCTTGCGCGATTCATTTTATTTTACATCTATACTGCAGTGTAATTATCTTCCACGTATGATTGCATTAACGCTCTGGTACCTAGAAAGAAACTGTACAAGGATTTAATCGATGTGGCATTACCGGTACCTGTTTATCGCTCGTTATACTGTGCAGGTACGGGGAAAGATGTGTTAACAGGAGTTAAGCAAATGCCTGTCAAGTCAACAGTCAAAAGTTTCTTCTTTCAATTACATACCGGAACACTACCCGTCAGCCCTTGGCTGCGGCAGAAAGGAATACTTGTAGCTGGGTCAGGGAATTGTCGACATTGCGGTAAACTGGAAACCATAGAACACATTTTCTTGGACTGTTCTGACGCAGTGTTCCACTGGGACATTCCCCAGCGGACACTAAAGAAAGAACTTCCGGTATCTCCGTACGGAATACGTTTCCTTCCCACGCGTAATGATGGAGGCATGCCACTTGACATGTTTCTGGCCTTGAGCCTGCACAGTCTCTGGAAACCTCGTATGGCCGTGAGACATGCAGACCCGGATGCGCGACCGGCAAGGGAATACTTTATCGAAAGCATTGCTTATATCAGAGATGTAATGAAAATGCAAGACGAGAAACCTGACTGGGCTAACATATTGCAAGAACTAATTAACCTGAAACGCTTTTAACACGCGCCACCCGTAGCAGCGGGAAGGGTTTTATCATTATGTTGTGACAGACATGTGTCATTGTTTGAAGGTTTTTTTTTACCATTATGTTGTGTGAGGTATGTGTCATTGTTTTGTTTTTTGTGCACTGTACCGAGCCGGTAATAAAGAGAAAAAATGTGGGCGTAGCTTAGTCGGCAAGCCGACGGGCTCCCGCGCCCTGTCTCTTCGGGCCCAGGTCCGATTCCTGGTGGTGCCAGTAGCTTGTTTGTGTAGCCAGTAGTAGCCTGGGAGTTTTCTGCCGAGGCGGACCCGAAAATATCCTTCGGTCGTTAGAGGTATACTGCTTCGCTTTGCATGGGTTAGAGTCAACGTTCCCAAAAGCATAAATGTGACAGGGAGCATATGGCACCTGATCTGTGGGAAAGTTTTTTGATGAATCGCCTCTCAACAAGGACAAAGGGGAAGTGTGACAACAGTTGTTTTCGTTGCCGTTGTGCGGGGAATTCGGTGATAATTAGGGAACGAATCAGAGTAAAGTATCCCGGACTCTTCGAGCAGGATTGTTTGAAGATCAAGCGTAGTACCAACGGGGAAGATGTGGAACGTACAAGAAATTGCAAAAAATTGTATTATCAGTGTTATCTTAAGCAACCTAGCGTACGAGTATCTCATTGCTAATAATATCCTGGACAAGGGGTGCCCTAGGCAAGTAAGTAAGTATTGTGTGAACGGCAAGGTATTTAAATTGATAAGCTAGTTTTGCTGTTTCAGTGATTGGCATGATTACTTTTTTGTGGTTTCGATAACGGCACTGGTTCTATGAAAGTTGAGATGCCCTCTTTGATCGGTAATATGAATACCTGTAAAGACTACCCACTCTCACGCAAAAATAAACAATTCGACAAAAATACACGAAATACAACATTGGAGAAACCAAAAAAGAAATGCTGTGTAGATCTTCAAATACCCGCCTAAACTTCTGCCCACAAGTGAACCTGAATGCGCATTTACAAATGACCATCTTTAATTTCTCGCTTTTGCAGCAAGGCACGTTTCCAAGAAAACACGTATTTCACTTTATATGGTCGAAGCGGATGTTCAGGTGCGGTAGTTAAGAAAGCCATTGTTGATGGCAAACCTTGGCAGAATTATCTACAAAAAACCTGGAGAAGTGTTAGTTAAAAAAAAAAACAATTAAGGATACTGCGCAGAAAATAAATAGAGGTGTAAAGATCTGTTTCACGTAGATACAAATTCACGAATTACGGCTTTTTCCGGCAGAAACGGTGAGTCAAAGCATGTTTATGGCTTGCATATGTTGCCACAAGATCTCGCCAAAAGTAGTCAGAAGTTTTTGGCTCGATGTTCACGCGATAATTACGGCCTCCATTCCACACCCTGAACGTGTGGTTTTTATAACTTTTTGCATTTCACAGAGATGCCTGCTGGAAGATGTCTGAAGTTGGCGATGTAAATATCAACACGGAGTTACGTAAGTTCTTTGTGTTTATTTTGAGCTCATGGCGACGCTCCAGGCTTTAGCAGCGTTTCTTATCCAGATCAATATCGGTCATGCTTAAAAGAAGTCTCCTATAAAGATGCAGCAATTACTAAGACGCAAGATGCAGCCCTGCTGGAACATCACGTGCTTCGATTCGCAGAAGTCGGAATTTAAGTTGCCTTAAGGGAGCTTATCTATACTTCCTAATATACTTCGCAGGGACACGCCATTTCCTAGGAGTATTTAATGAATTCTACTGGCCTTTGTAGAGCCGCCTGTGTTTTCCATCGACGGCTAGTTATCGCATTTGTGCGTCTTCAGCGATAAAAACACTATAACACGTGCTGTCCGCTTTCGGCTAGAAACAGTTCTCTCGTGGTGCACCGGATGTACTTCGCTCGACAATTTTCATTTCCGTGCTCTACGTGAAAGGCAATTATATTTGTTCGCTTCTATTAACTCTCAAATATACAACTGTCAAGTTCCTTCTCTGCAGCATGTTCTATCGTCGAATCAACGGCGCCGACATGGAGCTAATTATCCACGCGAGCAACGTGTGAGTCGAGGCATTCTCATTAACGAGGAACGCGACATCAGATTACGAGTAACGCCTAAATTAATAAGGGCTTGATGGCAGAAGAAGCCCCAATGCCCCTTTGTGCACGTGCTAAGTGCTCCGCAAAAAGCCGCGCCGAAATGTGCCGGCGATGTGTGCTAGAATATTCCTTTCGGATGACTCACTCAGTGCGATTCTTGGGATGCCGATGTTAATACGCTGCATTGGCTGCCTCATTGAACGAAAGTTCCCCATGGCCCTGAGGCCAGCCTACGTGTTTTCAAGGCGAAAGCGTAGTGAGCAAACAATTATTTACAGCCACATTGTATTTGGGTTTTGAAGCAAAGCTTTCTGCTTCACCTGTGGATGTGACGGATAAACCACAGGTGACGGATAAAAGTCAGAACCCCTACACCAGCAGTAGACCTTTCCCACCCGCTGGGCTCAACGAATAACTGCGCCCGCTAACCCTAACGCCTCATCAAACCCGTTAGTACTTACAAACAGCGGCATTAGTCAACACAGCTACCACCGACTCTTGAGCAGCAAAGCAAGTATAGAATATCTCCGACCGCTAATAGCCGACCTAGGATTGGAAGAAAACGCACGCAAAACCACAACTTCTTCTCTACAAAACGAAATATTGTGCAGAACCCAATCGTTTGCTGGTTTAAAAAATTGGCCGCGTATCTGCAACTTTTGTAGCAAATGTCGACAAAAGATGATAGTCTCACGTCGACATTTGCCAAGTAACTGCCTTCCTTTGCTTTCCTGCTTACCTCTCATGCTGTTCCTCTTCTGTCGCGCTCCTCCCAAGGTAAACACTCTAGAGTCAATTTAAATTTACCGCGTTTCACTGTTCCAGGCTGGGCGCCTAGATATGCCAGCGCAGCCGTATGCGGATACGCTCGTGAATCGGGGCACCCTTTATAGAACCGCGTTGCCCAAGTCACGTGCGTTGCAAGGGGAACGTGGTACCTATCTAGGGGAAACTTGTAACTGTTGCCGTTTGATTTCTTAAAATGCCGCCGGAGGTTGTAGTGGTGCGGCCGTCAGGAGGCGACAGAGTGAATGCAGTGAAGGTAGTATTTCATTTCGTATCGCGAAAATCAAGCCTCCGTCATTTTTTTATGAAGTAACACTGTAAATATCACTTATGAATTGATTTTGTCCATCATATTTGCGTAATGTTTTGTTCTTGTTCAACAATGCTTGCAAGTATGAACATTGTCCCCGGAAATAAGCCTTTGGATTTGGCTGTGGGTATATTAAACTATTGCGCATCTTTTCCTTCACTTTGTCCGGGTGGCTGAATCGAGTCAGAGGCAGACAGAATTACAGACAAACAGAAATACAGACAGACAGACGGAAATAGAGACAGACCAATATTCATGCGTCTAAGTAGCCCAAGAAAGATTATCATCGTCTTTAAAACGTTACGCAAGGCACCGACGCGTGGCGGCCATCAGAGAGGACGACCGTCGCTAGCACTACTCCCACAGGCGACAAGTGAAACCACAACGCGTGGCTGCTACGCTAGCCGATATCTTGGTTTGGAACAATTTTTTTGGCAAGAAGAGCAATAAAACCTTAGGGGAGCCAGAGTTACTCTCCGTAATTCGGATTTTGCTGGCTTCCACAATATCGATGGATATGGTCGTTGTAACGCCGCCGCTATTCCTTTCTGTTTCTGGGGACGCCGCAAGGACTGCAAGTTTTCTGGTGATTGAAATACATCATTCATTTTCTTTTTCCGCTAACAGTATCACCTTAAGTAGAGCTCGTAACTTTGTTGACAAAAAAAGCGGCGTAACGGTCTCGCTTTCGTGCGTTGCTCAAGCCTTAATAAGGCAACGAATCAATAAAGTGTCTGTGTGATGCCGAGGCAAGGAAATCATTAGGCATGCCTGTATGTGAATGTATGGAGCACTAGGAGAGTGCATACTAACAAAACATCACGCAATCAGGCAGTGTAGAGCAATATTAAGATTTCACACTATGTGCGTATCATTCAAACCAGATTTTTGTGCAGCGCGTGAACGTAACGTCTTCAACTCACACGATGTAGGAGGCATTATTAGTAACAAGCTAAAGAAACTTTCACGTTAACGGAGACTTGCATACAGACACGCCTAGAAAAGCTATTGTAAACCACTTGAAAATAAGAGAAGTCTTAGACGTTCCTTCGAACAAAGGGAATCGAATAGAGGACAATTGCGCGCAGAAAGCCATTGCAGAAACAATATTTTTCTAGTGTGATTTACTACCAACATCAATTATATTTAAATTTATTATAATAACTGGTATACGATAATATAGTAGTATCTTATAACCATATAAAAACAAGTGCTTGTAATAATACGGCCTAGCCTTGCGCGCATTGCTGACAATATGGCGGCGAACGATGCAACGATGAAATACCGGCAGAGGTGTAGTTATGAAACATATTCTGAAAAAAAAAACATAGACTGGGCGTTGTGTACCTTCATACCTGAGTCGAGTGCTTAAGAAAAATGTTGGCTGATCAAAATCGAGTAAATGGCATAAAATAAAAGGTAATACTTAATGCCACAACGGAAAGTTCGTTTCGAAGAGCTAGTTAGGCCTTGTATCAAATTAGAGGCAGCTTCATCCGTCTGGTCTTTACTTTTTTTGCGGTATTGCAATACTCAGATCAGTTTCAGGGCACTGAAGGTTTGCATAAAACAATAAAATGAAGCTTTCTGGGGGGCGTAAGCTGTGAACACCCTCATTCTATTTGACAGGCCATCGTGTATTTTTTTTCGTCGGCGTAATTCGTCCTCAACACCTTAACTTGCCGTATGTTTAGTAATGCATATTCATGCCTATTTGCATTTTAGAGGTATCATTTTTCCAGCTTGTCTTCAACTTTTTGAGAGAAATGGGAATCCTGAGATCAGTTTCAGTGGTCGGAGGTTCAGATAAAACAACAAAGTGAAGCTATCTATAAAGTTTAAGGCATGCACGTCTCCTTCTTTTCGTACAGCACAGACGGAGTTATTTCATAGTCGGATTAACTCACGAATGTCTGTTAGGGCATGAGGGCGTCGGCATCAATATTTATACGTAAGAAATGTTCATTATCAACTTTGTTTTTTTCACTATGCAGTAGACCCCTGATAATTCGAACTTGGGTAATTCAAACTTTCGGTTAATTTAAACAAATTCAAAATTTTGGTTGACCCGCCATGCTGTCAATGTATTTTAACTACCCGTCATTCAAAGGGCTTCATCACGTCAATTGGGAAATCATACATTTTGCTTGTCCGTGCCGGAAAACATCTGTTCCTCATGCTGCTTCTAGCTCTACTTTTTGCATCCTTATATGACTAAAAGTCACCAATGAAGCCGATTACCTTCATACACGTGTCAAAGCAATGATCTGGCTGTCATTGCTGGCAACGAAAACATTTTTGAACAGTCATGCAAGGACAAAAAAATCACACATTTTTTTCGGGGTGTGAAGAACTTCAGTATTGTGTGTGACTTGTTTTACACTCAAAACGTGCGCTATCAAAGTTATAGGGGAGCTGTAATTATTTTCATCCCTTCTTTATTTCCTTACATCCATTATATCCGTTTACGGCAATCTAAGCTACGTTCGGTGCACAACTATAAGCATGTGAGAGAAGGAAACCGCCTCGCGGCCTAATGTGACTTAACGGACCACGCGTGCAACGAAAATCGATTAGAAGACAGATTTTTGATTACTTAATGCAGAGCCTGCCCGTTTTATTGTCCGCTATATATAGCTGGTAAAAAAGCCCGGGATGCTGCTTGTTTTAGGACGTTGCAAGCGAAAGTTTTCTTTTTCAGTGGTGGCCATGCGCTGATGCCGCTTTCGCCTTCGCCATGGCCCTCGAAGAAACGACGTATAAGGTGAACCGTATCGAGTGCCTGCGATTACGTTGGCACGTCGAACGTGTGTGCATAGGAGACCACGGCATTTTCTTCGTCGCTTGCGCAAGCTTGCCCGGTTATATCTGCGACAATCTGTCGGCTATTTGTGCGCCTCGGAAATAGAAATGCTCAGCCGCCTGAGCGATGACAATGGTTCGCAAGGCCGCGCCTGGCTGCGCATGGCCGTGAGGTCGACGCTGGAGTTATAATACAGCGGCGACGTACGAGGGTCTAACTCTGCAGAATCGTTCACGCACAGTGGTCGTTTTTTTTGGGGGGGGGTGAAGGGGGAGAGACAAATATAGTTCGTTATATTCATTGACAATTCAATATTACTTTGTTACAGCAAGGTTTCAAATGCATGGTTCTCTATGATGATTTAAAGAGGAATTTTATTTACCTCGAATTATCCGTTATTTTGTTATATCCCGTTGCGTTATAACTAGGTTTGAGTGTATTAAATAGATTTCAATGTTTCATCACAACACAAGGTCGTCATTTGCCCTTAGTCGGGTTTATAAAAACTTCTGATATTTCAACTTCAGAAAATTCAAACAAAATCCCAGGGCCACTTAGAGATTGAATTAAGGATATTCTAGTGCACATATTATCAGTTTGAACGTTCTTTTTCAACGCCCATCTTTAATGACATGTGTACCAGCATTTTCATTACTTCAGAAGGTTCGCCGAATGTAGTTCGGAACGTGGTAATTTTACACCTGATTTTGTTCTCGTAGTTGGGATCAGGCAGTCAGCCAATGCCGATTCCGCAGCTAGTTGATTAGTCGCGGCTGGGATCAGCACGGAAAACCTACCTGAATTAGTCAACTTATCTACTTCTTCAAATGGTTCATTACCCAGGGTAAAGAGGGCGTCTCTTGAGCGTCGAAGTATTATTCGGTATCATTTATTCGAAATTACGTTTACTACAGAAGAAGGCTTTCAGCATGCCGGTCCTGAATCCATTTTTCCATGTGTTCTGTGAACTCACCTAGTCAGGCATCTCGTCCGCCAATCCCAAGTTGCTGAAATATTCTTTTCTCACCCGTATTCCTGACATGTCGAAGTCAAGCTCCCTGGATACCCCTGTTAGTCGCCTGCGGAAAAGTATTCAAACCTATTACAAGAGGTTGTCTTATCCAGGGTATGCCCGAAAGTGTACCACGGAATCGATACTCGTAGCAGCCCAAACACACACGTTTTCAAGCGTACCTTTCTTCCCGGCATATCTTCCAAGAGAGAACCAAGCTTTAAACTTGAAGATATTTACTCGGTATCTATCGAACTCTTCGCTGTCGAAGAGCCGCCGTTGACAAAGGGCACTTCGCCGACAGTGAAGGCAAAGATTTGCAAGGATGCGCAGGAAAAATAGAACATTGTCTAGGTTCCCCTTCATTAAATATCAATTCTCTGGTATAGTTGCCGGTATAACCAAGTAGATACAGACGCTTGTAAGACCTGCATATATTTGTTCAATCATGCAACCGTATGGAGGGCCTCTGCGAGCCGCTTTTGAGCCCCTACACCCGTGAAGAGGCGGCAGAAGTTCACAAAAAAAAAAAAAAACATTGCTGGAAGTGGTAGGGAGGCTTGTCAATACCGTGTTGTTGTTTACAAAACACTCTAAAGTAATGGCAGAATTGTGGGAATGGTATTTGTTTTGGTCTTTTAAGCGATTTCTTTGTGTGCGTTAGGTTATGTTATGTTGTGTTTAGGTTAGGTTGCTATTCTTTACGTTATCCAGAGCGATGTAGTGGCAGACGAGGCATATTTGTTACAAAACGCCGGTGGACGTCGATATAATGGAGTGCTTATAATACCGTCGGACGGCACTCTAGACACGGCCTTCTCTAAATCTTCGTCGTCAGCCACTCGCGGTCTTTTCCGTTCAGGACCGAAGCGTGACGTTTCGAAATCCTCCCGCAGCTTGTCCTTGTCCTGTATTATTCTCGCCAGGTGACTCTTGGGGACGGCGTACTTGGTCGCAAGGGCCGGTTTTGTGAAGCGACCACTCTCGAAGTCGTTGATTACCTTTATCTTCCTGGACAACGCAAGTGCATTGTGCGGTCGTTTCTGCGCTGCCATCATATGCTGCCTTCGCAACGAAATGTCGCATACGACACCGCAAAAAGTCAGAAACCGCTACACAAAGTCAGAGACACCGCATAAGTCAGAGAAAATCAGAAACCGCCTGATACAAAAACCGGCGAATAGCTTGGACGAGAGGGGCGAACAGTGTTGCGTACCGCGATTGCGCTGCGCTAGCCCAAATAGTCGATTTTCGAGTCTGTTTTCGGTTCCGTTTATGCGGTGTTCGGAAAATTTGAGTTCTGATTAACGATTTTTTGACATTGCCTCAATACAAAACTAACGAATTGTGAAGAGTTTGTTTTATTTAAGCGGTAGTTCCGTATAACCGATTTCCGTTTATCGAGATTCAACTGTAGTTGCATTGCATTTAAAACTTCAACTTTTAGAAGAACATATGTTGCCACTGTTTCAAACAGCCCACTCGGAAGTTCGTGTTTGTCGGTGCCCCTAATGGTTTTTCGTTTAAAGAATTCGATATACCCTGAACGTCTAGGTTAAATGAAGGGTTACAACACAACCAAAGGTGACATCCACAGCTTCAAGTGAGTGTATTGAAATGAAAACAGCCAGTAGCATTTTACAAACCCAACGACATAATTCCTCCAGAACGAGAGAAATGCTACCTAGAAGCGTTAGTAAAGCCCGCTTATATCGAACACGGATATATCGAATTATTGCCTATATTGTATCCTTGTATACTTCTGGTAAAAATTAAATGCATTTATAACTTTTTGTATCGAACGCGATTTTGCTCACAATGGATACATGGAACTCTCCCGCACGTGATTTTTCGCTCTCCTTAGGAATGCGGCAGACGTTCCCGCAATACATCGGCGCGCAGCAATGGCGCGGGTGTCCCTTGCGACTCCCGCACGAGCTCGGGCGCGTCCAAACCGGCCGTGGCAGAGTGGACCAGCTCCACGCATGCATGCCGCTGGAGCCGAAAGCACCACATTGGGCGCTGCGGGCTGCGGTGTCAACGAACTTCAAGTCCGCGCCACTCGCTGACCGCACTTGCTCGCTTCGCTGGGTTCACCGTTATTCGCTTGTATCCATGCAAGTCTCCGCTCTGTCGAAGACGCCGAGGACACCGTACCGCTTTTGAGCACGAGCGAAGCCGTCGCTGCCGTGGCCCTCCTACGGTGATACTGCCGGGCCATTGAGGGCAGTGGTCTTGTGCTTGTGGACTGTTTAGATACTGTGAAGCAAGCAGTCACTAGCAAAGCGGTGCGCTCCAAGAAGCACGCTACACTGACGCAGTTCTTCCGCCCCAATAAATTATTGTTTTCTTTTCAAGTGTCGTATCAATAGTGAACTGCAGGGTGGTAAGAGCTCAGCGTTAGCCCGTGACTCCGTCGGCAAGATTGCTCTCATATAAGCTTTTTTTGCTTGACTTTCTATATCAAATTTTTGCTATATCGAACTATTTTACAATCCTTGCGCTGTTCGATATAAGCGGGCTTTACTGTATAATGACTTCTTGACACTTTTTCCCTTCTGGCATTTAGTTCATCAGTTATCACTAATTCCCCAGTTGCCTTTCCGTATTGAACCAAAATGAACTGAACCGTACACCAAAGAACTGCCAAAAGGTGAATAAACAAAAAGAATCAAATTGATGTCTGAAACAAAGTATATGTTTTCCAACAACTACGCTAGCAAATGAAAGACCCGTGAGCTGAGAAGTATTGGTAGATAATTTATAACAAATTGAATTCAAATAAGGTATTGCTGCAATAGTAAATTGATTACGGGAGTAACTTACTTAAAATTGCGTGTCAACAAAGATGAAGCTTGTGTGCCTGCGCAGTGCAAACGCATTGTGAGACGAGCCTTACGTACCTTCCCCATGAAAAGTATTCCTCGGACGCAAACCATTTCTCCCGGACATAAACCATTTTCCTATGGTACTACCCAACCAAAGATGAATCATGAGCATGGAACAGTAGTTTGAAGGCATCTCCTAAAATGTTTTGATGCTACTTTGTTGCACAGCGAATGTACGGAGAAATAGTGTCCCCCTGAGGCGTCTGAGCAGTTATATTTGTGAATGATATCAGCTTGTAGGAATTATTAACACTACTTCGGCACCAGTTAAGTTAAAACCAGGCTTACCGCAGGGTTCCATGCTCATCCCATTATTGTTTATTTGTTTTGCAAACTACCGTAACTACACAGCATTTTCCCTAGAAATACGCACAGGACACAAACACCGTTTTTTATATTTCAATTTAACCACTCTTTATTTCACGTTTATAACTAAATAAACATTTCGATATGGCTAAAAAGATGTAAATTGCGGCTAAAAGTTCCCGAAATACCCATGTATTCTTTTTTGCTTAACACACCACTGAACCTAGTCATATACGACGGATTCGCAGGATGCTGTATTGCTAGAGTCAATGAGGAATGGTCGCGTGGTTGCAGGAGGACGTCAGCTGGACAGCACACGTAAATAAACCAACCAGGTTTTAAAAAGTAGAGAATTTGAGTCCGCAGTGGATAAAACGTATTATGTACTAATCTCTTATCTAATCAAGGTTTACTTACGCTATGTGAGTTTGCGGAACAACACGGCCTGTAAATTATAATAATCCTATGACCATACAGAGAGAAATACTATTTTGCGTTGCAAGACATCACGTCAGATGCCAGGATCTCCAAAAACCTCCACTCTTCATGCAAAATGCGACGTTGATAGCAAACAAATTATACGCTTCCATGTTAGTGCAAATATTGCATGCAAATAAATTTTATTTGGAGAATTACAAAGATAATCGTCCTTAATGCTTCAGACGCTACAAACAACGAACACCGCAACCAAGAAAGAATTACGGGAAGCAGAAAAGCGCTTATCCAATATTTTACACTCGTTGAAAATTTGACAACGAGTAAACTTGCGGCAAGAGATTTCCTGAAAAAGAGGTACAAACTATGCTGTTAACTACTCACCTGGGAGAAGTAGGCAGTATAAAAATTTAATATTGAGATATACTGCTTGCTCTGTACTTAATAGACACAACTTGTAAATTTTACGTGTACTACTCTCTTTTTTCCAAGATAATAAAAGCACGAATTGTTCTACAATGTAATCTTACTAGATGAGCGATTACGTAACCGCATGAATTTAATTTTTATGCGAATTTTTCTCGGTGTCTGTGTAATGGGTGTGTAATTTCACGAATGATTTTCTTCTTTCTGTTATGAACACCTGTAATAGCTGTGAACGCCAGAAGGACGTCGGACTCTTCAGGTACTTTTGCCGTTAGCCAATGCCCCTGCAGCAGGCTGTAGCACGTGAGGCTGCCTGTTTGACAAACGCGGGCGTTGTGTTTGTCGCTTTCATGTCTTCCTTTCCCTTTCTGGGCACTGTTTTTCGCCTTGGTTGTGAACCAACTATTCCGTCGTCTCCCCTTAGTATAACTTATTGCCGCGTGTTTTCTGTAAGTGCGAGTGCTTTCCTGAGCACTAAAAAATTGCCTATTACCAAATTTGCTACATAAAATGAATGTCTTCGCTGGCGGTAGAAAAAAAAACCGCAATACAACTGGGTGTAACGGGAAGCCTTTATCGAAATTTGTGCTGAATGAGGCCACTGTATGCTTCGTGCCCAGTGCATACATGTAACGAGCGCGCAGAGCTGCGAATCTATCACAAGTAAATAGAAAAGAAGGACCATACAATACAGAAGTGAAGGGGGGATCCGAGTTTTCCAGAGTAGACCATATGCCAATAGAGCCGACCATGACCAAAACGATGTGGTATACACGCACACATCTCACCTGCCGTAATGGGGCGGGGGTGTGCTTAGCCATCGCCCTATATTATTTCGAATATATTGCAAACTGCGCTATACCTAACACTTTTTTTGGGCTTACTTCATGAACGAACGCTTTTCGTATACTGAGCTAACAGTCATCTGCATCTTTGCTGTCGCGTTTCGTTTGTTTCTAAAGCAAAGCTTTTGCGTTCGCACTGATTGCGTTTGTATCGGGAAAACGCCAAAAGGAAATAAAGAAAAAAAAGCTTCCTAGGGTTGAATCAACCCTGCCACCCGCGCATTATGACGCCGGCGTCTATCTGATTGCTCCATTTGCACATGGTTGAAGCGGGTGTGAAAAAATTAGCCGACAACCAAAGAATCCATCAGGAGAAATGTTCGCGTTCAATCGTCATCATCGTTTGACGACGGCGTGCATGACATGGTTTTTTGTGCTGTTCCATGTCATAGTGCCTTTTTAGGCCTGCACTGACAAAGTGTTTAATTCCCCTTGCATTCTGCCTCTTTCACAGAGAATGCTTAGTTATTTCAATCCTGACTGCCTGAGACATAGATATGACATGTTCGTAAGTCGCGAATAAGAAACAGCCACAAAAAACTGCAAAAAAGTTTGTTGAAGCGCTGATTTAAACATAGGTACGTCTTAGATGGACTAGCGCGTATGCATATTTACCCTCAAGTAAGCAGTGTCTGGAAATGAATGCAGTGTTAGGTGAGGTGGTGAAGCAGAATCGCTAAGTGAATCATGGGATTCCGCTGGTGGTATGTGGAATATGTATTAGGAAGAAAGGTTTCATATATGCCGTCAACAGTGCCATTTATTGAACAGTTAGAACTCTCTCTTCCGAAAAGTCATATCTTCCTTATTCTCGGTGACGTACCAGCGTATCCGAGCTGTGCAACATATGTGTGGACGGTTTTCTGCGGCGGCAGGTCACTTATAACTATACCTCGAGATTTATTAGGAGTTTCTCATCTGCTTCATCATCTACCTAATAAACCAAGCACTGAAATAAAACAAGACGGAGAGGAGAAATAAATAACACAAGGACTACCAAAGTTCCAAAAGGTATTGTAACAGGACTTTAATGTCCCACAGGTATTCACATAACAAGTTGTGTAAACACAACATTATTTTGACTGCCAACAAGGTCAAAACGTCTCTTACAAAGCCCAGGCTGGACCATAACTGGCCGGTTGAACGGCTAATTTTACTGGGATGTTCCTCTGATGCGCCAAAAATTGTGTCGACCCTTTTCTGCCTTAACCAAAGCTTTTACCTTTGGGTGGTCATGTATTCCCCTAGATAGGTATTACACATTCACTGAAAACGGTATATTCGCGGCAACTACCACTGTGCGCTCCTGTAAGGAGCTGCCGCTGTACGACATTTCAGGTGGATTGGGAAAGGTTAGGTTATTACTGTCACCATTTTCCGCACCTGAAAAGGCATTTTACGTGAGCATACCGCACAGTTTTTATTCTTTAGTCCTTTTCACTTCTTACGTAAAGTCACAAAAATGGGGAAGTCAAGGATGTTGCTTAAGGCACGGAATTTTCTGCCTGGAAATTCGATCCGAAGAAATTAAAAAGGTTCGCAGAAAAATTGCGGAAAAATGCTGTATTTTCCATTTCCCTGCTCAAAATTAAAGCGAGTAATCTGAGGACGCCATACGGTATAGAATGTCTAATTACTTCCTATATTTAAACCGTAAAAAAGGTGAAAGTTTCAAGCGCATGAGAGGACATGAATTCGATCCCCACGGAATTAAATTTTGCATTCCAAGCACGGATTTTTTTTAAGAAAAAAAGAAGCAGGGAGTGGATTTATAGTGGAAACTCGAGCCTTAACTATTCTTCCATGTGAGAGAATGTTTACTTCGACAAGAGTTTTTTTTTTACTAGAGCTCTTCTGACGTCACATTGAAGTTTCCTCTCATCAGCGGGATTCTAGTTGAAAGGGTAAGTTTGCACTGATCACGAGACAGCACTCTCGGTTATTTGAGAGGTTGTGGAGCAATTTGGTTGCCACACTATTTAAAGAAGCAGCACGTAATTGGTGAGGCATCTGGTGATCCCTGAGCATAGTGACAAGCCAAACAGCAGCCAAGTGGAGAAAGCCAAATAAATGGCCGCGTAACTGCGCATTTCGCTGCAAATGTCGTCGTAAAGAAGATACTGCCATCCCTGCCAAGTAAATGCCTCTCTTCAATTCCCCCCACCGCCACGTGATTTCTCTCCCATCTTTCTCGTCCCAAAATAAAAAAAATGGATATTTGCTCAATGCAATTCGTATTTCCCGTGTTCCACTGCTCGTGCGCCATGCATTTGAACGATTCGTTACTCTTGGACTTCATGCGATGCCGCCACGACGGCTAGGAAAGCGCGCGAGCGCTTTTTGTATTTCTGGGTCAGTACATTGCTTTCTATGCCTGTTTTGTCTTTCGAGAAAATCAACCAGTGCTGTATCAACCAGCGTTACGTTATAGTAACTTAGCCAACACTGGTTGGGTACTAAGGTTTCACTTCAGATATTCCTAAAGATGTATTTTTGCTGAAAAATATGTACAACTACGAAGTGCGCTTTCTAAATACCACGAAAAAGCTTTGCCTATGTCAGCTTCTCGTCCAAGATTTATGTCACGTCTTGTCCCGATGGTTTAATTGACGGACAGAAGGACCGACAGACAGACAGACAGACAGACAGACAGACAGACAGACAGACAGACAGACAGACAGACAGACAGACAGAGAGACAGACAGACAGACCGAAATTTCGGCCAAAGACAGACTAACCTCTGAAGAAGCCCGCGTTTGAAACAGCTAGACTACTGCTGACAAGTGTGCCGTCCCGTGTCAGGTGGCAATGGTGGGTCGTACGTGTGCGCCACATCATAGTACGGACAAAATAAAAATTGTTTTTTTTTGGCGCGGACATCCGCAGCAAAATGATCTTGGGACGTTTTTTTTGTATCAGAACGGCATTGGTTTTTGCTTTGTCCAAGGTGGCGTGGTTCGCGTTAGTGGGATATGGATGGGCAACCGAATCGGCCGTTCTCCCTAAAACTGCTTTTAAAAACTTTGCTTCACGCAAGGGTGAATTTTCATCTGCAAATGGCCGCTCCTGCCAAGTAAATGCTTCTCTTCTCTTTCCCGTCCACCTCTCGTGCTCTTCCCCTAACGTCATGCTCCTCCCACAATGAGCACGGTGGATGATTATTTCATCCAAAAGAACCTTATCGCGTTCCGCTACTCATTCGCCATCTACCGGTACCAATCCACTAGGTTTAATGAGGCCACGAGTGTAGGGTAGCGCGCGACCATGTTTTGTACCTATGGGTCAAAGTATTTTTCAATGCATATTTTTTTAGTTGCTATTGCAAGAATCAAAAAACCTTTGATTTTTAATTAAAGAATAAAGAATACTGCAAACCCACTAACATATTAGTGTTCTGCCACAAATCTGTCTAATGTTTCTTTGCTCAAAATTATCTGGAAGTATATGTCGGGAACCAGATGTAAGGGTTTGGAAAACTATTTTTGATATGAACTTCCTGTTCAAGCATATGCTTTAACTTTTGACCGGGATGCTGAATTGAGGTACATACATACATACATACATACAGAATTAAAACAATTAGGACAGAAATAAGGGTTGGCTAGCATTTTTCAATGAGCCCCTCATTATACATATATACACAAATACACACACACACACACACACACACACACACACACATATATATATATATATATATATATATATATATATATATATATAAGGTTAGTAGAGACAGAGACAAACGAAAAAGATGTAGAAAATAGAAATAAGTTTACTGACGTTTCAGGGACAGGACTCCCTTTCTTCAGAGCTCTGAAGAAAGGGAGTCCTCTCCCTGAAAGGTCAGTAAACTTATTTCTATTTCCTACATCTTTTTCGTTTGTCTCTGTCTCTACTAACCTTATTTTTTTCGCGCTCTGTGTGAGTTTTTATCTTTTCAGACTATATATATATATATATATATATATAGCGAATCAGAATGGGAAATGAGGGGCTCGTTGAAAATAAGTGAGAAATAAGAGTTGGCAGTCAAGAAAAGCTCGGAAAGCAAAGGGGAGGATGTGTTAGGTCATTGAAATAGATAAAGAATTTGGAAAAAAAGAAAGTGGAGAAAAAATGCCCGCCAGGTGGGATCCGAACACATGACCTCCAGAATACCGGTCTGGTGCGATAAATACTACGCTACCGGCCATGTGGATTAGCGTTCAAAAACGGGATTAGCGTTCACTTCCACGGTGTTCCTTCCTTTCTCGGAGTGTTTGGAAACAAAGCCACAGTCTAGTTGGCCCGTGCAGCAATATCTTGCACTCGTTTTCTGAAAGTAGCTCCAATATATATATATATATATATATACGAGAGAAGAAAAACTTCGAACAAGGTAAAAGCACGATTGTGGCGTACGTTTCAGCAAAGAGAACTTGCTTTCCTCAGGGCAATCTCTCGCCTGGCAGGCACGGTTTATATAGGGGTAGGACCCCAGGTGAAAGGAGAGGGAAAGAAGAAAGAGAAATCGAGCAAGCTGATTGGTTTGGGAGTGTGTCGGGGGAGAGATTGAGAAGCCAAGAAGGTTGTCTAGTTTAAGCCACGAAGTAGGTCACACGGAAGTCAGCTGGTGGTTGATATTCGTGGAATTTTTGGAGAGAAAGGATGAGAGGGTGTTTATTGACCCGCCGCGGGGTATAGGGGAAGGATCTCAGAACCGCCGGAAGCAGACCAGGAGGTGAGGGTGGGGTCCTTATCAGAAACTATCTGCAAGCCTCAGGTCAAAAGAAAAGATAGAGACGGGGGGAAACTAACTAGGTCAAGGAAAAAAGAAAAAAAGGAGAAAAAAAACAGGGAGGGAAACCCCATAAACCCACACACAAAAGAAAAAGCTATGACCCAGCAACTGAAATGGCACGTGTCACCCACGGCAACATTCCTGGAACAGGCCTGTCCTGAAACTCAAAAACGAAAAGATAAAGTTAGAGTGACGTACGGGGCACACGACCACGCGGAGTAAAAAAAAAGGGAAATTAAATAAATAAAATTGAATTCCAAAAGCAAAGGTTGGAGGGATGAGGGCGAGTATTAAGCTAGATGCTAAGGAATGCAAAAAAAAAAAGAAATTAGGTGACCAGGTACAGAGCAGAGTGAACGGTCATAGTCTTTGGATGAGGTATATGCACGAAAATGCCTAATGCTGTATTCCCGGTGAATGTCTCAAGGATTCCAAGTTGCCCTTAGACGCATTAATTCCAGCAGGTTCCATGGAGTTGAATTTGTGAATTAAGTAGGATTCTCGGTATTTCCAGTCCCTAGGAGATTTGAAATTTGACTGAAGTATATATAACTTAAGGTCATCAAAATTGTGGCCTGGTTGGTTTAAATGCTGCGCTACAGCTATGGAGGATTTGCTAAGAGTATCTGCCTGGTGACCATTAAGCCGTAGGCTCATAGGTTGCCTCGTTTCGCCTACATACTGTTTGTGGCACATTGAGCATTCCAACATATACACAATGTTGGATGAAGTGCACGTAAAACTTGAATTAATCTTGTGGACATAATTACTGGCTGTGCTTTTTACAACGCAGTCTGTTTGCAGGTGCCTACAAGTCTTGCATCTGGGGCGGGAGCAGCTGGCTATGACTGGTTGCTTTGAAGGCCCTGTTTTAGCATGCACTAAAATATCTTTTAGATTCCTGTTTCTCTGGTAGGTAACCCTTGGTGCTTCCGGGAAAGTGTTTTTAAGTCGGTCGTTACTGGCTAGAATGGGGTAGTACTTCCGCAGTATATTGTTTACGTTTGGGAGGGCGTTTGAAAATTTAGTTATTAGGGCAGGTGACCTGGCGCTTTCGTTTTGTCGCTGTTTGTTAAGAATGTCATCCCTTTTGAGATTAGACACACGTTGGTACGCCTGATCGAGCGAGCTTTTGGGGTGGTTCCTGTTCATAAGGGTGGCCTTGAGTTCGTCTAGGTGCTCTGCGTAGTCACTGTCATCACTGCATACTCTTCTAAGCCTGGTGGCTTGTCCTACAAAGATCCCTTGTTTGCAGTGTCTGGTGTGATGGCTTTTATAATCTATGTACTGCTGCCTGTCTGTTGGCTTTCTAAAAGCGCGGTTTTAAGTTTACCGTTGTCTAGAATGACGGTAGTATCTAGGAAGTTCACTTCTTTTTCCGAATACTGGCAGGAGAATTTAATAGTCGGATGCGAAGAAACGAGCCAACCTATGAGCCTACGGCTTAATGGTCACCGGGCAGATACTCTTAGCAAATCCTCCATAGCTGTAGCGCAGCATTTCAACCAACCAGGCCACAATTTTGATGACCCTAAGTTATATATACTTCAGTCAAATTTTAAATCTCCTAGGGACTGGAAATACCTAGAATCCTACTTAATTCACAAATTCAACTCCATGGAACCTGCTGGAATTAATGCGTCTAAGGGCAACTTGGAATCCTTGAGATATTCACCGGGAATACAGCATTAGGCATTTTCGTGCATATACCTCATCCAAAGACTATGACCGTTCACTCTGCTCTGTACCTGGTCACCTAATTTCTTTTTTCTTTTTTTTTGCATTCCTTAGCATCTAGCTTAATACTCGCCCTCATCCCTCCAACATTTGCTTTTGGAATTCAATTTTATTTATTTAATTTCTCTTTTTTTTACTCCGCGTGGTCTTGTGCCCCGTACGTCACTCTAACTTTATCTTTTCGTTTTGAGTTTCAGGACAGGCCTGTTCCAGGAATGTTGCCATGGGTGACACGTGCCATTTCAGTTGCCGGGTCACAGCTTTTTCTTTTGTGTGTGGGTTTATGTGGTTTCCCTCCCTGTTTTTTTCTCCTTTTTTTCTTTTTTCCTTGACCTAGTTAGTTTCCCCCCGTCTCTATCTTTTCTTTTGACCTGAGGCTTGCAGATAGTTTCTGATAAGGACCCCACCCTCACCTCCTGGTCTGCTTCCGGCGGTTCTGAGATCCTTCCCCTATACCCCGCGGCGGGTCAATAAACACCCTCTCATCCTTTCTCTCCAAAAATTCCACGAATATCAACCACCAGCTGACTTCCGTGTGACCTACTTCGCGGCTTAAACTAGACAACCTTCTTGGCTTCTCGATCTCTCCCCCGACACACTCCCAAACCAATCAGCTTGCTCAATTTCTCTTCCATCTTTCCCTCTCCTTTCACCTGGGGTCCTACCCCTATATAAACCGTGCTTGCCAGGCGAGAGATTGCCCTGAGGAAAGCAAGTTCTCTTTGCTGAAACGTAGGCCACAATCGTGCTTTTACCTTGTTCGAAGTTTTTCTTCTCTTGTCTTCTCTACCATCTTCAAAGTTCTACTACTCCATATATATACATATATATATATATATAAATATATATATATTGTTACGAGGCAGATGCGGACTATTTACACGCTGTGCTTAAAAGCGATCTATTTTCAAAGAATGAGGCGTATATTGGTATATTGGTTCTTGATGAAGTTCACTAATACTTGATGTTGGGCTGGTTCTTGTAGGATGCTTTTGAAGGGAACTTGCGCGTGTTATGTTCACAAAGATGGACACAAAAAAAACGTGCACTTTCAAAATACGACGGCGTACGGACAACTCATTTATTCTGAACAAGACGAAAGAATATATATAGAACAACACCAAATGAAAGAGCAAATTTTAGAGACACAAGAAAGGGAATACGACAGAAACATAAAGATAAAAAGATAGGGGGTAGAGCTGTGCACGGGCCGGTGCTTATCGCAGACGGCCCGGCCCGACCCGACAAAGAAGGCCTATGGGCCGGCCCGGCCCGTCCCGTCCCGAGACCATACTCTTATGGCCCGGGGCGGTCCGGCTGCGTGTTTCCAACCCAAATACTGCTGAGGCCCGCGCCTGATTGGGGCACGTTTGGTAGCGAAAACTACCTAAAAACGGTAAAATGCAGAGTAAGAGAAGTGAAAACATGCAAACCAACATTAAACGGGCAAAACAACCCCAATTAAACATAACAATCAAGCACATATCCCTACTGTAGCTGTCCCCCGCTCAGGTATACATACGAAAGAATTGAAACCGACATAAATGTGACTGAACCACTCAATCTTAAAAAAAGATGAACCAAGAACCCCGCAACCACGGACAAGTTCATGGTTATATTGAGAAATATTCAAGAAAAGTAGCCGAAACCGACATGGCCCAAACCACTGAAAAGTAAAAAAAAGAGCTGGAGCTCACCTAAAGGGAACAAATCCACCTGGCATTTTCTGTAGAATTTTATAATGCGCCATAAATGAATTAAAATGAGCAATTAAAAAAATAGAATTGCACATTGGGCACTTGAACCTGATTCTTGAGATTGCTATCCATAAATAGAACCTGTATGCCAGGCGACCAGCCGGTTCATGTTTGTTTAAAGAGGGTGTGTAGTTGCTCTGTTGTTTCGTCCTGATACGTTTCATTTTCTCAAGAGTATATAGGGCTGTCGGACTCGGTCCCTTCTTTTTATGGAGACGCAAAGTACACGCATGTATTTATGCACATTTTATCGTTGCCGCTTCACTACGTTCTATACCGACTCATATCGCTTACTTATAAAGTTTTAATCATAATAAGTGTTACTGTTTAGGCGGCAGTTGGCGCATTTAAACTACCCTACTCCCCTGGTGCGATTTTTCTTTCGTCTTCGTCTTCCGGCTACGACGCCCGAGGGCACAGGCCCCCTCCTACTACCAGTTACGCTCGCCGCGATGTTTTCCCGCCAAAACAAAGACAAAAACTAAGGTTGAGTTATCACGTCAGTCTTTGACAGCTTCACGTTTGTTGGCTCAGAGATGGAAACGCAACTCTGAATAGTGCACTGGTACAGAAAACAGATGGAGACGCAGGTTTCTCTAGCAGTGTTTGCAGATGCAAGTGTTCCATCATGAAAATTTTTATACGGCCTAACTTAGAGGTGGAAACTAGTCACGCTGAATTGTCATTAATTGTACTTCTCTAGGCGGTGTGTTGCTGAGCCGCATGTGTTGCGCAGTTCATCCCAAGACATGCAATTGCAGATCTCTCACACATACTGGCTTGCCATACGCCCACAGGTGCCTCAGGGCCGTGCTTTTACCGTGTGAGCAACATGTAGTTTCTGTGATATCATTGAAAACCTAAGTATTGCTTTGCTGTGCCGGGCCAGCCCGGTCCGTTAGGACGGCCCGGCCCGTCCGAAGCATTTACATTTCGGCCCGAGTCTGCTCGGGCCCGGGTGAAAAGTAAGTCAGTTGGCCCGAGCCCCGCCCGCGGGCCGGGCTGGGCCCGAGTTTTCGGGTAAGCCCGAGCCCGTGCACACCTCTAATAGGGGGTTCAAAGCTGGTTTACGTGCGGTCGTTCAAAAACTGCATCTCACGCTAGGTGAGCGTAAGGGAAGGCGTGCTCAAGGATTCTCCCTCATGCCCTGTTATCATGGATTAGGTTTCATAAATCTTACGGGACATATTATCTTTAGCGCGGAACAAGATGGTGGTTTTGTCAAACGTGGCCTCACACTTGCACCTGGCTTGGTGTGCCGCAAGATTTCCCACTGTGCTGACCTACTGGCACGTATATCTATGTTCATGCAGTCTTTCATTGATACGCCGGCGTGACTGTACAATGTAGAAACGACCGCAAGGTCAATGTATCTTATACACCACTCCCTGCGCGATATTCACATTTTCGCACGTGCTGAACCGTGCATTTTGCTTTGGATGCACCTTTTTCTTTTCTTATCTGCAACACCTCGCACAGGCCTCCGAGCTTTGCCCATGCAGTCCATACATTTGTCCACACATTGATATCAACGGCATATAATTTGTGTTTGGTATCCCAGATGCTTTTCAGTTTTTTGGTAGGTTGTTCATCGCGATGTTAAGATAAAGGGGTGAAAGTATGAAACATTGATGAGTGGCATGGTTGGAGGTTTTTGTTTTTACTGAATTAAAGTAGTTCCAGGGGGAGGGGTATCTTCCTGTGACTAGAGTGCTTCGCACATAGTTGTTTGCTTTTAGGCTCGAGTTTTTTCTTGCAAGTTTAACAGTAT
The DNA here is from genome assembly GCF_048455015.1 of Haemaphysalis longicornis. Lineage (NCBI taxonomy): Eukaryota > Metazoa > Arthropoda > Arachnida > Ixodida > Ixodidae > Haemaphysalis > Haemaphysalis longicornis. The sequence continues at coordinate 88,017,355 of NW_027526407.1, read as the reverse complement.
TGGGTTTTGTCAGAAATTTAAAGGCCTTCGACAGGTCTAAGGAAAAGACTGCTCAGATTTGTACAGTGCTGGTTTGGTCCAATAAATCCTGCTTGACTTGGAGGAGGTAGTCATGTACCCAAATCCTCTCTCTGCACCCAATCTGTTCTTGCGGAAGCGGGTTGGTGCTGTTTAAGTGCTTGGTGGCTGCGTTAGAATTAACATTTCTGAAGCGTGTAAGACAGGATAATATTTAAAGTAAAAGTTTGGTAATTCGACCTGCAAGGGGACACCCTATAAGATCGAATAATGAAACTTCTATCTAACGACTCTGAACAATAAGTGCAGTACACTGCAATTTGGAAGCGTTTCGGCCACCGACCACTTATGCTTTGAAGACCCCGTGATTGGGGCCTGCCTGCTGTCTCTAAAGGCTATAGTCAGCACTTCGCTCTCTAAAAATGTATATAGCAGAAATGCTCATCTTCGCCTTCTTAAATACTGAAGAGACGGGCACCATTTCATCAGGCCACAACGTATGGTCGGACGGCCACTTTGTGCTTCATACTCGTCCTGTTTGTCGTCACTTTTGTCCCATAATACTCATCGACAGGTTCTGCACTTCCGCACAGATATACGATGCTTTCAAGAGTCTTCGCGACACACAAACCACTGTAGTCGCGGCCTCTTCGACCAAGTTCGAAAAGAATTCGTCTTCTTCTCCGTTCTAAGCAGCCTCGTGCGTTGGCACAGGGTGCGTTTCGTTGATCTTGTGCCAGGTGCCAAGGCTGCGGTGCGGTGGCGCATAGTTCGAAATATTTCTGGTGCAACCTAGTCTGGTTCGAATTAACGCACCTTTTTATACATAGACTTCTACGGGGACTTGTCCGGATCAAGTGGTACAGTTTAAATTATCCATAAATTCAAATGATTGAAGTTAAAATAAGAAGCTATTACTGTATATGTCCCTTCAATTGTGTACTTCGAGCTTCTTTCTTAGTTTAGGATTGATTTCGGATTGATTTCTTGATTTAGGGTTTTTATTATATGGTCCGAGTCATTCTTCACGCATGAACGCTGGAAGAAAAGCGCAGTCCTTATTCGAGATATGTATGATTAGCTTGTACTGAATTCTGGCCTTTACTGATGACGTGCTGCGTTTCCTACACTGCAGGGCCTGCTGTATTTCCTCGGTGGGGTTGCGCCCTTTCAAGTATTTGAGGTAGTGTGGGTCCCCTGCATAGTCTCCACATTCTGTGTCATCCTTGGGGGCAAAATACATGCTGACTAGCTCTGCGAGCGTCTGCCCCGTATCTTTCTTTTGTCTTTGTAGGAGGCGAGTTATTTTCTACAACAAATTTTTGTTCTTCTCAACTTTAGGAATGAATAAAAGGTTTGCCCGAAGCCATTAAACATGCCACACATATTGCCGTCAAAAATGTGAATGTTCTTTATGCTGTATGGTAGGAAGCACATAAGTTATTGCGCCATTGTTATTTTTTTACCGGCGTCGTAGCAACAATTCGTGGCAGATGTCTTACTCTTCGAGGTCTGTAACTCCCATTTTGAGAAGAGCCAAGAATGCGCGATATTTTTTTTTGTAAGAAGGGTACCTCCGCATTCAACGCAACGTATTGTTTTTGCCGGACATACATGACGTGAAAGTCGGCACTTCATGGAAAACAACCATCCCCGTAATAGAAGTTTGTTCCCGCGTAGTTTTATATAGTACCATGCAATACGGATTTAGAAAGACTCAATTTTTTGGCGAGTGTTTCTCGTCTCTCGAACAGACCCTCGAAAATTGTTTGTCTGAATCCTTCGTCCGAGCAGTCGGCCGCATCACTGCCAGCTTTATAAGCCGATGTAAAGCGGGGCTCGCTTGTGGCAGAAGCCGTGGAACTGGCGAAATTCATTGTGGATACATCTTTGAAACCATCTAAAGCATGCCCCAAGGTAATATTTTTCTTGAAGTTCATCTTTGCGGCGAGCACAGAAATCCGACGAACAATTGCGTGTCCGTAAGGCGCCGCAAATAGCGTTTCATATCCCGGGATGTTGTTTGCGTTACTTCCTGAAGCAGTCAAGATCACGTATTGTTATTTATTTATTTCTATACTCTAAGCTCCCCGGCGGCTGATACGGAAGCAGTAAACTCCTCCGTTTTACAACGGAAGAGTTCGCTGTTTTTATTTAAGAGGATAAAAGTTCCGGGCAATAAAGCAGGGAGGCTGTCACAGTCTCTCTTCGGCAAAAAAGGAAAGTAAAAGTTGTGACGGCAATTGGGGAATACAATATTTCATGGTCAAAGATTGAGGTTGATCTGTGGTGAATAAAAATACTCTCGAAGTTTACTGACAACAAGGAGTGCGCCTTTTTTGGGTGAGGGGGGGGGGGAAGAAACGTTCAGGATAGAGTGATGAGTAAGCATTATTGCGGATATATTGAACTCGAATAAGTTCAGCAGGTGGTTTTTATTTCCACAGAATAGAACTAAACAGATAACGGTGACAGAAACCAAATAACAGTACTTACACCACAGAGAACATGTTTTTAGTGCGGAAGAACAGCCTCAGTCAAATCAATTAAATTTATAAATATTGCTTCAGGAGGGAAACCAATATAAAATTCTTTTTTAGATGTTGTTGAATAACAATATTAGAAATATTTGTTTGGACCTACGTGGAGAATGAATCTCTAAGTTAATCTTTTGGCACCAAGTTTCTGAGCTATATACAATAATGGTAGGCTATAGAACACCTAAAATATCTGTCCTCACTTCAAAAGATAATGGTGCAACAATACTTGTTCAGATTTTTTGCTCAAGATGAATGATCACCGAAAATATATCTCCTCTAACGGGGTTAATTATTTGTACATGAATTTATCTTGATAAATTTGTGAAGGTACAAATAAAAGCTTTTTATTACTGTGAAATTCACAAATTGGCTTGGTTAAAACTTTAGGCGTATTCTTGGTGATTACAAAATACTACACACGACCATTGCCGATTAGGCGAAGAAGTTGGTAGGGGGGGGCACTTGAAATATCCTCTTCTAGCACTGTTTAGCCATTTGTTGACTGGTTTTGCAATGTCCGATTTAAATAAACTATAATTACTGTTCGTATAGCAGGTGTTCAGAAACGTCGGGACTGATAACTAACTTTACCCTTGTTGGGCATGTAAACTACCTCGAAGGATCTGCTCGTTCCTGTGCAAGAGCAGTAGCGACTGAAGAATTTCAGGTATTTAGAAACCTGCGCATTTCAATCAAAACATGCTGGCGTGGGCACTTGAAAACTGCCTGCACCAAAACCCAGTCCGGATAGGTTGCCACTACACAAATCAGTACCTACAAAGAGAAACAGAGGACAAAACGATAAGGAAGAGATTAAAGTGCAACTACAAACTGCCCTTCGCGATACATTAAGGTGGTTTTTGCACACACCGCTTTGATTGTTTGAGTTCCCTTATAAAAGCCACGATGCCAGAACCTCATGTGCTTGTGCTATTATGTGAAGCTTTAGTGGCCTCCCTAATGCCTTTCTACGCGGATACGCCCTGCAGGAAAGCCAACTTTGCATGACGATGATGAAGAATGATCGAGGGTGAAGTGAAAGAAGAAAAAAAACGCTTCCCGTGGCTAGAATCGAACACGGGCCCTCACGTTATGGAGCCGGCGTCGATCCGATCGCTCCATTTCGGTTTATTTTTATGGCCTTTTACGCACACAATACAAGGCACGGATACATCAAAAGCCGTCGGGAGAACTTCAGCTGAAAATAATGGTCATTTGTCGTACTCCTGAGCATAATTTAGCAAAGTAACGCAATAAAAAACATCAACAAAGAATAAATTACTGGCTGTACCAAGCATGATTTTACGTACACAATACACGGCACGGATAGATCAAAAACCGTCGGGAGAACGTCAGCTGAAAATAATTGGCATTTTTCGTACTCCTGAGCATCATTTAGCAAGGTAACACAATAAACAACATCAACAAAGATAAAATTTCTGGTTTTACCAAGCGTGTTTTTACGCGCACAATACATGGCACGGATAGACCAAAAACCGTCGGGAGAACTTCACCTGAAAATAATTGGCATTTGCCGTACTCCTGAGCATCATTTAGCAAAGTAACGCAATAAAAAACATCAACAAAGATAAAATTACTGGCTGTACCAGGCATGAGCGCCGAACGCAGTGCATGTGCCGTAATCAAGACGTGAGGGTATACTTCGCCGGCGCAGACACCCACGTGGAGACGGTAAAACCTGTCCGGTAAGTTACAGTTCATTGCAAATCTCACCTATGTACAGTCGATTTCCAAAATCAAGGTATACGCAATACCCCCTGCCCAATGGCCGTATTGACCGCCATTATTGTTAAAAAAATAGCGTCCATGCCAAGTGAGAACCACTTGCTGAAGTAACCGTGGTAACGACTACGCGTTAAACAAATGTGGGATGAACCGTCGCCGCGAAACATCGCGGCGATAAGGCGAATTCGGGTGGAGAACCATGAAATGCGTGCTTCGGCTCGGACCAGTATGTCATCGCAAGTCGCCGAGGTAACCCATAGTCCCGTCTGGTCGGAGAAAAAATCTATTGTTAGCGAGAGGGAACATGCCTGCTATTTCTTGAACTCACCTCCATAAGAACTAGAGGGTACATTTCTGGAACTAAGAAAACCACTTTTCATTTCATGTTAAGGCCCCTTTAACCAGACCTAAGCCTTTCAAGGAAAATATTTTCCCTCTTGTCACACTTTCGTAATAAAGCAAGGGCCTCCAAAGCCGTGTTACCATTTGCGTTCAAGTAGAGAAGGATTTGTCACCTGCCGGCCACCGCGCGTGTCTAGACTCGGTTGCAGCCAGTGCTCCACTTTGTTGTTTATGTGACGGCAGGTGAGTTTATGTTGGCACCAGCTACTTACACCGCCATGCTTTCTACCTGAAGTGGCATAATAAAGTTGACCCCCATTCATAAAGGCTTCAGAGATATCACAGATATTTTTGCAGTAATACCAGTATGAAACAAAGTCGTTTAATTATTAAAGCTATAAAGAGTGCTTTATGATAAATGAGCCTCCACAAAAACTTTCTTGTTATAAAGGCTGTAACGGCTAGTTAGCTATACTAAGCTATAAATCTAGCTATAAGTAACGGCTAGCTATACAAAGGTGACGTAGAAAAAAAACAAGATTATACATTTTTTGAAATAATATAGTACAAATTACAATAGGCGCGCAACACAGATAATTACAAAGTACGCAGCGTATCGCTACACAATTCCACACTTAATTCGAATAAAATACAGCAAAAGCCAAAATTGTACATTTATCAAAAGTAATATAGCAGCAAGCACAACAGGCGCACAACAAAAATTATAACAAAATACACAGAGTAGCGCTATATAAACTACAAGGAGTAGCGCTACAGAATTCCCGACATTAAGTAATGTTTAATTTTTTTCTTTAGCGCGAGCCAAGAGATTGTGTGTTGCAGTAATTCTACAACAGCTGGGTGCTTATTTAAATAGGTGGGAATTGGGTGGTCTAATTTTTGCATACCATAGTTTTTTCGGCTCATTGGCGTCCCAAAACAAAGATCGTAATGCACATTCACTGGTATATATTGTTCTAAAAATAAAAAAGTTATTTGATATTCCCCTGCGAATATAAAGACTAAGCTTCAGGTCAAACAACTGATGTATTGTAAGAATACCGTGCTGCAAAAATAGCAGGGCAGAGTGGTGCATACTAGGAACATTGTCAATGCAGCGAAGAGCTCTTTTTTGTAGTACTAGAAGTCTGTTTAAATTAGTTGCCGTCGTGCTTCCCCATACTAACAGACAGTAATGAAGATGAGCCTGCACTAGGGCGTAGTACATTTGGCGCATGAGCCAGATCGGAACTAGATATCTAATTTTATAAAGCCAACCAACAGACCGAGACACAATGGCGTGTACCTTACTAATATGAAGAGTCCAAATGAGGTTTTCATCAAATAGAATTCCTAGAAATTTAAAAACTGGCACCCGTTCGATAGAAGTGTTCCGAAATTCTACAAAAGGGTCATATTCATCGAGCTTGTTTCTGGGTTTAAAAATAACATATTTGTTTTTTCTGATGTTTATTTCAAGTTTATTTACAGTGAAACACTTTGATAGTTCAATAAGCCCGTTAATAACAGATGTTTCTAAGTTACGCAAAGACAGACCAGAAAAAACACACTGGTATCATCGGCATAGAGTGTACTAACAGGAGTGAAAGGTATATGTACAATGACATAATGTATAAAATAAACAGAAGTGGGCCCAAAATGGACCCTTGACGACTCCACAGGAAATACCTTTTGTCGACGATCGGTAGCCATTGAGGCTGGTAAACTGTAAGCGTTCGGATAAGTTTCTACGGAGCAAATTCAAGGAGACACCTCGGATCCCACAGAAGGGAAGCTTATCAAGCAATATGTCATGCCTAATGGAGTCAAACGCGTTCTGAAATCTAGAAAAAGTCCAATGGTATATTCTTTATTTTCGAAATTATTCAGAATCCTTTTTTTATTTTTTAACAATGTCATGTCAGAAGAACGGTGTTTATGAAAGCCAAATTTTTGATTCACAATCGCGCCAGTTGAATCCAGAAATTTGGTTAACCTTTTGTTTATTGAGTATTCTATACACTTCGAGTAAATTGGAAGGACTAAAATGGGTCTATAGTAGTTGGTATTGTCCATTGTACCACCTTTATGCAATACGGCTACTGGACCAATTTTCATTGCATTCGGAAAGATGGCAGCAGTGAACGCTTGATTACAAATAGGAAGCAAAGGCATCCACGAAAATTAGCGACAGCTTTAAAAGGCTGAGCCTTAATGTCGTCGTAACCAGCCGACGTGTCATTAGATAAAGATTGCAGAAAAGAATATATTTCGACTTCCGTGTATGGTGAAACAGAAATAGTGTTATTGGAAACATACAAAATTGTGTAATTAATATCAACGTTTGAGTCATATACTGCTTCGGATACCCATGACCAAACAAAATGTTGATTAAATTTTTCAGTAAGAAATTTGTTACTATATTCACTGTCATCAAATGTGAGCGTAATGGGATTGATGTAGAAGGGTTGTCGATGATAGTCCTCGCTAGTTTCCAAAGTGTTTTGGGTTCTGTTGGGATTGACGAGAACTTTAATTTATAATATTGTTGCTTAGCTTTTCGAAGGTCAGAATTAGGCCTGTTCCTTAAACACTTGTATTGGGAAAATATTTGGGCGTATTTTTCGCGAATGAGCTTATCGAAGAGCTTATCTCTTGCTTTATTTCTTTTGCACAATTCACGCGATACTCATGGTTTTCTGGACTGCCTGTATTTTTTAATCGGTTGTAGTGGGAATGCTTTATCATAGCATTGTTTAACTTTGCTAATAAAAAGGTCGTAAGACAGATCACGATTGCTGGCATTATACACGTCATTCTGGTGTGTGCTTTCCAGCAAGACATAAAAAGCATGCAAGGCTGACTCAGTGAATTTACGAGTGAATACGGGGTTATCCCGTACAATTTTCTTCTTATTTCTAACGTTTCCAAAGAAACAAAAAATTGGTAAATGGTAGCTTACGTCGACCGACAATATACCTGCATGAACAGTATTTGGTTCAAAACTTGTGACGCACAAATCAATACCCGTCGCACTTCCCAAAGTGATTCTCGTTGGTGAAACAATTAAATTACGGCAAAAAAAAACGATTCCATAATACCTTGGAAATTTTGGCGCTAAACGGTAGAGGCAGACATGTCAATGTCAGGGTCACCGACAAGAATAATCTGAAGATTGAATTGTAATGCATATTCAAAGGAATTGGTAAGAAACTTCAAGAATTCCTAAATATTATGCTGTGCAATGTTGCAATGTTACATGCCTGGGGTTGATGGCCGCCGTCAGGCAGAGTTAATCTGCCTTTTGCCTCTCCTTCCGAGACAGGGTTTGTTTAAATAAATGAAAATAAAATAAATGAAAATGAAATGAAATGGATAGATTGTTGTGACCCCGCACCCAAAGCTGGCACTGCACGATCTAGTTTATATGTTTTCTGAAAGCGAAATTGTATTGTTTTCAAAGAAAAAACGTTTTAGCCTGCATTAAAATACGGCGTAGATTGTTTATTTTGTTTAATTCAAGTGTCCGCGTAAGAAAATAATTAGTCTGCAAGCTGGGATCTACGCGGCGAAAAGTTTTTTGCTGATCTCTGCGGAGGCAAAGTAATGCACTAACCTGTGGTGGCTTTTATTCATATAAGCAATGACATTTCAGAGAGTTATTTTGTTTTCTGAGAACACTGTGTGCAATCCCAAGATTGATGAAGAACTCTGTAGCGGACGCGCACTTATTCCCCATAACTAATAAGAGAACAGAACAATATTGCGAAAAAACAGCATCGCCAGGGTGCGTGTATACTTCGACGTTATACATTGGAAGCCGAAAAATGAGTCCGCTAAATAGACCCTTATCCCTCACGTGAAACATAGTAATGAAGATTAGTTCTGGGGAATGCCTTTGTTTTTTTTCGTAACAGGGGTCGGCCGAGTATGGCGTTATGGCAAAATATTACGTGTCATGAACAGCTGAGCACTCGCGTAGGGAAACGATGTAAGCCGTCGTTCTATAAGCGTGGTGGCGCGAGCGCACCGTTTATTCTTCACGCTCGCGCACCATTCGTTGATTAACGTCGTGCAGCATATTACGCTATTAATTTCGCTAGACGCTATTTTTTCGGTGGGGGAGAGCTTGATAGGGCAGCGCTGGAAGGTAGTTTTAACGCATCGCGTTCGCGATTTGGGTGAGACATCCCGCTTTTCATACTGCAAATTTTGTGCACAGTAACAACGTGTGTAATGATAGTTTTCGCACACCGATCTGCATTTGACAAATAGGTTCAGCTTTCATACTATGGAGGCGGGTTGACTTTACACTCATTGGAAAAATTATCATTTTAAAACAGTAATATTACTTGCAAATTAGGGTAATATTTTATCACGTTTTGTGTGTTGGATGGCACACAGGAGAACCGTTGTGATGCAATGGCGACATATTTTGTTGCGAGTCATTTTGTTAAGAAGCTCCAGAGCTCGCAGACAAAAAAGAAAGCATAATGTAGTAGGCACCGCATCTGGCTTAGGATACGGCTTTTTCTGTTGGCCTAATCTCTCCTCGTTTCGTCGCGGCATGTGTTGTGGGGCTGGTTAAAATCTGGGTACACCAGGAACCGGGCGAGGTCCAATTGTGGTTGCAGCGGGGCTTGGAATGTTCGAAAAGACCCGCGTGCACTCGACGACTGCGCCCAGGCTGACACATTCCAAAGCAAGAACCACGATGGGGATGACTCCGCCCCTTTCACCAATTATGCTAGCTGGCGGCAGGACAAAGATGAGAGGAAGGGTGCGTGCTGCTGAAGAGATGTGTTTACAAGATGAGACCAGCTATTTAAAAGTGACCATAGCAACTCAGCCAGAATGCGGGATACCCACTCCTTTGTTGTGCTCTGCGGTGGATGAACAAAGGGCTATGCGACACTTCACTCTTCCTTGACTTCTTATGACAGCATTCTCGTTACAGTAATCTAGTGACTTAATGACGGTACAGAAAATAAATTTGACATTGTCGAGAGGGTTTGAGACAGACGAAGGAAACTGAGAAAAAAGGACCCGCCGCGGTGGCTCAGTGGCTAAGGCGTTCTGCTGCTGCGCCCAAGGTCGCGGGTTCGCTTCCTGGTGGCGGCAGCCGCTTTTCTGATGGAGGCGAAAAGCAAAGCGCCCGTGTGTTCGAGATATCGGAGCACGTAAACATCCCCTGGTGGTCTAAATTATTCCGGACCCCTTCCACTACGGCGTGCTTTATCGACTGTGAAGCGTCGGCACGTTAAACCGAACATAAAAGAGAAAAAAAAAGAATAAAAAAGGTGATATCTTGATGCATGAGTTTCGAAAAAAGATTATTGAAATGGAAGGTCTACATTACTAGAAAGCAATTAGCGCTGTGCGGTGTTGATTAGTAAACAGTAGGTTGACAGGTTAGAATTTCCGCGAAAAGTCGCCGAATCGCACCGAGCTGCACTTAGTAGATTCAGCCGGAGGAATCGCTGCCTTCCTACGGAAACCGCTCCGTCTTCACAGAAATTCATAAAAGGATGTGGTATAGCATCCTTGTGCTTCTAGTGTTGCGTACGTGTGTGCGCGCATAGTTGGGCGTTTTACGTGTGCGTGTGCTTGTGGTTCTGCGTGCGCGTGCACGCATGTGCCTACGTGTATGTGGGCGTGCTTGCGCCTGTGCACCTAAATAGTGCGCTTCAACATGACATACTCCCGCATAATAGTTCAATGGTTAATATTCCTAATGATTAATTTGTAGCCGTACGGTTGCATTGAGGCGGATGTCAAACTTTCCTTTGTGGTGGCATTCTGTATGTAAGGAAGGAAGGAATACGCCCAATGTAGGTAAGTTAGTCTGCCGTCGCGTCTTTACACTGGGGTCAAAAAGTTCTGTAATAATTCCTGCCGAATGCTTTATCCCTCAATATGTGAAAGTTCAATCCCACGAACAACCATAATTTCCCGGATGAAAGGCATTTTCGCATTAACAGGAACACACCTTTTTCACCGGGCATATCCCTGCCGAAAGTGCGTACTTGACGTAACGCGGAACTTCTCAAGATTAAACATTGATCCGGCGCAAGGGAGTATACTAGAGTATTATAGCACCTTGGAAAGCTTCGATGCTTACTGAGCGTTCTTCGTAGCTCTGACAGACCCCAGATATCATCCGCTGTCTCAATTCCCTATCCTCAAGGCCGGAAACTTCGAGGGAAGATATTGCTCAGGCCAGCTTTTAAGAGCCGGGAACTATTCCGGCAGAAACGGTGGAAATGGCGGGGTATTTGGGGGGATATCTTCGATACAATCTTAAGCATGCCTCAAAATTGTGTTTTAGTTTGGGATGATCTTCACATCAAGCTCCGAAACCAGAAATTGCTCCCAGAGAGTCGTGGGATCCAAACCTACCGCCGCCTAAGTATTTCTTTTTATAGTGGACTGCGCTTACGTCAGCCCAAACGCTGACGGGGCTGGAGAGAAGCGCTGGTGCAATAGAGTGCGCACGGCGGACAACAACGAGAGAGGAAGGGACACAGCCCCGAGCATGAGCTGCTTCGCATCTAAAAACAATAGCGGTTGCGTGCGGCAAAATGAACACTTTTATACCGCAGGCTTTTGTTTGCGGTTGCTCTGGCTCCTTGTGTGATGAACGTCACGTGCTTTATATATTTATTTATGTCAATATCCTCCGCGCCCCGATGGATGTACAGAAAGCAATTCGGCAAGTCATACATGAAAAAATATTTTGCTTCCGCAGATGAAGCAGTGTCAGGGCTGCCGGAAACGGAGCGGTTAACGATATTTGAAGCAGGTGTCGCTTTAAGAGAAAATGAATAAAACAATAAACTGGCGTGGCAACTGTGGAACAGCAGAACTATGGTAACTTTATGTTGGTGGTGGAGTGGTCAGAGCAATGTTTGGTAAATTCAGAGACATGTCGATGAAGTTTATCATCCGTGAATATTATGGTTTTCATGGGGTAGGCAGGAGAAGTGAGACGGGATACTCGTAAATGTTGCCACGGCAGAAAGTGGAGTGCCCAGTGTTCAGTAGCACAATGCTTACCCGCGGCTGACGGCGACGATTGAGTGGGCAGCACGCAGTCTTGCTGGGACAGTCATGACTGCAAGTACGTAAATACCATCGACTTGTAAATAGACGCCTTCGCCATCACGGACGTTTTTCTCATATTTCTACTACTGCCACATAGCAGTACATTTAACAAAAATAGTGAAACGCTAGGAAGAGTAGGTTTTTTTACACGACCCCGTAATTCGGAAACAGATTAAGGTATCGAGCCTTTGCACCACCACGCAATCACAACAAAAAGATATACTGAATTGACCGAAGCGAACACTAAAAATTATGAATAATGACCCAGGCACTTACTACACAGCATATTTATTACCATCAATTACATCAATACCAATACCATCAAAACCATCAATTCAGTACATCCAATACCAGCATATTCAATACCATATTGCTGCAGAACTGTGTTTTTCTTCAGTTCTTACGAAAGGTGAAAAAAATGATCTGAATACTATCAGGATCGAAATTCTCGGAATATATTTCAGCAATGATAAAGTGCATAGCACACGACGTTCCATTCCTGGGTCGTTTCTCCCTGCAAAAAAAAAATTGCTTATGGAGTAAGGGCACTTCTTAAAGACAGACATTTCTTCAACACCTGAACTCTGACTTGTTTTTATATTGTGTTCATCCACAGGCCCTTATACTATCGCAATTCGTCATGGGGAAGCGCATATAATGTTCATATTAGCTTGTTAGAAAAGATATATAAACAGGTCATGTGTATCATTACTTTTGTGGCACCGTCAATGGCTGCCGTCCGCTGTAATAACTCAACTGAATATTGTTCCACTTTCGAAATTATATGCGTATAGCCTCGCCACAATGTTATTTCGTGCAATGCATAGCGACTTTCTACTCCACATGTTCCCTTCTCATTTATTGTTCGACCTTAATCGTACACGTTCTACGTCTCAGAATTACCTGTTAATTCCAAAAACACGAGGAAGGTATGAAAAACAAGGTATTGCATTTGCAGCAATAAGCTTTTGCAACGCTTTCAGCATCGACACTAAAAACTTAAAATCCCTGTTTTTCTTTAAATCATATACACGCATGCACCTAATGACATAAACGGAATTAGACTACGAAACCATAACTGCTTTTTGTTTTGTAGGTAACTTCTGACCTCTTCGCTTTTGTTTGTGCACATGTGTAAATGTTATTTTACGCATGCAAATTGTATTGTATTGTTTATAGAAAATGTAGTGAAGGTAATCTTTTTGTTTTTCTTGAATTGTTTGCTCTCATTTGGTCTGTGCAGTATATAAAGTTCTGCCAGATTGTACACAGACTTGACTATTGCTGCTTTTTGGGATGTCTCTGTATCCCCACTATATCTTTTTACTTTGGTCTTTACGGGATAATGGATTGCAACCTTTAAGCTATGCATTTGTACATGCTGCTATTTCTGGTGTATAAGCATAGGAGGTACCGCTTGCGGTTTCTCACCTCTTGTAAATCTACCTTATGCAATCGCACATCATTGTACTTTTGAAATTTACTTTGAAACTTTGAAATGTTGTACCAGCACATCACTTGGTACGTAGCACAGTTTTAGACAACGGTGATCCCCGCGCTAAAGGCGGGCATGAGTTACGCCTTGTGTTGCCCCAGTGATTATAGACCCGTGGATATAGTCACGGGGTGCTACAGCGGTTGCCGCAGATATCGAACGCACTTCGCGGGGAAGGGAGTGACCAGAGATGACTGATAAAAAAGTGAAAAGAAGCATGCGCAAGGTGTACCTGGCGCACAAGTTTCGTGATGCTCGACTCATCAGCCTGTGGCGACAGATGGCGCAGATGCCGCTGTACCACCCGCTCCACATCCCGCACACGTATACGGCATAACGTCGTAGGAAGCCTATTATCAAACGCTACATCGTAATGACATTTTCAGGCCACCATTTTGATTTTTTGTAGTGTCAAAATTTTATTAAAACCTATGAATTATTTCAAATTGGAAGATAAAGCATTTCCTTTGTAGTGTCTAGCTTGGGTGTTGAGTTGGTTATGCGTCAGCACGTAACTTGTTTTTTCCAGTTATAACTTAGTGCAGGCTTGTGACCCCAAGAAGTTCACCGAGAATGTTTTGCACAGTACACAGAAGAAAACGAAAGGCTAGACAATTCGTTTTTTTTTTAATGTCAACCTTTGCCATGTTTGGCAAGGACTGTGCAGAAGGACCCCTTGTACCCCTCGTCTGACGGAATTTCAAAATTTTTGTTTAGTACGTAGGAATACAAGAGGTGTTGGGTTCACTTCCAAGGAACGAATCTTCTATGCACGAGTGGCTTTCAGGACTGTCCTTGTTTTATTTTTCCACGCCTTCGCCGGCACATCCCATAAACACACAGACAACGAATCCAAGCTCCTGGAGCCCTAGAATACACTGTTCGGTTTTCAAGCGGGATAATATTCTGCAATGGCTGCTTGGTGGCTGCGTCTAGCACCCGGTTCTCGTCGCAAGGTCACAAGAGCTTTCAGGTTGCTTTCTACCGAAGCGCGACCCCTGAGTCATTTATGACGCTTGCAATGTCATTGAGAAATTGGGAGGGATAGATCATTTCATTGAAAGGGTGCTTTGCGTAACAGAAAGGTGGGTTATATTAGGTAGCACAGGAGGAGGGCGATAGCCGCAGTGAAAAGAGATGCCATACCAGATTAAATTAGTACTGAGCTGTTCAACATTCACTGCCAATCATCCGGAAATGAAAAGGTACAAATATTTTTGTGTTAATATATTTCCCCCAAGAACGACCCAAACTTTGTATAAAGCATTCATTGGCTATTTTTGTATATGCGCTAGGGAGAAAGGTGAATGTTTTGTGTGGTTTTGGGAGTAGAGAATTCCGAGCAGGCAACTCACAAAATTTGGTGTTTTCTTGAACACAAGCCCGCAGAAAGCTGTTATTTTGTTTTCCTATATTTGAAAGGCAGCTGTGTTTTGGCACCCTTTTCAGTAATGTGTTACCGGAGCAACCCACGAGTCTGAACTCTACATTCCGCAGATAATTGTTACGGTTACATTCTAGGAGTCCTTCCAATCATTAGGTTGCTTGTCGCATTTACATATCATCTTTTTCTATAAATAAGTTTATTTGTGTTTGTATATTGCAATTCTTGCTTTTTTTCCTTACAAGGGACACCTGGGGTCAAGAATGAATTTAGAAATGTCGTTATTATGTATCTCCCAAAGGAAATGTGTTTTTTTTTGTGCAGCGCTAAAAATTCTAGTCTGAAGACCGCTATTGCTGACTTCAAAAATATTTTATAAAACCCATCTTTTTTGTCAATATGATCCATCTGCATTCAAACTCCAGTCAGTTGAGAAGTGTGTATATTTTACCCGCATGGCATAGTCCTCATTCGTTCACTATATACAAAGCAGAAAGATTCTTGCTCTTCTTGAATTAGAGAGGAAATGGGATAAATTGAAAAGTTGATGCCGACCATCAAACTGCATTAAAACGTACCAAGCTGTCTTCGCAGTCTCCTGACGTCGGGTAGCTGACGAGCGACGCTTCCAACCCCCCTTCTTTCAGCAGCGCTGATGTAGTACAGGGAATCGATGTGTAGACGCCACGCGAAAAGTTTACTGGCACGGAAGAATACGCTAACTTTGCAGTAAATGAGCAGCGGGCTCCATCATGCCAACTTTACTTCACCAACGGACCTAGTCTAATTTGTTGTTAGATTGAAGTGAATATTTTAGTTCACACAGACTGAATAAAAGAGGTTAAATATACAATGCCTTCTAAAACCAGGACATCTAGCGGACAATTTTGTTTTTACCTTCCCGTGCTAGAAACACACATCCAAATATTTCTTTTGTTGTAATAGCTAGAGTGTTTGATGAAGTGGCGCACAACTTCCTTTTTTTGTTTTATTTCGAGGGTGCTGAATTTGGTTTGCGCATATTCTACGTAGAATCTCCACAGACCGAATGCTACAATACATTTTACCAGGCCGAGTTTCAAATTGTAAGAAACAAGTTTCTCTTCTTTTTCGGCAAGGGGGTGGGGCATTTGGAAACATGGCAAAAGTCGTCAAGAAGCGCTGCCGTGTTTTTTAGGTCGTAGCAAATTTCTTGTTTTCAATAAGAAAGTGAGTTAGATATCTCGCTCCACAAAGTATTGTTAACGGTACAGAGCCGTTTAGTAAAGTTAGATACCGGATAACGATAACTCACTGCGAGTTTTTCAAATTAAGTTTCGAAAACATGTTCTGTACCAGAATGTAGCGATCCACACAATTCATAGAAACGACCATTTTCTGCCCCATATTTGCACATTTCATACGCCGGAAAGCTGTAGGTTACAGTCAATTTGTTTGACGGGCGTATTGTTGGCGCCGTTTTTAGACACGCCCTCAGTAGGGAACAATGGATTGGAACAATGAAATCTTGTGGCAGGAGGGCACATTATGATTCCTCGCCTAGTCCACGTATACGCTGACGGAATTGTTGGAACAAATACACCGTTTCTGGATCAGCTAGCACGACATTGGGAGCGCAACGTCGAGTGAAGCAAAACAAAAGGTTCGCAGGGCCTACAGGTACACTAGCGGTTACTTGAAAGCATAGGAGATTTCACTTTCTTGGAGACAGAAAATCAAATAAAGGGAGTTTTTTAATGTGTTTGGTAACGTCAGTAGGCGATCGTTCTACACGTGAGGCGTACGCTAACGTTCCTGGTATAGAAAGACGTAAGGTGCAGTTATCTTTTCGCAGACGTCCTACAGCGGTGTATCAAACTCAAAGTTCTGTAGTGCGTTACCGCTTTAGGTTCGCCGAAACTCCGCTTTTTTTGCTCGTAATATCACTTTATTTCTCTAAGCATTATAGAAAAATCAAGAATGAAGTTAGCATCCGTTTTGTTGTGACGTTTCTTGTGGATTACACTGCGTGTGCCTTGGTTCACTATGGGACCGCTATGGTACCGCTATAAGACAACCGCCATTGGCAACCATCTTCCACGGGTGCACATGTATTTCTGTTAAAGATACATTGTCGGAAAATAGCTGCTTCTTCAAGGAATACTTTTGCGTTAAGTTGTCGTTGCCTAGAGAAATGACCATCAGAACATCGGCGCTTTACCCAAGCCTTCGAGTGATGACGTGTTTCTACAAAATTGCCGGATGTCCCTTCATCGACGCCGTCTATGGTACCGACTACACAGGATCCCGGGCTCTATTTCAATTCATGCAAAAATTACTGCGGGTAACGTATTCGTTTGCCTGCGTCTTCCTGTCTTGTTGTCCCCTCCTCACCTATGTGGCAATGCGAATATGGATCCCCGGGACTATAAGCTACCTCAACGCCATCATCAGGTCGGGTTTATATTTCGCCGTATACAGCCAAATTGCCATCAGCTTTCTCAACCTCGCCTTGAGGCGGGGCCAGCTCGCCGATATCTTTCGCACTGCTGCGAAACTCGAGTCAAAGCTGCACATAAACCGGAAAACCTTTCGTCGCCGACTTCTGAAGGTGTCCATCCTTTGCCTTCTGTACGCTGTTCTGGACGGCTTAAAGTACAGCGCTGCACTAAGCATTCACGTCAAGGCAATGTTCTACATGCTGAAGGGACACAGCAGTCACGTTAAATGGCTCTACGTTCCGGCACATATCTTGAGTTGCCTTCTAGTCGCGGCTTGGTACAACATGCCAGTCTGGCACATTGTGTACTTCGCAAATATGTTCCGCGAGTACTTTGCCGCACTAGGCAGTCGGCTTGAGCTCGAATTAAAACACGATTATCAATCGTTGCGAGGACGGGTGACTGGACTGTCGACAGAAGCTGTGCGTATCAATCTAGTCGCAATCCAGAGGTTGCTCCGCAGTGTGAACACCTTCATCGGTGTGGAGGCGTTTTGGTACTATGCAGGCACAGTGTACTTCCTATGCGCTACGTTGTACAGTGCAGCAATCATCAAATTTCACATCCTCGAGATGTCCTTGCGCGTAATGTACGTGACCATCATGGCTGCGGGCCTTGTTATGTCTGCACACTCTGCGAGTCGCATGTCCGAAGAAGTAAGTGCAATTTCTGTAGTCTGTTATGACGCGATGCAAAAAATATACGTAAGCCTCGTTCGATGTTCAGGTATATGATAAATCCTTTCACTCTTACTCAGAGGTATTTTTTGTGGCGTTGAGAGGATCACGTCAAAGAGGACGCCTTTGATTAACTGCTTCCTGAAATCAAAAGATCTTCCTCAGCTGGTACCTCGCATTTGTTAATCCGTTAATCCGTCCATGAAAAGTTGAAACAGCTGCAGTAGTTGCATGATATACATATTTCAGACTTAACTAATCCTAATTTTCTTCCTAACGTATGAGTAATTACAGATTTGAACTGAATGGTTCATCGCAATCAAAGTGAATATGACGCATGCAGCTTTGCTTGTCCAGTTCTTTGGTTTCCGAAATAAACTCGTTCAAGGGACAGTGTCATTTGCATAGAAAATACATTTTTGCTGAACCCTATTTTGTAGCACCGCAAAGGTTCGGAAGACGTGCGTTAATTTCCGTGTACAACGATGAAATCCCCCTTTATAATCGTTGATAGGATTCACGAACATTTCTGCTCGTTCAACTTCGTCCTAATTTGGTCAACTATTAACTGCTGCGTGCAGCTAAACGTACGCGTGCGATTCTTGTAACACTGGGCTTTTAACTTGAGGGCTATGCTATAAAAACAAATAATATTTTTGCCCGTAATAGAAGTCTGAAATGTAAGTTAGGGATTCTCAAAACGCTTGAAACAGTATATCGCTGGGTAAACCCGAAAAAAAAAACAGCGTTTTTCGCCAAAATTTTGTTGTCTTACTCTGGCTACTCGCACATTTCTGGGATTTTCTTTGTTGCCTTTTCCTGCGTTTTCTTCTTTCCAGGCGTCCAAGATAATCAGCGTTATACAGGCAGCCAAATTTCAAGCTCTCACTGATGCTGAAACACACAGGGTAAGCTTCATGAACAAAAACCACTGTGTTTATTGTTTAGCTTTTTTCATGTGCTTTGACGAGCTATTACAAGTGTCGCATAAAAACTGTTATACAGATCGAAATTTTTAGAACATCGTTTCTGTGTCGAGAAATCGTTCAAAGTTTGTCGTACCAACATAAACCCGTATATAATGTTAATATTTTCATCATACATGTAGAGTGGTGTTTGGATTTCCGCTATGGTGCCTAATAGGAAATTCATTATATTTATATCAATCGCTTGGTTTCTGTTCCGCAAGCTGACATTTGGTTGGTGTTAATACCGCACGATTTTGTTGTTCTTCAACATACTTTTCTCTAGATGACCATTTTTCTTCATAAGGGGCTATTTCTGCTTTTGATAGCCTCGGGCAATGTGCAACAAATGCCGAAGGAATTTGCACAAAGCAAAAATTGCACTTAAAGGCGTAATAACATAGTTTGGGTGAACTATCACTAAAATTAGGAATTATATTATTCCGGAGGTCTAGGAATAAATTACTCAAGCTCTACTTTTGGGAATACTCTAAAATTGGTATGCTCATGTTTTTGATATTTGCGTGTATTCGCTGGGGATAATGTCTATTTTCTTAAAAAAAAGTCACCTCTGCTTCAGTTAATAGAAGATTTTAGCCTAAAACACTTGTTTAAAAACTAAGCTTAAATTGGGGCATCGATTTGCAATACTGGTAGAAAAAAGATGCTGTTGTGGAACGGGACGCGGACGCGGGGCCATGGCTGAGCCGGACCGAGGTTTATTAGCTTCTTTCTTCTCTCCCCGATAGTAACGATAGTTCTCGGTTAGCCGCCTTTGTCCTCCTTCTCTTCCTTACTAAATCTGCAACATACTCCCTCCTCCGGCGTTGACACTAGTGGGAAAGTGCAGAACACATTAGTCTAGTTTTTCTAGATGGGTCGTCCGATGTCAATTCCTTTTTAGACGCGAGGTTGAAGATACATCCTTCTTTATCCTCTATCTATGCTTCGTGGCACGATGCCTTCTTCTTGCTACCTTCTTGGCTACGACGGGGCACGCTGTTTTGCTGGAACCGGAGTGCCTGACGCAGAAGGCAAAATTAGCCCTCGAGTGAGCATGGATAAATCGTATCCTGGATGCAGCCTCAATCTTCAAGTCAGCTGTCCCTTTTCCCTTTTCTGTTCGCTTTCGATGTTCCGTTCTTAGCCCTGGCTGAGTGTTTCGCACTTGTGTCTGTATCGTCGTCATTGCCATGGATTTTCTTGCTTCTAGTGGTCGAACGAACGCTTCACTTTCACATGCCTGAAACTGCGTGTTCCGAGACTTGCTACCGAGCCACCCGTTTGGTACCTGCGGTGCACGAGTGAATGCCTTGCTGTAGTTGCACCCGGTACCACTGCTAGGCCGTTCATCCATTGTCTTGATTCGAGTATTTCCCATGCGCGATGGCTTCTTGGCCTTGGCCCTGAGCGCATCCAAGTCAGGCATGGTATTGTCCTGGCTTCGGCGGGATGCCACAGAGCCAGCTGCTTGGCCAAACTTGGTCTTGCTGGTGCATCCCGCGGCCTGGTTTACCGATAACGTTGGAATTGTAGGGTCGCTGTGCTGGTCTATCCTCTCTTCCACAGACGACGACGAACGCACGGTTTCGAAGGCAATCATATTTGCGGAGGGGACGACTGCGCTGGCCGCGTCCTTTTTGTGGGAGGTGGCACCTCTGAGAGGCCCCTGCTTCCTTTGAGGTGGTGACAAAGTCTTCGTCACGGTTCCCGCCTTTCTCAAAGATTCCACAGAGGTTCGCTCCTTTAGCGAAACCTTAGCGCGAGTGACCATGTATGAGTACTCGTCGGCCTCTTCTAAGTCTTTTACGAAGGTGTGAAAGTTGACAAGGTTCTGAATCAGCCTGTCAAGCTTTCGAAGTTGAACCTGTTTTTGTTTTACCTCACGGCACAAATTCATAAGCATACTGATATTCGGTGTTGACGATTGGAAGGCGCGAACAGTTGTACTGGCTAATTCAGTTATGTCC
Source organism: Haemaphysalis longicornis (assembly GCF_048455015.1). Classification (NCBI taxonomy): domain Eukaryota; kingdom Metazoa; phylum Arthropoda; class Arachnida; order Ixodida; family Ixodidae; genus Haemaphysalis; species Haemaphysalis longicornis. Next base: position 87,996,634 of record NW_027526407.1, on the reverse strand, counting down.
GCCCGGAGGATGGCCCGCGAAATTCGAAGTCTTTCTACGACCTGCCAGTCATCAGAACCAGGGAGCGCAGCGAAGCAAGGGTCGGGATTGTCCGATGGGTGGGGCTCATCTCCGGGTTCAAGGCGATGGGTCTGCGTCCAGCACGCAGCCATGGCAGGCACCGTTTAAGGGTGAGGCCTCCGAATGAGAAGATCGGAAGGACCTGAGGCCACGCACTACATTGAAGGCGCTGCGCTGTGAAGTCCGATGTTCCGTCGTTTCCGGGTTTCACGGCACCATAATGTTATGGGACGGGACGCGGACGCGAGGCCATGGCTGAGGCGGACCGAGGTTTATTAGCTTCTTTCTTCTCTCCCTGGTAGTAATGGTGGTGGTGGTGGTTCCAGTGAAATGGCGCGTACCCACTCAGGGATATTGGCTAGGAAATGGGCGCCTTACTGAAAGAAATTAGATAAATTTTGTAGGGAAAGAAAAATATTTAAATGTTAGGATGGATTAGCAGTAGATGACTAGAGAAATAAAAGTAAGGACATTAGAGAAAGAAAGAAAAAAAGGTAAAAACGAACACCATTTATTGAAAATTGGGAGTAAGAAACACGAAGAAAGTGATACAGACAAAGCAGTGAGCTGGGCGCGCATATCTAGTAGGACTAAATGATTTCTAGCACGGCCGACGGCCTGATTCCAGGATGAATGAGTGCAACGCACTGCAAAGATACCCGTGGCAGAATCCCAGTTCCTTCGCCCCGAATGACAAAATAACTGTAGTAGAGTGTGGGAGGTTTAGCCGGTTGCATGTACTTTCTAAGTATCTTCGTCTTATTTAGGAGAACCGTCGGCAGGAGAAGGAGAAATGGTCGATTGTTTGTGGTTCTTTGCAAAAGGCGCATAACGGCGACAGGGCCAAATTAGAGCGGTGCAAGTAATAATTTAAATTTGGCACACGACAGCGCAAGCAAGTCAGGATGACTTCGCCAGCTCGCGACTGGCTTATGCTGCACTTCCATGAGTACCGTAGGTGCTCGAGCTCCGAGTCTTTGTGAGCAGAATCAGGCAGACTTTGAAGTAAGCACAGAATACGGAAGTGAGCCGAAGTTATGAGGGAAATGTGCGGCAGAACCTGCACTACTGGACCGCCCAATGCCATTCCCGCCATAGCACCCACCGATTCGTTAAACCAGATATTTGCATGTCCAGGTACCCAGACCAAACGAAGTTCACGAAGGGAGGAAGGCGATAAAAAAGCAAGGACTTGATGTAGGGGAGATGAAGTTGAAGAAGGAAGGGCAGAACAATCAGAAAATGAATCCGTGAGAATTATTGTCTGTCGTCTCGAGGAACCAAGCTTACGAAGGGCCAAGACTATTGCGAGAAATTCTGCGTGGAAAGATGTAGTAAAGTTAGGCAGCCGGAGGGAAAAGGCCCAATCTAGACCAGGAGAAAAAATACCTGCGCCTGCCTTGTCCTTCCGGACAGAAGCACCGGTTGCAATGATGGCGTGGAATGGGAAACCGTTCAGATGGTGCTGTAGGAGGCCTGTTAAAAGGTTCATAGGGAGTAATTTTGCGTTAGAGGGAAAGATTTCACCAAAAGAAATATCTAAGGGTGACACTCTGTCAACTACTGGGGCCGACAAGAGGGCCATATTTAATGGGCCAAGCAGAGATTGGACAAAGACCGCCTGTGGTTGTGTGAACCGCAGCCATGAACTACCGAAGAACAACGAATGTCATGTACCGAAGACAGTTTGCGGCCTGGATATGGGCGATTCCATTGCTCGTAAAAATGCATCTACGGTGATGGCATGCATGCGTGACACTAATTGAGGAATACGGGCTTCCATGTATAAAATTTTAATTGGTACATAATGGGGAAGACCCAGGCATAAACGTAGAGCTTGTCTTTTGAGCATTATTCATCTGCGAAGTTTGTAGTGGGGACTTCCGGAAAATAGCACACATCCAAATTCTAGAATTGGCCGGATGTACATTTTGTAAATCATTAGTAGGATGTCACGACGCATGCCAAATCTTTTGTGACTTAGCCCTCTCAAGAATGACACGGCCCGCGCCCCTTTAGTAGTAATGTAATCTATGTGTCGACACCAATTGAGGGTATATTCGTATAAAATTCCCAGATATTTTAAAGAATTCACCTGAGGTATGTCCTGTTGCCGGCAACTAAGAGATATGAAGACTGGACCGCTCACGGGGAATGGAAGCAGAGCACATTTGTTCACATTAGGTTCAAGCAAGGCCATACCGCCAAGCCTCTAAGGCGCTTAAATACGACTGCATACCGATACAACGTGTGTATATCTCTGTCTGAAGTTAAAAAAGCAATATCATCTGCAAAATATACACCTCAATGTCTGGATTTACCGGAATCGAAGTCATTAAAATATTAAACAGCACGGGAGAGAGAACAGAGCCCTGGGGAACATCTCCAGTTTGACTGTATATAGGAGAGGACAGGCCCTGCTGTGAACAAAAGAATTTTATATCCGACAAAAAAGTGCCAATCCACGAAACAATGCAGTCTGGAAGAGGATAACGCTGGATTGTGTAAAAAGAATTTGGTATTCAACGCTATCATAAGCTTTGGCAATATCCAGGTTAGCCAACACGCCAACTTCATTACGTCGGCGTGCCAGCTGAATGCGGCTCTCCAAATCAATGTGGGCCCCCAAATTGAGCAGCCAGGCCTGAATCCTATCTGTTTAGGGTTCAAGACGTTCTCGCGTTCTAAAACGTTTTCAATTCGATGTATCAAAATTCTTTCTACTAGTTTTATGAAATTCGCTGTGAGGGCTATGGGTCTGATATTATCTAACGCGTATCCAAGACCTTGTTTTTTAAGGCGGGAGACGATCTTTGCCAGCCGCCACTCAAATGGAACCCATGAATGCTGTAGGGAATGGTTAACCACTTGCAGCAGTGAGTCGGGACACTCGTTGAACAAGAGTTTTAGCATGTGGGCTGTAATACCATCACGTCCAGGAGCCGCATCAGGGACACGGCTCAGTCCCTCGCCAATCTCCTGCAGGGTCATCTCCTCAAGTTGTATTGACAGTCTCGTAAGGACTGGTGGTAATGCCGAAGGGAAACATGCATTTAAGCCCTGCGCAATCTGGGTAATAAATTCCTGGGTTTCATCCGGTGAGCTGATAACTGATTCAATGCTTTGCTCTGGAAGAGCCACATTCCAACTGCGCGAAAATCGAAATAGGTTTATCTTTTTCCGTGGGTCCGAGAGTAAAGCAAAGCGTCGCGACTTATACTCCTCTTTTGCCTTATTGACAGTCCACTCGTTAGCCGCCTTTGTCCTCTTCCTCTTCCTTACTAAATCTGCAACAGACGCATCGTGAACGATGAAGCTGTGGAGCTGTGAATTTTATGCTGGGGAAGTATAGGAGGGAGGACTGCCTTTCAGTTAACATAATTCCTTCATATTTATAACAAAACCCACCCGCCAAAAATGGTCGCATAGCCTTCTTGTAAACTGGCTATCAGAGAAGTAAGTTGAAACTACGTCAATATACCATGTTTAGGGCGCCGAGAATTACTCATCAGTCATCAGCAATAACTGATTCATATTTGTGGAGTATTGTTTAGAAAAATTTCATTATTACAAGGGTGTGTATTGTTATTTTGAAACGGAGTGCATTGTATCGCCTTATTGTATGCGTCTAAATGCCGTATTGGTGGTCTGCAGTGTCATAAACAATACAATAAATAAAAATTATTATTAAAAGAATAAATAAATAAAAATAACAAGCACACAGGTACAGAATACGTCTTCATGGTGAATTTGGCTGGGTTTTGGCAATCGATTAACATTATGAACAAAATTACACTGTTTTGGTGATACTTCTTCGACGTCATTGAGGTGATACATATTCAACTATAACGCTAATTAATGTTAGGCGGCATGGACTAGTTACGCAGTGTACCGTACGCACGTCATCTACTTGGATCATTAACCACAGTCCTCATAAGTGGCCGTTAGTGAGTACGTTGTTGAAATTTCACTCGATAAATTCATGTTGAAAACTGATCTACAACCAAATATTTAAACATAGGCAAGAAAAAATCGCCATGCACATCAGCTCTTTTGCATAGTCATTGATATGTTCAATGTCTGGCTTTTATTCCATTGCAGCCTCCATTGCAGTTTTATTCCATTGCAGCCTCCAAAGCATTTCTGAATGTTTGTAAGCATTTGTCTTCGCAACATCTGCATCACATTATAATACCGGGGAGAGACCGCGTGCGCGCGCTCCTGTATGTGTGACTTGACAATAGGCTTTCCGGCTCTATATAGCTGCGTGTACTTATACCAACGGTATGAAAGCTCTTAATTTGAAATAGGCATACCGTTATCATGAATTAGTTTCGGCCATGTTTATGCATAGTTCTAGTAATAAGGCACACTCAAACAAAGTTTTCGACTGAACGTTTGAAAGTAAACAAAAGCCCTCTTGTGCTGCGTCTTTTTTTCCAGTTACACATCCTGATTATCACTGTTGAGGACATCAAAGACTGCTTCACGGGTTGCGGAATGTTCGTCATAAACCTCCGCCTGATTGCGTCCGTAAGTGACTTAAGTACACGAGACTGTAAGCATTACCAGTCTACAAGCACTTCAAGTCCAAAACAAACCTTAAGAACAGTAATGTCTACGCTAAAAACGAATACTTTTATGGGTGACGTACCACATCACTGCCTACGACTGTGTCCTAACAACAAATACTTCAGAAGTCATGTGCACTTGCAACATAGCCGGCGTTCATGTGACCAATACAATTCTTGCATTTTTCTCCAGTGTATAACGTTTTCTTTCTCTTACCTGAATTTTTAGGCTCCTAAATGGTAATATTCAAGCATTCTATATAATCTCGGAGCGTTGAGTTTAAAGACATTAGCAAAGATTGCAATATTTTGTTTTTCAGGTTGCGGGAGCGGTCATCACGTACACGATCGTACTCGTCCAAACCAACGAGAGTGCTATGAGTGCGAAGTGCTTATAATTGTGCAATCATATGTTCGATTCCGAATAAAACAATACTTTTCGTAGGAGTGAAATAACAGATAATAAGTCACGATAAAAGGGGATACAACATCACAGCATTTGATCTTCTATTTATTGAACACAATACCTAAAATGTTTATGAGTTATTAGGCATGAAATATAGTTACAGTGGTCTAGCGTACTTGTCTGTGTGTTTGACTGATGAGCGTATATTGTTATGGCAATAGTTTACACTATAAAAAATCAAACCATTTGTTTTGTCCAAATACTTCATGCTACTCTGAAAATTCGCCCATCTCTTTGCATGAAAAAAACAAGTTTTTCTTCACGATGTCATTTTGATTATTGAAGTATTTGATTTTTAATTCTTGGCAAAACCAAGGGAAGGCTGAGACTAAAGGCGCATGTGGCCTGACAGAGGCCTCAGCCACCCTGTTTACAGTGTACGTATTAACAGGGCTGTTCACAAATTTAGGTATAATAGCACAATCATAATATAAAAATAGCACAAAGCAAAGTCATTACTAAAACGAGTGATTTTTTTACACATAAACTTTCATTTGTGCTTTGAATTCTATGAAATGACTTTACATTTTGATACTGAAGGTTTTATTTATCATTGGAGCCGTTATTACGTAGATAATAATCCTTGTGTGAGCTAACAAAACGGTCCAGCGAAAAGTGCGTTCAAAATATTTTAAAGGTATCTTGGAGACAATACGCAACTTTTTTGAAAGGACTGGTTTTTGGTCTCTCACTTCATTCAATTCTAGTCCCGATAAGGTTTTTTTACAAGAAACGTTGTAAGTATAAAAACTCAAACTTTTTGCGGCACAGTCTCAGCAGTGACGCAGTAAAGATACTGCAGAACCCCCCTTTTCAGTGTGTTGTCAGCTCACCAGTATTTCCTTGGCACATTCAAACGAAACTATATGTGCTCATGCAATCTGAGTCTCGCCTTTTGTGGTAGAGGGTTTTGTAAGCGACCGCAAACCGCACACTGCCCTGCGACGTGTAATGGATCCTCGGACAAAGTAATTGGTAAGTAGCCAGGGTTCTCTCTCTGCTTTTCCTTCATTTTAAGCTAACAATTTGGACAAAGAAGTCTTCTGAATGAATAAAACTGACATTAAACTCGATAATGAGCCGCAGCAGACCTCTCACCTGCAGCAAAAACCACCAGCAAAGTAGACCTCGTTTGTTGGATTCACTGTCGATCCCGCTGTGGGTCAGTAGGGGAAACACAAAGTGAAGCTACACTCAAGGTTGACGATACCAAAAACGTACAGACACGAGACAGGAGCAGATATCCGAGGCCAGCCGAAAGCGTTCTGCTAGAAGCCTCCACGCGCGCAGGCGCCTTATTTTCTTGGGACGAAAACAGTCGGAATATTACAGAGAAGTGCAACGTCTATCAAAATGCGCTACATTGGACAGTTATGCTTGATATTCATGAAATTAAATCGCGCCCGTGCGAGCAAGCAATACACTATATTGTAGGCGTGTTCAGTGTACGTATATTTAAGACTTGCAGAAACGAGGTGTCATGAAGTCAGCTTTCGGCCAGCCGTTATTGTAGGAGAAACAAGGCATAGCAAGGTAAACCAGTTTCAGCTAGCTTGGCTTATCTGGTGGACGTTTCTTCGGCCCGGCGCAATGCTCACGCGGCGGCACAGTACGAAGCCGCGTTTTCATGTTTTCAGGAGCACCTGGAAATGCATCGGCGCTTTGTGAAAATACATCACCATAAAAATCAAAAAATGTGAGCTGTACCAGGCAAACAACGACAAGTAAAACAGTGATTTTTGAAAGCACTAAACGGTCCCAGATGATTCCTATACAGAAATGTAACTCTTGATGGTACTTTAGCCCCTGCTGTAGAAAAAAATATCATAACACAGGAAACAACGTAATAGAGCACAACAACATAGAGCCGATGTGTATTTAATTTTGATAGCGTGGGGTACATGGCTTATCTAGAATTGTTTCCCTATTTGCCGGGAACCTCAATATTTTCGATAGGCAGTTAGCTATTTTGGTCGTAATAACTCGTGCCGTGAGAAGGCGTCGAAATGAATTAGAAACTCTAAAAACTGTGTCCAAAACATATAGCTATATAAAAAAACTTCCGTTTCGCGGTATATTCCTGGTCATCACAGACATATGTCAAGTTTGTGGGTGACTGCCGCATGTAACATCTAGGTGGCACAGACAAACGAACGTTGACCTTACCAGGCTAGTCAACTTGTCTGATATAGGGTTTATGGCCTTATACGCACGAAAGAAAAGTTTGAATATATTTTTTCTTGAGCAATGTGTTTCTAAGTTGCTCATTTGAACATGTGAAATGTGATAACAACAACAGTGCCCCGGGGAAAAAGTGAGCTTAGATTGTCGAGAATAATTTTCCAATGCATGTTTAGAGCAATGTGTTGCTTCGGAGTACGCTGCTTGTTACAATTTGTGACTTTTAATAACAATAGAGTCCCTGTGGAAACCTTGGGGATAGCTTATACGGACACTTGACCGGCCAGCTAGCAATAAGTTAACATGCACATTCTTGTGTAGTGTAATTAAAAAACCTATTCGCAAGAGGACCATTAAAGCTACTCAGAAATGAAAATTTCGAGTAGGGGGGTTCTTGCTTACAACCTAGCCATCAAGCATGTTACGACCCCACATAGTGACATGATCATTCAAAGAGCTTGAGCAAACCAGCAAAGAAGAAAATGCTTGCTAAAAATAAAATACCAGCGAAAATACTCCCAAGCTTGAAGACATCCCTGTATTCGCTCATTTGATATTCTTTATTGTACATCTTCATTTTCAATATATTCAAGATAGAAAAGGGCTCCTTTAGTGTATTGTAGAGATTTTTCGATAAAGCAAGTTCTGCAATAGCATTCTTTCTATGAACCCTCAAAGAACATGCTCTAATACGTTTCTTACTGAACAATCTCAACTTATCTTTTCATAGCATTATAATTACACTGCACGACTTTGTTGGGCTCCTGTAATGGTAGAAGTGCATAAAAACGGGTGATGGTAGAAGTGCATAAAACACAAAAAGCAGAATAAAGGAATAGCGTTGACGGAAAAAACCTAATCTGACGAGCAGCGAAACGACAAAAGTAGTGCAGAATAAAAGATAGCCATCATGCCATCAGATCAGCTCTGGGCCTCCAATTCAGGAAAAGCGGATGTTAGTAATACCGCGCCGTTTGTAAGCGGCAAAACTTTGCGAAAAAAGATTGCTTCAAAAGATCTTTCTCACCCCAAGAAAACGCTAGTAGGGGAAAATGTGAATCACACTATAGATGGGTATAGTGCCCATGGGGCGTACCCATGGTGATAGTCTAAGTAGCTTGGATTGCATACAAATCGATCTTTGCTTCTTAACTTCATGCGCGAAGATTACGAATTTATTTCGTTTCGCAGTGCCGCTGATTTTCTGTGCAACGACTCAGCGCCTTGGGAGTGGGCATTGAATGTCCATCGCATCCACCAGAAACGGCGACTGCGTTAACAGCAAGCCACCAAAAGTAATGGCCGAGCCTGCAATTGCATGCGCAGCCAAAAGTCAAGAAGCAGGTTCATTCTAGGATGCAGCTTAAAACAGGCCTTGAAGATAACCTAGAGCCTTGTTCTGTTTTAATGAATGAGGTTTGCTGAAAGAAAAGGCCCATTCAAGGCGCAAAAGATGTCTATAACTGGAAAAAAGCTCACTAATATATACAAAAATTCAGGGCCCTTGTATTCTGCGTCTAAGTTGACCTACAAAGCAGCACGCCCTCCACGGAGTGCACTAAACAGAACACGTTTGCTTGTAATTTACGACGAAGAATACTTTCTAGCCAATTCCCTAAATGAAATTTGGAACATAAACGAGCTTTGTCCTAGCGGACAAACGTAGGGCTCTCTGCTTCCTTCCCGCGTAGTAGGTATCGTACCGTTTGTGTACCACGCCAACCAAATCCACTCTACCAGATGACACCGAACCGGTCGCACTGGGCTGTTAGACGGCCACGTTAAGCCTCACGCTAGCACAACGCACATGTCAGAAGTAAGCGTAAGAAACCTGTATCTGTGCGTGCCCCCTCCACCACCCTCCTCTCCCAACCCGTGCTCGCATAAACCGGTAACCGGTCATGAGCGGGTGCTTTGAAGCGGAATATACTGTTGAACATGTTGTTCTGAAAGCCCCTTAAAGGGACACTGAAGTGATTTGTAAACATTGTGGGATTACTAGCGCAAATTGTAGTCCTGAGTCGATAACGCCAAGTTTCAACCCCTCTGAGTGCGTTTACGTGAATTTATTGAGTAGAAAAATCAATTCAAACATACAGTCCTCCTCTCTGCATCCTCACCCATTTTCTGTGGCGTTTTCGTGTGATGTCAGGAGGGGATGATTTGGCTTGACGGCGCTACTGCACGAATCAGTTGAAACTGAGCCACGCCATGTTTGTGGATGGAAGAATGGCCCTTCCTTTATTTTGTTAGTTTGTACGCTGTATCAAGCTCTAAGTCCACATCGCTCCACACGAGCGCTGCACATGCACACACGCTGCGATTCACTGAAAGGTACGCTAGTAGAAAATCTAAGGCCACTTGAAGGCCGGAGAAGAGTCAGCGAAGTCAGTACAGGTAGTAGGGAAATAAAATCAACTGAAACGTTTACCGTACAGCGTAAAACTAGCGAACAGGAAGCATTGTTTGGCGCTGGGTGAACAAGCACAGCGGTTCGCAGCACGACCATACATCAACAAACGCTTATCCGTCTTGCAAATACAATTGCTAGCCGTGAGATATTCTGGAAATTTGGGGGACGTTTACTGCACAAGCGCTATACAACAAATAGTCACCTAAGATGTTTGAAATGCTAAAAGTAACTAAAAGTTTAAACTGGTTATACATATACCTTAAATTTCCAACGCTGGTAGCACAGGCCCGTGGCCGAGTGCTCTGGAGCGCTAGGGATGTTATTTTGTGAGCCACAAGTTCCGATCCCCGAGAGTACATTCTGTTTTGTTTTTAAGTTGAAGTTTTCGGCCGATGTTTTCTATACTGACTTCACCATTTTTGGGCCGTAACGTTCACTGCTCCACGAACTACTTCACAGGACGCGCGGAGGCTACCACTGACGCTCTAGCGACTTCTCGCTGGCGTGCTGTTCCCGTAAGCACCGACTGCTTGCGGGCAGTGGGCGCAGGCCAGAATAAACAGACCCTTGGCCTGCTGCGAACAACTTTTAACGATACAGGCATGCGTGAGGCAAGCTGGAAACATGGGGGAAAAGCGCATGGCATGTGAGCGCCTGCGGGGACGCGGAGGGCGTTCACTCACTGCCTTCCTGTTGCCTTCCCGGAAGCGGATACGCGGCGCGCGTGATGAACTGCCGCGGCCCCGCTCTTGCCCTCCTCGGAGCAGCGACAACGAAAGGCAGGTAAAAAAACCAAACGCAGGAAAAGTGGAGGGGTTACTCAGGTGCCGAAGTGCGACGAAAAATGGCCGTCCCCTGCTGGTAAGCAGTCATGTCGGTCGCAAGAATGAAACAAATTGACGGCCTGGCCGGCTGTTTGTTACAGCTACACACGTGTCACAAGGCAGAAACAACTACGCAAGCGGCAAAATCAGGTAACCACCTATGAGCAAAAATTACATTCACTGTTTGCCCAGAAACTCGCGGGAATGGGCAGAGTGGTAGTAAAAGTCGGGTTATCGTTTCTGTTTACGCAACACTGCCGCCTCTCTCGTACTGTAGGCACGACAGTAGGGCCCTTGCACCATCAACAAGAACTAACAACGCAAAAAAGTACTGGTATGTTGATAGCTTTCTCTAGGCACTCATGGGATTCCAAGAAACCGTTACAAGATACCATTGGGGAATAACTGATTCAATGTGGTTCTTTACTCTGTAAAGAAAGGTGATTGCACGCAACGCTTTATTTGCAATAAAAGGGTCCCCTTTTATGGCGGACTTCGCAGAAACGTTCCAGTTCCGCTCCTGTATCCAGAGCACATTTGTTACACAACAATATGTTCTGCTATGTAATTTCAACTAACCCTTTATCCAGCGTAGGATTTGCAAGCGGAGGCCTTGTTAATAAAGTTGTAACGACATCGTGTTGTAAAAAATTCAGGCCAATAAACACGGCGCAGGAAGCAAAGCCCTAGCTATGTTGCACCTCAAAAGATGCCCATAGCGTTACGAATGAGTGATAGAACTGCGCTCGTGCTTGTGTGAGTTTATCAGAAAGTCAGTCTTCCTTTAATTCAGCTGCATTTGTAACGAAAGCCCTTGCGCTATGTAGGCTCCTTTGTGGGTTTAGAATTTCTTTTTGAAGGTAAGTTGCCCTTGTTATGATAACAGAGACAGAAACGAAAAAACGCACTTTCACAAGAAGGCGGCGTTGCCTTCTTGTGAAAGTGTGCATTTTTTTTTTGTGTCCGCGTCTGCTATTATAACAAGCGAAACTTAACTTCAAGAGCATGTCACACCAACTAGCCCGGCATGAAACTTTATGATTCTTAAGCACGCCAACAGGAAGGACGTTCGTTTTATGGCGAAGTTTCTCCTGACAAAACTCTTCGCAGCGTTAGGGGAGCTGTTGACAGAGAACAAAAGTGCGGTTAACAAACCCAAGGAATATACATTTTGTAGAAAGGTGCGATCGGCATGGTGTAGCAATTAGAAATGCTTATACGCTCTGCCGAAGCGGGATTAGAATTGTTTCTAAAGTTGTTACTTCAAAAGACATGGCACTTGCGTTATATGGCAGTAAACATATAGGTTTCAAATTCGAAGACATTACCAACGAGGGATTTGCTTTGCAACAGAGGGATTGGCATGGTAACGAGGGTCATGGTTTTAGAAAACAGATGTAATGCCTGTTTTGCTACAGCTGTGTCATGCAGAATCATAACCAGAATCAGAATGAGCAGAATCATGTTAGACAATGTTCAACTTCGAAAACAGTCGCTAACCGGCCTTATCACTATCTTAGTAGGTGCCATAGATAGTTAGGTTGGGCAGGTCTAACACAAGGAAAATAAGTCAGTCATTCCGGAAACCGCCAGAGGAGGAATAGAACAAGCGGCAACAAAGTAGTGAAACAATAGCAATCCAATCTATCTCCCAAGAAAAACACTGAGAGTGTTCTGGTGATCCAAAGAAAGGCGTGGCCAGTTTTATGAATTGATAGAATGATGCTAACTACGACTCGTATTCGGTTAATAGCTACTACCAGCGCTTAGGCCAACTGATTTAAAGTTGTCCGTTTCTAATACGAAGTATACCTTCGCCGGTATGTCAAAATATAAAATTTTCTAACCCCGCGTACACAATAAATTACCCTGCGACGCGACAGTATGGCAGCGAAGAGGCGACGCTCCCAGGATGTCCTTTGTGTTATAGATCACTCTGCACGCTTGTTCCACACGTAACTAGAAGAAGCAAACAAACAAAACGGTTTTAAAACATCAACTTCGTTACATGTTCTATCGGAAGTTGAAAGTAGGATTTGAGGGGAGGCAGGCTGACGGTGCACGCCCATACACATACTGGTACAGAATAGTTGGAACCCACTCTGGTCCCTGGCAGTCGGTTTTACATTTTGAATATAACCCTGGTTCGAAACATCGTCAGTGTCTTTACTTAGAAAAATATTTCAGAGGATCGAGAGCGCTTGTGTGTTGACACAGTACTGACGTGGATTCTTTTTAATTTAAAATGTAATAGAATGCGTCGAAATGTCAATTCGCCAATGGATGGCGCCTCATGCAGGATACAATATTCGCATTTTCTCTCTGCCGCCGATACGTGAGAATTTATCAGGGATTAAAGTTACCGTAAACGACAAGGCCTTTTTCCTCGTAGGCACCCTATATCGCATTCGCGTAGTATTTTTTATCCATGGCCAGTAAGCTCTACGTACCTCGCTGGTCAAAAGACAATCGCAGTACAGGTTTTGGGAACAATGCGCCGAAGGTAATTTTGCAATCTGTGTACTGTTCACCCGAAGCTCGGCTTTGTATTTATTGACCCCGTTCAAAAATGAAGCACGGCGTTTAAAATCTATGAAACACAGATATATAGGTGGTACAATGGAATATCCAAGTCCTGTACTATATAGAAGACGCCAGAGCTTCGAATATTATTCGTGATGTTAAAATAATATTTAGCGTCACCAGAGATACAAAAACGTAATATGACATGAACAAAGGATACTCGCTCTAATAAAGTGCTAAGATGTACATTTAATGAAACGATCGGTTAGAGGAGAGACGACTTGACTGATAACAAGTGAATGTCCTGCTGACGCCGAGACGGTAATAAGTGTAACCATGTTTTAAATTTTGCGCTACACTTCGGTCATGATGAAATATTCTTATTATCCCAATTTTAAAAATTCTTGAGGACAGCGAATCCTCAATCGCACTTCAGAAACAACATGCCACGGAATGAAGTAGAAGTGCATAGAGCTCCCACAAGTCTTGCTGGCAAGCAGTATCGTAAAACGCACTGCTTGCATAAGGTAACACGCACGCCCAAGATTGCATAAGTTAAACCGCACGCAGAGTCAATAATTTATAATTGTGCTTTGAAATCACCTCGGCACATAATGGTCAACACCTACACTGTGCTACAAGATACCATATTAAATACCCGTGAGAAAGACACAGTAGTAAAGAAGAAAAAGAACACTGTCAATATGCATGTCTCGTTTTGTGAGTAGGAGGCGGTTTTTAGATGTCTTACCTATTTATTGAAAGACTATGCTTTAGATATACGAAGCGCATCAGTGTGTTTTGAAGGGGACACTGGGCAGTGATCTAACTCTCTGAAACACTCTTGCGGATGTTTCTGAGATTTCCGACTCTTGAGTGTGGTTGCAGGTTGAAAGGTGTATGCTTTCACACATGGCAGCATCTCTCCACCAAAGAAGGTAAGATGTTCTTACTATTTCTTGTTTTAATTTAGCGCAGCACTGAAAATTACCCATCACTGAAATCATAGGTAACGCAGACTTACTCATTCTACAAAAATATTCAAACTCTCCATGGAACTCTGTGCCTACAGACAGGCGGCCAGAGCTGACGGGACAAGTTGCATAACACCAGGCAAGAAGGTGTGAAATTTGCGCAGTGTAGCTTACTGTACGGTAACTTTTATAGCACGCTTTCTACACAAATATTAAAACACATAATGAACGCATGCGTTGGTTTATTTTTTACGACATACAAAAACAGGTATTGAAACTTTTATCTCAACGATTCCTAATTTATGAAGTCCATCGGGCAAACAGGACACATAAACTTTTGCTGTTTTAAATTTTGTATAGGCAGAGGTTTGTTACCCCACTGTGCAATATGTCAAAGTGCTACTAATGGAAAGAACAACACATGCATTGAGTCACAAGGAAGAGCAAACAGTTGCTCTGGAAACAATGTTGGGAGGTGCAGTTCCGTATAACATAAAGTTTGTACTGGGAAGGCTGTAACGTTATCCACAGTTATTCTTTCATCCTTCTCAGAAGAACGCGGCACAAGTGGCAGCAACAGAACGCCTAAAATAATTAGGTAGTTCTGCCGTCCTGTATTGCATTAAGCAGAACCAGCTGGCTCGCAAACAATAACACAATTGGGGCTACCCTTTCCCTCTAAAGGTTATGCAGCTGGAATGGGCACATTTACCCTCATAAAAATTTTTACCAACATTGAGTTCAATGTTTGTTGACAAAAGTCGACAAAAGCTACCAACATTGAGTAGACTGTCTACTTACTGTCTATAGACTTCCTAGCAACAGCCTACCAACTTTTTGTCAACCATTGGCCACCGTGTTTGAACTGAAACGTTTCTGTAGACTTTCTACAGAAAGTTTTTTGTAGACTTTATACTCAATCGCTGTTGCTAACCGAAGCGTTTCTGACAGGATATTCGAAACGTGATGCAGTGAGAAAAGCCGGCCATTCCTAGACCTTGGTGTCAATACAGCTTAATAGAACGTCGTCATTATTGCCCTTTAAAAGATCATTTAGTGGGAGCAAAAATGAAAAAAAAAGAAAGCAGAAACAGATTAGGCCTCGGGAACCTCGTCTGCGAGGGTTCACATTTTGCGGGGCCACACATCCACACGCGCACTTTCTGAAACACAACACAACAAACAACACAACCCCAGCTCACAAACGTACTACATCCGAAAAACCACAAGCGCTTGCAAGCAGGACACCGACACCGCACGAATGCTAGCAGTGCACTTCATGTATATATACCCGCCAGCCGCGGGATGCCGATGCCGCGGTGAGACGCGCCTCTCATTGCATGTTTACAAAACTACGCGTTATTATTTCCAAAATATAATACCGCGAAACACTGGAACGTAAGCAATTGCACATATCTTCATGTTTACTTTATTGTTGCAAGCTGTAACTAAACAAAACGGAAATCTGGAATGGGTTGCGCGCCGCGTTTCGGCTGCCTCCGGTGATTGACGCGTTTCTCCCGAAAGTACGCAAAGAGGGAGGGGCGCCGCTGGCGGTTGGCCGAGAGCGACCAAAACATCTGCGCCGGCCGTATTAGGTGGGCATAGCAGGCGATTTTAGATTATCGTCGTTGTTGGAGACACGTCCAGTAGTCTGTCGCGAAATATTTACTGGCATAATTCGTTCCTTTCAACCATGCATGGCACTTAGCTTGCGCAAATCAAAACACAGTGACGAGCGGTTGCGCGTGGTTGATGCCGCTGGCTGGCGCTTGTTCGGAACCGCCGAATAGTCATGTTGATCACCGTGAAGAGTGAAAGCGAGCGGGTCGTGAAGTACCAACCCGTGCGGCTGAGGGACGAACTGGTTGTTCCGAGGGAGAAACTGCGCGGCTCGAGGTACGAACAGTGAAAGTTGCTCCCTTTTGCTACTTTTTTTTTTCTCGGGCTGCACAAGTGTGAAGATACATGCAGAGAGAGAGGGAGAGAGAAAGATACGTGTGTGTGTGTGTGTGTGTGTGTGTGTGTGAGTATGTGTGTCTGTCTGCGTACGTGCGTGCGTGCGTGCGTGCGTGCAGGCGCTCGGGCGCGCGTGTGTTTGTGTGTGTGTGTGTGTGTGTGTGTGTGTGTGTGTGTGTGTGTGTGTGTGTGTGTGTGTGTGTGTTTAAAACCTGATTCAAACAAAGTAACGTAATTTGGTTAAAGTCAAGTAAATAGTTTGTCCCCAAATATTGTGAACCTGTCCTGGTATTTAGCAAAAACCAATATGAATTAATTGAAATCGGACTCCAGGACGAAGGAAAAAGATGTTTGCGTTAAATTCAACTTGAGACAAAGCGTGTCAAAACACTTTTAGTGGTCATCCTACAGAAGCTCGTCAACAGACAAATGTCAACAAAAATGAGGTAGACTTTCTATATACAACCGTCAACAGACAAATGTCAACGTGAATTAAGTAGACTTTCTACATACAACAGTCAACAGACGGGTGTCAACATACATTCAGTAGACTTTTTACAGACGACTGTCAATAGAATGTAAGAGTATGTAGGATAGCAATAAAGTTGGTGGGATGTCAACAGAACGTCTACAGAATGTAAAAAAGCATTTTTGTAAGGGTAGGCATAAAAGATACCCGAGCTGGTGTTTTTAGGCACAAACATGAGTGCTAACAAAAAAGGAAGAAACAGTACCTAAAAAGCTGCCGGGTCTAGCTTTTGTCTCTTCAGCACTTTCCTGCCCGTCGTCTTTGTTTTCTTCCCCTATCTCTATCTGCTCGGCGGCTCCTCTCGCTAATAACCATAACAAAGAAATAAAACAAATATACTACGTCAGGGGAGTTATTGTGCTTCTGTAGCAGCAGCGGTCGATATAGCTGCACGTGGGGTTATCAAGGGCAGCCCTGTATTGTGGAAGTGACATCTGCAATCAGAAAAGTATACCCCAGATCCCGGAAGCAGCAACGGGATCACGCCGTTTTATTGATATAACATCCGCTGCTGCCATGCGAGAGACACTTACAGCCTTCCTTTGTAGGAAAATAAAGTTATCAAAGGACGCGATGTAGCCATCTCGTGCACAGTGATGAAAGCATGTTAGCTCGCGGTAAAACGCAGATTAGCAAGGTCTGAAGCGAAGGATATCTGATCGAAACTTTGGAAGCAAAACAGTAGTTTGGCTGTTAAAAAAAAAGTAGACAACGCTATCCGCGATGCCAGGTATAATTTCGTTCGGAGCCCAAAAATATTCGCAATTTTCTAGTCTGCTCTTCTGCCTATAAAGTGTTTTGTATTTTTTGTATTTGCCTGCTTTACCAGAAATCTTTCCCGTTATAAATAGTTGGAGGAAACATCTTTTATGTTTGCATATGGCAAAGATATCTGCGTTTGGAGGCAAATCGTCTCCCACTCTGTTTTCATACGTGCCATTGGGTGTCCCCAAAAGACGAAAAACAAAACATATTTTACCCTTGGCGATGTTTTGTTTTGACTTAGAGCCATGCTGAGCTGCTCATTGCCTTCTGCTCAGCCTAAGTACGCGAATTTCACCCTGGCTGTGGTGGCCGCTTGTCAGATGCAGGGAAAAAGTGAAAACGCGCTTGTGGCGATGTTAAGGCGCACACGTATGATTCTGATGAGGACAAAATGAATCTGCATCACCTGAATATGGCGCTCCTTCTAGCCTACGCGCACTTACGACGCATCAAACCTCAACAATTTCAATTTTGAGCTTCTTGTTAAAACGGAAGAAGAGTACGTAGGTTACATTAATTGCATGCTTATTATGGAAACATGACCATGAGGGCCTTTTTAGTCTATAATTCCCAGGTGGTGGCTGCCTGTGGCCCTTTCAACCAGACGAAGCTAATTGCTGAGGTCCGGGCTGGCTAGCATGCCTTCTTACTACTTATTGTTGTGGGAGAGGAGAGGAGAAGCATAGTGGGTTAGAGCAAATCCAGATTACGTGGTAGAGCGTACAGGTTTGGGAGTGAAATTTTTTCACAAGTCATCGGATACATTCCTACGCATAAATCTACTCTTTTGGGCTTACTTTATCGTAGAATCTCGAAAGGCCACGTCAGAAACGGTATATTTGCGAGTACACTCTAAATTTTTCAACGCTTAGCAAGCGTGAGTGTCGGCGATTTTTGCGTGCTTGTTCCAAGCGTGATGTGCTTTCACGCTGAAAAATCACGCTTCCAAAGCATGACACGCGGGATGTGTAACGCTTGCGGAGCGTTAGTAAAGTATATTTTCTGAACGCTTGTTTTAGGCGTGGTGAACTATCACGCAGAGCGCTCACGCTTGTCATCTGTGTCTGGCGACCTTCATAACGGTTAGTAAAGGTGAAAAAAGGATTTGTATTTACCCAGTGCGTCATTCTCCAGGTGTGTATAAGACGACTCTCGGACCGCCAGAAATCATTGACATAAATCTCAAAGAAGGCAATGATTGCTTTGTCGTATTTATGGTCTGTGTTGCTTGGAGCACCCACCAAACCGATAAAACCAAACCCATCTTCTTTTAGCTTTCTTTTTTAAATGATTTCTTATTGTCATAAAGGCGTCTTATACAAAGTTGGAGAATAGTGCATCAGGTAAGTGCAAATCCTCTTTTTCACCTTCACTAAAGGTTAGGAAGGTCGCCAGTCACGGATCCACTAGGCTCGCAATGTAATTGCGGCGTTAATTCGTTATACATGGCCCCAAACGCAGTAGTATTAGTAGAATAAGGGGGTTTAGTATTGCCTCTGAATTTTGTTCTGATAAACCTGAGCGCCGTTGAAGGCAGTGGAAGAAAAACGTTCATAAAAGTCTTGAACAAGTGTACCGAGCTAAGCCTCATGCAGTTAACCCTGTTATGTGCGTTCTTTCAGCGTCATTACCTATACGTAGGTGAAGAAAATTAAGTGAACAGTGTGTGAGGGTTGTTCGAAGGTCGACATTTTGAATCAAAACTGAGGGACAATGTAGTACAAGAAATTCAAGCAAAGTTTTGAGTGAAACGTTTTTATTCATATTAATTTACAAGAATGCTTCCATACAGGGAAATATGGAAAGTAAAAAAAGGAGCTATAAAACAGGATCCAGATGCACGTTTCTTGCACTTTAAAGCAGCACGTTAATACTGCTATGAAGTTAACTCAGACCAATTTATGTAAATCAACAAATCACGTACCATTTTGAGCGCCCATGGAATTTCGTCGCTGTCATCACATTTAATTACTACCGGAAAGAATCCTAGCAACTGCCCAAAAGCAGACAGACACATTACGTCCTCTATGTAATACACACACAAACACAGCACAAAGCCTTTTTCACTGACGTGTCCAATTACAACTGCACGATTTCACTGGGTCCTGCAGCATACCAGCGGATTGTGGTCCCCTCATACAGTGCACTGGCAAAAGATGTCCACTTGTTAAAACGGGAAAAAGAAAAGCGGCTTCAATATAATAGTTATCCACGGTGTTCGATCTACCATGAAACCAATTTTTTAAAAAAAGATAAACGGCGTAACTTGAATAAAACCCAGTGCAAAATGCTTCCAGTACAGTGGAGTTGCGGCCAGTAATTTTTAGTAATGATATTTGATTAGCTAATTGTAAATAATTTTCGAACTCCAGAAGTACTGTCCCAATCATTATGGT
This sequence comes from Haemaphysalis longicornis, assembly GCF_048455015.1. NCBI lineage: Eukaryota > Metazoa > Arthropoda > Arachnida > Ixodida > Ixodidae > Haemaphysalis > Haemaphysalis longicornis. Next base: position 87,976,973 of record NW_027526407.1, on the reverse strand, counting down.
ATCAATGAGCCTCTTTGAGGTGCCCATGAGGAACATCTAACTGCGATATTTTCAGCGACGTACTAATTGCGTAATCATTTATTTTTCCTGATATCTTAACGCTGCGAAATATGCAAAATTACGCCCACCTCCCCTCGCGGGAACCCTGGTGTGATGCGACGCTGAAGGGGGTTCCATTGTGCGTTTACGTTGGGTCGATTACTCGAATTGCGTGAGCAATCGTCGGGTAATGCGAGAGAGACAGAGAGAGAGAGCAAGCGTAGCGCGGACGACCGTCGACTGAGAGACCGGCCGGAGCGCGGCACTCCGCTTATATGCGCAGCGCGCCCGAAGGAGAGGAGACCGCAGAGAGAGAGGGCGCTGCACATGCACACAGCGCGCTTGCGCCGTGCGCAGCGCCGCTTACCGGCGGAGTGAGAGAGCGCGCCGCACTGCTCGCGCCACAGATGTTGGGGGAGAGGGCGCGCTATCACGGCGAGAGGAGAGGGGTAAGCGGAGGAGAGACGCAGCTGTGCGGACGCGGACAACGACGACGCAGGAAGGACAGGGCCGCCGGCAGGAGATGCTCCTCTCAGCGTCGCATCTAAAATACCACGTGACTCTGATCCAGCCCGCTTCATAAATCACTGCTTTCAAATAAGCCGATTGAAAGCAACTGCTTTGCCTGTGACATGCCAGAAGAGGCAGCGCATCACCTCGATAATAGCATATTGTAACGTAGTATTTTGGTTACATAATGCCGCTACTGTAGCATGAAGATTGCAGTGAAGAAGACGAAACGTTGAAGAGGTTTTAAAGGTTAACTTGTTTAATCTACTGATGACATTGGTGACATTTAGCACATACGAACTTGAAACAATTACACTTATTACATAGATGAAAAAGACAGTCAAAAGATTAAGAGTACTTAGCGGGACATAGCTGGTGGGCGAAGGGCTCCCGGCGGGAGGGCACGACGACGGGCGGCAGAGTTTCTGAAGTGAGCTGGTGCAGGCCGCCCTCTCGCTCTCTATAGCCAGAGGGGCCGCGTTATATTTGCTTTGGGGGGACGCATTGGGGGAAAAAGCGCATCCTAGCGTGTGCGGACTGCGTGGAAAAAGGCTAAGGCACACCCGCAGCCAATCAGGAAGACGCTTCTTAGCTCCAATCAGACATGTCCCATCCAAAGTGAAAAGGACCAAAAACACAGACACAAGGTTTCGACTCGGAAACGCGCACTCGGAGAACCACGCGTGTAAAGAAAGTAGTTTAGAAAAAACGCACTAAAGTAAACAGGGGAAAAGGGAAGGTCGTCGGAAGAACACTGAAGACTCGGAGCCCGAACGCGACCAGCGCGCACGCCATGGGGGGGGGGGGGAAGGGAGCGCCGCGGCCGCGGTAACAGAAGCCGAGACGGCGGCTCGCTCTCCTCAACAGCCGTCGACTCTCGGTCTCTCTCTTTCTCTCTCTCGGTCAGCGCGCAGAGGCACACTTCGCATGCGCTTCTTAGAAAAAAGAAAAGGGCCAAGGCATCGCCGCGTCCGAACCGCTTTCGCACAAAACACTTGGGAGGAAGAGCCCTGGCTGCGCGCACAGGACTCAAAACAAACAGAAAAGATCAACAGACATCCGCTTAGCGAAAATATATTGAAGGAGCAGCAACAGGAAGTTCCGCGGGGGGTGTGTGGGAGATAAGGAATGAGCTTGGTCGCAATTTCTTCGTTCTTTCTCTTGTTTATTGCATTTGATTACCCCAGCCTGTTCGAGGGCACTGCCGTATGATGCGGGCTCAAGCGAAGTCACGTGGTATTTTTTTATATTTCACGGACTTCCTTTTTCCGTTAGAATAAAGTAGTACGCAATAAGCCCGCCGCTTAAAATACCGCCGTTAGATGACCCTCATGGGCACCAACAACTGCCTCATTGATGCTTTACTGATTGGAACAGTACTTCTCAAGTTGTAAAATTAATTACAATAAACTAACAAATATCATTACCAAAAGAATTGCTGGCCGCAACCTTACCGTACTGGAAACATTACGCGCTAGGTTTCCCTCGCGTTACGCCGTTGCTCTTTTTAAAACTGTTGGCGCATGCATGATAGCTGGGACACCCTTTAGACTGAATTCGTTCGAACTGTCATACAACGCAGAAACTGCGGTCGCGATGAGCACCGTAAACGCGCACATTTCAGTACAATGGCACACAATATTCACGCTTTGTAATGTGCACGTCGACTTTGTGAATTGTGGTGTACAATATTTTTTGCCGTTTTCTGGGGGCTCTGTGACACCGGCGGTGTCACACTTCCTCTTCCGAGAACGGCCACCGACGAGAACCGCGAGCGTAGCCGCGAAATTTACGGCCAGCGAACCTGGTATGCCTATGCAAGACACCGAGATCGCCGGAAACCGGACGGCGAACGAGAGACGCGGGAAACGCAGCCCTTCCGTCTTGTCGCCTTTCCCGGTCGACCACATGACTCGTGTCAACACAAGCTTAAAGAGAACTTGGCCTGGCACTAATTCGACGTTCCGAAGTCAATAGGAAGCCCTACACAATACACTAAAAACATCGTCACTTCGAAAGTAATTTTAAAATACAAAATGAGATAATATTGATTGAATGAGTGAATTACATGAGTGAATAGTTCGCTTGCCTGGATGTTTCAAGTGACCGTGAATGACAGCTGACTGCCCACTGTAAGAACGCCCCTCGGCAAGGAAAGTGGTCCTCGCCGTGTCGCTCGAAAATTCCCGGCAGTTGACACGCGTTGTTCTCGCACCTACGACGCTCCACACCACGCGGGCCAGTCTATGTCAAGTTACTCATCAGGTTGTTCGTTCATCGCCACTCTTTACCGCAAGAAAGTGAGCACTCCGCACATAACACATTTGAATGGGAGGCAGTAACGACGCACAAAGCTCCTGCTTCCGCCGATGCCTCCAACAGCTCTAACTCCATTTTCCCGTCAAGAGCACTGAAGCGAGCGCCACCTTTTAATGCCTCGCGTTAGAGAAAAAAAAGAAGGAAGCACAGGAAGCGTGAGTCACAGCCTCAGGCAGCAACACGTCGCGCGGCACCATTGGAGATTAGTATCACGGTATGTATATGCGTGATTAAGAGAGGCGCGATCGCCGGCGCGGGGTTTTCTTGAGCGTAATTTTTCCGGTTCAAGCGCATAAAATCCTGCATCATGAGTAAAATAAAGCAAATGTGGGTTTTCTCCACCCTCTTAACGCTTGGAAGGAAAAAAATAACGCGCATTTTGAGTCATGTTCTGCTCAAAAAGAAGTTTGCGACGTCAAGCAGCGTGTTTCACGCTTACTACGCGCGACCAATTTTAGAGTATCAGTAATTACACCAACCACAAATATAGATTAATACTTCAGCCATAATTCCTGTTTTTTGGTTGACGGGGTTTCTACCAAGCCTATTTTTTACACAAATACGGACATGTCATTCAAGAACAAAAACACGTCAATCAAGAATATAGTGCGCCCCTAAATCTAGTTTCAAGTTTTAGGCATATATAAGCGTTTCAGCGCCTAACAATACCTTTTTCGTGTTTGTTGAGTTCACGTTGTGCAAAGGCACTAGAAATCTGATACACTATCGAAATAGTTTATCAAAATACACCCTTAGCAAGCGCCATCTCGGATGAATGTGCGAACATTTTGGAAAGAATCGTAACTCGGTGAATCATTCATATGCTAGAGATGCGGCCGAACAAGAATTGTTTCTTTTGCAGTAGAGATTTGGTTAAAGTCCAAAAAAAAACATTCCTAATATCGGGAAACAACGAGAAAAAACAAGCGGCGCGTGTATGACATAATTAGTGCACGTGAACATTGAGGCACTATATTCCTTGTGAGCCGGTGACTGCCGACTACGGCTGCTCTACCCGGAAGAAACTTCTTAGTAAAACGAGGGGGCCGCCTGTCTCAAGTTTTTTACAGACAAGCAGTTAGCCTGACATTTGTGTGGAAGTTTTGTGTCCATGAACAAAACGGCAGTGGATGCCAGCCAAAACGCGGAGAGTAAGAAAAAAACTGAAGGATACCTAAGCACATTTTAAGTTATTAATGGGAAAACACAAATGTACAATTGTACACCGCAAAATACTGTAGGCAGTTTTGCAGTGCGAGTAATTAGGCTGTTGCCACACTGCGCCGGGATTGTGGGAAGAAGTCACCCCCCCCCTGTCCCCCCGCGGGTAGCAAATATTTAAGTGAGAGCCAGAGCTGCAGCTCCCCGTTAGGCACCTGGTTTTCCAGCTATACTATTTTCACTATGCAGGCATAGAAACTGGATCCTAGCCAACAAGTTAAGCGAATAATATAACCAATCCTCTGAAGTGCATCCAGGCTAGTGTCAAAATAACTTGTCTGGGTAATAATAAGCCACAAGTAATCGTTACATATGCAAAATATTTTCATTGCCAAGGTACTCCAGATAGAAAATTTATGTTGATGGCAGCGGATTCTGTTTGTACAAACCGCAAGCTTGCTCGGCATCTCGCCCGGGCCATTTATTGCAGATGAGGGTGACTTTGTAGATCGCTAAGTAGTTGCTTCAAACATGCGCCGGCTGCCGTCGAGTTGATGTTTGCAGTGCGTTTATTTTCTTTTTGCTTCATGTTTGATTGCTTGGGGGTGAGGAGAGGTAAATTTCCGTACGCAAATACAGCTTCGAGCATCTTGTCAGCGTTTATAATTTTCTTTCTCTTAACAACAGTACTTGTATTTCGCAACTGGAGCTCAGCACTAGGAATATTCATCTTCGTTGCATCGCCATAGAAGTGGCTGTCGTCGACAGGTAGCAGGGGGTGCAGACATGGAGGAAGGAGACGCTGAGAAGAAGCACTCACCCGCCTTTGTGCGCCGGCCAAAATCAAGGTTAAGAGGTGTTGTGTATGTATTTCGCGCCCACTCGCCGCGTCCTCCCCCGTAGCTCGGTTCTCATGCCGTATATTTCGTGTATACCGGTCAACCACTCGATGCCGGTTGCTCCGCGTCATGACGCAGGGCTGCGTTGGAGATGCTTCTATAACTAATCATAGCCCGAAAGACGGGACAGACAGAATAATAACGACCGGACAGCGCCTGTCTTGCGGTTATTCTTTTGTCTGTCCCGTCGTTCGCACAGTGATTAGTTATAAACACCTACCAGATCGCCCAACTTGCCACTGTCATAGAGATGCTTTTAGTTGGCATTCGTACCGATAAGTTCCGCATGACCTTATGAGGTCACTTCGCAGCTTGAAAACTTGAGCGTGAAAAGCCACGCAACTTCTTCCTCACTTCGGGAAATGCTCCGGGTGGCTAGCGGTTTTCTCCTACGGTTCAGTTCTCAATGAATGTAGCCGAAGGAAAATTTTCGGATGCACCTTCGTCTTATCCGGTCAGCCACAAAGGACGGCTATACGGCTTTCCCAGAAGGTTCGCAAGCGAGAAAGATTTGCCCTGGTGAATCCTTTTTTATACCCGTAAGGCTGCAATTGAAGTAGATTTCAACGCTTCTCCACGCAAAATCCTACTTTCGTGTACGGTTCCTCTAGAGTGCTCCACTATGATGGTTAAAGGCATTGAAGAGGAGTCCGAAAAGAGGTCTGGATGCCAGCACTCTATGCCATCCCCATTCCACGTCTCCATCGGCTAGACAGCCGGGCGTTTTTTCGACGGGCTGCATACCAACCAGTTCGTGCACCTACGTCCGGCGAGTATGCTATCATATGCGCTATTGGGAAAACTTCACGATCATGCTTGTGGTGGCTTTCGCAAGTCTACTCAGGGTATCGCGTATCTTAAATCGCGTTTAACACTTCCCTCTGCGTCCCTATGTCGGCGACAAAACGGCATGTCCTTGCCGTGTTTTCTGCCGCACTTACTTCCCTTTATGAACACCTTATCGTATTAATATTTCTTTAATGATATTTGTCTCACAATATTTTTAGCATTCGTAAACAATACTGTTTCCAATTTTTTCTGAGACACAGCAACAACGTCGGTAATCCAATGTGTTTGAAATTCATTCTTTGTTGGTGTAGAAGCTAAAAAAGCCCCAAGTCCAGAATCCTTTAAAAATGTACGGTGAGTTTGAACGCTGGGTTCAGCTTACAAAGGTGAGCCAGAGGGGCTTACCTTTGTAAGCACGGAAAGTTTTGTACACACGAGGAAGTAAGATGCAAGAGGAACAAATTTCTATCTCCAACAATCACCGAATGGCTAGATAAATATTGGGCGGAATATTACTCCGCCTTTTTGCCAAAAGGTCTTCCTCCATGGCTACTTCCAAATCGCAGTTCATGACGTGTATTTCGGTCTTAAGCTCCGAGTTTCTCACTAAACTCAGCCATTCTGTTCAGATAGACAGATAGCATCCAAAAACAGAATTAATCGATCATATCGTGTATTTATTCTACAGTCGGGGTGGTCGAACATTATGCCTGCTTGTGCGTCACTACAGCACATCTGGAGACATATCTTCGCGATGATGAATAGGATTCAGTTAGTCAAAGACATCAAGCGTGCCATCTCAGGTGAGAAATGGAGTCGAGTGTGACAGCACTCTACAACATCATGGGCGTTTTTTGAGGCGGCAATAAAGTCTTGAGTGAAATCGTTAAGTCGCGCGTTGCTATTCATCGCTATTTCTCCTAGAAAGTGAGTGATTATTGCAAAGCAGGCCCACGGAATGCATTGCGGCCGTTACTGGGAGGATTGTACGTGCTTTCTCTCCGTCCCGCAAAATATATTCTCAGAAAGCGACAGACTAGGGGTTCAAAAAATAACATTATCGGTGAGGATACGTTCAAAAACGCAGAGGCTGCGCAAAGTGGAAAGGAGCCTCTCCACATGCTCGTGGTGTTCCCGGCATGTAGTTCTCCACGGAGTACTGCGCACTTTGGGTGCGAACACATTCTGTGGGGGTGTTATGGGCTGTCGTTTTAAAGCCCTTACGCCGCATGATTACCTGTAGCTGCTGGCACAGCGCCTATAAATACTCCAGACATTGCGCTTCGTACAAAGATTGGAGAGCAGTTTTGAGAAGGGGGCCACTTTGTACTAATCCTTGTTTCAACCACTTGGTCCGCTGAAATAGTAATTAGCACCTATGTTAGAATCTTTGTCGCAATACGGTTTCCTGAAACGTCGTAGGAGGGCTTTTTGTGTATTCGTTGAATAAACATATTTATGTTATGTCGTGCTCTCGTGGTCCCAACGAAGGCCACTCGCTCGCAAGAACACTGAAATTCAGGTTACCATGGTGCTGGCCCTTGTCTAGAGTTCGATCGCAACACGGCACACTGCGCCGCGCTTCGTCCGGTAAATTCCATATGCTAAGAGTTGTCAAAGCTCCTTTTTCACCCAGTTCAGGTGGGGATTGTGCTACAAGAATCTACGCCAGAACGAAGCAATATTCGACGAGTATTTTACTCTGTGGTTTAGAATGTCGGTATAACGTGGTAATGTTATCTGAGACTCGCAATCAAATTTATCTAAATTTTTTAAGGATATCTGTAGGTATATCTTACTGTATTGACTGCGCTGTGAATATTGCCAGCCAAATGATACCAATTGCAGCAAGTCGTGCTGTGAAAATATTACTCCCTAAAAATGCACTGGTCGAATCTTAATTTAAAAAAAAATAAGATTTGACCCCTTTTTTATCGCCGCAAGACAATCGGAAGCAAGTGCACAAAAGGCACATTTTGGAACAAATCGTTGAGCAGTGTAAGCTACACGAACACTCCTATTATCATGGGAAGTATGCCACATACCGTTGTTTAGCAGCAGAGTTGTTCGCAAAACAAGCAGGTGCAAGAATGGAAGATAATATAAATTTAAGTGTGTAATCTTGCATGTTTGTTTTGCAAGCAGGAAAGCGTAATAAAAAGGCACGTTTTTACTTGACCAAGTAGAATCATCTGCTCCGGATCCAAACCCACGACCTCCAGAATTCTGAAGGTCGTGGGTTCGTATCACACGTACAAATATTAGCATAGTTTGGTCGCATCCTCGTTCCGATTGAAGTACCGTTTATCTAAATATAGAGTGCATTATTGAATTTAAAGTTATTAGGCTCGAGAGTCCGTTTTAACGACGTTGCCAGTGTGTCAATATCAACCGGACTTGATTCGCAGAAGGCTTCATAGGTTTCAACGACTGCTCGTATGCCATCGCCATGTGGTATATTAGTGTACAATGACTACGTCCAATGTCACGAGCAGCGAACCGGCCGGAATGTAGAGTTCCATGATATCGTTTAAAAATTGTTTGTGCCTTTTAATAATGAAGATAACTTAGATAAGATAGTCTTTATGAGCGAGCCTACATAAAGGGATAGTTTTTCTGTCCCTGTGCGAATTCTGCATACGATGGGACGACCGGGATTATCTGTTTTGTGCATTTTTGGCAATAGATAGAATCTACCTGCTACCGGACTGAGTGGAACAAGGGATTTTATTGCATCTTGGCCTACCTTATTAGCCTGTGCCAAAGTTTGGAGGGTTTCCTTGATAGTGGCATTAAATTCTTCTGTGAGATCGGCATCGACACGTTTATAAAAAGAACTGTCGGATAATTGTCTCTGGGCTTCGTTTATATAGTCAGTTTTATTCATTACAACTATTGCGCCTCCTTTCTCTGCTGGCTTAATGATGATTACAGGGTGTGTCGTAAACAACTTGAGCGCGTTGCTTTCATCCGCCAAAAGATTCTTACGATATGGGGCCTGCTTTTTAGGCGTCAAGTATGTCCCGCGTTACGGCAGATATATACATGCCTAGACACTTGTCACGCTGTGTCGGGGAAGTCCAATTCTTATGACAGGGTAAAGGGTCATGCATCTCATTAGGGCTGGGGCGATTATGGAAATACTCTCGAAGTCGTAAATTGCAGCAAAAGTTGTCCAGGCCTTTAAAGAGGGAAAATTCGTTAAAACCACCGGTTGCCGGGCAAAAACTTAGGCCACAAGATAACAGACTCAATTCATCAGGAGAGAGGGTAGCACAGGACAAATTTACAATGCAAGAATTATCAGGACTAACGGACTGCAGTATGGGCTCGCATTCTTTGCTGACTCCAACATCTAACCGCTGTTGAACCGTAGCGGGCTGTACAATTCCATCGCGGCGAAATTTTTTAGGTTTGACTAAACCGATTTCATTACTCTTTTTATGTTCGTATTCCTGGAATAAGACTATTTCACGTGAGGCCAGTTCCAATGACATCCTTATCTGTTTTTCAGTGTTGTGCAACGATTTTTCGGAAGGCTCATAGTGATCAATAAGAATTCGTGCGAGTTCAAGTGAAGCATTTTTTAACACACTCTCCCACCTAGCAATGTGATGGGCGGACATCTTCGACGTAACTGGCTTTAACATAATTTGTAGGCCCTTAGGAGCTTTAGATGCTCTGACGTAACTTGTGAGGGAGGAGGCATGGTTCTGGAAATGAATGCGTTTGTCGGCAATTTTTTTTGATTGAGAAATCTTTTAGAAACTTGCCGGGAAACAGCCCCGTTTGATGCTGGCCTGGGTAGTCACTTTTGCAACGAAGGTTTCGCGACGTCGCCGTACTTGCGGAGTTGGTATCTGGGGTACTCGGTGGCGCAGGCAGTGGCGGAGGGAGCGCTGGAAGTGGATAGACCCGGGGGAGTCACACATCTGTGAAGACTCGAACTCCAGCCAGGCGATGGTTCTGCCGGGTTGCCAGTCGGATGCGCAGGTGAAGCCAGAGCGGGTGCAGATGAGTCCGAGTGGCTGGCACCTGTCAGATGATGGGTTCCTTGGCGGCCTGTTACAGATTGAGGGCTCGAACGCAGGCATTCCTGTGGGTGGACTACCCTTCCATTGGGGGATGTCTCGGTGGCTGACACCGGTTCTCCAGCGTGAACAGGTGGTGCGTTGGGTGGTGCGTGGGCAACCTGGGAGGCATAACATGGGATGGGGCGTTTCACTGGCTCGGTTTAGAGGACACGCGACTGGGGGCGTGCAAGCACGCGATCCTGGTGCTTGCAAATTAGTGCTGAAGTTATGGCTGGCGGCTGGGCTTCAGGTGACGAGTCTAGTGAGATGGTGCGTTCTGAATCATGGTAATCGGACCGCGCATTTAGCGGTGTCGAGCCTACCGCAAACTGTCAGTTAGACGGCTAGCTGAGTGATCGGTTCGTGGAGCAGGGACGCTTGCACTGTCAGTCCAGTGTGGTGAAGACGAATTGAAGCACAACTGTCTGATGTGGCTGGCCATAATTGCGACACCTTCGTAGCTGGAGTGCAATCCATCGGCCGCAAGAAGCCGGGGTGCAGGCATCCATTCTAGTTCATGGTTCAGGGTATGCAGAAGTTTTGACTGTTGGCAAAACCGATGAATAAGGTGGTTGAAGTAACATGCCTCTCTGTTGAATGTTAGGATGAAGGATAGGTTACGGTGGCCTTTACAACGGTTGCTGTTTCGTGGCAAGATAAAGGTGGCGTACATGCGTATGATCTTGGGAAGCTCTTGTGCGATGTAGTCGCATAAGGCTTGGTACTTGTCAAAGGTCGGGCGTCCTGTTCCCGGGCTGAGGTCATTGGTGCCTATGCGCAGGATTAGGGTTGTAGCGGTGCAAAGGACAAAGTCCAGCAAGGAGCGAACGACTGGGACACGAAGACGGGGGGGGGGGGGGGGGGGGGCATTCTGTTGCGGGTCAAAATACCGATGAAAGTACTCGGCTTGTGACTCACCTAACACGACAGTGCTGGTGGTTGTCTTCGGGAACTTTATGGAGATGTTCGTACCCGTTGTCTTTCCGGACCCTATACTGGAATAAAGCGTATGAAAAAAGTACGACGGGGCCGGTAAAAATGTACAGTAAAAGAAAAGACTAAAGGGTAACGAACGAAATTGTAATAACGTTTCGGTTTGGGGCAAGCCTTCGTCAGAATAAAAACAAATGGCAAATAAACTGGCTTATAAAGCAGCAGGAGCCGATCACGGTAAACATGGTGACACGTGTTGTGTTGAGCAGGACGACAACAGTTGATGAACATTTGATTTCAGATCAAAACTAACAGGATTTCTAAGTGCCAGGTCACTTGCACTGGCAAGAAACAGTGACAGCCGTACAAAAAAGGTAGATAGAGTGACGGTAAATAAGTGTGGGAAAAGGGCATTGGATGAAAAACAAACGTTCTACTGAACAGCGGAGTCAGCATAAAATATATGCAATGCAGAGCGGAAAAAAAGATAAAAAGATAAAACAGTAACATCTGAACAGTCAGCAGGTCGCAAGGATAACAGTATAGATAGTATCACTTGTGAGACTAATACCGAAGCTAAGATGGAAAAAATGGTAAAAATGCTCATTTGGGGCACGCGCGCAGCCACATACATGCGGACCAATGCAAACACAAATATATCTACGTAAACAGCAGGAAAAAGGTTACACGTACGCGATTAGTGCGACAAGAATGCCAGCGCGCCAACGCTTTCATTTAAACCCGATTTTATAGATTTGAATTTGTGAATGAGATACGATTCCCTGACTTCCCTGTAATTATGTGAGCGGAAACCGGATTCAAGGATAGTTGCTTTTATTTTGTTAAATCAATGACCAACTACGTTGGCATGTTGGGACAACGGCAGGTTCGGGAGGGTCTTAATATGCGACTTGTGATTATTTTGATTGTGATTGTGATGGCTGTAATGTAGGAGAGAAATAGGGATTGGCAGTAAAAAAACCTCGGAATGCAAAGGGGAGAACGTAGTAGGCCATTGAAAGAGATAAAAAAAAATTTCAAAAGACAGAAAGCAAGTGGAGAACAAAATGCCCACCGGCTGGGATTCGAACCCACGACCTCCAGAATACGCGTCTGGTGCGATTAGCAGTGCACAACCGGCGGGGCTATTTTTCGCTCCACTTTCTGGTGCCTTTATGCTAACGTATTTTACTTTACTGCGCTTGGGAGTGGTAGCCAGCGCCACTCGGACTACCCGGGTTAAGAGGACCTTCTTTTTAACTCCGTGGCCGTGATTCCAGTGTCTACGACATGTCGAGTGTGGTCGACCAGCGTTGAACCCTCTTAAGCTCCCTTCGGCACCAAGACTGCGAGAGCAGAGGCCCTCGCTAAGCATGAAACAAATCAGATTAGGAAATGAGGGGCTAGTTTTAGTTTGCCACAATGAGGGCTTGCTCCAAAACGGCCTGTCTGTTTGCGATGTGCAGTGCTTGAGTGGAATCTTTCTTAAAACCCTGTTTGCTGTAAGTTCGTCATATTCTTCATTTTTTTCATGAACAGCAAAGTACTAGTGCATTACACTGACCCCATGACGTTGGTGAAACTTTGACGCACGTCGAGTTTTTGTCTAAATTTTTTTTATGCTGCGCCTGAGGTCTCTGAATGGGCACAGACAAGTTGAAGGAAAAGCTCAACGTTCGAGTCTGACCTAAGCACATTGTGATCGTGAGAACTGTGTTTTCGCCGCTCCTAATTGAACTAGGTATTTTCTGCCGTTGTGCTTTGTTTTAAGCAGAACCGACTGGCTCGGAAAAAACAATTACAAGTGGAGCTATACCCTTACCCGCAGAGCAGTTTCAGCTGGAAGAGATACATTTAGGCATAAGAGGTAGGCTAGCTGGGGTTTTGTAAAGAGTGACACGATCACTAAGATATATGGAAAGACCAGTACCTAGAAAAGCTGCTGGGGGCAGGGTTTGTCTCCTCGCAATTTCCTGCCCGTCGTCTCATTTTCTTCCCGCTATCCTCTCTGGTCGACGGCTTCTTGCCCAAATAACCAGAACAAGAAAAGAAACGAACCGGAATTATTATGACTCTTGAGGTAGCGGTTGGTACAGCTGAGACTGGGTTTATCGAAGGCATCCCTGTCTTGTAGAATGAAATCTGCAATCAGAGAAGTAATCCCGGATCCCGGAAGCAGCACAGAGACCAGAACGATTTTATTGATTCAACATCCGCAGCTGGCATGCGCGAGTCACTTATGGATAGTCCTAGTAGGAAGGGAAAAGTAATCAAAGGGAGCTATGCAGCAATCTCGTGCACGCTGATAAACCAAACGAGCGTGCAATAAAACGGAGATTAACAAGTTCTGGAGCCAGGAGATCTGAACAAAAGTTGGGAAACAACACAGTGCTTTGGCTCTTCAAAAGAACTGGAGAAAGGCAAATACGTCACCAGGTATATTTTTGTTGAGAGGCCAAAACAACGTCACAGTTTTCTATTCTGCTCTTCTGGTTAAAGTGTCCAGTTTGCTTCACAATTTGGTGTTATTTACCCTAAACCTTTTTCTGGGGGGATATTTGGACAACAAAAAAGTTTTTAAATGGCAACCCGGAAACATCTCTGCTTCCGGAAATCAAAACAAAAAATTTAAGCAACCATAACTCACTATTACCGGTGTTTTATTGTGACTTATAGGCATGCTGAACTGCTCATAGCGTTCTACTGCTGAGCATAAGGACGCGTGTTCGTTGAACGCTGGTGTGGCTGATTGTCAGGTGTAGGCCAAAGGCAGAACGCCCTTGTGTCAATTTTTAGGCGCACGCTTAAGATCTTGATGAGTGCGAAATGAATCTTCAGCATCCCACTACGGCGCGCTGATAGCCTAGGCGTAATTAAGACGCATTAAACCCGTACAAAGTGAATTTTCTAACTTCTTTATAGAACGGAGCAGGAAAATGAGGATTACACTTTATTTGTATAGAGAAATAGCACTGGTGGTTTTGTCAGTCCAGAAGACCTTGGGCAGTAGCTGACTCGGGGCCCATTAAACCAACCGAAGCTGACCGCCGGGGTCCGGGGTGGCTAGCATTCCTTGCCACTGCGCGTGGTTATGGCCCGGTGGCTGCGGGTAGATGGTGTGTGATATTTACCACGCTTACGCCCAGATTCTGTGCTAAAGTGTGCCGGGGTAGGCTCTGATATTTTTTTCGAAAATAGTAACCTAACTTCCTAGAGTGAAACCCACCTTTTGGGGCTTTTTACGGGTAATGTCGAAGGGGCACGTCAGAAACATCATACAACACGTAAAGATAGGTTTTATCACAAGTATACACGGGAACTGGAGCCAGATGGCCTGTTTTTCATTCAGGGGGTTTGGTTCCAAAGCCCATGTATTACATAAGCATTGACTAAGGGTATTAAAACATACCAAAGAATAGCTTGTGCCTTTAAAGATATCTTTATTCGTTTGTGCTTATATAAGAGTATCAGTACCTAACAATGTTTTGTCCGTTGTCGTGTTCAGGTTGAGAAAAAACTTTACAAACAAAATAAACTTTACTTTCACTCTTAGGAAGCGCTACTTTCAATGATTGCGCGAGCAGACTTTACAAAAATATCAGACCTCGGTGAATCGTGCATGTGCGACCGATGCTACTGAACAGTTGGTTTTTTTTCTTTTGTGGTAGATTACTGAATAAAGAACAGCAAAGAGACATTTCTCAATATGCACAAAAACGTGGGAAAAACAGTCGGCAAGTCTAAGGCGTAATTATTGCACTTGAACTTGAAAACACTATACCCCTTGCGGCAGGTGACGACTGAGTGACGACCGGGTTGGCGATGACCCTGGTACCGGCCTGCGCATCGCTGCCCTCACCCAGTATGTTCCAAGTAGGCGTGCCCCCACTGGGGTCCTCCGTCTCGTTGCACTTCACAGCAGGTTCATAAGCGCGCGATTCGCACGCGGTTTTACAGATGATAGTCTTCCTTAGGTTGCTTAAACCCAGAAATTTTGGTCTGTCTGTATGTCTGTTTGTCTGTCTACCTGTCTGTCTGTGACTCGATTCTGCCACTTTGCCAAAGTGAAACAAAGTTTTCGCAATAGTATTACATACTCACAGTCCAATCCTAATGTCTGACTACAGTTTATATGTTCATACCTGTAAACATTGTTGAACAAGAACAAGACATATGCACATCTAAGACAGAAAAGTAAAAAACTGGAGATATTGTAGTGTTTCTTTTATAAAAATTCATAGATGCTTGATTTATACTGCAGAAAAAAAATTCACACTGCCGCCTGCTATCGCCCGCGCCACTATAACTTCTGGTGGAGTTTGAAGAAATCAAGCAGCAACAGTTACGAAAGGTTCCACTAGGTAGGGTTCCACGTTCTGCATGGAACGCAAGTGGGCTAGGGCAAGGTGGTTCTATAGAAGTTGAAGTAGGGCGCCTCGTTTCACACGCGCTCCGCCGTACGCCAGCGCTGGCAGCGAGGCACCCGGCCTGGAGCAGTAGAACACAGTAAACGTAATTGACTTGAGCAAACCTTTAGTATATTTACCTTGGGAATAGCGCGGCACAAGAGGAACAACATGATCGGGGAGTAGGAAAGCGAAGGAATGCAGTTAATGGGCATATCTCGACAAAGACTATCGTCTTTTGTCGACATTTGCAACGAAAGGAGCCGATACTGTGTGAATTTTTATTTCAGCGGTCAACTGCTGATGATCTTTTTTTCTTTTATTGTGCACTCTGCCTCATTGCAGTTTGCGACTCGCGTGCAGTCGCCCTCACGTGCGTAAGGTGCGATGATCCCTTTACTCATTATTTTGCAGCAGGGTGACGCTATGATTAAGCAGTTTCAAGACGTAACTGCCATCGTGACCTTCACTATTTTGTTCTCCGCGAGGTTTATCACTTATACCGGAGCATTGCAGGTTTATACCGGAGCATTGCGTAAACCTGAATAAAACCACACGCACTCACAAAGCATGAGAACGAAACCGAATGGTTTGCCAGTGAATCGTTTGGTAAACGAGATTCAAGGCCATAGGCAACTACGCTAAAGGTCGCGTTTGAGCCAAGCCGACCGCCATCATCGCCAAGACCCGGTTCCAAGGCAGAGAATTCGTGTCAAGTGGTTTCCGGCACACATGGGCGAATGCCAAGTGCATCTAACCACAACGAGAGGGCACACTCGGTGGCGTGAGCACTTAGCCTCCGCTCCTTCGAAGCCGACCACCCGTGGTGGTTTGAGAACAAAGATCGCTTCGTGAGCTACAAAAAAATCACCAAGGCCTACTGAATGGCTCAACGGGTCATGCCACCCACCCACCAGTGCCTGAGCCTGGAGGAAGCAGTGCTACTACGGCAGCTACAGACCGGGACCATCCTCACTCCGGCACCGCTGCACATTCTTCCACCAAACCTTTATTGAACGGGTGAGTGTGAAGTCAGTGGTATGGGTCTGGCATACCAGCGGCGATATTTTTGGGAGTGTGCCGGTTTTCCAAACAAAGCTCAATCAAGGACTTCTCTGCCGCATCTCCACGATTCTGCACGCAATAAGGACAAGGGCATTCAACTCTCGAATAAATAAATTAATAATTCAATTTATTCAATTTCAATTTATTTCAAATAAATAAATAAATAAATATATCAAAAATACTATTTAAAATAAATATTATTAATTATAAGACATAACAATAATACACAAATAAACATATGCAATTAAGACAGATTTGTTTCTACAGCAGGGCAGCGATATTATCAAGAATGTTATGGGAGCAAGGGGCGTATATACTGCTTTCCGAAATCTATTACTTCGTGTCGTTTACTTCTTTTCTGTTCGTCTATCACCCTTTACATTTTTCTTTTACACTGATGTATTTTTTCCTCGAAGCGGCGATAAATTTTTACGTGCTCGATTAGTCTTCAAAATATGACTTCGTATCCCACTGCACAATTGTGTCAAGGGAAAGAAGAAGCACAAAGAATGGCCCAAGACAAGTGCCCCTGGTTCATCTTGGTGGGTTTCGTTGCTCCAGGGATGGTTTCTGCCGATGGGAGACTGTCTGACGGCCAACGTCTTGTGTATACGTAGAGGAGATAAGAGATAGCGAGAGAAAGGGAGAGGGAGATAACAAACATTTGTTTTTGAAAAGGATGGTGGTTGTGCTGTGACTCTGTCAGGTGAATGACAGCATAGACCATGTACCGTTGGGCATTCCCTGAAGATCCGAAAAATGTGGTCATTTTGTTCAATCTCGTCCCCAGGTCTTCCCACAGCACAGGAGAAGTGTGAGATTCGTAGCGATACTTATAGTGTGCTCGCAAGCGTACCCAATGTGATAGGTGTTATTAGGAGAAGGGCAAAAGGTACATTTGAGTCGGCAATGGGTAGGTGAGATAAAGTGGAGGATAGCTGCGGAGCAGATGGTGCTTGACTTTAAATACGTAGGTTGATTGTCTTCCCCCTAGTCCGTCGAGATCGAGGTATTTCCAAGAATTTACAACTTTTCCGTAGCTGACGTTGTTTGCCAGCTGGCGGGTCAACGTTTAAATTTTTATTGCCATGCCAATTTACACTTAGCCGTTTTGAGATATGCTACGCTAACGGTGACACTTTGTTTTCCTGCCATAAATATCACGCCTCTGGATACCTCCAGGTCGCTAATGCAACGCGTTAAATTGACCGCAGCTTTTTTCACGTCTCGTGTCTGTCAGATTTTCGCTTTTAACGACAACGAGTGTGGTCACTCTCAGCATCGCCCTCCACTGCGCTACATTGGAACCCTCACTGCGTCAGAGGATTGCAGTCTTTTACTTCACTGGCTGGTGGATCCTGCAAGTCGTGGGTCTGCTGGTGCCTGTTATTGAGTTCCACCAGGTAAAAAAACTAGGTCTGAGTACCACTTTAGAGTCTCCATCACTGCGATTTAGTGTTGGATACGTTGAAAAGAGCCGGCCTTCAAACCTTTCAGCTTTCACTTTCCTTATCTAGAAGTCTTTAAAAACTAAAACAAAGCACTGCAAGTGATTGAAGTTGTGTTTTTTAACGTTACATCTGCTTGCACGTGATACGTTTGCCCCCTTGAGCATGGTATCGTAGCAATTGCCGCCATATGCACTAACGGTTACCCGGTAATCCTGTCGCTTAATCATGGCTATTTCATTTTACTTCTGGTTGAATAGATGCGATAGAATGTACAGTGTCCTCAAGATTCCGGAAAAATTCCCTTCAGCTTCATCAGAACAGGTAAGAAAGAGCACATCGCCTTTGTTTCTTAAGGCTTTACTGGAAGTAAAACTTTGTTTCGATAACGAGTTTTTCAATTACATAACAATTGGGTGTTAGAATTTCACTTTGACGGATAAATGGAGATTTGTTTATCAGCTTGAAAAGTTAAGATAACGCAGCCAAATATTTATTGAAGTATTGCATGACAATTCGAAACCGTTTCTTGTGGCCAATATTCAAGACAGCAAGACTGCTTGCAGTATGATTTCCATCCAAGGAAAGACTTACCTCTTGGAAGAAGGTCAGGATGACAACCTAGACTGATTAAATGTGTGTTTTATGCAATTATCCGCGCTTCGTGATTTCCGCAAGGACCGGCATACAACATGAATCCTAGGGACGGTATCATTGATTTTTAATGGATATTAAATGAACATGCAAACACACAGTATAGCAGAGCGAAAAAAAAACGTGGTTCTTTCAATTCTGATTCGCGTCAGTGATAGCCAGTTCTGCGTATGTTGCCTTCTTCCTGCTACATTTCTCGCAACAAGGGCTTCGGTGTTCTACTCAAACTCTCTACCAAACTGGAACGGCAACCCTACTGCAGAGTTCCTTTCGGCGTGCAGGTTCCCGAAACCTGCACATAGGCTTCTCGTGATTGAGCACCACGGTCGCCTGGAGCTTGCGGAGAAATTCCCCACTACCGCAACTGCTGGTGTGTGGCTTGCCTTTTGTCTTTCTTTTTTTCCATAAAACCTGACAAATTCTGTGATCTTTACACATTGGACGGCAGTTTTATGATCTAGATGATTGCGTGTCGACGGAAACGAGGAGTACCAAGATGATGGAGCCTGTGTGAGGATGTACTGATAAAAGACGACATTGCGGCCGGTAACGGGACGGCAAAGGCTTCCGGAAAGCATGGTAGTGTTTCGTATCGCATGTGTATTACACGTGCCCAGTTATAATTTCCTACATGCAGGAAAACTCACACGCCCGCTCACAAACGCAAAGACATTCATACAAACGGTCAAGAAACAGGCAAACATTCTCACTCACAGATCGTTTCTTTCTTACTTTATTAGAGTTTTTGAGTAACAAAAAAATGAGGTGTATACAGAAAACATTTACGCGATTTCAACACAAGAATAAGCTCAGAAATATATAGTTTTCTTTGTGACAAAGTATAAAGCCACCTGCTTCAGTATACAGCTCCTGGATATATTGGTACGAATTGATTAATAGAAAAAATACCAAAAATCATTCACATTAAGTGGGCAAAAAAATATTGATCTGATAATTGTGGAGCGGTGAATAAAGCACGAACTGCAGTAAACTCAACCTGAATTGTATCATCAGGGTGTGTGTGTTACCACTTTAAAGAAAACCACATCAACTAAAATGATCTGGTTAGAGCGCATCAATAAAGATTTGTGTAATTCAGCCCACTCTGCACTGGGTACAGGGGCAGTATTTTATTCGTGTGGCGTCGTCATAGCGCATGCCCGGGAATTTTTGTCGCGCTTACCTTTACGAATACTTCATTAGAACGCCACGATTTCTGTCGCGTCCATAAAGCAGAGCCTTGGGAAGCAGCCACGATCATGCATGGTCTGTAACATTCTGAAATATTATATTCATGGGAAATAATTTTTAAACAGGTGTTTGTTTCACTCTTTAACATACATTTTTATAGCATCAGTAAATATGCGAGGAACTGCTTCTGCAAGCGTCAATGAATATTGATGATCTAATGCCAGATGGCCAACACCCCGAATTTTTTTGTTATTTTATGTAAGGCGAAAAACAAAGAAGAAAATATTCCGTCCAAATCATATCAAACGGCACGCCTAGGTTTAAACTGAACGCCCCACTGATTTGACCACAATTCTTTTATTGTAGTGGCACCGCCAGATTACACTTTCCGTGAAGGCGCCATATTAACTTCTTTATAAGGCGAGCGCGAATATTTTGAGTATGTTGGCGTGTATACTCATGTACCTTCTCCTCTCGCGTGTCTAATTTTATATAAAGATGTAAAACCGCGAGTTTTAGGGTTTTATCACCGATCGGTCACAACTATGTGCATACCTTTTCTCTTTACGGTGCTAGGGGTTTCAATTGTGTCAATCTAGTGTCTAGCAGATTTTGATACTACTTCAGAGCTGAAACACTCACGATTTCCAGAGCTCATTCGGTGGATATGTTCCCCTCAGCCATCGCTAATAGGGACTTAAGGGCATTTTGTGCGATTCTTGCTGAATATGTCTACATGCATCTCAAAAAGTACGAAAACTTCACATAACCAAATAGTTTTTAATGTTGTAGCAACAATAAGATATTCTTGGATTGGCAGAGATAATAAACAATGTCTTCACATAATAGACTCTGTCGGAGCAAAGTCTCGTTCAAAGTGAACATCGAAAGACACACGTCGAAGGCGCAGTCAACCGATGATAAGCACTGACAAACCCGCCCAGTAAACTGAAGCGAATTTTATTCTGCGTAAGTCAGAGGGAATTCGTTAGTAGAAACATTCAATCAAATTGGGAATATTGTTGATATTGCATGAAAACACACCCGTGCGCAGATAAGCGGTTGCGCCAAGCAGAAAAACACTCATCATAGCCTTTCTTGAGAATAGATATGATACAAATTATTTGAGTAACGTAAGTTCAACAGTGATGCCCAACCTATGAAATAGTGTTGCGAGCAGAAGTCTAAAAAGCGCAGCAAATCTCAATATGGTGTGCAAAATTCCCTGCGAGCTGTCAACGGTCTTTGGGTTGGAGGCTTTTTTGCTTCTCATAAAACAATTCGTCACCCTGCAATTTATGGGAAATACATTTGGTCGCTTGTTTACCTCGAACGTAGAAAAATACGAGGCATGACGGCAGAACTGACTACTGTTTGGGTGCACATGACTGGTGAAAGGGGCCCCTTAAGAAAAGTAGCCTCTTAACAAAGTGGTGACACGGGCTCTGTCTCCAACCTTCATAGGCGTACTTGTTTCTTTTCAACCACGTGCAGCAGCAGAAGTAAACATTCATTTCTATTTTCCTTTAGCTGATTTACATACACGAGAGCGCTCTCGCAACTGAAACCAAAAAATGCACAATACGATAATACTGCGATAAAATTTATTCGATGCGACCGTGGTCTTGAGGCGGTTGTTAAAACTTTCGAATCTTTTGTATACTATGTGGAGATTGGTGGCGTTGGCTATAATGTTCGTGTCTTCAGACACCTTTAAGGACATTTTGCAGAGCCCATCTCCACACGGGACGTGGAACCGTTACAAGCCCTTGAACCGCTGGCCTTTCCAAAAATGGCACACTGGTGCAGGGATCCTTGCGAAAACGACATATCCTCGAATTTACTCCTATGCCCGTTACAGTTTTTTATTGCAGCTTGATTTGCGGATTAACCTAAGTATTTTATTATTTTGAGAAAATATTCAACCGCGTTCAACAAATGGCAACCAAACTTTGCTGGCTTCTTTAGATTTTATTTCATTTCCTCGTGTTTGTTGTTTCCTCTTGGTGAAGTGTCGCCGTGAGGAAATCCTTAAGGGCTACGACAAAATACATTTCTACTGTTCACCAGGTGTAGCTTGCAGACAATGTCCTGATTTTTGCTGTATACAAAGAGAAGGACAGAGGTTATAAAATGAACTGCAACATAAGCTAACCACCTCTTGAGAAGTAGACAATGCAAACGCATTTGTGTCGTATTGACGGCACGTGTGCGCTTCGTTGCCACAAATGGTGCTTGCCACGGGTGCGCGCTGGACACAAAACTTGCATATCTGAACGAGACTGCTGACTTGCCAAAGCGTCCATGTGGGCATGTTGGTTGCGTTTCGCCTTGGTTCGCTTATGGTTTTTGCGGAGCTAGACCAGAAGCAGCAGCTGCCGGTGTGAAGCGCTCAGAGCTTAGAGAAGTGCGTGCAGGATGTCGCCTAACTACTGAGGCCCGCGCTGTATAACGCATCAGAAGATAGAAATATGATGCGCCATTTTTGCTTTTACGCACTATAAAGCAGCTGATGTTCTAAAATAACCAAATATGGTTACCCTATTGACAACAGATAAAGCGGCTTGCCGGGTGATGTTCTGCGGACAACGCGATTCGTTTTAGTGTGGGAAGATTACAAGCTGACTGGGTCGGGCATGATAAGAAGACACATACATTTACCGACACTTGAAAACAAAATGGTTTACCCGGCTTATGAAAGAAGAATTCGCTGCCATTTTGTTCTGTACAGATAACGGTTGCTGTGCCTGTGCAAAAGTAATCCTGAGACACAGCTTAGGTTTCACCGCTACTAAAGGAGCTATTTGCAAAAAATGCCACGGTTTTGCGCCAAGTGCAGCAAACGAATGACGCGTCAATTTTATGCTAATGTGTACATCTGGCAATAATAAGTTATGAGAAGGGAACTGCTTCAAACTGACAAAAAAAACAGTTCTTTGCTTTGAGCCGTGAGCGAATTTAAGCTTTTAGAATTTTAATACTTCAGCAAAAGAATGTTTTTATCCGGAAACAGAAAACGCACTCTGCAGAGAGCTTTCTTCTGCGCTTTGACTAAAAACCTTGGTTTCCTCTTTCACCGCAGGAAATTGACATTGCAACACTTATTTTGGTTCCCGCCATAGTGAGCAACAATGACATTGTTGATAACAAAAAAATCTTTAAGGCATAATTGATGGGCAACACAATTTTATATAATCTTTCATGGTGAGAAGATGGTGGGTAAACTATGAGATAGTATCTGGTTTCGCGGGAAAAAAACAGGTACCTCGTAGGCGTTACACAAAACTTGATTTTAGAAAATTTTAGCAAAATCGATATGGCTTTTGAACATACCTCGGCAAAGTTGGCGCGGCTCACTCAAACTCACTCACAATTTTTTTTCGAATCACCACTCACTCAAACTCAGACTCAATGTTGAGCAGCACATCTGCGCTCACTCAAACTCAAACTCACATTGAGCTCAAAACTCAGAACTCACTCGGACTCAAAACTCAAAATGTACTCAGAACTCAAAATGTACTCAAACTCAAAATGCAATCAAAACTCAAGATGTACTCAAACTCAAAATGTACTCAAACTCAATTTGGACTCAAAACTCAAAATGTACTAAAAACTCAAAATGTTCTCAAACTCAAAGTGAACTCAATACTCAAAATGTACTCAAACCTCAAAATGTACTCAAACTCAAAATGTACTCAAAACTCAAAATGTACTCAAAACTCAAAATGTACTCAAACTCAAAATGAACTCAAAACTCAAAATGTACTCAAAACTCAAAATGAACTCAGAACTCAAAGTGGGCTGAGAACTCAAAATGAATTCAGAACTCACATGGCCTCACAGAGATTGAGACAGTCAGAGAGTGAGAGTGAGAGTTTGAGAGTGCGAGATTGAGAGTGTGAGTGTGAGTGTGAGTGTGAGAGTGAAAGTGTGAGTGACAGTGATAGTGTGAGAGTGAGAGTGTGAGTGTGAGTGAGAGTGAGAGTGAGAGTGTGAGAGTGTGAGTGAGAGTGAGAGTGTGAGTGTGAGTGTGACTGATTGAGAGTGAGAGTGAGAGTGGGAGTGTGAGTGAGAGTGAGAGTGTGAGTGAGAGTGAGTGAGAGTGAGAGTGAGAGTGTGAATGTGACTGAAAGTGAGAGTGAGAGTGTGAGTGTGAGTGACAGTGAGAGTGAGAGTGTGAGTGTGAGCGAGAGCGAGAGCGAGAGCGAGAGTGTGAGTGTGAGTGAGTGTGAGTGAGAGTGAGTGTGAGAGTGAGAGTGTGAGTGTGAGTGTGAGTGTGAGTGTGAGTGTGAGTGAGAGTGAGAGTGTGAGTGTGAGTGAGTGAGAGTAAGTGAGTGTGAGTGAGTGTGAGTGAGTGAGAGTGAATGAGAGTGAGTGAGAGTGTGAGTGTGAGTGAGAGTGAGAGTGAGAGTGTGAGTGAGAGTGAGAGTGAGAGTGTGAGTGAGAGTGAGAGTGAGAGTGAGTGTGAGAGTGAGTGTGAGTGAGAGTGAGTGTGTGAGAGTGAGAGTGTGAGTGAGAGTGTGAGTGAGAGTGAGAGTGTGAGTGTGTGTGTGAGTGAGAGTGTGAGTGTGAGTGTGAGTGAGAGTGAGAGTGAGAGTGAGTGTGAGTGAGAGCGAGAGTGTGAGTGAGAGTGAGATTGAGAGCGAGAGCGAGAGTGTGAGTGTGAGTGTGAGCGAGAGTGTGAGTGTGAGTGAGAGTGTAAGTGTGAGTGGGGTGAGAGTGAGAGTGAGAGTGTGAGCTTGAGTGTGAGTGAGAGCGTGAGTGTGTGAGACAGTGAGTGTGAGTTTTAGTGACTGTGAGTGTTAGTGACTGTGAGTGTGAGTGAGAGTAAGAGTGCGAGTGAGAGTGAGAGTGTGAGTGAGAGTGAGTGTGAGTGTGAGTGTGACTGAGTGAGAGTGAGAGTGCGAGTGAGAGTGTGAGTGTGAGTGTGACTGAGAGTGAGAGTGAGAGTGTGAGTGTGAGTGTGAGTGTGAGAGTGAGAGTGAGAGTGTGAGTGATAGTGAGAGTGGGAGTGAGAGATAGTGATAGAGAGTGTGAGTGAGAGTGAGAGTGTGAGTGAGAGTGTGAGTGTGAGAGTGAGAGTGTGTGTGAGTCTGAGAGTGAGAGTGAGCGTGTGAGTGTGAGTGTGAGTGTGAGAGTGAGAGTGTGAGTGTGAGTGAGAGAGTGTGAGAGTGTGAGTGTGAGTGAGTGTGAGTGAGTGAGTGAGTGAGCGTGTGAGTGTCAGTGAGTGTGAGTGAATGAGTGAGTGAGCGTGTGAGTGTGTACCTTTTGCTATATACCTTTTGCTATATCCTCATAATTATAACCAGAAAGCATTTTTATATTTGTCCCACGTGATCCCCCTCAACGAGACCTTTAATTTGATACCCCACACACCTTAGGAGGGTCATACAAAATACATACCAGTCAAACTAACGATGCCTCTCATGACTGTAACCAGGATGCATTATTTAGGTGTCCGACATGATTCCCCTAACTGGAACTTTCAATTTGACGCCCCACATGATTCAGCGGCCTCACCTTGAATTTAACCCCATCTATGATTCATAATGACCATCTCATGATTCGAACTACGAAGCCTTTTTTATTTGTACCACGTGATTCCCCTCGTCAAGACCGTAAATTTGATACCCTACACGCCCTAGCGGGGTCACTTCGAATTTTACCCCAATATAAGACTGGCCATGACAATCTAATGGTTATAACCAGGAAACATTTTTGTATTTCTCCCACGTGATTCGGCTCATCAAGACCATTGATTTGATACCCATCACATCCTAACGGAACCAATTTGAACGTTAAACCAATCAATGACTAACCATGACTATCTCATGATATAGCCCTTCCAAATTTTTGTCCCACGTGATTTTCCTTATCGGTACCTTCAATTTGATGCCCCGGACACCCAGTGGCATCATTGTGAATTTTAACCTAATTTATGACCCATTTTGAATATGTCATGATAATAAACAGGAAGCACGTGATTACCCTCATCGAGACCTTTAATTTGATACGCCCTAGCGTCATGAACCTGAATTTTAACCGAATCTTTGACTTACCATGACTACGTCATGATATATCCATATCTCATGTTCGTCCCGAATGATTCCCCACATCGAGACTGTGAATTTGATTCCCCACATGCCCTCGCAGCGTCATTTTGAATTTTAACCCAATCTATGACTCATTATGACTGCCTGATGACTACAATCAGGAAGCATTTTTTTATTTACCCCGCGTGATTCCGTGAATCCGGACCTTTCATTTGATACCTTACACGCCTTAGCCTCATCAGTTTCCCTTTTCACCATATCTAATGTGGTCATTATTCTGTCTTAAGGGGCGCTGCCCAGTCAATTCAGTTAACTCATTTGAAACAGTAGAAAGGACAGCCCCCGCCCCCATTTCCCCCCGGCTCTCACCTCTTCCTTTGTGACCCCTAGTATATCAAGCCGTTAACAGTAGCAGGTGAACAACCAGCACTCCAGCGCCGCCGTGTGCTTTCCCACCACCCTTTCCCACGCTCCTAGTGGATCCGTCAGGAGGAAAAGTTAAGACAACCCTTTTTTATGACCTCACCAGTCAATTATCACTCACGCGCCCAGCCGCGAAAATTAGGTATGCAGCAAGTGCTTATGGCCATAAAAATTCAACAAGAAACTAAAAAAAATCAGACACCACCTCCCTTCCAACCGATCATGCAGATCGCGATTGGTGCCATACCCGCAGGTAACCTGAATTCCGAGCCCACAGTGACGCATGAAACTTAACAGCCAACCATAGCTGCCTGCTAGGCTACTCATATGTACTCAAACTCCAAATGGACTTAAAACTCCTATGTACTCAGAACTCAAAATGTACTCAAAACTCAATATGTAATCAAACTCAAAATGTACTCAAACTCAAAATGTACTCAGAACTCAAGATGGACTCAAACTCAAAATGTACTCAGAACTCAAAATGGGCTCAAACTCAAATTGTACTCAAAACTCAAAATGGATTCAAACTCAAAATGGCCTCAAACTCAAAATGTACTCAGAACTCAAAATGGACTCAAACTCAAAATGTACTCAGAACTCAAAATGGACTCAAACTCAAATTGTACTCAGAACTCAAAATGGACTCAAACTCAAAATGTACTGAGAACTCAAAATGGACTCAAACTCAAAATGTACTCAGAACTCAAAATGGACTCAAACTCAAAATGTACTCAGAACTCTAAACTCAAAATGTACTCAGTACTCAAAATGGACTCAAACTCAAAATGTACTCAGAACTCAAAATGGACTCAGAACTCAAAATGGACTCAAACTCAATCGGACTCAAACTCAGTCGTGATCACTCGGCTCAAACTCACTCAAGCTCAAACTCACCATGCCCCACTAGCCTCGCGCTCACTCAAACTCAAACTCACGCGTGAGTTTGAGTCCAAATGAGTCTGTGTGAGTGGACTCATGAGTGAGTTTGCCGACCTCTGGAAAAGACATCCCTAGAGCACAATTCTCTGTTCGTATAGGGCTATTTGTGCACCTTTGTGGATATTTAAGTTGCATGTCTCCACTTTCGCTATCAAAATAAAGTCTGTGTTATGTTGGTTAAGACAACGATTATTGTTCGTAATATTGAGCGAATATATAATGTTTTCTGGTGGCTGCTGAAGTGAACGGCTCAAAAATGTCATGAATTAACAAAAGCCGTTCCCTCCCTCAACCAACTGGTGAACAGGCCCAAATCCCCACATGTTTGTTTCTTGACATCTGTACTGATGTTCTCACACTGGTGTCCTCTTTTGTGACAAAACCGTAGTGACGCACCGCAGCCACCCTCCTTCGAAGGCCTACCCGTTGATGCACTTGGGCCCCATCACCCCTTCGTTGGTCTGTATCAGCACAATTGTGTAAGTGATCACTGCTCCAACCACCTGCAAAACATACATGAATGAAAGCTTCATCAATCAACTTAAAGTCCAAGCACACACAACAGGTAAACTACACCGATATATTTTGCTTATTTGCTGAATATTTGTAGGGAACGAGGAAGAGCAAAATCCAAGAATGAAGTGACAACAGTAGGCTTACTGCTGTGAATGAACCAGGTCAATTGTAAAAAGCATTAACTAATATTATAAGGATGAACATTGGTTCTATTTTTATGGCCGTAACCACTACTGTAATTATAAATATTTTTGAATTCAATAACACAAGGTAGGTAATAAAATATTTCTCAATATCTATTTATGCATGAAAACAACCGGAATGAAAGCATGGAAACAAAACACGTGAAACTGCAGCTGGCCTGTTCCATTCATCAGTCTCTTTTCTATCAAATTAGCAGCATCCAGCCGGATGTGTATAATTTATTTGCATTAGTTATCTGCTTTTATTTGAATTGTGCCCGACGAAAACAACAGGTCAAAGGAGCTAGCAATCCATCTCAAGAAAATATGTTGATTCGGCAGTCCGCAGAGCAGGTTTTCTTGACGCTGACTTCGCAGTGTGAGAAATTGTTGTTGCCTTGAGATATCTCACAGGAGCGCTGCATTCAATACAGTTCTAAAATCAAGTACCGGATTTACAGACCTCACGAATAATTTTATCATGTCAGTTTGCATTAGTTGAAGTAGTACTTTCCTCCCATGGCAGGTGCTTTGAATTTTGAACAATGTTGAAAATGTACTTGGTTACGCTGGCCGAAGCATTTATTGCAGCTTACCAGTGATCAAGCTTTCAAGGTTACACGAAGGTTAATACCTTAATCATGTTTTAATAGAGTGAAGTCTTTTTTTGGGTTACTTGAATGCAGACATTTTGGTGTGTCCCTATGTCTATCTGTCCCTCTCTCCTTCCTTCGATTCAGCCGGGTTGGTCAAAGTAACTACAAAGTATAGAGAAAATCTTTGTATTGGTAAAATGCTTCCCGTCTTGTAAATATGATGACAATTTGTTTGCTTGACAACATTGTTTAGCGGAAAAAAATATTAGGCATGTTTGATGCAAAAAGTCTATACTTAAGTAATGCGTACAGTGTTCTTTAACAAAATACATAGGACTGCTTGATTTTAACAATAGCGAATACAAAATACACCTTTGAAAACATATTTTGACGGTAATTACAAAAAGCGGTCGCACGCGACAGAAGCCCTATTGGCGGCATTCCACGATGTTGAAAAGTCGCGAAAGCGTCCAGGATATTCTGAGTGAGTAGTGAAGCGCGGTAAACTTAATTTTTCTTGAGAAAAGCTTCATCCTGTTTATCATAGGAAGAGCAAGACGCGTGGAGGCAAGTGTGAAAGGCGAGCGGGAAATAGAAGAGAAGCATTTGCGTCGAAGAGATGACCAACGACAATCGTCTTTTGACAACTCTTGTAGCGAAGAAAACAGTTACGCCGCCAATTTCGCCCTATCATTGTTCTAGTTGTACTGAAGGCATTCATATTTGTCATCAGTGCATATAGCGCAGCCTGCGGCACACTGATTTCGTAGATTTGAAAATGCAAAGACTGGGCTATTTAGTTGTTGTTTCCCTCCGTCTTTTAGTTTGAAGCTTCAAGTATAGCCTTCGTTCAGCCTCAGATGTTGTAACTGCAATGGTTGGGTCACACGCAAAAATTTGCGGTGCGTTAGTAAAACAATAGTATGTGCACCTTGCCTCTTATATTCGAATTTAAAAATGTGATGTAAATGCATCCACTTACCGAAACGATCAGACGCAGGTTGATGACGAACATGCCGCAACCGGTGAAGGAACCTTTTAGGTCTTCAACGGTTAAAATTAGGATGTGCAACTGATGAAAAAAGGAAAAAAATGCAGCACAGTAAATGATGTCTGGAAGAAACATTCTGTCCAGTTAGAAATATTTTCCAAGAACTACCACGGAAAGACCCGCGTGAAAAGAGTTACGAACTTTCGCCATAGTAAACTTTGAGCGCTGGTTCTCTGCTTTCCATCTATTGTTTCAATGCCAAATGCCAAGTTTTGCCCAGTTAAATCTTGATTCAAGGAATAAAATCGAGTGACACAAACATTTGTGGAAAGCCTGTAAACTGAATATCGATTTGTCGTGAGGGTGAGCTCCAGAATTCTTTTTTAACAAGTTTTGCAGAACCTGTACGGCGAATCTAAATATCTGCATAAAAATGCTCGAGTAATCATGGTAACATTTCCAGGGGTGTTCGCGTCACATGTGATGTCCGCAGCTTGCACATTTTTTTCTCACGAATAGGCCAGCATATCTAGAAAAAAAGGGATAGACAGTTTTCTCACAGCATTCTTACACCAATGTGCATATGAGCTACACTGGGCGAGCTTAACACTTCGGTGCGGTACCCGCCGTAACTCTTGTTTGTGCGCCTGAGTTGATCAACTTTGGTCAGATGTAATCCCCCAGTACTCCCACTTTGGATTACAGCGTGAACAACGAGTGCTCTTCCTGGTGGGTAACCTTGTGGCGCCAAATCTCGGAGTTATGCTTAACATGAATTTGTTGGCTTAGTTTTAGGTGATGCTAACGTCAAAATTACCCCCTTTCCCAGCAATGTTACACTTAACGTACTACAAAGAAAAAAAATCAAGCTTGCTAAAATAAAAACAACTCGACCTTTCTACCTCAGTAAGATCAAATCAGCCTCTAAAGGCTCTTTAACTGCAAAAATGGAAGAAATATAGAAAAAAAATTGCGCTACTGTAACGTGTTGTGGGAAGCAGTGCAGTAATAGTGGGCAGTATTTAAAACAGGGTTTTCAGTGTTATACCTGCAGTTTAGTTCTCTCGTAATAACTGCAATTTAGCAGCTTTTGTGCACTCATATGTTGTTGTTGGGCACCTAATTAGGCTGTTTTCACCGCCATTTTTAATACAGATTTTTATTTTTTTCGTTAAGCTCTACCAACGTCAATAACTAAAGAAATGATCATCGTTACTTTTGTTTTGGTACTTGCATTTTCCCTAACTCTATCGAAAGATACTTGTAGTTTTGTGTAGTTGTTTATGAACCACTCCACCAGTAACAGAAGTTCGGACGGGTTTGTTCCGATATTCCTATACGTATACGTATATTCCTTTTTTACGTATATTCCTTTGTTAGTCCGGTTATTATTGAAAATATGAAAAAAGGCTACCGTAGCTACTTGCATCAGAAAAATTAACAAAGCACCAATAGCATCCTGAAAAATGTCATAACAACCATCTATAATTACAGACCGTACGCCCAAGAATGCTAGGGAATAAATAAGACCAAACAACCGCCACAATTGCGCGCGACGGTGTGGCCTACGTGCAAAACGGTCGCCTGTGGTCCTCTGTGTTGAAGTTTTGCATGGCAGGTAAGTTTGGTCCGGTTTGTAGTTTTTTATGTATAATTGTAGAAAAACGTGAGAACCCCAATACAAACAATGTAAATTGTTTTCATGCATTTATACCAAAATCAAAGAACTTTTATTATCGTAGCAATAAAACAAGTAAAACTTTTGTTTTTTTCCTGATAATAAATATACATTTCATTCATTAAACTTACCCTGTGAGTTTCGGCGTCTGTGAGTGCTTCAAATTTTGCTGCCTGTATGATGCAAAGAATCTTTGCGGCCTGAAAGAAAGAATGCCACCAAAAAATGTCAAAGAGTTCCCAGAAATTTCGAAACAGCAACCACAGAACAGAAACCACAAATTGAACCAAATATTTTTAAAGTGCTTTCAGTAAACGCGCATTTGAATCAGACATAAATTATAACAGAGGGAGAGCAGCGAAGATTACTACAGTTTATGCGACACCTCTATGAATTGTTCTTATAACTGGAAACCTTCAAGTGTGTACGAAGGAGGTAAACAGTGAATTATTATATGAGCACTCGAGGTTTTTGATAATACAAAAAAAGGCGATGCTCGTACCCATGGTGTAGAATCGCAAAACACTTTTTACGAAATACAGTCCAAATAAAACGACACCTCGTAAAAGAGATATTATTAATATTTGCTCAAATTGTTGCAGCGTCACCTAGCTGTGAGTTTGTTTCTGGACATTCCTGTGTGGAATTTGTCATTTAAGCACGCATACAAGGTCATACGTTTTTATCTTTTACAAAATGAATGCTAAGCAGTAGTACGCTGCTCGCAGTGCTTCCGAACAATGCAGAAATTGTTTACTAGAGCTATGACACAAAGAAGTGGAGCCGGAAAGCATGAAAATGCGTGAAACGTAACGGTATTTTTGCCTGAATTCATGTAATGGGAAGGTAAATATTTCATCAAGATATATTGTAAATATAAAATTTAAAGCGGCCCTTATATCCACAAAGACAGCCGTTATCTAAGTTACAATGGCCCATGCATGAGCAGCACGAGGCGTGTTTTCGAAACCACACGCAGGATTACTCTGCCAGACATTTGGAATGGCAAAAACCGAAACGCAAACAAAAAAGGTATAATATACGTAGCTTTTACGAAAATGCGAAAGAAATCTTATTATGGATACAAATGGAGACGAAAAGTGCCTTCTCACTTCCATGTTCAGTAGAAAAATTCGGTGTTAGAGGGAAATATTTTTTCAATAAAATGAACCTTTACGAAATGCCAATTTCGTTTGAAAGGCTTGAAAAAATGCACACACAGGGCTGTCGTGGCGTCTCATTTGGTGTCGTCACAGACTGCCGCACCAGGGTTTCGTTGTGTTAAAATGAAAGGTTCAGCCATTTTAAGATTGTGATTACTGTATCAACAGAAACCATATTAGTACCCAAATTTCTTTCCATTTAACTAAAAAACCTGCCGTACCATCCCAAGCGGCCATTTGCACCCCTCGTAAAAATATATGAAAAAGAGTTCTTTTTCGTCGGTCCTTTCACCTCGATTGGACGCAATAACTATAAACAATTATATGCTTTTAACTTGACCACCGGACAGTCAATACGATTACTTGCTGGCATCGCACCAGAAAAGAGCTAAGATGCAGCATTACTCCATCGTGTGCGGTTGAATTTTACCTGAAAACGATACTTCCGCTTCCAGACAGGTGTGTCCTCTTACGCATGCGGATATTTTCAGCCTTCATTCAGTTACCAACAAGCCCAGTCTACAGCTTTGCTTAGTTCATTCAGTTATTCGTCGTCATTCACTCCGAAGGATTCTTCCTGGCAGCGCCTTTGGAGCGGCAGTCTTGCTTGAAACCACAACTAAGAGATTTATTATATCCTTGCACTTGTTTCAAATGTGCTATCGCAGGCAAAAGCTTCATTGGCGTACCAAAAAAAGACACACGTATCCACCCGACGCTTTTACTAACTAAATACACGATAGCGCTTCAACATCGGCGCACCTAGATGCTCATCATCGTCAGTGCGTTTTTCTGGCGTAGCATGCCAGGCATCTTAGTGTGGCTGATACCTTCAGTGCAATTAAAGATTGTCTCTCTTCTCTCTCTCTCTCTCTCTCTCTCTCTCTCTCTCTCTCTCTCTCTCTCTCTCTTTGTCTCTCTCTCCTTCTCTCTCTACGAATGCAGCACAAGAATTCTTTCACCAACGGGTGTTGTCTCACTTTCTAAGAATTCAATACAAAAAGTCTCTTACCTCATCGGACATTCGACTCGCAGCTCGTGCAGTCATCGCGAGGCCCGCCGAAAGGATCGTTGCGTAAGCAACGCGCACAATCATCCAGAGGATGCCGATTTCGCTGATGGCTGTGCTGTAGAACGTTGCGCACAGGTAGAACACACTCACAGCGTAGAAGGAAAGCACCTCTACACCGATGAAGGAGTTCACGCTGCGAAGTAACCTCTGAATCGCTACCAAATTGAGACGCACGCCCTCGGTCGACAATACTGTCGCACCTCTTTGCTTAGATTGAGATTCCTGCTTCAACGCAAGCTCCAGTCTACTCCCCAGGGCGGCGAAATACTCGCGGAACATTTCTGCGAAGAAGACGATGTGCCAGACTGCCACGTTGTACCAAGCAGCGACGAGAATGCAGCCCACAATGTACGCAAGAATGTACAGCCACCTAATGTAGTCGCTGTGTCCTTTCAACAATTGAAAGACTGCGGGAATATGGACGCTTAATCCAGTGATGTACTTACAGGCGTCCAGTAGAACGTAGAGCAGACATAAGACCGACACCTTTAACATTCGGCGACGAACGGAAGTGCGGTCAATGTGGAGTTTCGGCTCCAGTTTGGCCGCAGTTTCAAAGATTTCGGAGAGCTGGCCACACCTAAACGTAAGGTTGAGAAAGCTTACTGTGATTTGTATGTAGACAACGAGGTAGAGACCGGTTCGAATGATGGCGGTGATCGGGTCCAGATACCAGGGGAATAATATTCTCCTTGCCAAGTACGTAAGGAGGGGACCTAAAGACATGCAGATGCAGACAAATAAATATGCTCCCCGAAGAAGTTTTCGCATGAATCGAACCAGGAGACGAGACTGTGTGTCATCTGCACAGTATATGGTGTCGATGTATGGACAACCAGCCATTTTGTAGAAGAACGTCATCACGTGGAGGCCGGGGTAAAACGCTGAATTTTTTAGGGCCATAATTTTTTTCGTAAGGATGCCTAGACAGAAACCTTGAAAGCGTAGCTTCAAATTCACTACGTGTCTTCAACACAGATCTACAAATGTTGATGAGCCCTTGTAGTGGCGTTAGACACACACTACGTACAAATGTCAGCAAACAGTGCGCCGACGATGAAGGACAGAAAAAGCAATCTCGGAATGCTGTTGAAGCAAAGTTGACGCTGTCAAATTTTAGGGCGCCTTTAAGAAAAGAAAGGAGCACTCGCCAGTCAAAAATCACGTTTTCAGCGCTCCTGGACGGGTCTATTAGAACAAAGTGTTAATTTAAACGGCAACAAAAACAGGACGAGATAAGTACGTTAATAGCTAGAAGTTTAGCGCACGTCTCAGCAGCCCCAAACACATCTCGCATGATCTCGCAAATCTCGTCATTTAAATTTCGGTCTCTATAAAACACAGTGGCCGAATCGATCATCGGCGTTTTCTTTAAACGGGATGTGTATTTGTACATTTCGGGCAGTTTATTTTTTGCCTGCCAGTGCAGTGTACGGGCCAGGACAGCCGAATCGAATTCATGATACTGCTGCCAACGTACTTCCGGCCATACCTTAGCTGTCGGAAACTCCTGGCTTGAGCTATCCGCCCCATATATTTTGTTCTACTATTGTTCCCACATTAGGGCGTATTTCAGCTATTGTACGAACAATGGCCTCGTCAAACGAAACCTTCCGGCCATTGGGATTTGGGCGTTGGAAGCCCGACGCTGTATAGCCATAAATTGCATTTTTTTCCCTGGATGCCTAATCGATTATCGCCGTGGGCTTTATGATGTGCGTTAAAAATTGTAAGAAAAACTGAGCCGTATTTTTGTTTTTGGTGGGCGGGGATATGTCGTTCATGCTTCGTAGGCTTTACTTCCTCCATCTTCAGGGTTTACTTTCTCCAACTGTGTTTATGAGCGCATGAGCTGAGGCCTTTTATTTTGTTAGCGTAAACTACTTAATTTATTCTTCAAAGTCATTCATACTCACCGTCTTCGCTTTTTTGTAAACTATTGTGGTTAAGAGTAATGTGGACTCGGAATACACGTACTTGATTTCCCTAACGTGTATTTATTGCACCTGAGATAGACAATGAAACTAATTTCTGGCATTATTTCGGGATTCACATGGGCCTGCATTCTTCACGAGTCTGTTTCACTTACTGTCTTTTTGAAAAGTGTAGGAAAGCAACAACCGAGGTTGTTCTGAAGACTGCACGTGGAGAGGAGTGTTTGCATTCAAACTTACCGTCCGGTGGTCTGTATTCACGTCTGTCAGAGCAAAGGTGTCGCACTATGTCTGACGACGTGCTAAACGCCTCACGTGCAATCCTTGCCAAAAAGGCGACACTTCTTAAATAAGAGAGAAAGGATGAATTGCCCGAACCTTCGCTTTCCCCTGTGTATAAATACTAAAATTTGAGCAGAAGGCTTCGACGAACTGACGTTCACTTTACAATAAATGGAAGAAGCACAGCAAGTGTTGTAGCACTAGCTCAGATCGAAGCGTGGTATTACAAAGAAGGTGTTTGATACCCGTATTTTAGATGTGTTACTTCTTTACTTTATTTTAACACAACAAGCAGAAAATGGTGGGCTTACGGTGTTTAAACTTTGTCTTATTTTGCAATACAATCGCCAGCGTGATATTTGCTTGCTTTTATTCTTGACGCCAGCTGGTATTCATTTTTTTCAGGCAAGGTCGTTTCATTTTTACGGAGTGGTCTGCCTCCTTTTTTAACGCGCGGCTTCTGCACTTATTGTTGCTGACCTGCATGGCGCAATTACAGTAAAACTCCACCAGGAGCTTGACAGGGCATAGTAACTGGTGCCCTGTGGGAGACATAAATTAAAGTGCTGTGTAGGCGGTGTGGAGACGTTCACCCGAAATTTTTTTTCGAGGTATTGGTTCCACTTATTCTGCGTAGGCACATCCTCTTCAGGCATATTTACTGCCTGTTTTTATTTTTCGCAACGCCTAAATGAAACTGGGCAAAAGCATGCAGTTGCAACGCGGACAGAAGACCGCTAAATAGTGTATCTATATACGGGTTTGCTCGATTATTAGTCCCTAATCGTCCGCGAACTGCCACAGACGCGATCGGACGCTCGATTTCTTTATGTTTTTCTATGGGCTGTCCGGTCCGAATGCCGTCCTCAGACAGCCCGCGGAGCGTCCAGGGCGGGTAAATCGAGGAGGACCAATGTTTCCCAATAGCACCAGGTCTCACTCAAAAGAGTAATTGATAGCCTTTCAGTTGGGCCCGAGTACGTCCCGTGTGAATAACTCCGTGCAGTGCTGCAGAAGCTTCGAGGCCACGGGGGGAGACACAAAGATGGGAGCCGATGCACAGGTGGAAATCGACCTATCGCGAAGCTTTCGTCGTGAAATTCCAGGGTTGAAAGGAGCCCCCCTGTGAGAGTTGTTAGTGTTGTTGTACTTTGTGTAGTTACTGAATAGTTACTACTGCGAGCAGTGGCTAGTGCTTCAAGAAATACCAGATGTAATACGAAACGTTGGAATTTGCAATCTCTCTGGGAAGCACGTCCCCAACCCCAAGCACGGAGAATATTCTGCGCGCAGGCACTTGGGTTCAAGAGATCAGATTTAGGAGCACGATAGAGAACGATACAACGATAGAGTACAATGGAGCCGATTAGAGAGGAGTGAAATCGTTACAGCTGTCGCTATTTATCTGGAAATGAGTTCACGCGGTTTGAGACGTTGTTTCTAAGAAAACGTCGCGTCGGAGGGTGGCTCGCTTCCTTATACACCCGACATTGCCTACGCGCTGCGTCGTGACGCTTCCTGTAGTCGCTTGTCGCCGTTGCAAAAGGAAGTGCACAAGGATTGCAGGGCAGAGAAGGCGGAAGAAGTGTGTGAAGTGGGAACGACGGCGACGAAATGTGGATGCTGTGTAGAAAAGAAAAAAGAATGGCAGCCATTGCCGTTGCTGAGGCAGGCAATGCTGGCACATTAGAATGTTAGATCACAAAGCGCGGTCAGTGTGAGGCTGCCGCTGTAAAAATAAAACAAGAAAGCATGGTTCGCCCTCTAAGAAATTGAAATCCTGGCCTCCACACTGGAGGACCAGTGCTTTTCCGCTTCGCTATGTCCGCACGCTACCAACTGTGGGGCAAACGTAAAGCAATCGTGTTCCACGTAAGAAATGAACGTGAGGGCACGTAAGTATTACAAGCTGTGGTGCCTGTCACGGGTCTACCTGGACAAACATTTCGCGCCAAACCTCAAACGGACGCCGAAAAAAATTGGAGGGGCTCTTAAGGCTGCTTACGTGGTTTGAAATCAAAAGCATGACGATCTATACTAACGACTGCTCATACTTGTACATCGTATTTGCCCTTCTTTCTTGAAGACCATGACGGAACTTATTCCTTCGCTTCTAAAATCAAACACCATGGCTACCAGCATAGCGAACGAAGTCCGATCATCAGCAATTTTCAGAGAAAAGGACACCCACTTAATTCCTGACACTTCAAAAGCGACGCTTTTTTGCGCATCTCATCTTTCTCATGTCTATTTTGCGCCTTTTTATGTCTTCTTTTGCATATTCGCGCATATCGTGGACCTTTTCGGAAACGCACTGCGCTTTAATTTCCTTCAAACCAGGCATAATCGCGTTAACTCCTTCCCAAATTTTTACTTGTTTGCTACTGAAGACAACTACGGTTTTTTTGTTTTTAAAGGGTGTTTTGAATGGCTTTTGTGTGTAGAGTGCATTTATAGGTGCATGATGGTTTTTTTTTTCTTTTCTTCGCTATGTATCTATACTTACTGTATTTTCACAGTATTGAACCTATGTATTTATGAATTATGTATTTGGTTTGTGCATGTTATGTATTCAATTCTGCATTTTGGTTTTGTTATTGCAGGTTCGCTTTGCTGCCTGTCGTGTTTGATATGCGAATATAGTTTACTGTCCTCTTGCTTTCTTCATTGAAGGGGCATCTGCTTCCTTGGAATAAAGAAATGAAGTGATTGCTTAGTGGTAAAGAGCCACGATGCTGCTGTATTTTCAAACGTGGCAGCATCACATGATCGTTTATTTACTGTTTAAAGCGGACGCTAGTTTATTTGCTGAATGTGAATACACTGATAGTGACGACGTCGTCCTTTTAACGGCCCGAAAAACCTTAATGTTTTCTCCTTAAAAAGAGACACATCTACGATGTGGTAGTAAATTCAGTAAGTATCGCCAATCCTTTGCCTGCAAATCACGTTAGCAGTTGTAGGTAACCCCCTGAAAGATTCTGCTTTTTCCTTGGCAGTATAAGAAACTTCACGTTCTTTACTTGTTTACGATTGATTAAGTTCAATGCCTTCCCGAAGGAACATGTTCCTGCCATTGTGCATTCAGCAGGCAATTAGGAAGGTGAACCTTGTGGTTGCTTCTGCTGTCATAACGGGCTGTCCCTGAATAAAGTGGGGTGACGATATATTGCTTCACTGCGACTTGATGATGCCGCAATGCGATACTGGCTGTCCCCCTCTCTTTACCAGATTCCTAGAGCCCTGTTTATCTTCTGCAAATTTGGTGTAGATTTGAGAGCCTAATTTTTATATTGTGTTGCATTCCGGAACTGTATCATTCAGTGTATGACAAACTGTATGACTCAGTTTTTTTGTAGTGCAGAAGTTCACGATTGGTTGTCATGCTGTTGCATCCAGAACTCCTCTGCTCAACGCATACCGCCTCTCTTGATGCGTATTCTTGACACATGCTCCGTAATATTCGCTTACTTTGCCGTCTGTACCGCATAATTCAGAATGTGTTCGCGCTTGCGTCGTGAAAGCAGGGCTAATGTTTTCCAGTCCAGGCTGCGCAATATACGCATCCCACCAACGGGAGCTGTTCTTTTAATATTCTGGAGAGGGATATTTTTTACTTAATTTTACTAACTTTACTTTTTACTTAAGCTTTTCTGGGAAGCAGGACCGTAGGTGAAGTGGGGGAGAGGGAATAGAAGGTAGGGTGGCGGAACCAAGTGGGGTGGCAGCGAAGGTGTTAGGTTATGCGCTCCTGTGCAGCCGACTGGTCTGCCGGGTTCCTGGGTGATGACTCCTTGCGTACAAGCGGCAAGTCGATGGGAAGATGAATGCTCCCAGGTTTGAGGAGAGAGAGCCAATGAGGGTTATGGTTAGCGGTCGGATTTGTCGGTGCAGACTTTTTTTGGAATCTCCAGAGCTCCAAAGGTGTCGGTCGGGTTTCAATGAAGGCATGGGGATCCGGCTCGAAGTTAGTAGCCCATGGAATATAAAGGGTTCATTGGCCTACGATGGAGCTGAGAAGAGCTGAAGTCTATGACATGCCAACGAGTGGAAGAGCGATGCTGACATTGGTATGAATGTCGACTTCATGGGGCGTTTACTGCTCTGATGGGCATTGATATGGGCAGCACGGACGGGGCTGGCTTTACACTGGACGGGGAAATTGGCTATAGCACCTGTGAAAGAAAGGCAGGTTCAGAGAGCCAGTCGCTGTGGGATACCCTGGGGATGTTTTTCCTTGAGACTGTCACAGGCCGTAATGAGGAGAGCTTGATAAATTAGTGAGAGTTTATGAAGGAATAATTTACCTGATTTTAAATTGAAGTTCGCATGAGGGAAGGGCAAGAGGAACCGAAAGCTTTTCAAGATGAGCGTGGTTTGGTAGCAGTCTGATGGTGCGAAGGGTGGTGCAGCGCATGTGCTGAAGTACTCTAATGTGCCTTTTGTGAATGTCCTTGTACTAGACTGCGTAAGCGATGGTAACATTGACGAAAGTGGGAACTCATGTCTGGGTTGCCATTTGGCTTCTTTCATCGAACTTGTTGAAACGTTATTGTTCTTGAGTTTAGGAATAAAATGGGAAGGCTCCTGCTCGCAACAATAGCTTTTGTTACCGACTAAAGTCAACTGGAAGTGTCCCCGAGAGCTCTGAATGCGCAGACTTCATTGTGAGTTTCTAAGGACAGCACTAATTCTAGAGACGCAACTCCGGGACACGTGGGGACAAAAGACCCGTCAGCACACATTGCTGAGAAGTAAAGAATTCTTTTGAACCACCTTATAAAACATTTGAGCTTGAAACAAGTTAGATAGACAGGAATGAATAGATGTGATCTGTCTTTCAAAAGAGAAAGTTATAAGTGCATCTTTAGAATTCACCTCAAAGCGAGTGTCAATATTTTCTCCTGATTAATGAATCCATTTCGTAGGGACTAAGTCCTTGAAGGTCTATTGTGGATTAAGAAATGACAGCGTTTCCATACTAGGCTAAATCATAAAGAAGTGTCGCGTAGACTTTGATCGTCAATGCAAATGGATGTAGTGGTTTTAATATTAAAAAAAATCCGAAAAAGCGCACATGGGATATTTATATATTCGAATTCTGAGGCTGGCCTTTCAAAATTATTCGCCTTATTAGCAGCTAACCTTTGAGTTATCGCGACTGTATTGCTTCATGCTCCTTTGCAGACTTTTACAATACGCCGCGTTTTGTTTGGGACTGCTGCAGTTTAGAACAATTGCTTTGAACTTGTCTTAAATTATTTTTAGCGTCACCTTTTCTCCGATATTGGTTTTTGCCGCCCATTGAACTGCACTGGGTGTCTTGGGGATGAGCCCTGGTGACACCAATCGTCATGTTCCCCCATATGTCAAGCTCACCCTATTGTTTCCCCAGAACCCCGAACCTGACAGGTTTTTAAATAGGTTTACCAGACAACCCGGAAGTGTGCTGGGATCATCTTCCCTTTTAATTGGCCTTGACGACTGAGGAACTGTTATTTCGTCAGCATTTTTGCAAAATTGTTTATACAGAAGGTATAGACGGTGTACACCTTCAGGTGTAATACGCTGGTATATTGATGTATTTCTTATTTATTTTCGGTTTTCTTTGACTGGTTGCCTCGGTGCCTTCTGGCATTACAGCAAGCGGTAATAACAAATAGAACTACATCAATCATTTACATAGATATCAAAAAACTTCCTAGAAGTCGCAAAGCCATTGTAACATACACTCGTTTACAAGAGGAGGAGATAAAGGCGCCATGGTCTTTAAAGCTCACAACTCACACATGTCAGCCAGCGAACAAAGGGGTAAGAGATGTCACTGAGTTCCAAATGCTATAAAAAGACAGCGCCCCGTCCCCCACTTGTTTTACACTCTGGGTGCCCCCATAAAATGTGACATACTGTATCGACGACAACATAAGCAATAAAAAGAAAAAAGTAAGAGTACAACGCTGGCTCACCACATCAAGATATAACACCATTCAAATTTCACAAAAGACCCCTTTTGCATAAAAATAAATTTTTAGGACAGAAAGATGCATTATTGCAGAGCTTGCAACAAATGCATCGATGCGTAAAGTGAATCCCCAGACTGTTGCGAAAGTACGAGTGCCGGCAACTGCTTCAATTGGTGTATTGGTCAAGGAAACATTGAGTTTGCAAATGCAAATTCCTTGCATCAAATTTCCCGCACTTTGTTGGTGTGATCCATTCCAACTGACACGTAGTGAGGTGTAAAAATGTAATCATCGAGGGGAATGTCAATTTCGGAATAGTATAGGGATCGGAATAGTTGTAAACTAATCACTGCCCTACGATCTTCTAGTGCGTCTCATTTCAAACTCTCTTTTCAGTGACTTGCGGAAAACTTTGAGACTATGCATATCGGCCTGGAAAGCTTTGCCTTCTTCCTAGTATAATTGCGTGTGGTCACACTAAATAAGATTGATAACCTGTTTACGCAAGGTGTGAGCTTTAGTTAAACACCCTTTTGTTGATCCCTGCAGAGTAAAAGTAGTGTTACCCAGTTCCTGCTCGGGGCTGTTCATAAAACTTTGCGCTTTACTTTTTAGCGTACATTTTACTTTCGAGCCGTTGGGTGAGCGAGAGCAAGCTTGACAATCACAAAACATCGGGAAGCGTGACCAGGCACCCGACTCACTCAAGAGATTACTACACCACCGCGAGAGTGTGTGGTCACACTAAACAATATTGATAAGCCGTTCACGTAAGCTGTGAGAGCTTGGGGAGCACCCTTTTGTTCATTTTTACAGAGATAAAATAGTGTTACATGATTCCTGCCTCTAGAATTGCACAGGAAAGTGGTTGTTTCAATACTGTGTTTGGGGTTGTTCAGATAAGATTTCAACTGGTCCTTGTGCTGTACTTTTTTTTGTTAAATGCTTTGTAAGCCCGCTGGACCAATTTCCCACGTTCTTTAAATATTTTCCTATATGTCAAGGATGAGCCTGCTATGTCCCGCGGCTCTCGCCACTGCAGCAATCACTTTACAGTCGCTTCCCGCTGTCGACGCACTGTATATGCTGTAACTCCGACAGCAGGGGAATTACTGACGACGTATCTGTTCGAAGTAAGATGGCAAGTTGGGGTAGTTGGTGCAGGTTAAGATTCAGGGTGAAAAAACAGCGCAAGGAACACAGGGACAAAAAGAACAGTGGAGGACGCAGAGCGCTGAACTATGACTGAAAGCTTATTAAAAAGAAAAGAAGTATTTATAGACAAAAAACCATACTATCGCGTGAACAGATAACACAGACAAAGCGTGTGAGCGACAACAAATTGCCAACTTCAAACAATGTGGCACCCGGCGAAATTTGGCATCCAAGAAGTTACACAATCTGCTAGCGGATAAGAACTCAGAATAACACTAACGCACTTGCCATCGTTCCTTCTAATATAGAAAGCCTCTATTATCTCTGACATACTGGTTTTTAAATATTGTGGCACGCGGCGAAATTTGGCATCCAAGATGTTACACAATCTGCTAGCGGTTATGAACTCAGAATAACACTGACCCACTTGCCCTCGTTCCTTCTAATATAGAAAGCCACTATTATCTCTGACATACTGGTTTTTATATTTGGCTAGTACTTTTGTGTCCTTAAAAACAGGGAAACAACCATTACATTTTTTGCAGTGCTGTGCGACGTGTGAATAATCATCACCCTTCAAACAACGTTTGTGCTTCATTAGTCGAATGGCAAGGCATCGGCACGTTTGGCCGATATAAACTTCACCACAGACAAACAAAATCAGATACACCACACCAACGCTACAAGGCACAAAACTTGACACATCTTTTACTACACAGCTTTTACGTGTAGCTGTACATGCCAACCTCCTATCTACCGCGCTAACTATCTTTCCTATTTTTGTCCGGTGCCGAGAAAAGGACGTTTACACCATAACTGCTGGCTACATTTTTTAAGCCATGGGACAACACGTGCACATATGGCATGACCGAGAAGTCTTTTTTCCTTGACTGTGTATCTCTACCCGCTACGAAACGAGATTTCACCGACATCTTTACTTTTTCAACAGCAAGACGCATCATATGCTTGCTGTACCCGCCGACGTCAGCCTGGCTACTCGTTCATCAAAGCTGTTGGCATACCTATGGACACACGATTTGGCGAAAACGCAGCGTAAGGAAGAAACAGCTATGCCAGTGTTAACAATCTTCCAATGCCCTGAATTGAAATTAGGCACC
This sequence comes from Haemaphysalis longicornis, assembly GCF_048455015.1. Lineage (NCBI taxonomy): Eukaryota > Metazoa > Arthropoda > Arachnida > Ixodida > Ixodidae > Haemaphysalis > Haemaphysalis longicornis. The sequence goes on along the minus strand of NW_027526407.1, from coordinate 87,933,418 downwards.
GGCTTCCTAGTCCTAGGTCTATACTCCCAACAAACATGTCTTCTTTCAAACAACAACTTCAGGTCCAAGAAGTGAATCTGCTTTTTTTTTGGAGCTCGAACGTAACATTCAGGCCTAAGCCGCACTCCTTACAAATTTTTATTACGTCAGGCACACTGCCAACGAGATGACAAGGTTCCGTAAAAAATAGAATATCATCAACATACCGAAACACTTTTGTGCACATACAGCTTACGTTTTTTCCAGAGTTCTGCCAACTTTTGCCAGAAAAATACTGCATAGCACTGGGGCCACCTGTGAACCAAAGCAAATTTAACTTTTTTGCGTGTAGACCCCATTTCGCCACTCATAAAGGGTGGAATTAAGATAAAACGAAAGAATATCAAGGAAGCTGCTAACTGATAGGCCACAAATACTGATGAACTTCATTGCATTTCCTCACGGTTGTTAGAAGATTGTCATGCGGAATGGCATAATACAAACCTTCTACGTCCATGCTGAACACTTCAAAAGCATGAGGGTTATGTTCTTTGACGTATCTAACATTTGATTCGGACTTTCATACATAGAATGGGTCTCTCTGGATTGGTGTATTCAAGTGCTTCTGTAGAAATGCCGACATGCGCGAATGCCATGTCATGTTCTTCGATACTATTGCGCGGAACGGTACCTCAAGATTGTGTGTTTTGGCTGCGAACAACACCTCTAAGACATTGTTTTATACCTTCCTCACAGACGACGCCGCTACTTTTTCCAGATATGTGGTCATTTAGTAGTGCGATTGCACGTTCCTTCCCCTGGCTCGGCTTGTCCTCCACTTCCTTGAAATTCTTTTCCAGAGCAGCCAGCGCTTTTTCTGAGTAATCTGATTCGAGATTTTCGAGATTGCGAGATTGCGAGACAGGGAGATTTTCTCGTCTCCAAAGAACTATGCGGCTTCCGTTACTGTTTTGTTTCGCTACTTTTTCTCAAGTAGCTATCGAAGGCATTTATTCTTGCAGCTGAAAGGAAGTTTGTATTTCCTCAGGAATCTGCTTACGAACGACTTCTGTCGCAACTGTGGCTGCAGGTGCTGAAATGTTTGCATTGAACCATCCATTTAAACACACGAAAGGGTAGGGTGGTCGAACCCGCGAATAATACGACAAATTGTTCAACACACCTAGACGATCTCAACACCTGGCTGTTCATACGCCGCGGCGTTCAAAATAATGTGGAGAGCCAGAAAACTATGTAGAGCCACCTATTGCGAGGGGAGACTTCGGAAGTGGGCCTCTCCAGAAGCAATACACTCTTATTTGCAGGATGAGGGCTGGTTGAAGTAGGCACGAGAGAGGATAAAGAGGAGGGAAGAAACAGTAATTTAGAAAACGACACAAACACAGCTTGCAGCATGCAGGCTGTAAACAGAATCCGTCGCCGGAGTCGGTCGCACAGTTCTATCAGGAGACGCACGGCCCATGGCTCTACGGCATCGCTTTGTCTGGAACGCCTGCCGGCACCACCGCGGTGTCGGCGCGCAGGCTTGACGTTGCTGTCGAAATAAATAAATTGCTCGGTTAGAGCGCAAAGGCGGGGGATCGGCGCCCTTCAGGATGCCCCTGCACCGAACCGAACCCCACTGAAGCCCGCGGCACTTCATTCAGGAAAGTGATCTCTCAGCCAAAAGGGCCGAAGTAAGGTAGGCAAGACTTGTTGGACCACAGCTGATTCCTTCGTACTCAGACAACTACATTCCTTACGCCGAAAGTATTAACAATAACGACGTCCTGTTTCCATGTTGGTAAACTAGCAAGAGATACCAGCCAGCGAAATCCTTCTCAACACGTGTGCCTAAACCGGTTTCTGTGAATAGGAACAGCAGTGACATCAGGCGTTGCCAGTGAACCAACAGAGAAAAATTTTTTTTGCAGTGGTTCCATTGGCGCCGCATGATGCGCGGCTGTTTCTCCTCCGGAAGATCCGAAACAAAAGGGAAGAGTGAAGGGGACGAGCTTGTGCATAGAAGTCACGAGATATTAGACTCTGTGAAGGTAGACGACCGGTGGAGCTTTTTAGCACACGGCACACATAAAAGTGGCAGATTTTTTTGTCGCAGCATAAAGATAAAAGGCACAAGCAATGACGACAGAAGAAAATCCAAATTGAGAATGGAGAACCGACAGTGTATATAATGAACGTGTATATAACAGGGGGTGTATATAACAGGGGTCTTGCCTTAAAAATCACCCCCATGCCAAACATTTTGAATGGGGCGCAGAGGGCTGTGGCCCCCTCAGCCCCCTTGTGTACGCAATTGTCCAAAAAAACTTATATGCCTTCTTTCCTGCCGCTGTAAACCGTTCGACTCGTGTGTAAGGCCAAACAGTCAAGGTAGAACCAATAACCAAGTAAAAATTTTAACACCATGCGAGATAAAATACGATCCAGAGCAAATGCAAAGAAACTACTGTACTAGCGCACGTAGTAGTACTTTAATTTCGGGAAAGGCGCCGTCCACTTTTTGTTAAATACCACAAAATAACAAGAGGAAAATAAAAAAAGTGCCAATTCAAAGGTGAGAACATATTGGATTGAAATACATTAGAAATCACTGATTGACCACACGCAGAATGACCGTCATGTAGTCAAAACAAACACAAATAAATATTCTCAAATGACCTAAACTGACGTCGGTCTACTATGTGTCTAAGTTTAATTAAGTTAAACTGGAACGTGTAAAGGTGAGGTATTTAACCGTATATAGCGAGAACACCTGAAACAATGAATTCATTTGCACCTAAAGCTTTGCGAACGTAACTGTTTGCAAGAACATCAAATATAAAGTAAACGGGAACCGAAGAAATCCAAAATGGTGCACAATAGAATGTCTGCGCCACGCATGGGCGTACTGTATTCAATATTCTAGGAAAATTTATTTGACTGTGCCAATCGTTCGTTCATCAAGCACTTGCCGTTGGCCCAACAGACCCTCTGAGCCTGCGCTGCCTGCAGCTTGCTGCACCTGCGCGACTCACGTCACCCCCAAGCGGAGTCTTAAAGGAGCACCCACGGCAACCCGGCTTCACTTGCCAGCAATAGTGGCGGCGACGAGACACGCTTCCTAAGTCGCATCTGCCCTATTTGCAGGTTGGTTGCGTACACATTCCAACTGTTGGTTATTGTTTTGCCGCGACGGTTGCTGCCCAGCGTTTGTGGCGTTTTGGTGCTCCTTTTTTGAGGTGCAATGCCTACTAATGCTGAGCTAGCTCAGAAGATTGCGTCCCTTGAGGCGTTGCTTGATGATAAGCTAGATGGTATGCTAGATGCGCTTGCCGAAAAGTTTAAGACGAAGTTAGAAAACCTGGGACTCGGCGAACACGTTAACCTATCTGAGACTGTTGACTTCCTAAGTACGGAATATGACTTGATGAAGGCGAAACAGGCGGAGCTGATAGCGTCAAATAACAAGCTTTCGCACGCTGCTCTCGAAAAAAGGGTGGGCAAAGTAGAACAATACTCGAGACTGAACAACATTGAGATCAAGGGAGTCCCTGTGACGGAAGGTGAAAACTGCCATGAGGTCTTGCAGACAATAGCAAACGCTATTGAGTGCCCTGTTGAGGTAACGGACATTGACGTCGTGAATCGCGTCCCAACAATGTCGAAAAATAAGAATGAAAAAAACATAATCGTTCGTTTTTGCTTTCGTGAAAAAACGAATGACTTCCTCCGGAAGGCGCGCAAGGCGAGTCTGTGCACTAGTAACATAGGTTTTTCTGGAAACGCCGATTTGCCTGTCTTCGTTAACGAGCATCTCTCATTTGAAAACAAGAGGCTTTTTCCAAGGCCCTATCTCTTAAGAAAAAGCACCACTGGCAATTCCTATGGACGGACAACTGTCGCATCAAGGCCCGAAAAACCGAGTACAGCAAGGTCTTTCGGATAGACACAGAGAGGGACTTGAGGGTTTTCTCATAATCCTCAGTCTTGTATCTTTCTGAGCTACTGCTGGCAAACTGCAACCAATGGCTTTGCTGTCACCCAAAGATGCAAAAATCCGTATTTCTAAAACAAGCAGTCTTCTTTAGTCTTCATGCATTAAAATGGATTAAACAACAGGCAGTCTTTAATCCATTTTAATGCACGAAGCCTAAAGAAGAACCTCGACACAATCAATAGTTTCATAGCTTCACTGAACCATTCTTTCTCGTTCATATGCATATCAGAAACTTGGCTTTCTGATTCTGACAGCAATATGCACAGTTTTGCATCATATCAATCAGAGTATTGTCATCGAGCTTCAGATAGCCATGGAGGAACACAAGTTTTCATATCGCCTAATATCTCGTACACACGTAGACATGATCTGTCCTTCACTACTAATCATTGCGAATCGGTATGGATAGAAACGGATAGGTCACTACTTCGCCATAACAATAAAAAGTTCGTCATTGGTTGCATCTATCGTTGCCCTTCGTCCTCTCTCACTGAATTCCTGCTTAACCTTGATACTATTCTTAACCGGCTAGCATTCGAAAATAAGGACGTTCTGTTAGTTGGTGACATAAACATTAACTTACTTGACACCGAATCTAACTCGTCTACAGCTTACACAGATTGCTTTACTGGGTTTGGATTCGAATCTCTGATACATTCAGCCACCTGATGCGTGCGCAATGGTCCTTGCACTTTAATTATTAGACCATGCACTATCTAACCTATCACCCCAACCTTTCCCAGCCGTTCTTGACTCAGATATCACGGATCATTTTCCTATTTTGCTTATTTTTGACGCGGACGTGCCTGAAAAATGCAGTTCTCATTTTACATCCGTATTTGATTCAGTAAAATTTATAGAAGCTATCAGGGCAACTGACTTTCGTACCATTAACTCTATGGATGATGCAGAACTAGCACTGCAGCACTTTTCTTCGGTGTTTTTAAGAGCTGTGTCATCTAGCACTACTACTGTTAAATGTAAAAAAACGATTAAGCTACCTGAATAATCATTGGATTACTAATGGACTTTTAGAAAGCATGCCAAAGAAAGATAATCTCTACAAGAAAACCAAAAGGCAGCCTTTCAATTCCAATTTATCTAAGCGTTACAAAAAATACTGCTCGCTCCTAAATATTCTTTTAAAACAGGCAAAAAAACGTTATTATGAGAATGAACTTGCTAAACACGAAAATAACCCCAAGAAACAATGGAATGTATTTAATACCTTCCTTAACACGACTACAGTAATGCCTCAATACAAAAAAGTACCTACAAAGGAACAAACCTAAAAAAAATTCCCCCACATTTCCCCGAAGGGGAGCATGAGGAAGTGCGAATGCACGGGTGATGCTATGAGGGGGAGTTTGTTGAAATTTGGTGGCATTTGCCCGTTAGTTACATTAACACCCCCGCGTGATCACGTTCGGGCCGCGACAGCCTCGCCTTTGAACCCTCGCGCAGCGCGACGGCAGGCGAACGAAGCGGGAGAGAAGGCGAGAGCGCGCAATGGCAGGCGAGTGAAAGGGGAGAGGAGGCGAGAACGCGCAACGGCAGGCGAGCGAAGGGGGAGAGGGAGGCGAGAACGCGCAAACGGCAGGCGAGCGAAGGGGAGAGGAGGCGAGAGCGCGTGACGTCACGGCGAGCGGAAGGGGAGAGGAGGCGAGAGCACGCGACGTCACGTGGCGTACTACGTCATGGCGCCGTTGCTACGCACGCTCTCCCCTCTGCTCCGCGCTGTTGCTAAGGGCGAGGAGGCGCGCGCGCGATAACACCTGCGGCTGAAGACGGACGGCGGCAGAAGCGTGACTCAGGGTAGCGTAAGAAGTGCATTCGCACTTAATAAACCTACTGACATTGCCGATGCTTTTTGCGATTATTTTTCCTCTGTCTACAATACCACCCTTCAGTCGGTGAATGCGCAACATGGTATGCGCAGTGCTAACCAATCTTTGTTTTTCTTCCTGGTTACACCAGAAGAAGTCCGGTCTACGCTTGGTACATTAAAAAACAGGAGCCCAGGCCTAGACAACATTTCTATTCGTCATTTGAAGTTAGTTGTCGATTTATTCGTAAATACACTTACCCATATAATAAATCTTGTATTTAGTTCTGGAACGTTCCCATCTTTAAAAAAAGCAAAAGTGATACCCATTTTCAAAAAAGGTGATCGATTATTACTATCTAACTACCGCCCCATTTCCATTCTCTCCTGTCTGAGTAAACTAATTGAACAGCTGTTTTCCGAACGTCTTAATAGCTACCTAAGTAAGTTTAATATATTAAACCCTTGTCAATTCGGTTTCCGGTCTGGACGTTCCACTAACGTAGCTTTGCTTTCACTAACTGACTTTATTAAGAAATCTATTGACTTTGGAAATTTCGTGGGGTCTGTTGTTTTAGACTTTGTTAAAGCATTTGATACCATTAATCATGAAATCTTGTTTAATAAATTAGAAACGTATGGCATAACCGGACCGGCATTATCATTTTTGAAAATTTACTTACTAAACAGAAAATACACTGTATATGTTGCTGATACTTTCTCTGAAACGAGAACATTTAATCAAAGTGTTCCCCAGGGATCAATCGTAGGTCGTTTACTTTTTATTTTAGATTATAACGACCTTCCCGATTGCATTAATCCCTCTCATTGCGTTTTGTATACGGGCGATACTACAATATCATTATCTAATAATTCAATATTTTGCCTTACCTCTAACTTGAATGCAGTGCTTAACAACGTTATAAACTAGTGCCGTGGCAATTACCTAATTATTAACTCGGAAAAAACTAAATTTGTGGTATTCAGGTCCCATCAGAAGACTATCACTATTTTTTCTGAACTGAAACTTGGGCCTCATTTAATTGCACCTTGTGACCGCGTTACATTCCTTGGCATTCATCTCAACCCTAACCTTACAAATAAATCGCACTTTTCCAATCTTAAAGGAGCACTGACACCAAATTTTCACTTCATGTTTTTATTGGTTAGATCGAGACCTACTGGCCTAAAAACCACGAAACAGTGGTTAAAGCACATGAGCGCACGATATATACCGAAATATAAGGCTGTGAAAACTGCCGTCCCCGGCTGCCAGCGCTTCCTGCCCGGAGAGCACGGGCGGCCAAAAATCCCGAGTATACGTCACAACACTGCCGGCGCTATCACGTGGGTAGACGAAAACCTGTGACGCTCTACCAGCGCTTGTTCGTCTGCTACAGTCCGCACGTGGTTTGCACGATGGCGCGTAGCGGGTCGAGCGACGAGTCTTCGAGCGACGTGGACGATTTTACGCCGCTTGAAGAGCTGCCAGACGCGGCGGCACTCGCAAACGGGTGCCATTTCAGGTTTGACCCGCTGGCAAGCAGCTCTTCAGACGGCACCAACGAAAGCGACACCGACGCAAGCGACAGCCCTGAAGACAACAGGGCCGCACGCGTCGGAAACGTGGAGTGGTAAGCTGTCTTGAAAAACATTGTAAGAGCTTTATGTCAGCGTTTTGTAGGTGCTGCGATGGCGATGGCGATAGCATACGAATTCGTAATTATTTGTCCAATCGTAACGGCATCATTGCAGTTGCAAGCGCTACCCGGCGCAACGTTTTTATAACGCTGTACTGCGCGAGGTGAACTCCATGTACGCCTAACGTCATGAGTTCATTTTGCTCGCTGAACCTGTTATGCAGATCGATGATGGAAAACGGCGATTCAGAGCGTAACTAAATGGAACCGCGTCCTGGCCACGGAAGCCAGCACTGGCAGTGTTTTGCATGTAGGCCTGCTGCAGTGGTCCATTTCCCGCAGGTGCCAGTGCGGCCACTGTCGGCCTATGACTGACGGGCTGCAGTCCGTGTGCTGCAGGGAGGTGCCCGAAGTCGACGCCCTGGTGCCGGAGGGCGATTCCTGCATAACAGCACACCCCGCGTACATCCACGGCTGCCTGAACATCCACGCGTTGGAAATTGCCTACTACGCATTCCGGCAGAACCGGCCAAGCCTCGTGGACGCCCCGGACATCCACACGTAATAATTTTGGGCTCCAATAACTTGGTTTACTACTTCTAAGTGGCGTTCATTCATTCCGCGACTACTAATTGCGCTGTGGTACCTTCAAAATGTGCTTGTTGTCATGCATTTGTTTCCCGTGCGTTCGCAGCACACAAAATCAACACGAGGGAGTGCACCATTACTGAATCAGAACCAGGGTGTACTTCATATGAAAAGTTAAGGGGGAGAATAAAATCCAACCCTCTGCATAGATATTTGTTGAACCTCTTCCCCCATTTCTTTGTTTTGTTGCTTCACCTTGCCCAATCATCATTTTTATCAGTGATAAATTACAAATCAAGCTGTCATGTTCATTTAAAATTTGCTGTGTCTCATTCTAGACGGTACAGGCTGACTGCCTACAGGCAGTTTGCCCGGTGGATCTACCACTACCTGGGTGCAGGCCACCGAGAAGTCATTCCAAGCTGTGCAGTGTGGAAAATTAGGGACACACTCCCATCTGAGGCATACGTTGGGTTCAGGTACCCAGAATATTAAAAGTGGTGGAGCAAAGACAGTGTTTTTATTCCATAATAGCACACAGTGCAATGTCATGCAGTATAACACCTTCTCTCATGCCTCAAGAAAAAATGAACTTGAAGTAAACAGACATACACAGGAATGTATCCGCATCATCACTGCAATCATAATTTTAATGCCAAGGACACATGCACCATACATACTAAGTCATCGTACTTTGCACAAGAAAAACAATGATACAATCTTTTCACCACATCGATTCACGTATACAACTTTGGTTGTATACGTGTACAACTGCAAAGCCTAAAGGCCCTTTTCCTAGAAATCACATGGCCCCATGCAAAGCACGTGGAGTCTTGACTTTGCCATCAGAATTTTTAGGGCAGGTGCTGGTCAATAAGCTTTTTTTTTTTTGCTAGCCACAATTGATCCGCATTCACACGCTTTTCAGTGATGGCTGTGTATTTCATAGGCAACATTCAGCCATACTGACAGTAGTATTTCTTGACCTAAAGTCAGCATTTGATTCAGTCTTACACACTGCAATTCTAGAGTACTTAGCTACTTTTGGTCCCTGTGGAAGACTGTACACCTGGATTGCGCATGGAAAAGCAGTTGAAACACACGACAGCATGCGTCACCCCTGACAGGCACTACGAATTTGTAGGAATTCCGTTTGGCCTGGCCAATGCCCAAGGGGTATTCAGACACAGGATCAACGTGGTTCTGGGACTCCCACGATACTCTGTGGCACTTGCCTAGATGGATGACATGTTGCTCCAAATGACAGCTATAGACGAGGGGTTCACACACCTGTGAAGATTTTGGAAGCTCTATGAAGAGCGGGACGGACACTACGATTGAGTAAGTGCTTCTGTGGCTGAGTCAACTACCTTGGTTACGACATCGAAGTCTTCTCCGGGTCATTCCAAGCCAGACATGTTGGAGGGTTGTGAAAAGTTGGCACGACAACATCGGTCATTTCACTGTGGACAGGACGCTGTGAGGGTCAAGAGAGACCTACTGGTTTTCAGGCATGAGGCGCTAGGTTAAGCAATACATAGTCACTTGCGTTGAATGCCTTTTGAAACGAAAGTGTTTTATGCTGGAGTCCACCAAGATCTAACTGACGTCATATCCGTCACGGAAATGACATCGCCAGAAAAACTTCCGATTGACGCGGCGGTGCCGGGATTTGATCCATGAACTCTTCCGTCGCGACGGGAGGTACGAAACACGCTCCCGACTACGCTATGAGTAGACGCATGAACAGAGCGACAAACGCGCCTTATCTAGGAGAGGCGCCGACAGTTGGCGCCTCGATGCCAGCGCCTACGTGTACGGGGGACGCGCAGTGTAAGCTGCGGAGAAGCTGACTTGCTGATGTCGCGCTCGTGTCGTGACGTGACACGGTTTGCTCCAGCGTGTGTTCACCAAACAATTTGCTGATAATTCATTTGGTTTCGTTCGCACAAACGGTTTGCTAGCGCCTGTGGTTTCAATCGGATTTACGCAATGCTCTGATGCGTTCAATCCAGTGTCTAACGTTGGTGCGTCTAACGGTGCCATACCGACGAAATATAAGTAGCGATGTGCAAGTTCATACCGATGCGCAATAAACATTCAACTGCTCCTGTAAAGGCACATTTCACTTTCGTGTTTTACCGGTTCCTATGGAAGAGGGAGCAACCCCATTTTTTTCACCAGACGCCTACCAGTCCGACACTGTCACTTCACACTACCAAACTTTGGCAACCAACACCTAAGGTAAGTTGAAACGAGAGAGCTTTTGTGCAATCAGCGCTTTCTTGTCTGCTGGGCTGAGGGAACTGGCCAGGGGTGGTGGCTGCGGTGGACAGACTTGGTCAGGCTGTCTGGAGTCCAGGCGGTCCTCCACAGCTCCCATCAGGCGCTCGATGTAGCCCACAAACACAAAGCAACACAGGCTTACAAAAAAATACTGAAAACGATTACTTATTAGCACAGACATAGCATTTTTAGGTGTGCTTCAATGAAGGCAGTGGTAAGGGGTGCGAGAAGTGTTGTAAATTTTATTTGAACATCGCGCTGTACTGTCACGTGGTTGGAATGTGCCGCGTAAGGACGACGATGAGGATGATATGTACGTGCAGCATGCAGCGCATGCAGTGACTTTTACTTTGTCTTTGAAAAGGAACACGACGCTCGTTGAAATGGATACCGGGTCTTGCGACGCTTTTCTTCGGCGCCACTAAAAGCCAAGGCGTGGTTTTCCCACAAGAAGAGCACCCCCAAGTCTTTGGGGAGCACCGCCAAAAGTACCACCCCCTTGCTGGCACAAGGAGTGCCAGCAAGTCTTTTTTGAAGAGAATGACGACGAGTTCAAGAATGATCTTTCTAGTGATACCAACAACAGTGATTTAAATTTATAGCTCTATCACATTCAGCACGAGGCTGCGTGTCACAACTGGTTGCAAACATTTAGAGGAAGCAGTTAAAATATCCCCATTGTACTGAATGCAAAGATGTGTACACAGTGTACGTACCATACGTGGGTGGCAGAGTGATGGCAGAGACGGTGCGACGTCCTTTACTTTGCCTTGGGTTATTCACCCTCCAGCGCAGGTCTCCACAACTGGTCCTGGCTTGCTCCTTCCCAGCATTCTCGTTGTAATGGAGAGCAGCCAGTGCACACCTGCAATACATTTGCACACAAAAATGCAGCTTCACGGAAATGGGCTTGGCTTCTCCTGGTTGCTCCACAAGAAACCCGACAAGATATACGTAGCCAGAATTTTCTATGCATTGGCTAGTAAAGCAACATGACAAAGCAAGCCTGGTTCGCACAAATTTAAGGGGCTGCTATGTCATGATGCTGGGAAGGCCACGTACAACCACTGTGTGGATTCTAAAAATGTAGCCGTGCAGTATGTCTGGTTATAAGTTTTAGTGCACAGTCGCAAAGTTGACTTTTTGTTATGAATATTCACCTGACATGCATCCCCATGTAGGAAAATGCAAACGCTTTCGGCGCAAACCGGTTGATCACAGCGTGGAAGGATTCCACGCTGTAGGTTTGAAAGCGAGGAGATATCTGCCGGATATCATGGAGCAGCCTCTTGTTACCCAGAAGCTGTTCAAGCTTGCAGTAAGCATCGGTCCCTAAAAGAGCATAGTAAAACCTTGTAATAAGAATTATGGTACACATCACTGTTTCATATGGGAAAAAATAAGGGGCAGGTGCTCGAAGCTGAACTAGTTTTACTTGGAACAAGAGCGCAGTGTATGTGCATAAACGAACGGGCAGCAGCATACTTGTGCCGAACACAAACACATATTTGCCCTTACAGCAGGCCACAAAGGAAGTACTGCTTGAGGCCGTGCAGGCACACTGATGCGTTCGGGTTGCAGACCTGCATGCCACTACTGGGTTGTGCCCGTGTGCACTGCACATTTTAAAGCAAATTTACAAATGCAGAAACAAGAAACAATGAGAAAGAATAACCATTGTCATAGAATTAAGAAACACATTATTTGACTCTATAGGACTAGCCACGCATACCTGCCAGGTTGTGTGTTCACATTTCCTGCGATTTGTACAAACTTGTACAATTGAATTTGTACAGGCACATAATGTGAAATTTAAGTTTGGTTTTAGTTGACCAACCCTGTTTGAAATTTTGAAGAAATTTTGAAGTTTTTTGAAGATCACGAGCATGCACCCACACTTTGCGCTCACGGCAACAAGCTCTACCGCACTGCTCCGATGATGCGTGGCCAAATGGCAAGAGGAAGGCAAGACCATGCCGTGGAGGCATGCAAAGGAAGGTTTAAAAATCACAATTTTTCATGCCTTGCGCTGTCCTATTGATCTTACTATAAAATTGACCCCATATAAAATGTAGTGTCATAATGCAGTAGTGTCATGATAAAAATTGCGCAAACCCTATTAAATGAGCCTTTTACTTTTTTACAAATGAAAGTTACTGAAGAATGCTTGAGAAGCTGTAGTCAAGGTTTCAGTTTTCGTATTAGAATTCACTTCATCTTTTCTTTGAAGCCAAACATCCCAATTTGCACACCCCTAGCAATGCAATATACACAACCTGGGTAGATCCATTTACGTGGCTTCAGGTCCCCGTGCTTGCACCTGTCGTACAGTGCGCTGTGGCCATCATGCTTGTCTTTAATGTGGTTGAGCACAGACAGCCACACAGCTTCAGCAAGATCAGCATCGCCTGCACCAACCTGCACAACATGACCAGTGTGGTTCACAACAGACACTCATTGCAAAGCAGTCACACTAGGGCCTCTTACCTGCACAGCATGGTAGATGTGGTTCACAATAGACTCACACCACAAGGCAATCGCATCACAGCCTTTTGATTTCGAGGCTGCCAAAAGCTTTTTCTTCAGCCCTAAAAAAACATGGAGCAGACGTCTCACATTTGTGCCATGACTATAGGGACCGGGCAGCTGGACGGGTGGCGCCACCCCTCGGCGCTCCCCTCGTCAGTGAAATGAGCCGGTGCATTGGACAACACAGCCTCCCGTTGTTGTTGTCGTGTTTGCTTCGGTGCTTTGTATGTTTTGGTGGCGTTGTGAGCAGACATGTGAGATGAAACGAAGTCTAAACAGATGTGTTGGGTTTTAGATGCAGTGATGACTACGTAAACTTGTCGGACGCGTCTAAAGTTGGGTATCGGCTGCAATGGCATGAGCGCTTTTTCAGCGATCTGCGCTTGGCTCCACCCGTTCTGAGTACAAATAAAACTACTATTATTAGTATTATTTTCTTCTTAAATGCACTAACGGCTACGCAAACTTATTGGATGCTTGTAAGGTTGAAGAAGGGCTACATTGACACGAGCGCTTTTTGCAGCGCTCTGCGCCTGGCTCCGCGCGATCTGAGTAGGAATAAAACTATTAGCATTATTAGAATTCATTTCTACCACTTAAATTATCTTCACTGGTTTCAATGACTACGGTTTCCACGCCAGCCTTAGCGCTGGGATACCTCGATACGTGTGTTTTAAATAGAAAGGCACCTGCATACGAGATTGATTACCGTGTAGTTGTAGAAATGTTGCGGTAGTTTACACTTTCTGTTACCGTGAGCTTTGTACCTTCGGTTTTGGTGAGCGACACTGTGACAGCATGGGAGCCTGAAAGCCGAAGTGGAAATCCCATGTTTGTGGTGGTCATTTTATCAAGAGCCAAAGTTATTCACCAACTCAACAGCCCAAGCTACAAACCATCCCTCCTCCCCTTCCCGTTTTACCACCTGCGTAGAATAAAGGCTGGCGCCGATAGTTAGAAAATGTGGCAGTGTTACCGCCAGCTGATGTTTTTTAATGCTTAAGTATTCTTTACAGAGTACCTAAAAAATCGTGTAATGCCTGGTGAAGACACCAAAAACGCGTGATTACTAGTTGCCTCAAATATGGGTGCATGAGCCCGAGTCCTCCACCACAGACATTTCCGACACGCTGGAAAAGTTTAGATTTGGAGAGGGGGCATGGAAGTTCAAAATTAAACAGCAAAATCATTTAGCCCTCCGTCTAATGATTATGATGGTTGAACACAAAGTTTTCTTCGTGCGAAATCGAATGGGAAATGGTCAAAGTCAAAGACGCTGCGATCAAAAGACCAAACTGCGCGCTGGTCAAATTCGACGCTTAATTAGTCAAAGTTTAAATCCAGAAGGCAACCAAGGAAACCCATACGATAGAGCTTTGCGATCAACCTCATCGTCGTTACACGAAGGTGTGCATGATTTTTCAAGCGTAGGTGGCAGCTTGTAAACCGACCGCAGCGTTCAGTTGTGAAACTGCAGAGTACTGGTTTCGGGCACCCTCCTGTCTTGCGTCCTTCAGTCACGCAGGAATTGGTTTTTGAAAAACCATTTACCAACTAGCCAGCAACCATTGCAATTCTTGTAAAGCAATGCTTGTCCACGGCAAGCAAGTTTCAGCCGTAGGTAATGAAGTTACGGAAGCGTCGTTCGTCACAATTTCTGTTTTGAGGTAAATCTTCGAAGACACCATCCAACTTTGTCTTTCGCTTGTGCACGACGTCGATGCCGTTTCGTCATCAACTGCCAAAGGCCAGCGCCGCAGCATTCCTAGATTGGTTGCACACACCGGCTTTGTGGGAGCATTTAGCGGCAATATACTCCTCGATTCGCGAAACTGAATGCAGGCATGAAAAAATTGCATGAAGCAACGAACTTTCACTTAAAGCTTTACTTCCAGCTTGGCGCATTGAGCGTCGTCTGCTATTTGTAAATACTGAGTATGGGTGTAAATAAGTAAATAACACACATGACATGCCTCGTAAACGTCACATCTACACTCAAGATTTACCGATCTGAAAAATGCACGTGGGGTTACGTACGCTTTGCAAGCCGCACCGCAGAAAAACGACAGAAAGCCATGCACAACTACGCTGCGCTGACTGCCACCGGCATTCCACTGACGAGCGGTTCGCCACGGGCGGCGGTGTTCACTGAAACGACGGTGGTGCCATACAACGGCCGCCCGGTCCCTATTGTGTGCCTATGCATGCAGCTGAAATAAACACTTTGAGAGAAAGTGTTTATTGGAAGGCTTGTCAGATGCGAAAGGACAAGAAGTAGATAAACACTTCTGCTTACTAGCAACCAAATTATTTTTAATGGATCGGGGTCCAAGCTTTATTTAAACACGAGGGTCGAGCCCAACACAACAAGGAGAACGGAAACCAGCCCAAGTTTTAACTCTTCTGAAACAAACATCATGATCTACTGACCTTTGCTTACGTGCCAAGCATCGATGAGGTGGCTCACACCAGGCCGCTGCGTCCTCAGGTACTTCCGAACCTGCGGGTGCCGGTCCGTGACCAGCTCGCCTATCATAACGTCGCCATCATCTAAGAACTCCAGGGACCTCTTCAATCCCTCAAGCTCCATGTGGCTGCTTGAAGCAACCTCGTTGGACTGCAAAAGAAAAAGATCCCGAAGGTTTCTTTCATCTATCACTGAATCGGTAAATGTAAAAACAGAACCCCCCCCCCCCTTTTCCTAACCCCACTGAAACATTACTCCTCCCACTTCACTCTGGGTTCAAAAAGCCATGGTGTGCCCAGTGTAATCCCAAGGCACTGTACCCACGGACCAAGAATTATTCAGGAAGCGCAAGGGGGCTTCCTCCGGCGGCACGATAAAGTCACGCCGCCGGGTACGGCCCCGACGCGCCCTCTGTCGCGTGGCGCCAAAGGGAAAATGCACGCAGCGCGCTTTCCGAAAAGGCTCGCTGGTTCCTGGCAAAGGCTCCTGGCAAAAAAAAACGAAAAAACTTGCACTTCCGATTGTAGCGTGCACGGAACTTTGTGAGCCAGCCTAGCCAGGGCAACTTCAGCATATCTGTTGTGTGAGTCAGTTGTGTAGCGTCCCAATTGTGGTTTTATTACGTGTAGTTTGTTGTCTGTTTGTTGACTCCAGTGTAACTGCCATGTGTTACGAAGCTGTCGTCTGATGTGTGTGTTTAGGTCGGTGTAAGGTACTGTTGTAATGACAACTGTAGTCATGAAAGCAGCATCACCAGCCCTTTGGTCGGCGGCCTCATTGCCAGGGATTCCACAATGCCCTGGTACCCAGCATATAGTTATTTCAAGATTTGAGGCATATGCAGTCATTAGTACCTTGAAAAGAGCATTGATCACATAGTTTTTAGATGACCTACCTAATGACAGTGCCTGTACAACGCTTTGAGAGTCTGTGTACACAATGGACTTGGGAATTTTATGTTTGATGATGTGGTTTGAAACGAGTAAAATGCCATATGCTTCCGCCGTGTAAATACTGTTTTGAAAATTCATTGTTTTGCTTACTCTAACATTTGGTCCGTGCACTGCACAAGAGACTGTAGAACCAGTTTTCGACGCGTCGCTATAGAATTCTGCGCACCTGTACTTAACGCCGATAGAAAAGCCTGGGCGCCTATGCTTCCTGCGTCCGAAAAATTGTTGCTAAAAGCTTTGGCGCCATCTTGAGATGGCGATGGGCGAGATGAAATTTTCGTTGTTTTGGCAGTTTCGGTTTCGTATCCAATTCTAACGCGCATGTGATTTTTCGACCTATTTTTCCGGAAAAAAGGTGCGTGTTAGAGCCGGGCAATTACGGTAACTGCTGCTAAAATGTCCAGCACTGCTATTTATTTACTTTAGAGAAAGAAATCTGGCAATATTCGATGATATTACGATTTTCATTCATCACGTCCATAGAAGGACATGTAAACTATGACAATCGCAAACACACGGGTGTTTTTGCTTTTTACCTCCATCAGTAAAGCGGCCACTTCGACCGGGAATCAAAACCGCGTCTTTGGGCTCAGCTGCACAATGCCTTAGCCACTGAGCCACCGCGGCGGGTAGGCATGACTTGTGCTCTTGTACTCTCTCTAACCTACTAAAATGAAGAACCAATCACTGAAATGTGTACACATGTACGTTTGCGCCGTACTATCGCTGCATATGTTATTCTGACTAGGAATAAAAATATCATTATCATCATACCTGAACAAGCCTGACGTCCACAATCTTGTTCATTGATGTTTCAAGCAGCGAGTAGGTTCCATATTTGGCGCTGTACCCAGGTGAGTCGGAGCGACTGTGACCAGCAAGCTTCGCCCCTCCTCCTGTTCCTCGGAGCTTCTGAAGCAGTGCCGTCTGCTCCTCTTGCCAAACCTAACATAATGTAAAAAAATGACTGCCATTTCATACGTATCGTGAAAAGTTCCAGTACTATTTCATTGTGACACACCAGACATGCAGCCGAGGAGATGTTTGTCGTTCTGACCCAGGCACTATGTATTCCTGGAGCAAATGAGCTACTATACAGGGTTACAACTTAAGAATGGCACTGGAAGTTGCCCTTAAGCCTCATCACCGCAACCGGCTGTTCCTCCGCTTGGCGCAAAGAGTGCGTTACTGCGAATATTTTTGGAAGCACAAAATAAAAGAACCCCCCAAAACAAAACAAGTAACCTAATGTTTTGCAATTTCAAAATTTCAATGTGACATACATTGAAACATTGAACAAAACTGCGTACGGGCACTGTGAATGTCTTCATACACCTGCAGTAAATCCAGATGGAAGGCCTGCAGGGAATCACCTGTAGCACTCTGCATTCTGGTGTTCAGTGAAGCTCCATGTCAAAACCACACAACACGTTTTAGCCCAATTTATTTTGGTTGGGGTGGGGGAGGCACCTGCTCATGTTTCTGGGTTCTAATAACCTTTTCATATTTGTAAATTGGTACCTCAAGCTCGTATCCATGAGTATGTGTGCCAGTGAGACTGTCTGCATCTGCCCTTGTTTTGGCACTTGAATTTGCATAGAAGACACTACAACTTTCCATTCATAAACATTTCAGTGGAAAAGGGAATAACAACAAATGTTTATGTGGCAGTTCTCTAGCCAAATTATGTGTGAATAATTCACTCCCACATATAATTAAAAGAAAAGCAAACATTTTTGCTGTTTGGACTACGATTTCTTTGAGCTTGCCCCAGAAGATGTAAATTCAAGCAGTGGGCATAAAAAGGTGAGCTGTAACTATGACGCAAAAAATTTTCCCCAGTATCGTAAAATGACACTCCAAATGCCGTGTGTTAGGGCGTATAACAATCTGAAAGAAGTGAAATAGCCTGTTATAACCTATATTGGCGTTCTCGAAATCTTAATTGCCATGACAGCTGCGAAAGAGCATTTTTCACGAATGGAGAATTTACCATCCATTCGGAAACGCCTGAGTAGACTCGATCAGAATTGCATTGCGTTGAGACTTGAGCAGAACTAAGCTTAGAGGCGCTTTTTCCTAAAACTGTGCAGTGCCGTGAAGCACGATTTTTACGCGCAGACACTTCACGTTCGCTTCCTGCAAACTGCAGGCTTTCTTGCCAAGACTGCGCAAAAAAAAAAAAAAAAGAAACGCGTAACAGTGCGATATTAAGGACAGTCGTAGAAATGACGGCAGTGCTTAGGCAATGCACATGTAAGGAGCAATAACTAGGAATAGAAAGTAATAGCCTCACGCGTAATAACGAAGCAGAAGCAAAGTTATTTTTCCCGCGTGATCTGAAAGAAGCAATTCTGTTATTGTTTTTCTTTTTACACACAGCGCGCTACCTCTGTGCACCTCCGATTGGCGTGGCCTTTGTGCACACATTACTAAACACAGGAGTGTTTGATGCCATTGTTATTACCCATCAGCATTATTTAAAATCTAAAATTGTTCTCCACGCCGTCATCGAACGCGCGTAATGTTGCGTACGTCGCGAAATTAATCCTTCAGCAGATAATAACTTCATTTAGCTTCTTCCTGCAGTGTTTCGGTGAAGTATAAAAGATAGATGTTATTACCGTCTTCACCGCAGGATGCAAAATATCATGTTGAAGACGAAAGTACGTCCTTGTGGTGAAGCACGGGATGCCTGCACTCTGCAGAAGCCGAATGGACTGGGTTGGGCTGGATCCAGTGAAAAGAATGGCCGCAGCGAGCTCCACGTTGCCTACAGCAAACCGCCTCCTCTTTGGCTGACTGTGCCAGATGTGAAGGTGGCCTTCCTCACACGTTGAGGTCACAACGACGAGTGTGGCTGTCACCTGAAATGAAAAACGGTTCAAGCTTTGTAATAGCTTTACAAACATCATAGTGCACAGGTGAAACTCAGCTTATAATTTTTTGTACAGGGTAATACACATTTTGTCTTCATGGCTCCTTTAAGTTGGGGGAATGAAGCAAAAACGAAGCCAAAATGCTAGAGCTCAGTGAACATGAACTCTCTTTAAGAATTTATTTCAGAGTGAAAAACTGTGAGTTGCGCCTGCTGCTTTTGCACTAGCTTAGGCACTACATGGTGCACCCCCCTTCTACTCGCACTTCACATACAGTCTTCTTACCACAAAAAAGGTTACCTCCTCCTCCTCCAAAGTGGCAAGGCCTTCGTAAATGCATTCGTAAATGTAAACGTAACTGATGTGTCACTGTTGCTTTTGACACTTTTCGGTGCCCTAACACGCTTCAAGAACCAAACGTGTGCTGAAAGAGCGCCTTTTCACGAACTTGATGCTCTTTTCTGCACTCAAGATGTTGAAGAGGGTGTTAGCTTGAATACTGTACCGGGCGGCGGCATTCTTTCTCGCCGTCGGAGACGGCATTTCAAATTGAGCCTGTCTTGAAAAGACAAAACTTTGTTTTCTGGCGTTACGACCCCTCATCGATGAAGATAGCAGTAAAGGCGTGCCACTACAAGCCGATAGGCAGGCGTGGCATCTCAAAACTTAACTCTCGAACCAACTCTGCACTCACACGTGGAAACGCACGGTAGTTCGTTATTCTGGGGAAAAAGAAAGTGAAGTGAAGTTACTCGTGCTACCTGGTGTGGTGTCACACTAGAGAAGCAAAACCAGAAGTGGATGCTATATGTAGCCACGGGATGGTGCTAGCCGCTCCGTGCATCATCATCATGATGAATTTCGTTTTTAGGCAATTTAGACGTTTTCGTATCTGCTGGCTCCTTACATTAGTGCTAGTATTCGCTGAATTAGTGCATTTCTCCGGCCGATTTTTCAGTAAAAGTGCAAAAAGCAATGACCGATTAGTTTAGCGACTTCGCTACATCCAGGTCAACCGCCGCAACGCCTTCGTTACATAGAGGTCGCAAACACAAGGGTTTTAACGGGGCTGGAAATGGGGAATTGAAAAACTTCCTTAAATCCAAGAATTTCCTACATAGAGATTTACTACATCCAGGCTTAACTGTAACATAATTGTCCCACCTCCAACGAAGACTTGGTTGGGCGCAGACACTCCCTGCAGAACTTGAAGCACTTCATCAAGCATTCCTCCTAGACGATGTACTTCCTTGATGACGTAGAGAGCACATCGCTGTGACTGCAAAACAAATTCTTCATTAACCTCAGGAGGCAAAGCACACACACACACATTCTAAGCCACCAGATATTGTTTTGATTCTTTCCGCAGCAGTTTTCCTGATGGACACAAAAAAGGCTGTGCGTCAAGATTTTGGCATAAAATAGAATCTCGAAACGGAAATCGCCTAAACGAAATTGCCGCTGAAATGGAACAGTAGCCTGTAAGTTGGTTGGTTTTGTATTCAGATAACGTAAAGATACTCCCGGTAATCGGAACTAAATTTTCGGCTTCACCGTGTAAACGGAACCAGAATTGGAACTTCTTGTGATACCCATTGGCATGAGAACGACATTTTTACAGTTCCGGCAGTTTCGTGCCTGTTTTTGTTTTTCTTCCTCCGTATTTTTTTTAGTCTCGTTGGGCTCGTAAGCCTCGTCGTGTAAGTGGTTAGCCATGTTACAGCAACGAATGAAACATCGCAGTTCTTGTTCCAGTCGTTCGGTCTCGATTCAAGACGCCGAGGTTACAGGACTCAACTCCTGCCGCCTGGTTCGTGCCATCGTGGTGCTATTCGCACTTCATTACCGCGTTGCCGTCCTCGAGATTCGGTGGCTTGCAAGCACTGGCGAAGTTGAGGCCTCTAGCCTCCGTGAAGATGCAGTTGCAAGGACTCAAACAAAAATAATTGATGCATTTTGAAGTGCACAGCAACTCATTGTTGCCAAATGAACTTTGTGAATGCTGTGCCTATGCCTCTTGTAGGTTTTTTGCTTTCTAAAAAACATTCACGTGCATTCACCTTCTAGTACTTAGAGTTCCATGAAATGCCATTACGACTGCGTAGCCACATAAATTTTCACCTTTGCACATCTCTCTCAATAAATGGAACTCCTGTTAAACGGAACTAATTTTTTCGGTCCCTTGAAGTTCCGTTAATCGAGAGTCTACTGTATGTTGAAGGCTTCCAGGTGGCACAAATCAAAACCTAGCCCTCCGCTGCAGTGGGCTCATACAGCACATGTAAAACTCCCCTTCAAAAAACAAAAATTCAGCGGGTTTTTTTAACAGCCTTCATCTAAAGTTACAAAAGTGACGGATCATATGGCCTGTTGTAACCTTTACATTTACTTGTTTTGGAAAAGTTTACCTGTTGACTTTCTTCTAAACCAAGAAATCAAGCAGACAAGGCTTATTGTGAAAGACATGAGGAAGGTTTTGGTCAGGCACCATTATGGCAGACAACACACGAGCGAGCAACATGTAATGTTACAGGTTTTGTCATCATAGGTAGATATTTGCCCAACAATGCACTGGAAACTGCAAAGGTAACCAACATTAAAAAAAATAGCTAAAATCTTAAACTGGAGGACTGTCCAAACTGTTTACAATTAGTAAGCAGAAATTTGAAAGGCACTAACGCCGTTGACATTTCGAGTGCAGGGTCGTAAGTCTCATCTGCAGGATCATCTCTGAATGGAATGGACGTGTCCATTGGTTCCAGCTCCAGGTGGTCTGGCACACTAGGACAAGGCGTTGAGCAGAGCCGTTGATGCATGTGCTCATGCAGCAAGACATCGGGAAGCTCCAAATCAGTTTGGCACCCTAGAAGCAAGATCAGGTTATTACTGGTGAGAGCTTGCACTGAACTGTGTGAGCAACTTAGTGCTCATCTATTCAAAGGAGTGAAAAAAAGTTACTAAGAAGGGAAAGAAGCAATGAAAAAGTAATTATTACGCTGTACAAAAATGCCTTTATAGTGTTAGTGTTGGAGAAAAATTTCTGAAAAATTGGTTTGGCTAAACACGCATTTGAATTCGGTACAAATGAGCTTTTTCTCCAGTAAAGGGAACGCACCGGCATCTTCGGTTGCGGGACCTCCTGCTTGCACACCAATTGAACGGGTTGCGGGCCTGCGGTTCACCTGCGTGCTTTTCATGGCTACGTGTGCGTGGGCCTGCGTCTGTGCATCCACGAGGCCGACTCTGAGTGGGGTCCATGCCTCGTTGGCTGGACTGGCAGCAGATGATGCAGGTGCAATGGCTGAATGTAAAGGCAAGAACTGAACTATACCAAGCAATTTTGGTATAGACCCGGAGAAGGCTCTTACACGCAATCACCTCATACACGAAACACATTCAGTGCAGGGTACAACATCCATAAGCTTGCCTCAGGAGAGAGAGGAGGAGGAAGAGGAGGTTGGAGGAAGGGGTCACTTCATTGCGTGCCAGAATGCAGATGAAAGGTGCTCATTATTATTATTATCATTGATACAATTATAAACTAAAGTTATATTTTTATGTACGTATTTCCAGAGGGCTAGAAACTTACATTACCATGGTTTTTGCAACATCTTCTGGCTATTACGATTTCTTGGTGTACAAAAATCAGTGCGCAAGTTTCCCACGGTAAGGTTTTCTAACTGTCATTCATTCATGGCCAATGTAAAGACAATGAATAAAACATATGCTTGAATGAAATGTCCTTCTACCCAAATGTGGATGCCAAGACCTCTCACACTGATTTTTTTTCTCCTGAGACAAGCGCTGCCAGCTACAGACAGCTCAGTGACCGTTTCTGTATGATAACCCAGCAAAAAATTGCTGTCTCTCTGCTTCACTGTCTCACAACTACAAACATTCCCCTGCAGCAAGCAGCTTTGCCTAAAGCACACCCCTGTCACTGCCACTACCAACAAGCAATTTAGCTGTCACTTGCAGTCTATATTTCTATACGTAAAAGCGCGACAAAGTAACCAAACAAATTAGAGGTGTGCTGTTTATATTGTTTGTCCTTGGTTTTGAAAGCGCCACTCAACTGGTCTAAACAGAGCACCGCAACAAGCAGGTTATTTACCGAGACTCGAGAGCGAGCTCATAACGTGCAGTTTTTTTTTCTCGTAGGTCTAAAACTCTTTATACCTTGCCGGCAGGTGCATTACTTTGTACAGAAAGCGGCTTAGCGTGTTTCAAACAAACCGCCGGAGCACTCGGAAGCACAGCGATATTCCGAGCGCGCGAGACAAGCGCTATCACAGACCTTCTTCGCTCGCCGGTGCAATCGCGACGTCGGCGCTGTCGATAGCTCGTGCGCCGCTTTCTGCTGCTGCATCTTCCTGCATTATACGATAGGAATGCAAGCGATTAGGCCAAGCGCTGCGTCAGAAATGTATACACCGTGTGACATAAACAATAGGCGTACGAACCTGTCGCTTACGGCGCTTGGGCGTCGCTGCTGCGCTCTCAGCCACAGGTGCGCCGGGAAGAATGGTTGGCAGTGACCCGGGAAAGATCCATGCGCGACCTTTTGAAAGGTTAAACCTCGCCAGGTATTCCGGGTTCTCACTGTAGCACTCGGTTGAAAAGTGGAGCGAACACAGTTCGCTGCTCTTCTTCGCAACCCACTCAGGGCGACCGCTGCGGCGCACGAATTCGACCCATTTATCACGCACCACCTCGTCGCGAGGAAATGCTAAAAAAGAAACTCCACTTCCTGTTTTTGATGGACAGTTCTTCACTGAACAACAATGCATCGTGCACTGCTCACAGCACTGCTCACGGAACTTGCTTCATGCGACTGCCTTGCGATCCGCCGGTTGTTGTTACGCGACGTCACGGATTTTGGAATATCGCGATTGACGTCACCACCTTTCAGTTTCCTGAGTCGACGTCACGAGATGTCGATTTCGGTGGAAGTCGAAACAAGAGAGGTCTCGTGGGGGCTACATTTACCATTAAATTAAAATATGTTCCACTCTACACACGCTGTTCATACTTTACGCATTACATCGTGGCAGGTAAAGGAAGCGAATGGTACAATAATATCAGGCACAAAAATTGGTGTCAGTGGTCCTTTAAGCAGAAAACCGCTTTTGGCATACGAGCTTTGATGAAAGCTCGGCGCTTTTTTCCTCATCATGCTTTGTTGTCTTTATATTTTGCTTTTGTTCAGTCATTTTCATTATGGCATTGTTTCATGAGGCAACGCGTACTCTTCTCACGTTTCATCGGTTCATAATGTTTAGTTCATGTCGTTCTTCTGCTTCAGGCCTTCTACGTCGGAATAACATACTATCAATTAATGCAGTTTTTCACTACAACCTGGGAGCATTTTTTTTACAAATTATTGCACTCTTACCATTCTTATGATTTCATTGATCTTGTTAGTTTACGAAGCAAAAACTTCACGCGATTTTCAAGTAATAATAATTTCTTATTACCATCTGTTCGTAGTAATTACGGTAAGAAAACATCTTGTTTCGCAGCTGTCACATTGTGGAACAATTTGCCTGTTACGGTTAAATCGTCGTCTTCTATTACATGCTTTAAAA
This sequence comes from Haemaphysalis longicornis, assembly GCF_048455015.1. NCBI lineage: Eukaryota > Metazoa > Arthropoda > Arachnida > Ixodida > Ixodidae > Haemaphysalis > Haemaphysalis longicornis. Next base: position 87,908,684 of record NW_027526407.1, on the reverse strand, counting down.
ACAATCTTAGAGAGTTTCTTCTGGTTTAATTACAATCCCGCTTTTGTTCATATTTATGAGTGACATTCCTGTTTTCTTGTGCCTTTATTTCATTTGCGTTACTTGACAATGTATAACTTTTTGTATATATATATATATATATATATATATATATATATATATATATTAGGCTTACTGTTGAGTGCATGTAGTTTATAGATTAACTTCACTTGCCTTTTTACTATTATGATGAGATGTCACGCCCATTTTCTGCTTTCACAAATTTGTCTGTGTATTCATAATCGAGGGTCCCCTTACAGTCTGTCGACTATGGGACCCTTGTCTGTATAATAGTATGTATGTATTCTTTTTATAAAATAAATTTTCACTTTCACTTAGATTAACCGTCTTACGGCTAACGCAATTTTCATTCGGTCGTTTGTCTAAGAGATTGAAAGGGTGTGCTGCCAGATAAAGGAGATAATGCAAATGGAGTAATGATTACTGGCAGAGTTTAGCGCATTCACGCATGTGCACAATCACAAATAGACACAATTTTGCTATTTCGTCTGTAATTTTTTTTGTTTCATAAAAAAGTTCCAGCGTTTTTGCAGCCGCCCCTTTCTATAGGGGGATTTCCCGTGGCAGCCGGGACGTCTCTAGAGTGAAAGGATTGACTAGATGAGGTTCTACACGTCATGTCGCAATACGGTAATGAGTTTTCAAATTAGTTGTATTTCTTTTATCCCATTAGGTTAGGTAAATGGGGCGATGAATAGCTACAGCTAAGCGCCGTTTTCTGAATACTAATTTATTCTGAAAATGACAGTCCTGCTATCTGGTGTTATTTACCAATAAGCTAAACAAAACTAGAAGAGCGAGAAGTAATACTGCTTTTTTGGGAAACGTAACTATCGAGAATGCGTTCTTGGCGGCGAAAAACCAGTTAGGCACGCCAACGAAGTCATGACAGCTTTAACCAGCTTAATAAGACGGCATACATTTTTTTACGTTTTATTTGTCCTACAGCCTGTTTAGCCGGAGCCGTACACGTTTTCAGAACTAGACCTCGCTGTCAGTAAGAGCCCCATTAAAAGAGGGACAGCTTTAACTATGTCAAGCATTAACCATATTTTTGCTTGTTGGTAACTGTGTTGTCGGAGGCTAATGCTAGTTCCACTCGGCGACTATGCTAACGACGTCGCATGTCAATATTTGTCCACCTTAATTTGCAGACGTATGTTGGAACGAGCTCGTGCCAATAAAGGCTATTCGGGGCGCATATACAGCTTTGGAAGGGACATTGGGTGCGCTAGGCCGGACAAGGCGAGACTGGCTTCGGAAGTTCCAGGAGCAGTTACAATAACAAAACCGTCCTTTCCAACACTTCCCAACTAGTCATAAAGTAGTTCGTAAATTGTGGAGCAAGATTGTCTCTCTTCAGTGTTTTAGGATACGGGGAAAGTGTGGCAATAGGCACTGAATTACCCCTTATGAGGTTTGTGCTTAAGAAATAGGAGTGCGAAGAATTCATACAGCACTTTTGAATACCCAGGTTTACTCTGCAGGAACTGTCTTAAAACATCACTGATGTTTTGCGATATTCTAACACATTTGGTAACAGGACTCACTACTTAAAATATTACTCTTAGACGCGTTTTTTTCCACGCATAAAAATCTGCTCTGATGGTAGTTGCAGCTTGATGAAACCGAAAATATCTGTGAAGTAGTGTGAGCATGTGTTATCGTTTTTCGCTGCAAAAGTACTTCTCAGGCCCTCGTTTGTAGTTGCAATAAAAATCAAAACATTAGAATAGCGCCAAATGTATCAAAACTATATGCTTAATCTATCGAAACACCAGCGGGAGAAGCGTAAAAACTGATCGCACGATGTGCTCATGAAAGATAACGCAGCTGAGCCCAAGCTTGCGCATTGAATCCCCGGCCGCTGCGGCCACTTTTCTGATGGAGGCGAAAAGCTCAAACGCTGGTGTGTTCGAGATTTTAGCGCACGTTAAATATAGCCAGGTGGTCAAAATTAATGCGGAGCCCTCCACTACGGCGTGCTTTATAGCCTGTGTAGCGTCGACGCGTTCAATCTCTCATTAAGAAATACTATATATTCCTCGTGCATATCATTCAGAAGCCCTAAGAAAGTTTTTCGCACGTCCTGTTCCCTCACAGCTTTTTTCACTGCTGCCGTGAATACTAAAGAAAATGCTTTTTCAGAAACAATAATTGCCGTATAACAAGATTTCTATCCTCCAAAGATTTCTCTGTGACAATGTTGTTGACTCAGAAACGCGCGCTACACGCTCGAAGACACGCACACGGAGACACATCCACACTCATGCACAAGCACATGCAAACAGAGAGAGAGAGAGAGAGAGAGAGAGAGAAAGAGAGAGACATTAGATACAAGTAAAGAACTCGTCGACGTTGATCTAGGAGCAAGAACAACAAAATAGCAGGCTAAGCGTGCATAGAAACACCCGCCGCGGTGTCTCAGTGGCTAAGGCGTTGCGCTGTTGAGCGCGAGGTCGCTGGTTCGATTCTCAACCGCGGCGGCCGCTTTTCTGATAAAGGCGAAAAGCAAAAACGCCTGTGTGTATGAGATTATGGCGCACGTTAGGATCCCCAGGTGGTCAGAATTATTCCGGAGCCCTCCACTACGGCGCACCTCATCGCCTTCGTTGCGTAGGCGCGTTAAACACTACAATCAATCAATCAATCAATCAATCAATCAATCAATCAATCAATCAATCAATCAATCAATCAATCAATCAATCAATCAATCAATCAATCAATCAATCAATCAATCAATCAATCAACCAACCAATCAATCAATCAATCAACCAACCAATCAATCAATCAATGCACCTAGAAGCAAATTGGTCTGGCAGTTCACCTGCTTTGGCCACCTTTACAAATAACAAAGGTGCTTCTAATGCATACGGAGAAAGGCAGCCATCACCAGGGACGACGTTAATGATTGGGCAGTTCTTTGAGTTTTTGCAAATGAGAAACAATGTCTGAACTCGTATGAAGAAGGTTTATATGTACAAGTACCACACCAGTACGGTAACATAAGAGCGCTGCGAAAACTCATTTATGTCAACATGGTAGCTTTACTGGCTTTTTTTGTAACGTACCGGCCAGTCTAAGTACTTATGGAAGAAGGGCTGGCAGAAATAGCCTGCCCCAGCCGAGAAGTAAAGGGCGATGCGTGAATGGCGCCAGAAAAATGACTTATTGTAATTCTTTTAAGGGTAGGTTGCTGCCTATGTCTTTCATTAGATTTCCAATGAAGTTGTTGTAGACATACCGAGACCGAAAACTTGCTTTTTTGGGGTATGTGTGTGTTACATAGATTGTTTTGTTCTCTGTTAGGCTTTCCAATCAAAACGCAAGGACTCTAAAATGCAGTTTCGAACTCGCGTTTCTCCATAGCGCAGCACTTTAACGCTCTGCGCGTGTTTTCTGGAGCCATGGGCGTAAGTGAGTGCACTCAGAATGTATTCCCATTCAGGATGTAAGTGCACTCAGAAAGGCATTCAAGATCTACTGACACTAAGGATGCTAAAAGGGATAACGCCAAGTGCAGTGAAGAGTGACTGAAAGGTAGGCACAACATAGCGCGATGGAAAAAGCTAAGAAAGGTACAACAAAACGTCGGAGAGAGAAGCAGACGAGGAAAGCAGTGTTGGAGAAAACACAGCACTGAATTTGCGAAGGAGGTCAATGGGGAGTATACAGTGTAGCTTTGGTATCCTTCTTTCTGCTCTTTACTGCTACTTCATGATGAACGGCCGTGCTCTAATATCACTCATTTTTGTAACAGCCCCATCAAAAGTGGCTCCATCCACTTTTGCTGTAAGTCGGCATCAAAGTCGATGCCGTCAAGCCGCATATCTGAAAAACTTGTAATAAACATATCCCGCAGCACAATTAGCAGCCTTTTCATCATAATTGGTTCTCTTTAAAAGAATAGGGCATTATCGTGAAAGCGTACTAATGGAACGACATCACCAACCATTGCTTGATCTCATTAGGTTAGTTCAAGAAGTTCTGCATGTACAATAGTTCAAGGTATCGCAAGAAAAAGTGCACTTTTGCTCCTGAGTTCGTCCTCATCTTTGTGAAAGCGCAGAATAATCCGACCATAAACTTCATGCCTACCTCCCATTATTATCTACAAAAAATATATTTTTTCGGTCGCCGTTACGGTCGCACGTCCATTAAAAAATTTGAACGGAACTGCTGAAGGGTTAGGATTATAAATATTCGAACATCAAAGTCTTTGTAAGCCTTGTCCTTGCTGAGAAACTACTCTCTTCAAAAACTCCCAGATGACTTAAGCACTAAAAATTTGCATAGTTTCCAGAACCCATATATCATTCTGAAGTCGCCGTCGCCGTGAACCTATACCAGCTACCATTGCATTCCAGAAAAAGACCTACTCTAACCCTACCCACACCAGTACATTGGAGGGCACTAGTTAGTAGTACTTTTCAAGTTGAGCGCTTTATTTAAAGAGGCTTGAAGTTCGCGGGGCTCAGAAAGGAATTTCACAATACGAACTAGCGTTTGACTGAATGCCTAGTTCTGACTGCTTAGCGAGAAAAACGCAGAAGAGTTGGCGTGCATATTTTAAACTACCGTGGCATTTCAGGGAGCCCTACTATTTCTGAGGACATTATTTACCCACGCCATATTTCAGAGCAGGCTTATTTGACTTTGTTTTTTAAGGCTAGACTTTCTTATCTAGGTTTAAGCGCGTAGGATGCCTTGCAGGCGCCATTCATACTGCGCGCGCCTCATCGCCTGCGTTGCGTCGGCGCGTTAGGCCCTACAATCAATCAATCAAAGTCAGAGTTCGAGACAAGGGGGACGCTGTGTGATATAACTGTGACCGGGGAAATGCGACGTGTGGAGGCGTGCTACACTCATCGGGAAGCTTCTGGAGATGTCAACCCAGGGTGGAACACCGATGAAGTATAATATATGAGTTGTCCTATACGGCATGTCGGAAGGGCTGATGTATAGAAGAAACGTATGTTTCCTTACCGGGATAGCGTTGTGGTAAGAATTGTGGTACACTTCAGGCCTACTTTGTGTAATCTCCAAAAAACTTTAAAGTCTTCTCCGTCTGAATTTACGCGCATGCGCATGCACCTTGTCTAGTACTCCAAGGATTAGTGCTATGAGTGCAGCGCGTTTAAAGTTTTTCAAATAAGTCTGTCTGTACTCTGGGGACAATCATCAGCTCCGAAACTTTATTGTAAAAGCAGTACTAAAAACTTGTGCGGTAATTAAATTTCTGAATCCGGGAAACAACTTCCCTTCTCGCTTCGGGACTGGTATAATAACGCCGCAGATTTTCTTCCGTGCAGAGACATGTTGCTTAGCCCTATACCAGTAATGTGTTGGTTTTTCAAACAGAATTGTATTTCCCTATGTGCAGTTGGTTAAATGCGGTTTCCAGTCAGCGACACTCTCGCAGTAGTACCTTCACAATATCAGCAAACGTCTCAGTCAAAGTGGTCTTCGGACTCTTCAGAGAAAACAGTAGAATAGTTTGAGGGTACATTTCACCTGAAAATGCAACTCCTTTCCTGGCAGTCTCACGTTTTCCAAAAAGATGGTGGAGGAAAGCGTCAATTCATATCCCGGTCATTATCTGACATGTTGCCGTTTTTAAATAAAAGTTTTGTTCAGCGTTATTTTTTTTCCTACACCTCAGTGCGTGTGGGTTTCTTACACTAAAGTGGCCTCGAGAAATAGGTATATGATCTGTGCATTTTTAGAAGCAAGGTTAAGGCGTATATAAAATTCTTTTTCAGTAAATAATAATTAGGAGCAAGCCTTATGCCTGCGACGTAAAACATCAGCTCGTTACAAGGGTAGCAGGACGTTTCTTTAACATATGCGGATGAGCCAGATAACCTAAGGCGGTGATTTCGCCCAGTTAATTAATGATGTGTTGGGGTAGTCCGGAATTATTTTAAGTGAGGTGACGTTTAATTGCAGGTAGAACTGGAGGTGCTTTCCCAATGACGCATGAAGTGTATGGAGCCACACCGACTAGTAGTATTAAGGACGCAAAACGCCCCTCCAAACTTGTAAGACTGCAAGTTCTATACTCGTTACGCTATGTTCGGATTCGTGTAAGGAACCCACGAAACCTTCCACCACCGGACTCACTTTACACCTATTTAGTTTTTGCTCAATGTAAAGCCTCATTTTTAATCGCTAAGACAGCAGTGACGCCAAACTGGTAAGAGTATGCGAATGAAACACCACATTCTTACCAGGAGAAGGCCGAGTTTCGATATTCGCGAAGCTAGAAATATACGTAAAATTATATATCTGGGTTTGCCTGGTATTTGCGACAGCTTGCTTTCTCGCTTGCCACGTTGACGTCCGTGGGGATACATAAAGTTGGGCTTTACTTCGTTTTTTTTTTCAGGGATTGGTAGATGGAGCATTGGCTCCTTAGCTCCTGACATTCAGGTTCTGTACGGAAGACTTACAGCTGACTAAGGTCCTGCTTTATGCAAAGAATAGAAAATATTGGCAAATAATGTGGTGCTTTCGCTTGATTGGTGTGCAGCGGATAGGCTGTTGTTTACCGAATAAACATGACCTTGGGCAATTTAAGCTGCACGCTACATCCCCAGAGAAGTTCTTATAATACCGTTGTGTTGAGTGAGCTCATGAATAATGAACAATGTACAAGTCTCGAAGAACAGGGCACGGCCAAAACAGTAGCAATTTGAACGCTGCCCCGTGATTTTAGGAACATTGTGTGGGCGCACTGTCGTTCCCCCCATAAGAAGAGATATAAAACGAATAGAAAACAAACGAAATTTAAACACTAACCGTTAGTTCTATAAACACAAGCCTTAACTTAAGCAACAGGAATACATACTGTTCACGTCATTTGCCAGAAGCAGTTTGCAGAACGTTCACATTGTCTACGTAATTTCAAGTAAACGAAAAAATCTTCAGAAACTCAGATAAATAATGGATAACATTTTTACCCAATCGTGTAGAGTTTTCGTTTTCTCGCAGGCAGATTTGGCTATCAGATTCCATTTACAAATGGTATTCTATTGTATTTATGGTTACTTATCTTTTCTTTCGCCAATGATGCAGCAATAAGTTTATAGCAATAAGGTTATTTCGCCAAATGTGCAATTTTTCGGAGACGCAGGGTTGGGTAGCGTTGGTGCGTTATTGCTATTTTTTAATCGTATTTAGAATGTTATTCAACAGATTTCTTCATTTAGCATCCATTTATGTAGGTATATAAGGTGCATACTTTGACTTCGTCAGAGCAGGTCTGTGAAAATGTCAGTTTCTATATTGAATTTTTTGGTTTTCCAAATTCTGTACGACCAATTATTTCCATTACGCTGTAAAACAATAAATGGGATACTTCCGGCAGTGATCAATATTGGTTGAAATGCAGGGTAGTACCCGGTTTGCTCATTCTCTCTATTTTTTTGAAATTTCAAACGCCCCTCACTGGGCTTTTTTAATTCAGTGTTTGTTATGTGGAGAAGATGTATAAGACGCATGTATTTTGGATTTAATCGGATTGTTTTGGGGAAATTGTTTTTAAATTGTTGAGATTTATTCGTTTTCTTAATTCTGTGCCGATATATTTACGCTGTCACAACGTTAATGTGTTACTTCTGCCCGTTATGCATTGTTCAGTAAATGCCGGCAGTTGCACGGTCCGTGTTAGGGGGCTAAATTCAAATCCCGTTATTGCGAACCTCAGAATAACATTTTTTTTGCGATTAACGAAGATTTTCAAAAACCCCTACCAAATTCTCATTCATCTCTATGTAAAAATATTTCGCTACTACGAATTTCAGAACAACGATTATTTCAGAATAACGTAACGAATTTTATCGTCCTCATATAAAACAACACTTCAAAATAATGAATTCCGAGTGTAGAAAATTACTCGTGTTGGTGTTAACGACGACTAATGGTGGGCATGTACAACAATCATCATCAGCATTCTAATGCGCGTTAGCTCTTTCGCCATCGCCTGCACTTGGGGGGTCTCGCAGCCATGCCAGCCTCTGTCGCCGCCTTTGTTCCGTCGTCTAGCTATGCGGCTATGTCGGCACGCTAATCATACGGCTATTTTTGTTTCTACGAGCGCGATGAGCTCCGGAAGCAGCACGAAAAAGAAATGAAGGCAGTTTTTTTTGCAGGACGTTTTGCAGTGCGTAGCAAAAATGCGCACTTTTCTTAGCAGGTGAACCAATGCCATCGACGCGGTGCACAAGAACGTGGACAACTTTTTAATCGTTTGTCTTGCAGCAGTTGAGTGGCACACGTCAGGCACCGATTTCTTCAAATAAACGTGCATCTAGACCCGCGTTAGAACCTGACGCGATTGTGCACGTGTTCCCAGTAAGGATAGGTGGATGCTTTCGTTACGTTCACAATTTTCACCGTGCATTTTTTTATTTTTTCACTATACGATTATTCAAAATAACGAACTATTTTTAGCGGTCCCTTGAAATTCGTTGTATCGAGACTTGACTGTACTCGGCAGAGAATATACGGTGTAATATAACTTTCTAAAGTGGAATCCACTTTATAAATTTGAATATTTGTGTTTACGCAAGCGCACTTAGGTGAAGCGCGGCTGGAACCATTACAATTGCTGGAAATATTTCTGGTCTATTTCAGTTATTATTTGAAGTCAGATAGAATGAATATCGGGAAATGTAATGTGTTCGCTGGTTCTACATAAGCAATAAACACATAAACTACATTGGGCTGCCTGTTTAAAGGCCTAAAAATGGAGCTCACTCAAGGGGATATCCCGAATTTCGATGAGGTGGGACCAGGTGTGTAGTGTTGATGACAATCGTGATCAGGATGAAATTGCTCCATTTAAAAATTCACAAATTTTCCGCCTCCATTTTTGTTTCCCGTGAATGCACTTCTTACTTCCGATGTCGGGACACGATACAGAGGCTCACTCGGTTTCTTGAGAGAAGAACAATGGGGCAGGGCATTTTAAAGAAAACAGTGAAGAAAGCAATGTGTTATGATAAAAATGAGAAGCGTACTACAGACAAGACCGCTGTTGTCGTGTGAGCGGAATCGAAGAAACACTTCAATAGAGGCACGCGACGATGTCTAAAATTACGAACGTTTTTTTCCTCAGGGAACAACGTTATCGGTCAGCTAGCCGTCCGAGTAGCCCAACCACATATTCTTGTTCTGAAAGTGAAGTCGAAATCAGGTATGTGATTTCACGTTCTTGATGAAGAAAGAACAGTGTTCGCACATTCAAGTATGCGCTTAATATATACCATAATAATATTCACTCAAAATGCACGCGAAAAAATTACCCTTGTATTTTTCTGCAGAGCGCTGGGATACCTGGCGGGGGTAGTAGCGAAGGGACATAGGTCTTCATTGCGGTTTCTTGCCGCTAAAATGTTTTTTTGTTTTGCTTTCTTCGGTTTTTTTATTGCAGCACTTTCTGGAAAACAGTTATGACATAAAAAAAACCAAATCAGAGAGATCCAAAAGATTCTCACTAGGAACTAGAAGATCTGCTTGTCGACACTGGTAGCTTTGAACGCTACACATTGAAGCCGCGCTCTGCAAGATACGTCCCACCTAGCAACTTCGAGAAGCTTAGCCGTATTGAATCCCCCTCACTAAGAACGCCGCCAAGCGAGACCGCAAAAGTCGAACCAATGAGAAAATGTGTCGCAACGGTCTTTTCCAGTATCTTTGAGCTAGATACCCGTCCATGTGCACCAAGAAAGAAGGAAGAGCTCGTTCACCTGTACGTACGTTCCAGGACGGCCATTCGTTCTATGATTGTTTCTCCACTTTTATTTTCCGACATTTTGAGCTTCAAGAGCGTCTATACAGAATTTTATCTCATTTCTGCTGTTGCACAAATCTTAAGGACTCGAATACGATTTCTTATTTATAAAGCCGCATAAGTGCAGATTTTTTTGAGCGGTTACACCATCGTCGAGAAGATCCAGCTAATACCAGCATGCCTTGAAGATTTCCGAGGTATGCCGGAGGTATGTGCATCTAAAGTATTTTGTTGCTGCGGAATAAATGACTCGTATCTTTGAAGGGAAATAGCGAAGAATGTTTCTTTGGAGAAGGGAAGATGTTTCGGAGGACTTGCTCCAAAAAGAATGACCCTGCAAACATCTCCAAAGGGCGATGTCCTGCAAATAGGGCGATGTTTAAACAAAAATACCTGTCTACGCTAACACAAAAGCAGTCTAAAAAGTTGAGAGCTCCTAGTTCCTCACCACATTCACACCAGGAAATGGAATTGACCTCGCTTTGTAAATATAAAAACCCAAAGCACAGTATTGTTTGAGATGTTTTGTGCAGATCCACTGCGTTCAAAACCTTGCTTGCCTTCGTCTTATTCTACGCGGTTTTGATCTCTTCCAAGGGCACACAATTGCTTCATCGCTCCCTTTAATTACTTTCCCCTTCTTGAAAGTCCTGACTATGGGTGGATCTTCTTTGCCAGCATTTGATGCTGAATTATTAAAACGGTTCCGGGCCCGGAGTGACAGCCTGGATCAGAGCCTCCTTCACTGATTGCACATGCCGCTTCCACGAGATAAGAATGCGCTGGGTATGCAGAGTACATCTTAATTAACCGCAAGAGGAGCGCAAGCATACAACTCCGGCGAGAAACTTTTTTCATTAATTCTGCATGTTTACAAGACAGGAGTCCCAAGAGGAGATAGAGATGACGGGTCCAAGGGGGTGACGAGGGACACGTAAGTATGAACAGGACGAACGCAAATACGTCAGATATTTTTTTCTATCTTTAGTCCTCGTCTTTCGCACATATTTTGGGTTACTAACACCACATATCCCACCTTCCAACTGCTTGGGCAACAGCACTAGAGGAGAATAATAGTAGCTTTCGCATTATCTTTTTTTTTTCTTGTCAGCCTGTTCGCCCTATGATAGAATCCTGGCAAACATTTCCTCAAAGCCTTTAGATGTCCCTCCCTAGCAACCTCATACGCCCTGATGTTCACAAAAGGAAACCAAAACATAGCGACAGTGGGGTAGGGAACTCCTAATAGGAACGGAAGTTTTAAAGAAAGTGCAAAACAGAATATTAGTTACGTTGTGAGTGTTTGCTCGTCCGTCTGATTGCACGCACTGCTCTAATAGTAAAAAAAAAAAACTTTTCATATTCAGCGGTGAATAATTTGAAATGGATTCTTACAGATCGCCATGATGAAATAAGGAAACACACACTCCAACGTACACCCAAGAGCAAAAGATTACGGACCACGAAAGCAGCAATTTTGGGTTATTTCTCTGCCGCGCGGCAGCCCAGGGTACTGTGTGCCGTATTTTTAATTACTTCAGTAACTATACGACATCTCACATGCACGCAGCGGTTTGTCGGGCTGCTACCGGAAGAGAAATAACCTAAAACTGCCATTTTCCTGGTCCGTAAACTTTTGATCGTGGCTGTACTATAGTTTATATGTGCAATTTCACTTCCTGGCATCAAAACGAGAATAAATGACAGGCATGGAGTTAAAATATTAAAAGTTAAATGTATAGGCCGGGAAATGTCGAAGCACCAAATGTTTGTCTTATTTGCTCTTAGAGTTGTGTACGGAGGGCGCGAAATAATTTCGCGAAAAAAAGAACAGCTAGATGTACATTCTACCCATTCTCTCAGCGGATTACCCAAGCTGCGTTTGTTACGCTGGTCGCCCTTCTATCTGCAAACTACTTGGTAGCTATCTTAATTATTACAGTAAAATGAAAGAGTTGTCTTTATAAATTACTTGTTTAAGCAGCTGGTGCATCTGTTCTGTGGTAATACACAAAAATGAATACTCAGGACGTGAAAAAAGATTCGCCGGTTTGATAGTAAAATGCTACGAAGTGCAAAATATGCGCCTTGCATATTACTGCCAAACGCAAGGGGAGCGATTCTCATAAACCACTGGAAATAGTACTTAAGGTACTTAGTTAACTGTTTTGCGTCATGTTCAGAAGAAACGTAGTGCTTCGCTTTCGTAGAGCCCTGAAGTTTTGAAAATAACAATACATTCAATGAGTGATTATCAGAGTTCATTTAAGGAATATCTGAGTAAAGACGACGGGGTGGGGAGACAGAAATATAGGCGGAATCCTTCGTCTGCTGCTCCGGCTGCATCTCCCGTTTTCGAGCACTCTAACAAGTTCCTTTGAACTTGCATAGGAGGACCTTCCGCGGTCTCCCGTGATTCTTGAAATTAATGGGTGGCTCTCCGTGATGTCCAGCTCCTGCCCACTGTGGCAGGAAGGCCGACGTGAAGCGGTAGAGGATTGCTCAATATGAACATCGTTTTCAGTGTTTCCAGTAGTTTTGATGTTGTAAGCAGTCATGGGCTCATTCCAGTGAAAGGTAATTCTTAAAGTTACAGTTAGCTCAGCCAAACGAGAAAATCTGTTGCAGTTACAGCTACAGAGTTTCCAAAAGTGAATTGTTACACGTACAGTTACTGCGAAAAAGTAGCGTCGTTAATTTTACTGCAGCCTCAATTTGCTGCATGGAAGTTTTGTAGATTCATCGTTGGTGTGTATATGGGGAGCCTCTGTTCTCAATGGGACCCTCTGTGATGCCCTTTTTTTGCACGGGAAGGACATCTTCCTCATCGACAGAGGTATAATTGCCAGTTTCTTTTTTAGGGCCTAAGCCCCTCATGGCCTCGGCTATCGGCGTCTCATTTCATCGTCTTCTCGTGCAGTTGTAGTACGATGTAGTCACGATACTGAAATGCCGGGACACTCAATTTACAACGCCACGCGCAAGAACAGTGACGCATACTAAAACAACACACCGGGATCCTCGTTTTGTAACACCTGGCTCTAGAACGTTTCATTTCCGTGAGCGAAAAAGACGTATTACAAGAACACACTGGAACACTTGTCCGATGCCTCGCGCTAAGGACACAAGATTACAGCAAAGCTATATACCAATGCCCCAAAACAGTTTCATCTCTGATGGAAAAACCGCCAAGGCGCGAATAACACATTTATACACTGCATGCTTGGCTCCTCCGCGGGTTTCACGTGGAGTGGAGATGGCGACTCAAGATAAAGGAAAACTTTCAAAAACCGACCTCGGACTTAGATCTTGCGCAGGAAGGAATAGTCCCAGCCACATCCTGCCCCGAAGCGACAGGGCAGCCGTGTTGCGGAGCCGTGAAAGGAGGGAGCGAATATTGCAAAGATGAAAGCCTGAAAAAGTGGAAAGCGCAATCTGTACGTCAGTCTTTAACGAGTGTTACCGTTAGATAATTTTTATATTAAAGGAAGTTACTGTAACGATATTCCCTGGTACCGTTACTGCGTGAAAGTAAAAGATATACAGTTACACGTTTCTCTGACAGAAAAGTCAATCGTTGCAGTTACACTCTACTGACGAAAGTAACTAGTCAGCGGTACAACGTTACGACCAGCTAGCTACTTCCCAAGACTTGTCGTATGCCGAAACTTTTAGCTGAGGGTGATTTATGATAGAAGTATGAAATCCTAAACCGGCACCCTTAGTAAATATAGGAAATAAACACAGGGATAGTGTCCCCTTTATGTTCGCGCATTTTGTCTCCCTCCTAAGATTACTAAAATACCGCATTGTAGCAGGCTACACAAAATTACATGAAATACCAAACCCGCTACAATACAGGAACAATAATGAATTCTGGACGCGTGCGCTTCAGCACAGGGTAAGTGCGGATCATCTTAAGTGGAACCACATATATAATTCCCCAACGCCAAAGAAATTAGTGAGCTGCCTTAGTACTTTCAAGTGTTTTCATTGTGTGGTGTTTGTGCCATCACTCTTTGGGATTCGCGATTGTGAAGAATGCTAGAAATTGAGGCGATAAAAAATAATGCGGCATCTAAAGGGAAACCGCCGATGTCGCGCTTTGTCGCTTTATTTTGTGTTGCTGGCGCAGCAGGCAGAGCATCGGCTTTCCATAAGTCGCGTCGTCTTGCCTCAAGTCTCAAGCCTTTTCGAACTGTTAAATTTCCACATTATATGAGCATTTTTCACTGTCATCAATGCAAACCGGGATTTCGTAATTTTTATCTCGGTACTAACGAATATTGCGCTTAAAAACCAAAGTTGTAGCTGTGACTCCTGACCAATGAGTAGGCTTGATATTGGTGATTGGTGGGCTTAATATATATCCGCCCTTTAAGCTTCCGCACCGCGTTCTGCTTATTTCAGATCCGGGCTGACAAAGTTTGTGATGAGTTTCGGGAAAAGGGATAACGGATAACCAGACTGCTAAATTGCTTCCCGTTCGTTGTTTACCGGACATGGGATGGGAATGACTTGTGAACTACGGTGAACGACGCGTGTTTCTCTATTGAGGAAAAAACACGCCACGTGACAGCAATATCGCATGCCGACAAGGAAAAATGATATGTCTGCAACGGTACCGGAAATTCCGGATCTATTTTCATTCTCGGAACGCTGTGTCAGCATTGGCATTTTTTACCCGGCATCCGGATGTTCCGACGCAATTTTTCTACTTGCAATACAAATAACCCCGCGGCAGCCACGTGTCGACGTAGGAGCACCGTTATTGACCTTAAGGGATATATGTACATAGAAAAGACCACGACGGCGTTTTGTACCAGGCAAACATTTCCGCTATCAGAAGCTACTGCTGCAGACTAGAGCAGATGTTAGCAAATCCTTACTAGTACACGGGTGGGATCACACCACCAGTGCGCCTATTTCTCCTGGTCTCCTAGTTTCTCCTTCTGACAGAACAACTTCGATGTTTTGTAGCACTTTTACGTGTCTTCCTGTTCGCACTTTCGTGTTTAACATGCGAGCAGGGTGACCGAAATGAAACAGCGCCGCTTATGCGTCACCTGTTCTCTGCTATTTTCTCGCATTACGGGATGACCTAACCTGTGTGTGGTGACACGAAATTCCATATGTTCGATTTCGAAGGAACTTGTATGCGGTAGCGAGAAATTGAAAAATTCTAATTGCTGCCGGCAATATCACATAGCAGCCATTCATAAGAGGGAGGACTGAATATTAGCAGTGTACAAAATCATCTTTGCATCAACGAAACTTCGAATAACAAAACTCAATAAAGCAAGTAATCTGGATAGGGATAGAAAAGAAGCTGTTAGAACGGAGTTCGTGAAGTTAAGATGGGGGAGAATGATAAAGAATGCTGAGGCCTGAGAGCTGGAATTCTGTCTTGTGTTAACGAGTGAGCTTTAATGCTGCATAATGTTTCTCATTTCCTCGACGTTATGCATTTATTCTATTCATCATAGTGCCTTTGTAGTAAGGACATAAGATAAAAACATTTCATTTGAAACAATTTATAAAGACTGTCTCTTGCAATGCCCACTCCCCAGAATGCATGGCCGGTATCGTTCCCTCCAGAATACGTTTGGATTTCAAACTATGATATTGTTACGTGGCGGGAGGGCAATGAGGGGATGATCCGTGGTTGACGGTGAAGTGGTGTATTTTCAAAAAAGATATGACTGACATGTTGGCAGTATCTACATGGCGGCCATTCTAGAGCCATCGGCGGCTGCACTCTGGCAACTTTCTTGTTGTCTTCGTCGTCAATGGTGGCCCATGGAGCCATGTAGCATTGTCCGCTATTTGCCATGACAACGTTACTTTCTATTCTGTCTGCGCTAAAGACTGGACAATTTCAGTTTATCCGCACCCCTTTTGGCAGGGGCGTGATCGTGTCTCTCTGCTAGCACGCGCGTCTCAAAAAGAACTAAAGAACAGAAAAAAAACAACTGTATATTGTTACCAATCTCAAACAGAAAATATGCCACCTTTACCAAGATGCACAAACACAATCCCAAACCCCGTAAACGTGTACTATAGCTCCACGTGTGCAGGCGGGACTCCTCCGCATGTGCACAGGTCGCCCCCGTCTTTTTAAACCGTGACGCTAACAGAAGTAATATTAAAAGCAAAAAATGCATATGTCTCGGCTTACAGAAAAGGAGGAACGCTATACCCAAACATCGTGCTAGGAAAACTGGCCCGCCTTCTAGTAAGAAGTGCGTGGCTCACTTTGCACTTCCGAAACAGGGTGGATGCTACGCTTTCTAATCGACTTGTCTAGAAGCAAAGGAATTCAAATAAAATTAGAGAAGAAGGTCAGTCATCAATAACAGACATACATCCAAGTTATTTGCCCTCTCGGGAACCAACAGCTGCATACTCTCCCTATCGCGTCATTTCCTTTCGCCCCGCCCCTCTTGAACAAGCCCTAACCTACTACTAATGAAACACATCCGTCTTCTTCAGGTATGGCTCACCAGGCTAAATTTGTCACAATGAGCTCCCGGAATGAATGAAAGTACGGGGCACTGGCTCTCCTTGACAGCGTTTCCTGCCGGAGCTGACTGATCATCTGAATAAGAACTTGGATTTGGGCTAACTCCGAGAGTATTCAAAAGAGCGAAACTCAGGCACATACCTAAGTCTGGAAAGCCATCGAATATCGCTAACCTTCAATTGCTTTTCCGCCCTTCGGGTGCAGCCGGAAAGTAGGAACTTAGCGCCTTAAACAAACTACAAATGTTCCTCGAAAAAGATTCCGAATATTCTTTCCGGCAACGCGCCCAGCTTTCGCGCTCGACTATCAAGGAACTATATTTCGCCATACCTGAAATAACAAGGGACGCCGCATCCCACACGTAAATCAGGTATCGCCATTTATTCTCTGGATCTCAATCGGGAATTTGACTACGTTCAACATAACGCCATTCTTTCGCAACATGTTCCCTCTACAGCGGTGGGTGGGTTTTGGTGGGTCAGAAATACTGAAACTTCGAGACATCACTGAAATTCGTCAATGATCAGCAACCGAGGGACCCGCGAAAGGGCCGCACTTTCGCACTTGTTTAACAATACGCTGCTCTTCTCTCTCTCTCATCCGGGGTGAGTGGTGGTGGTGATTTATTAACAAAGGATGGAAGAAAAAAGTACTGGGGATATTGTTGAACTCAACGGGGCGTTCACCCTCATACACCCCAGTCCAGCGAAGGGGAGTGAGGTTTCAAAGGATAGGAAGAGAGAGGGGGGAAGAGAAGAGCGGTAGGAAAGTGTGGGACAGCCTACCTCGCGGTCGTTTCGTCCATGACTCTACGCTACAAACGCAGCGCTAGTCTTGTCACAACACGGGAGTTGAGTAGGAGCTGGAAGACCTCCTGTGAGGTGGCGTCTAGTCACGTGGGGAACAGGGAGTCTTCCAGCTTGTGGCTTGGGGAACCGAGTCGCTGGAGTGCAGCCCGGAGTTCCGCTGTCTGACTATACACCTTTCTCTCTCTCGCTCTCTATCTCTCCGAAAACATCCACCGTGAAATGCGCAAAGATTTGCTTGCAGAAGACATTGCAATTCATAGTCGAGCAGGCGTTGCCAATAGAAAATACACCACTGTAAACCGCAATGGACACAGCCAACTGTCGCGCAAGCCCTGCGGTTTACAAAGGGCTTCACGAAAATGCCAGCTCCTCCTTGTGTTTACAAGAACAAAAGATCCTCACCATTCACCGAATGCCCTCGTTCGCATTGATGGCGACACAAAAGTTCCTGGGCGCTTTTCAGTAAAGAAGGGGTGACATTTCAAGCTCGCAATGTAAACACCCTTTTCATAAATACATAAAACATACCAACGACCAATTCGTGCCCAAAGTTCGGCGTATAACGATAACCAAAGGATATACGTTAGGGGGATACATGTCAACGAGTCGAGTGATTCATATTCTCTACAGTTACTACGTCGTAAATTATGCTCCTTCGCCAACGGAAAAACAAGCTACATACTTTGAGAAGGAACGCCTGCAAGAAGGCCCATGGCGTTCAGAAGAACTTCTTGCTGGGCTAGTTTGTGAATAGATGCCATGATTTGAAGCGCAACAAAAACACACTGATGAAGAACAGAGTAGACGAGACAAGCGCTAACTTCCAACTTTTTTATACGGCTACCCGCGTGCTTATATCCCCTAGGAAAAAAAATTCCCCCGCATTTCCCCGAGGGGGAGAATGTGAAAGTGCGAATGCACGGTTGTCGGCCCGCTTGCGGCGCTTGCGCTCGGCCCCCGCAGCCCACCGCCTCGCCGCCTTCTCTTCCATCTCTTCCATCGGGTTTGTAGTATCACGTGTACACCACGCAGTTATCAAGCCGCTATAACGCCGCTGAGTCGCCAACGCACGCCGCTGACGACGTAGTTTGAATGCGTTAAAGATATAAGGCGCGTCACTAACGCTGATATCACGTCGCGTCCGTGGCTTGGTCGGTAGAGCGTCGCGCTGCGGCCGCAAAGTCCGCGGATCGAAACCTGGCGCCGGATGCTGTTTCTTTTTTAAATATAGAGGAGCACTGCGGACGCCGACGCCGCCGACGCCGCCGCCGCCGCCGACGCCGGCGGTGGATGGTTTGGGGTCGCTTATAAAGTGCATTCGCACTTAAAAGAGGGTGAGACAGAAGGAGCGTACACAGACACAGATGATAACAAAACTAGATTTGTTTACAGCGCGTTTTTCCTCAAAACCTTTTCGCTACTCTAAAGAGCAATCGAGGTATCAATTACAGTCATCCGCTCTCTCCCTGATATAAAACGATTCGGCTAATTCCCTCGCGGCCACTCTTGCTTTTTTTTAGTATTCTTATCACTTTGAACCGTGATTCACAACCGCAGGAGCGAGAGTGGGAGGGGAAATGTGCTCCACTATCTTTACCAAGCGATAATTCATGTTCCTTGGCTCTCTCATTGACGCAACGGCAAGTTTGGCCAACGTAAGACTTTGCGCAAGATAGTGGCATTTTCTATATAACGCCGACAGCACAGTCGACATAGCGACATATCACCTGGGTCGTCTACTCTGTTCTTCGTCCGTGTGTTTTCGTTGCCCTTTAATAATGGCGTCCATGGTGTTATCGTAAGTACGGCCATCGACAAAATATTTTCGCTGTTGCATCGCGGCAAGCCCAAAGTGACTGGCGGGCTTGTGGAAGCCCGATTTTGCGCTAGAGAATACGGCTTAAAACCAAGCTCGCAGGAAGAATACGTATGTCTAGTTTGAGGCTCGGGACTGCTATACAGCGTCGGATTTCAGAAAATGGACCCCCTGTCACATTATATAGGGATTTTTACAAATAAAACGAGTCCATAGCAAATATTCCCGAGTATTGCTGGGGGTGCAGAAAGCGCCAAAGTCATCTAAAAATATTCCAGGAAATAAACAACCACCGCATACGCCGACGCGCCATCCTATCCAGGCATAAAAGTAACGAAAGCGGCACTCGTCCATCACAGTGAACCTGCCTTCAGCGTAGGGGTTCCCAAATAGGACCACTTCAATCCGGAAGAAACAGCGAACTAAGCAGGCGAACTGATGCGGTCCGGGTTTGTGCATGCTGCTACTGAAAAACAAAAACAGCGGCCGAAAGCCAGAGGGTTGAAAGAAGAGACACGAACTTCTTTGACGGCCAACCGATTTTTATTTCGAAGAAAAAACGCGTATATATACCAATAATGGGAAAATAAAATAAAAAAAGCAATCGAAGCTTAACAAGAAAGAGAAACGTTTACGCTGCCATAGCCCTTGCTATAACAGAAACTGCAGCCGAAATCATTCATACTGATTCGTAGATACCCTTCCGTAATATGTTTTGCGGTCCACTTCTCCGGAGAAAACAAAACCATTTCCCAGCGCCCGCAACACAGAACCATCTGAAGTATGTGGCTTCGCCACACCACATACAGAATTGCCCAACTATTATCCGGAAAATTACATTGTCCGGGAGCGGCCACCCAGCAAAAGGGGTCTAGCCTTAGTTTGCGGAGGAATATAAATTAGCACAATAGCCTAGACATAACCACAGAAACATCTACACAAACAAGGAGAAGATGTTGTTCTTGTTATTTAGACACGGACACTCCTCCATCCCCAAAGTGCAACATATTGCTCCTACGCAATATTCTTATATATGCCGTTTTTTAAGTGCGAATGCACTTTATAAGCGACCCCAAACCGTCCACCGCCGGCGGCGGCGGCGGCGGCGTCCGCAGTCCTCCTCTCTCTAGCAACGGCGTGGAGCGGAGAGGAGCGTCGGTAGCAACGG
The DNA here is from genome assembly GCF_048455015.1 of Haemaphysalis longicornis. Taxonomy (NCBI): domain Eukaryota; kingdom Metazoa; phylum Arthropoda; class Arachnida; order Ixodida; family Ixodidae; genus Haemaphysalis; species Haemaphysalis longicornis. The sequence continues at coordinate 87,888,512 of NW_027526407.1, read as the reverse complement.
CGCGGTGACGTCACTTCACCACGTGACCGCGCTCGCTCCGCCTCCTCGCCGTGGATGCGCGGGGGCGCGCCGCTCCCCGCACCGCTCCTCACGCCGTGACGTCATGGTATGACGTCACAGCGCGCCTCCTCTCCCCAGCAGCTGCCGCGCGCCTCTCTCTAAACCGTGACGTCACACTCTCTCCTCTCCCCCTCGCTCGGCTGCAGCTGCTGTGCGCCGCTGTCCCTCTCCCCTTGCGCTCGCCTCCTCTCTCAGCCACCTGGCTCGGCGCGCTCGGCGCGGCGTACCCCCCTATATATGCAGCGATAAACTGCCAGACCTCCGTGGGTCGGCTCGCGCGCGCTCACGGGCGAATGCCAACGGATTTTAACTTTACTCCCCCTCATAGCATCACCCCGTGCATTCGCACTTAACCATGTTCACCCTCGGGGAAATGCTTGGGAGTTTTTTTCGGAGAATCGGGGACCGTACTTCATAAGGATGAGGGCTGCGAAACGCCATAGTTTGCCGCATAATGACTTGCGTCTTTTCAAGCTTTGTGACTATTTTTGGCCAGAGTCATTAACGCATGCTAGTAATAGGAGTTGTAAGGAAAGCAGAAGTCGTAGTGTCTTGGAATGAAGAGTCATCCTTGTTACTGTTACCAATAACCCAAGTTCTTTTCTCTATCTATGCATCGGCTATGGGGTCGCGCCCCTCGTCGTTAAATATTTTCGAATGCTTCTGTCCACATAACGAACACATGCACTCATTACTCTCTTCAAGAAATTAAGAGGCAACTTGCACATCATTCTCGTCCTTCTGTTTTTTCTGCGGGCGGGCTTCAACTACGTGATGATATCAACTGCGTGAGAGAGAGAGGGAGAGAGAGAGAGAGAGATAGCACGCGTAGCGCGGACGACCATCGACTGAGAGACCGGCCGGAGCGCGGCACTCCGCTTATATGCGCAGCGCGCCCGAAGGAGAGGAGACCGCGGAGAAAGAGGGCGCTGTACATTCGCACAGCGCGCTTGCGCCGCGCGCAGCGCCGCCCACCGGCGGAGTGAGAGAGCGCACCGCACTGCGCGCGCCACAGATGTTGGGGGGGAGGGCGCGCTATCACGGCGAGAGGAGAGGGGTGAACGGAGGAGAGATGCAGCTGTGCGGACGCGGACAACGGCGACGCAGGAAGGACAGGGCCGCCGGCAAGCGATGCTCCTCTCAGCGTCGCATTTAAAAACCTCGATGCTCCTGCTCAAAATACGAAAGGAAATTTGGAACTCGGCAGCCGATAGACGAAAGGGGCGAGGTAGCCCCCGTAGCAGAGACGCAAATATGACGATGTCGCGCCTTCACACCTCAGCAACCACAGAGCTTGTCCGAACATTTCCAGATAGGAAAGAAGGAAGAACGGTGCTGTAACTTTGAGTTGAGTTCAAACATCGAGTGCTAAAGGCGTTAACAGGTACCCACACGAAAAATTATATTGAGATAGAAGTTGGTCAACATGGCTGAATCTCAACATTTGCGCTACGGGATTTTTACTCCAATAAGGACAATCAAAATTGGCTCCAATCCACGCGGTGAAGGTGGTTGAACAGCAAAGCTGTGAACGACCCGCACAACAATTGCACATGGGACGTCATATAATTCGCACACGTGGCTATAGAAAGGGTGAAACCAGAGATTCTGAAAGCCGTTACCTGGGATTCGCGGGGGCACAATCCCGAACGCAGCAGCGTCGGCCACGGCCGGACTTGAGGGGCGGCCGCCGCGGCAGTAGCCCGCCCGTGCGTCGGAAGTAAGAAAACGTTGAGGAACATGTTTCGACGGGCGAGAAAGTGGAACCTAGCCATCCTGATGGGCTAGGTCGGGGCTACACAACCGCGTGACACAAGCGCAGACAAAGAAACAATCAGGCTTTTGAGCTTAGCGATTTCCATTTACATTAAACTAAAGAGTTTCGTAAGTTTGAGAATTGAGCGAAAGCTGACGGAACTTTTATAATCGCTTTTTATCACAACCAGTTGCTGCATTCGTCTTTTGTAATACCCGTTGAAACACAACCGCATTGGTATTCAGCAATTTAGAAAACGCAGTCCCATTCCGCACAAGCAGTGTGCAAAAGGTAGCCGTTCTCTAGCGGCCAGATGTCTGCGAGTGGTACCAACATTTTGTTTTCCCGCCCTGCACAGCAATCCTTAACGTATCTTTGCCGTACGACCACTTAACTTCGTCCGGTCCCCGTTAGCCAGAAGGTGCTTTCGAACAAGTTAATCAAGCCGCCTAAGTAACCGCGCAATGGACGCGATGCTGCGCCAAAACAGGTGCCACACCTTCGCTAAAGCAGACGACCAAGCCGACGGAAGGGTCTCGTGGACGCTCACGCCTGAGTGAGCACGGGGAATACTGGGTAATTACGTCCTATCACCGCGCCATCTCGAAAGAACCGTTGGCTGGTAAATGTAGAAAGCATTGCTTTAAAACAGCGGGGAGCATCATTCGTAGGGCGAGACAGCGGAACCTAGCCATCCTGATGTGCTAGATCGGGGCCCCATCACCGCGCGACACACGCACGGAGACCGAAACAATCAGCAGGTGAGCATAGTGATTCTCATTTATACCGATTTAAACTAGGTAGTTTAGTAAGTTTGAGGAATTCGAGAAGGCTGAGGGAACTACTCTTATAATCGCTATTGTCAAAACCAGTGGCTCCTTCCGCTTTTTGTGATACCTGTTAAAACAGAAACGAATTTGGTATTCACCAATTTAAAAATGGAGTCCCATTCGTGGCAATCGGTGCGCAAACGGTAGTGTTTGCTTAGCTGCCAGATGTCTCATTTTGAAGGTAATAGCGCACAGAAACGGGGACAAAGAAAGGAACACACGGACAAGCGCCTTCTATCAACTGAGTGGTTTATTAGAAAAAACACAGACTTTTATACCCTACAACACTGCGCAGATCAGTACAAGAACCCATCACCGGCACACATAGCAAAAAACGTGTACACTCATAGTGTGATTTGATGCGTTAGTGTGATTTGATGAGTGTACACGTTTTTTGCTATGTGTGCCGGTGATGGGTTCTTGTACTGATCTGCGCAGTGTTGTAGGGTATAAAAGTCTGTGTTTTTTCTAATAAACCACTCAGTTGATAGAAGGCGCTTGTCCGTGTGTTCCTTTCTTTGTCCCCGTTTCTGTGCGCTATTACCTTCAAAATGAATCAGTTCCAACTAGGCCGGCTCGCAGTGATGTGCCAGATGTCTGTATGTGTTCTCTAAATTTTGTTTTTCTTCACAGAAAGCCAATCTTTAATGTGTCTTTGTCGTAAGACCATTTAATTCCGTTCGGTTCGGGTTACCCAGGAGGTGCTGTCGAACAATTCAATCAAGCCGTGTGAAGCAAGCGCGGAATAGACGCGAAACAGGTCCAAAACAACCGTCGCTAAAGCAGTCGACAAAGCCAGGTCGCGCCGATGCGCTCGCCGGCGTGAGCGCACGCGGAACGCTGGGTAAATTCGCCGCACCATCTACACTGTGCTCCGCCACTGAAAACCGCCCTTCCCTCAACAGCCACGTTGGCAGTTTCGTGTCCCGCACGCCACGAAAGAAGCGTTGGCTGGTTCTTGGTATAACACTTATCTAAAGAAACTGCTGTAACACTTACCAAACGGACTGTCAAATCGCACAAAAAGATTATACCGAGCTGCAAAGAAATGTCAAACCACGACTGTCCGTTGGGACGCGTACAAAGCCGCTAATACCGAATATATTTCAGCGGTAAAACAAGCAAAAACGATTTTGTTTCAAAACTCGTTACGATCGCAACTCGCTTGTAACCCACATAAATTTTGGAGCGTCATTAATCCGGCCAGAATTAACTGTATTAAACTAACAGATAAAAATGACCAGTCTGTACCCGACACTGAGTGGCCTTTTGTCCTTAATACCGAATTCTGCAAAACATTTGTTCCTACAGTTAGCTCGGCTCCGATATGCACGGCTAATTTTGATTACCCTTTCAAGGAGCCATGAAGACAAAATACAAGTTGGGTTTATTAGAAAGACTGCTTAGCACCGATAACTATGATATCAATATCCTTGCAATCTTCGAACCAATAATGGAGAAATTAAAGAAAATGTGTGAAGCAGTCGCGAACCCCTAGCCAATTTCTCGCAACTTTTCCATGACGTAACGGAATCTTGTTTGCGCGATTTACGGCAGCCTAACTGACCTGTCGCGAGAACACATCACTGGACGTCTGTAATGGGGCCTATAGTTCAATTTGACCGCATCACTAAAATGCTAACGCGCAGCTAACGGACTGAAAATTATGTTTTATTGTTGGCCCATATGACGTCATTCTTGATCATGACACGTCACTGTAGCGCAATAGTTGAAAGTTTTTAACTACTTCTTGCTTTTTTTGTTAAAAAAGCATCTTTTGTGGCTGTAATGGAGCTGAGTGAGATACTGAATCCTAGACTTTCAAATTAAACGAAGTTGTATTTTCTCGTCAGTGGCTCCTTTAATGACTCCTATTGTAATCGATCCGCGTGGTGTAGCAAAAATAATCGATTCATTGAAAGTGCCTTCCAGTCCAGGTCCAGATTTATTTTCAGCAAAATTTCTGAGAAACAGTGTTGCCTGTTGTTCTGTTGCCCTATCTAAAATATTTCAGCACTCCCTGGAGACTCGCGAAATACCTGCTGATTTCAAGGTCTGGAAGGTGGTCCCGCTGCACAAGACCGGTAATAGACATTCGCGCTGTAATTATCACCCCATATCACTAACCAGCATCCCATGAAAAATTCTTGAACATGTTATCTTTTCTAGTCGCTTAAATTTTCTTGAATCAAACTCCTTCTTTACCCCGGCTCAACACGGCATCTGCAAGACGTTTTCGTGCGAAACGCAACTGTTATCATTCACTCATAAGCTTCACTTTATTTTGGACCGCCGCTCATGCGCAGACTGTGTATTCCTTGATTTCGCTAAAGCGTTCGATAAAGTCTCTCATGCTCTCCTTCTTTTAAAACTGAGTAAACTAAACCTTGATGCTAATCTTCTTTCATGGCTTGTATTGGTCCTCCTTAATAAGCCACAATATGTAGTCAACAATAATCACGAATCTTCACCCACTCTCGTTTATTGTAGCATCCCACAAGGCTCTTTTCTACGTCCCTGCTATTTTTAATTTACGTTAAGGATCTACCTGGCTGCGTTTTGTCTAACATCTACTTGTTCGCGGATGATTGCGTTATTTCTCGCGAAATATTGACTACAACGATATTAAACTTTTGCAAACAGATATTAACGCAATCACGTCCTAATGCAACACATGGGAGAAGGAACTCAACACTAACAAGTGCAAAATTTTACGGGTTTCAAGACCTAAACCTTCTTCTCGACCTTCCTATCCCCTTAACAGTTCTATTCTCGAGTTTGTAACATCTTACCGCTATTTAGGACAACACATAGCCTCAGATCTTACCTGGTCGGTTCACATTGATAACATAATTAACAAGCCAATCGAACGCTAGGCTACCTCCGCTGCAACGTTTCTACTGCCCCCGTTGCCCTAAAAACATCGCTGTACCAAACATTATTCCGCCCACAACTTGAATATGCTTCCATAATTTTGGACGCCGGCTGTGAAACTCTGAATAACTCTTTTGAACGCGTTCAAAATAATGCTGCCCGTTTCATCTACCGTGATTATAGTCGTACATCGAGTGTCACTTCCATAAAAAACTCACTTTGTTTACAAGAACTACCAACTCGTCGCTAGTACTTCCGTCTTTGCTTCTTCCACAAGATTTTTTACCATACTCCGGTTCTCCGCACATCCTTCTTTCCTTCTTCATCCTATGTCTCTTCAAGCATTGATCATCAACATAAACTATGAGTAATGCAATGTCACACTAAGGCATATTCGCAGTTATTTAGACCCACGACATCGCAAGACTGGAACAACCTTCCCGGGCCAACAGATGCCTTCACAGACCCTCTAAAATTCTGAAGGAACTTAGTTGACACCATTTTTGCCGGCACTATCTATTAATGTATATCATCACTCATGCTGCTTTTGTTGTATCTTTTGTTGTTTTTACCCACTCCCCTCTGTAAAGCCCCTGGCCTTGAGGGAAATAAATAAATGAAATGAAAATGATATGAAAGAGGTAGAGAGCTTTGGTTTAAAAGTGGGTGGCAAATACGATACTCTGTAATGTGATGTTTGGGCGCAGGAGCAAAGCGCTGAGTCAGCACTAACTCGTGGGTTCTCTCCACGGCAGCGATGATGAGCCTCTGCACCTCCTCCGGCGCGAAGTGCGTCGCAGGAAGGGACCGCGAACTACGGCTTAAGCGAAAGCACATAATGGGCACGCGCACGCCCCCCTCTTTTTTTCACTGGTCAGACTTGCCATCCTCCACTTTGTTACGACGGCGACAGCCCAGAGACTACCACCAAAGGGCTGCGCCTTAAAAAATTTGGATGAGTATCCCGCCAAAGATGCACCTATGCTATAAGGTTGTCCGTATAGTAGAGGGTTCCGGATTAAATTTGAGCTCGTGGTGATGTTTAACGGGCGCCAAAATCTCGACACAGTTGCGTTTCTTCTTTTCGCCTCCATGAACAAGAACGAGCTGATAGAATTGAACTGGCTAACGCATCACCCCAGAATTGTTTATTTATTGCGAGTCCCAATACTCACACCGGGTTACATTGCCCAGCAGAGCACGCACCCGAAAGATGTACATTGACTTAAAGGTGCCCCTGGGTTTTCGCAATCGCGACTAGTGTACAACATGAAACAGTGTTAAATACCCTAAGGGCATGCGATACCCAAAGATGCACATTAACCAACGTTTTCCGCTCAGTTTCCCCTTCGAGGGTACCGCAAAAATTACCCAAAGTGCCAAAAGGTGCACTTCAGGTAGCTTTATTGTTTCAAAGAATACACGGCGATCACGCTATCTAACCTTGTTCACATTGGTAATTTTCCCCACAGTATGTTTTCAGTTCTATGCTGACTGCTAGGGCAGCACCAACTGCCCCTCTCAACCTCGCCATTACAGTGAGAACATTGCCAAAGAGGAAAGAGCAATCAAGATGAGTGGTCGGTGTGGTGATTTCTCGTTATCAATACATACGGACGTGGCTATGAATATAATTTAACAACGTATGGGTACGAGCTAGTTGGTACTCCATCTAAACACCGTATGTCCGTCCGTGTCCCCTTCGTCCGTGTCCGTGTCCGTGTCCGTGTCCCCTTCGTCCGCTCGTCCGTGTCCCCTTCGTCCTGTGTCTTTCCTACTGCGCTATACGGTGTTTACGTGGCTATAAGCCGGCAATGCTCTAAGCACCAAATAAGGCAGTCGTGGACGCTTTGACACAGCCAAAAAGCAAAAAAAAGCAAGCTGTGGCAGTGTTCAAGGCACGGCCAGTTAGGCCCAAAGCAGATGTGAAGGTATTTTAGTCGCGTAAAAAAACTCTAACAAAACGTACTGCGCTACTTAAGAGATTTACAACCGTTTCAGCATGTTGTTCTAAGGAAAAGTCTCAAAACTCTCGATGCGGACGTATTAGATTGCTGAGTAGGTGAGAAATATGTATGGACATGATTGTAATAAACCTTTAAGACATAATGCGACAGGATGAAAACATGTAACCGATCCTAGCTACGTCCTAAATCCTTGTAATTAAAAATGCGCAACAAAGTGGTTGTTAGAAATTATGGCTATGCATAGATGCGCCCGGCTTTTCGAACTTATACATATAATTGAGTCACGACCCCAACGTTCGGCGCCGTTGAGCTGCAGACGTAACCATTTGATCGGAGGCGCTGCAGTTTCTGTTTTGGAGAAGTTGATTCATTAAACAGGGCGAGGAAAACATCCACCGAGATTCATGAGAGCTGCATGAAAGGTCGCGGTGACTTCAAGTGTGGAGTGGAAATTATTTTCTAGACCACTATTTGTATTTCTGCATATGTTTCTCAGCTAACAGCTTGGCGATGGCAGTTCGGCTACGCGGTGTGTTCTCTTCGGAATATTTGCGAGTACTTCCCAGGAAAATAATAGTGGACACGTGCGGGCCCCTTCTAAATCTGACGTAACTCACGAAGCCTCCGCCAATCACGGCATGCCTGCGGAGCCCTTGCTTACATCGTTGTAATTAAAAAAAAAAGCCTTCCCTCTTACTTTACCTCACTTAGTGCACTGCAACGTCACTGAGTTACTTAAGGCCTCACTTGGCCTAACTGTCTCAAACAAACTCCCCAATCTAATTTCACGTATATCGAGCCAAAGCAATTTCCTCCTATGCAACAATATTACATCCAATCTAGCGCAGAAACATAGTTGTCCCTTACAAATTTTCGCTCCAAGCTCTCGATTTCAATCCGCACATGGTTTGTTTTTTGTCTGTAGGATGATAATGAGGCTAACTCGGCACACGGAAGTGGGCCAGTGCCTCTTCGGAATAATTTATTCTAATACGAAAGATACTGGCCGCCAGTCGCAGAGAGTTCTGTGAGATGGTCGCGGTAAGTTTTGGTTTGAACTTCCGGTTCTTCGTTTCACGATGTTTTCATCTATTAGCGGTTAGCTACACGAAACCAATTTTCCACGTTCGCCCTCACCGCCCTCTTGTACGTGCATTGAAAGAGGCATGGAGGTGCATTATGTGCGTTTGCGAAAACTTGTCCACTAAGAGGCCCGCTTGGTGCCCTATTTTATGGCCCTGCCTTACGTACGGTACTGAGCCCAATTGTTTAGGAACTGATAATTTATTTAAACACGGCAGACATCGCACAACGCAAATAACAAGAGCACTGGTGAGGTAATTCCGAATTGTGGACAGCAAAGACAAGTGATATAGACGTGACTTTTTGCCAGCAAGATATCCTTGCAGGGCGACCTTTTCTGATTGTATTTATCACTTTTTATGCTTACGCTGCATGTAAATATTTTTGTTGGTGCATGCTCGGTGCATTTTATTGTCGTGTTCTTTTGGGTGGTTTGATACGACCATAGATTCTATTCCTGCGTAAGAAACATTACATAATAAGTTAAGGGTGGATAAATATCACAGGCGACTGAAAATTTCATTTATTAATTATAGTGCCGAAATACTCTAAAACTCTTCGAAAATCTCTTCTCGAAGTCGCCTCCTTGGATACGCACAAGAAATAATTTAAAAATTGCGCCACTTGCGCCCCAAGGGGCCTCCGCCTAGTCGATTCATGTTTGGTGTGGTGCACAGTGATATTTACATTGTTAAGGTTTTATTAAAACGTAGGGTAACCTTTATTTTTATTACTTACAGGTACAGTGCATAGTTAGCTGAATGTTTTCTAATTCACTGTACGTGGCAGTGATGCTGCGTTAGATTTGCACACTGCGCAAGCATTGCGAAACATTTGTTGTTGTTGTTGTTGATGATGTCCCCATTTATTTTAGACAATTCAAAAATGCCTTGGATGGCATGGCAAAAGGCAAACAAAACTGCCTGACGGGGCCCTGCCACCCGTAACAATCAGAGGAGCAGCGGGATCACAAGGAACAACAATTAAAGGAAGAAGATAAAAAAAATAAACAAACAAAACAAAAATACAAAACGCGAGTTACATCCGTTCGCCAAAATAAAATAAAAGGTGCGCACAGGCGCAATCACACCAGAACAAAATATAAACACACAACTGATATCGGAACCAACAAAACAAGAAACAAAGCAATCACAATGCACACATCCTTCAGGCACTGGAAAGTGACAAAGTTAGAGCGCTAACAACTGCTGTCACCGCTAATTTTTATTTGCCTCAACAATTTTTCTTTCATAACTTTAGATACTCTGGGCTACGATATCGAATGATGTCATGAATATCCGGGTACTGGTTGAGGAGGTGAGGAATCTGCCATTTTAACCTTTGATCCCCATAGCCTGTCCGGGAACGGCATTGTTCTATCAAGCACGTTCTCAGTTCATACGGACTTCTATGTACATGATAGTTGAACTCAAACAATGTTTCATTAGTATTATACTGGCGGAGTACTTCTAGGGATAATTTTTGGGTGTAAAGTTGCCGTACTGGTAGTATTTCTTGTTTGTTAAAGTATGCTGCGCAGCTTGCAGAATACTTTAGGTTTGCAATTGCACGTATGGCTCGTTTTTGAATTATTGTAAGGTTATTTAGGTTTGTTTGCGTTGTGGTGGACCACACTAAAGAGCAATAATTTAATCGCGAATGAAAAAGCGCGTAATAAACTTGACGTTTTACACTCGTAGGCAGGTAGTATCTCAGCCGGTTTAATACACCCACAGCTCGACAAAGGTTTTTTCTAAGGGAAGTTATGTGTGGTGTCCACGAAAGGCATTCATGAAATGTTACACCAAGGAAACAAATTGTCTCAGACTGTAAGATGCTTCTGTTATTAAAGTTTAACATCAGGTTTGTAGGAATTTGTGTCCCTTTTGGTCTGAATACGAGGTATTTTGTTTTATCTACATTTAATTCTAACCCATTTGATCCGAGCCAAACACCTAAATTTACCAACCAATGATTCGCTTTTTTATCGAGGTCTTGAATATGCATACCAGAGAAGAACACGTTTGTGTCGTCTGCATACAATAAAAGTTTTTCTATGCCCTGAAGATTTGAAATGTCGTTAATATACAAGAGAAACAGAACTGGACCGAGAATCGATCCTTGGGGTACCCCATACTGAATGTACTTGGTGCCTGGTTTAATGCCATTTATTTCTGTATACTGGGACCTGCACGTTAAGTAACTTTTAATGAGCGACCATGCGACACCTCTGACTCCATAATACCAAATTTTCCGTAAAAGCGCATCATGTTGAACGCTATGAAATGCTTTTCCTCAATCTAGAAGTATGCCTAGTGTGAGTATTTTCATCTCAATGTTTTCTAGAATTTGCTCTTTACTTCTGAGCAGTGCCACCTCAGTGGACTTTTTCTTTTAAAAATCAAATTGCTCAGCTATTAAAAAATTGTTTAAGGACAAGAACGCTGATAGCCTTTTGTTTATACGACATTCTGTGATTTTTGCAAACACTGAGAGCACGGAAATCGGTTGATAGTTATTTAAAATATTCATTGGGCCTCCTTTATGTATAGCTGTCTCAAGAGCAAGTTTCATTTTCTCAGGGAACACTCCCTGAGAAAGAATAAGGTTGCATATATTCACAACGGGAACACTTAATCTCTCGGCAACAGCCTTAAGCGGTTTAGGTTTAATACAGTCAGCACCTGCGGAACAGCTGTCTTTGAACGAAAAGATTATCTCAAGGATTTATTATTGGTCGGTAGGAGATAAAAATGGTATTTGGACAACATTTTGTGATAAACTGCTCGCTTGGGACATCGGCAGTGTGCTTAGTAGGCGCAGCAACATTAATAAAATGTTCATTAAACGAATCTGAAATCTCAAGTTCAGTTAATTTGTCAGATTAAGATGGAACTTTTTTAGCTTGTGGAGATTTAGAGACTATTTCTTTGATTGTTTGCCACATAAGGCGGGTGTTTCCGGCAGTTTCAAACCTATGCATGTAATATTGGCATTTGGCTTTTCTCATATCTGCATTAACATTATTTCTTACGACTTTATACAATTTGAAATCACTTTCTTTCTTGGTTTTCAAGAACACCTGGAAGAGCTTATTTCTATACTTCATTCGCTCATATACTTCACGGGTTACCCGAGGTTTACGTGCTTTTTTATGTTTTTTCTCTGGTTCGAGTGGAAAACATGTGTTATATGCTGACAAAAAACACAACAGAAAAGCGTTGTGTGCGCAATCATATGTCTTATCTAAAACCACAACCCAATCTTCTGCCGATATAATAGCTTCGAAATTCGCTATATGTTTCACGGAGTAATGCCGCACCAAGTTGTCTTGTTTGGATTTACATGGTAAACTACGAGGTAGTAGAATGTATATAGGCAGGTGATCACTTAAATCACATGAAATAACGCCAGCACTGATATCATCAGGCGATAAACTTGTCAAAAAGATCCAGTATTCTCTGAGGTTTATGTGTAATTCGAGTTGGCTTATCGATCGCATTAAAGTACCCATATGACTGGGATATTTCTTGAAAACGCAGATAAGATGGATTTTCCGAGGAGGCATTTATGTTAGAGTCCCCGACAAGAACACTTTCTAAATCTGCCTCAATGCTCCGCTGCAACACTTTTTCGAAAAGTTTAAAAAGTTGTTCACCACACCAGATGGAGGGCGATAACTAAGAGCGAACAAAATTACCCCACCTTCCCGCGAGGGGAACCCTGTGGAGATGCGACGCATCTTCGGGGTTCACTTGGTGTTTCCGTTGGGTTGATTCTGTAATTGCGTGAAACGTGTGACGAACGCGAATGATGTATTTATTTCTTTGGCCGGTGCTGGAACCACCGCGGCTATGACGCAACGTGGCGCGGCTATGACGCAACACAATCCAACACAATCCACTTTCATCCAATCCAATCCAAATCCAAGCCAAGCGAAGCCAAGTCAATCGAATCCAATCCAATGCCCCTCGCGAGAGAGTGTCCGCTATCGGAGAGGAGAGGGTGAGCGGCGGAGAGCGCAGCTCGCGCGGCGAGGAGAATGGGGGAGGGGTGTGGACGGACAACAACAATGCCGTATGGAGGGACAAGGCGAGTGAATGAGACGCAGTCGCATCTAACATGCCGTAGAATTTCACCGCAATACACTCACAATCATGGTTAATGACCTTTAAATCGGTAATCACATCATAAGGCAAATCATCACGTATGTAAAAAGCAATGCCACCCCCACGTGCATTGGAACGACATATTGATATGCAATCGTAGCCGGCAATAGGAAAACAATCGTAATCGGGAGTAAACCAAGTGTCATTAAAACAAAGTGGTTCAAATTTAAGGCTCAAGTTCGTTACAAACAAGTGCACATAATGAAACCTATTTTTCAAACACTGCGCATTTAAGTGAAACACTGACAGCTGGTTGTCACCCTTTACATTCTCGGAAATCTGGGAGAGATCAGAGGACGAAACTGCCATTTAAACATTCACAACCGAACACAACACCGTGGCAAGAAAAAGAAAGTGTTTACATCAATTCGATTACCTATCACTCAATTTGCACGCATGTAACTTGTTTCTTTTTCGACATATCAGAACTAACTTTTAAGCCTGAAGTCCACTGTGCTAGTACCATCGCCTAGCTTAGAATCCGCGCGAGCAGAGACAATTTGAAAAAAAAAATGCAGGAAAAACTTTAAAGGGCGATTTCTCAAAACACCATTTCAGCTGTGAAAAGGAACAGTTTTTTCACAGTGAAAGGAACAGTGAAAAAGAACAATTTTCCGAAACCCTTTTTGTGTGAGTTCTTCATCAGTGCTACAGGCACTATCTGAACCAGAATAAGCATGTTCTCATCACAGTTTTTTCTTTTCTGATTTTGTTTCGCTCATAAATGAATAAAAATTGTGTTTGTGGTAATTATATATTTTTTAAAAATCAACGGTTATGACCACCGTTATTTTTCCTGTTCAGATCAAAGCATGAGGCATTAAGCACATACAAAAAAGTGTTTCAGCCCTGTTCCGGTAAAAATGTCAACAAAAATGTTGCTTAAGCCGAGAAAAAAATCTAAAAAACGCAACTTTTTTTTTAGAACTATCTTTTTTTCGTGTGTGAAATTTTGCGAACGGTTAGAAGACATCTATTATACATATCCTCAAAAATGTCCAGTCGATTGTTTGAAAAATAGCCAAGCTAGCGGGAGACGTAGCTGGACACCTGCGTTCACTCTCCATCGCCTCTTTATAGCCAACCATGTGCGTCCTTCCGTCTTCCTTCTTTTCTGCAACGGTGGTTCCAGTCAACACAACAAACTATCACACATCGCAAGTTTCTTCTAAGTAACTTAATGCATCACCTGGTCTTTGGAACCATTCCAGAAATTGTCATATTCATAAAGCGGCGCTTTATTTGTCTGCGTTTTCTTCCACTTTTGATTTGCGCGAGGACCCACACCTTGCGGCCGCGCCTACATTATTCCGAATCCTCCTTACAAAACAAGGGTACATTTTTTTACCAGAAGTTTCTTTGAAACAACTTTACACCTATTGGCCGCTATGATGGCGAGTCCCCGTTTCATTTACATCTGCAATATTTCACAGTGAAGTTTCAAATATCATAAAATGTATGTTTTCTGTCCATTTTTGACTATCTATGAAAGGAATATTGGTACCCGAAAAAGGCTGCACTATTTGTTTTATTGCAGCTATCCCAGAAAAAGTTTGGCACAATCAGTTTCAGTGTTACCGAGAGTTTGCTGTACTTCCCATAGTTATTTCCCTTTAAAGTTGCAGAGGCTATAAAATTTTTCTCGGTTTTATTACATGGGCTTCTGCGAGAGGGCAGCGGGCAGTTTCATGCTTCTCGGCTGCGAATAAACTTAAGCCCTACCACGCTTCCTAAGGGCATCGCAAAGCCATAGTCACCGTCATAAACAAATGTCCAGAAAAACAAACAATTGTACATTCTGCAAACGTATGTGTGATGGTTATCCTTGCTAGTCATTCCATCTTCACAGAGGGGAATGTGTCGCTTTTATGCCTACTCCCACGCATCATTTCTTGCCGGCTTCCTACACTCTTGCTGTGCTTACGCCCAATGTCAGCTATGGCGCATCGGGCCACACGACTTCAGTCTGTGTTTCAGCCTTTCTATGCATTTCCATTTGCTTCCCGCCAACGACTGAGGGGTTGCAGCTACCCTAGGCGCGTGTGGCAATTGCATCGGCACGAGTTATTGCAACGATTTCCCATTCCTTGTTGTCACTGGGCAGCATCCTCCGTCATAAAAGATTCCACCTTAGTCCCGGCGAGTCGACCGTAACTCACGATATGTTTTACTGGTTGTGTCATCGTTCTGGGAGATGAACGTTGGCGTCCACGCGAATGTGTCTCTAGCACTCAGACCTAAATGTATGCTGTTTACGGGCATTTTTCTTTTCTTCGGCTGCCTGTTCTCTTTTTACTAGCGCACTCTTTGTCTAGACACGGCGTTCTTTGCGCCCAGTGTCCGCTCGAAGATATGCAAGACACGTCGGTTCTAAAAACAAAGAGACTTTCTTTTCTACCGCTAAGATAGAAAGCTTGTGTTTCACCAGAGTCACAAGGGTACTTCAAGTGAAACTAAGCGGAGAGAGGAAGCATTTTTACATGTAGATCTGTGGTGACGTCAAAATAAGAATCCCTCCCATTGTCCAGCAAAAAATGCTGCCTGCTATTACTGCAGTAATTTCGGCATAAGTGTGCGACCTAGCTGGCAAACACACTAGAGAAAACATGACCCATTATGGCTGACGGCAGTGCTCTTGATTCACAAGTTCGAGAACATCTAACAACCAACGTAGTTTCGCTTTTAGGTGAATAAACCTGGGTACATTTTTCTGGCAACAACTTTTCACCAAAGTGCTTTAGGGTCACATATAATTCGGGCCCAGGAAAATTCGCGCGTTTACTTTCCTATTAAGGTTCCGCACATATTTTGGCATATGTGCTTTTAGGTTAGAGTAAGCATTTGCGCCATGTCAAGAATACTCGCCTTGGCTTCCACGCTTAACATGCTGCTTATTTTTTTTGGAGTACGTAGTGAGAAGAAAGCACGGATGAGGTTGTGTAGAATGACGAAAAATAAAACAAGGCTAAAGACAAGGAGGGTATAACGGAACAAGGAAAATGCGGTGACTGCCAGAACATT
Source organism: Haemaphysalis longicornis (assembly GCF_048455015.1). Lineage (NCBI taxonomy): Eukaryota > Metazoa > Arthropoda > Arachnida > Ixodida > Ixodidae > Haemaphysalis > Haemaphysalis longicornis. Next base: position 87,872,752 of record NW_027526407.1, on the reverse strand, counting down.
TACTGTTCGTATATACAGCGCATATACTGCTGCGAAAATCAAGGTTGCAATGCCACAAAAATGTAAATGTATGTTACGTGTCCTTCCGCGCATACACAAAATCAATCTAGTTCAAGAATCAAAGTTCAATCGTCGCAGTGAAGCACCTCTAATGAAACTCAGTAATTCTAGATGCATCTATACTCTTCTAAGGTAATCATCACAAGGCAGAACCACCGTAGCGGTACTAAATGCGGAGATGACCGCTCACGGCTCTGAGCACGCTTATATAAAGGGCTATGATTAGTTTCTTATGCAGCGGCCAGAGTTCCTGAGACATGATTCCTCACAAGATGAATGTGGTGAATGAACCCTTCTTCGGTATTTGGCTGGAATGGGTTGTGGTTATTGCTTGTGCACACCGGTTTGTGAACGGAGGGTTTGTCAAAATTATGACAAAATACAGTCCAACATCCCAGGCGCAGAAGCCACCACGATTGGGTAAGCATGGTGACCTATGTTCTTCAAGCTGTAAGACAAGTCTTAGGTTGCCGGTGCGCAACTTTATTCTTGCTGAAGTAGAGGCATGGTCTTATGACTTCTTTTTTTGTCGTCCGTTTTCTCGCGCTGCTTTTTTTTGGCGACCGCGCAACAAGTTTTCCCAAAGCCCACCCGACCCTAAAAAGGATGTGTCACGCATAAAAAAGTGTGACATAATATGAACTTCCTAAAAAAACAGTGCTTCAGTACATTCACGGTGCCTTGCTCGGCTTTCAAGAATTGCTCTTTTTAAAAGTAGTTGTAGGGAACTTTTAAATGAACCTCGGCACGGGATGCAGATGGACCAGAAGTAGAACCTGACGTCAAATAATGTCCGAGGCCCCTGCCCACTTCAAGCTTGGTATCGCGTCCTGTCTGTGTTTTGAAGGCATGGCGTATAAAGGAGTCATGAGCTTCGACCTGAACCAATGTCTAAACTGGATTTCCCAGTTTATTGAACAGCGTACTCATTGGTGTTTGTGCCTGGCGCCTAGAATTAGGAGCACTCACTCACTGATTACTTCACTCACTACTAACTACTCACTACGCTCTCAATACTCTCTCACTTCCCAATACTCACTACTCTCTCGTTACCTACAACTGGGAAGCCGGCAAATGGACGTTTTTAATGAACTTGAAAGAGGTAAATTTTACGAAACACAACAGAAACGTGCGACAACCCGCGTGAGTATCGCCAGGGCTGCACTTGACAAAAAGAAGCCTAAAAATGAACAAAGCTCACATTCACACGTAAGACTTGAAGGTTGCGAAGCTATACTCACCCTTCACGACCATCACCACGATTCAAGTCCGTGATTGCAGCTGATCTGCTCCTTCTTCGCTACCGCATCGACCTTTGTTTCAAAATTGGTGCTATAAGTGTAAGCTTCGTTAGTTTTTTTAGAACTGATAATCATAGGACACAACGTTCGAGAGGCGTGCGCTATGACGCGTCTTTCTAGTTCCCATCAAGCGTTGCCAGGAATGCGGCGAACGCTTGTGATTTTTTTGCCAATCTTTGTCATACTTCCTAAGTGATTATACTTTCTTTGACAAACGTGTGCCGGAGATGCTGGTTGGAAGTCTGGAGGCACGACACACGAATGTTTGGCATTTTTGTGTTTTTTTTAACTGCCAGGTGGTCGCCGCATGACACGGGCTCACGTGCGTGCGCTCAGAATTTTCTTGGTATGTTGACCTGCCGACTGAAATGATTGTATTTTGCTAAACAACTTCACGGTTAAAACAATGATAGAGTATGACCAATGTTGAGCAGGAAGATAAAAGTCTTGATTTGGTCCTCAGAATAGAAGCAGCTGCAAAATGTGGTGCCAACAATAGGGCCACCACCGCTGTTTCAAGTTTACTTGTATTGGTGTCGAAACACAGGTAGCTTATTCGCAAAAGCTTTTTCCTGGCTGTAGAAAAACCACAGAAAACCGGGAAAGGGTGTGCGTCCCGCAAAGCATCTCTGATTTGCGACTATACGATCTTTATCCTTGAATCCCGCACTTCTGACGATATGTCTGCGATGCCGCATTAAAGCAAGACAAAACTCCGAGTGTGAGCGTGTGGTTTGTTTGCCTACTTTCCCTACATCACTGGGGACGATGACAAACCATATCTACTCACTAAGATGTACCTGGAGGTACTTCACTTCGTTTCGTGTGCTCCACGAGTGTTCGCGTGTAACTTTGCAGAGGAAGTGTGCGTGCTTTCGGCGTTTGTTTCGGGTTGTCACCAAATCTAGGAGCCATAAATTTTGTTCGGAAGTTTGGGCCCAACAATCGTACGCAAAAGTCAAAGTATAACTCTCACCGTGATAGACACAAAATATGTTATCCCTGAGCCGGAAGTACGCACGAACGAAAGCCGACCGGAATAGGCAGGCCGTGCCGTCCGACACCTTTTGTGTGTATTACCGGGTCAGTGCCTACGTATTTTCTGGGTCATACTCACGACTACGCGCACGGGAAATTTCATTTCTCCGTCATACCTATGGTCTTGAATATTGGTTTCTTCTCTTGAACGGTAGTGTGTGATCGCTCTAACATTCACACACCGTACGTGTACCTGCCTTAGTCTGCCCTCCTCTGTTTGCCTGTAATTTACCACCGACTTTTATTATTTTATGTGTGGGTGGGCCATTCCAAGCGTTGCAAAGACTGCTGTTTCCCCTGAGTGGGACACAGATTCTCGCTTAGGAAAAAGAAAAGCGTGTGTTACCTTGGCAGCATAGGACCCCAATCCCGCCAGAGCGTCGAGCTGTATATGGGGTCAGCCGCACATCAAGGAATCCGCGAGGGACACGTGGTGGCGGGTACAGTCTTTCCATGGCATGCCCAAAGAAGATACTCTTAATTATTATATATTCACGGCTGTCTTAGTCAGAAGAAAGACGGCGAAGGGGCGCAATGGGAATTCTATTATTCCTTTCCCTAACTGAACCAATTCAAGCCTAGTAAAAATTTCACAGGTGGTCTCCTCCCACCCTCTGCCCTGAACTATTTCACAGATTAGTGTGACTTGTGAGCCCTGTCATTTCGTAACCGATTCGCCTTTCGTTTGAATTATTTCTGCTTAGCTTCACCCAAATTCTCTAATCTGTTACCAGTGAGAGACAATTGGCGCACAGACACAATTCTCGCGGTTGGGGCACTTGCGAAGAGGCACGGTTTGGTCATCTACATTTGGATGGCGTACCTCTGTGACAAAGAAATGGACAATACAAGGACACCTTTTTTAAAATTGTTCATTCTGTGATGCAAAGCTTCAAGCAGGAATTATGCTAAAACTGGTGTTCTTTGTATTAAATGCATGCCTTTTTTGCCAGCTACGCCGTGGTGGATTTCTGGGAATTGTGAGGACGCGGGCTCCTGAAGGGACGACGTCATGTAATCGGTTCTGTGGTAACCTCGTGCAGTTAATGTAAACTGTTACCAGAGTTACAAACTCTCCAAGTAGCCTATACCCGCACAGGGTACTGAAGAGCATTCTTTTAACCGGATCAAACTAAACATTTCACATCAATCAATCAATCAATCAATCAATCAATCAATCAATCAATCAATCAATCAATCAATCAATCAATCAATCAATCAGTCAATCAATCAATCAATCAATCAATCAATCAATCAATCAATCAATCAAACACTCAATCAATCAATCAATCAATCAATCAATCAATCAATCAATCAATCAATCAATCAATCAATCAATCAGTTGATCTTAGTTTCAGTGCTTGAATATTCGAGAACAAATGAATAACCATACATTTCATTTTTTTGCAAAACAAATTACGGCAGAAGGATTAGGAAGGTAGACTACAAAAATTGGTGCTTTAGCTATGAATGTGAATCTGAATCTTATTCGGAATCTGAAGCATACAGCCCCAGTATTAATCGCCACAAGTCATCATACACCCACCTGAATGTAGTGGGCACCGCTTTGTTAACAAGAGTTTAGTCTAAGTTTAAGGGAGAGAACTTTAGGCGATCATGCAAGAGCCGTTTTGGCCCTCCTAGTGACGGGTATGTCCTGTAGTGGTATGTGCAGCTCTGTTAGAGTACTTGCCTAATGGTTTTCCACATGATGACGAAGGTTGTCTACACAAAAGTTGTTTGGAAGATACATCGTTAGGAAGCCACATGGAAATGCGGGCGGAACGAGTAAACCTGAATCCAGTTAAAAATGTGGACTTAAATTTGGTGATTGCTCTGCTGTACCCCAATTATATTGTGGAACTTGTGTGTTTCGGCTGCGCTGCAAACATTACTTTTTTCGTCATCGCCACACACCCCCCCCCCCCGCGGGTGCTTACATTAGAATTTTTGCGTACATGCGTAGGGGTTCTGCCTCTGTTGGCGCTATCGATCTGCATTACAGGCGCGATCTCCATATCAAGCAGCACCGTGAGTCCTTTTGCGGATATGCTCATTTGTAGCAGCAGCACGTCGTCGCTGGTTTTACAATGGACCCGGCGGAATAATGCATGCCGCTGCACTTCTGACAGCCTGGCGTAAGATTAAAAAAAAACGAACTTTTAGATGCGACTGCATCTCATTCACTCGCCTTGTTCATGCAGCGTCGGCGTTGTTGTCGTCCCCCCTCCCCCATTCTCCTCGCCGCGTGAGCTGTGCTCTCCGCCACTTATCCCCTCTCCTCTCCGATGCCCCTCTCTCGTCCACACCCCTCCCCCTACACTATAAAAATAATAACAGCTAGCGGCGCCCGGTTTCGATCCCACAACTCTGTGGGCGGAACGCGAGGTACATTGTGCTCTTCCCACTGCGCCACGAAACCGAGACAGAATGAAATGCTACGAACGCGCCTTATATCCTTGACTCATTCAAACTACGTCAAGAAGCTACTGATACAATGCATGATGGGGCAATGATTAACACTTGCAATAAAAGAAAATAGGCTCCCACTTACAGCAACAATGATGGAGTAAAGGTCGTTGCGACAGCGAAGCCCCAAGCATACCACTTAGAGAGATTGACCAAGATTGGCCAATAAAACATAATAACAATCATAAAACATAATAATCATACGCGTTCCCGACACGATTTCACAATCAATCCAACGGAAACACCAAGTGAACCCCACGATGCGTCGCATCTACACAGGGTTCCCCTTCGCGGGGAGGAGGGCGCAATTTTTCTTCGATAAATAATAGTCCCGCACAACCTCACACTAATGCAGGGTCAAGTTCTACCTTGTTCCGTGTGGTACCGCGATGGAGAAATACTGTACACACCAGTTGCTCACACTAAATAGTCGTTTGCCTATATAATTCCCCAACCAACCTTTTTATTTGGGGGTGGCAGGTGCCGCCTTTAAAGTCTGCCACCAAGCATTTATTTTAAAGGGTTACGTTTGAATTTCCCCTGCTTTTCATTAACAACACACGTTCTTCGTAGCGGCTTCTGGTAAAATATTTGTTGCATTGATGTTCTCTTCGAACACACGCGGGTGATCGCAAGCGAATCAGTGGAACCATCCCATAATAGCAGATCAGATACATGTGTTTTAGTAAAGTGAGTGCAGCTCGCCCTAAAATGATACATTCTTGTGGGGTTTTGATTGTCGGAATTGTTTCAATCTTCCTTCTCGTCTCTCTCTTGAACTTATTTTACGTTGTTAGAGCGAGTTATTTCGTCCTATATTTTTGCTTTAGGATGCCATATGCTTACAATTTTTCCTTTCGTGATAATAAAGTTGACATATTAACGACCAGCTCTCCCCACGCTTTTCCTTATCCTTGTTTGTGTTTCGGTGTGCTAGTTCCATGCAAAAAAAATCCCCGCATTTCCCCGAGGGGAAGAATGTGAAAGTGCGAATGCACGAGTTGAATTTGCGCGGTTCGGTAATGTTCGCGAAAGAGAGATCACACACACACACACAACTACAAAGAAAGAAAGATGCATTTATTCACAGACACCTTTTTGTGTTGTCGTTGTACTTGATTGCTAGAGCGGATCTCAGCTTTGAAATTTCCTGTCAGTACTCCTTTAAGCGGGTGCATTAGTCCTTCTCACGCCCGATTCCTGGCCAATCCCCCACGTGGGTATGTGCCATGTCAGCGGCCAGGCAGCGCGCGCCCATCTCCTACCGTTGCCAAGGAAGACGAGGAGATTCCTGGCCAATCCCCCACGTGGGTATGTGATGCGGACATCGCCGGTGGACGCAGGTTCAGGGTCGCTTAAGAAGTGCATTCGCACTTAAAAATGTCGTTTCCCCTAAACCATGTTGCTACACTCCTCGATGACTTGCACACTTGAAAAGGAAATAGAAGAAAAACTTACTGCACCCAAATTAGAAGGCTGGACCTGCCCTAAATATTGCATGGGCTCGACCGAATCCATGTGAGACAGCGGATTCCTTGCCATTTGTACGAAGGCCGGCTGATCTTCACTAACACAGCTCTACAACTCGGCATCCCACTGCACCTTGCTGTTTTTGTTTAGTAAAGGTGTAGCGTGTTTGTAGAGAGGTGCGGGCGTTTCCACATGATGTGTGAGAGTGTTTCCCACCCAGAACAAAATTAACATTTTAGTTCATATAGGTAGAGTCTAGCGAGAATAATGGACACATGAGACCATCAGGGTACTTGCGGTGAGGAGGCAGCAACCATATGAAAAAGTTGTCAATCTACCCGTGACGGTATGCGTTCACGCCGGTATCTGGAGAAGCACCGTAGGTGACTTTTTGCGCGTGATATTGGCCATCGTCTGGACGCTCAAATCTACGCTCGCTTCACCTCTCGCCCCTAAAATTTCCTCAACCATCTACGTGTGCCTCGACTATGTGCCTTACACAAGATTCGTGTGATGATATGGAAAGAGGTTTGGTAAGAAACAATTGTGCAGTAGTCGTTGGGCTAATGCCTTTCATCTGTCCAGGAACTGGTGGGGCAGGGATATTATCTGGCGCCCCACCTGTCATATTTCAGAATTTCCCGATACGGGGCCAGCCTGCCGCTTTTCTGAGATACATCCGTGGACGTGGCTTGAAAGTTGTTTTGGTTGGAGGCATCTCGATCCAACTGAAGTTCCACCTCGTTATCACCAAGGTGGCATGTGCAGGTTGCAGGTACTCAAAGTAGCGTGACGGGGGGGAGGTTCGCCTTCCTAGTTACAGGCCTTGGTATGTCAAACGTTTTGGACAATACACCACCTATAGGGAAGTTTAAACTGGGGAGCAGTGAGTCGTATACACTACTCCCACTCCAAACTACTCCTGATGTTTGGATGCTAGTGGTCGCTAAGGAGATAGCCGCTTCCTTCGCTTCCACCGTGTGTGTGGTTCCGATTGTCTCAGCCACTTCTTGATCTTGTGGATAGTCCGTTACAGCTCTGCACGTAGCACTTTTCTTGCGATATCCCGATGCATCTGTTTACGAGACATTGGGTAATCGAATGCAGTAATCGAATGCAGTCGCATATTAAAGAAAAGATCCAGGAATGGTTTAAATGAATGCTTGGGTTTGTTTTTCTGCTTCTACAGACAGATCCGCCTTTCCGCAAGAAACATTCAATTTCTTCCGATTCAAGTTGCTGAGAGCAACATTTTTTAAACTTGGCGTACTGCTTTAGTACAAAACTGATATAAAGTGTTTGCACGCCGGATAGCTTCAACCAGAGCTAACTTATATTCTTGCAATTGAACATAGCGTGCGCCCCCATACGGTTTTGAGGAATAACTTGACCAAATATTTGCATTTATTTCCTATGTGTCGTGCACCACGCCTGTGCAAAGCTAGAGGGTGGCCTGTATACGCATCGCCACAAGATCATGGACAGCATTCCCTGTGAGGGGGTACATTATAGGCACAATTGATGTACTGACAATTGATCTCTTCGGTTACTTTTAGATACCAAAACTAGACAATTTAGGACATGAAGCAAATCGTTTTTTTCCCCTGCTTTATTGGTCACACATTTTAAGTACCACAAGATGTACCTTAACCTCAGAGCCCATTCAAAAACCCGTGAATCCTAGAAATAATAATCGCGGTTACGGCGGTACCTACTCGGCGGCCCTGTTTGGATCTCGGCACAAATTTATGCGCGATCAAGAAAAGGCGGCGAACAGAAAAAAACGTGCGCACAGAAAAATAGTGGGCAGTCTCTTCACTTCGTATTTTTTCTTTGTAGTAATTCGCGAGCACTGGGGTAATCACTGAACGCGAATTACAACAAAAAAAAAAACGAAGTGACGAGACTGCCAACACCTGTGGCCGGAGGCGTACGTGACTGACGTGGGCAAATTGTGCGGGAGTGAACGGGCTAACTGGCTCACATCCTGAGAGACTGCGTGAACGAAGAATACACAAAAAGAGGTGACGCTCTCCCACCACCGTTCGAGGGGGTCAAGAGATCCAATCACTACGAAGAGCAACACAAGGCCGTCCAGCAGATCCTGGCGGCGGTCGAGAGGCAGCGACCGGATGGGCCGAGCGCTGAAGTGGCCAGTCCCCGGAAGCCGACGCGCGCAAGACGCTGGCCTCGCCGGGCCCGCCGGGACGACGTAAGGCCACGTCGATCCAAGCGTCCGCCTTAATAGGTTGGGGCAGGGAAACTGCAGGCGTTTCCATAAAGTTGTATTATCTCTCTCTCTCTCTTGTCGTAATTCTTTTATGATGCCAGAAAGTCGTAGAGTGTATGGCTTTTCCATCAAGTCTCAAAGACATTTACATCGCTATACGTATGCATACACAATGGATGCATTTGCAGCCCGAGCTCACTCAATCCCTGGCAGCACTTGGTTGAAGGAAATGACTGAGGGGTGTTAAGCAGTTCTGTGGACAATATTAGCGTAGGGTTCATTGTCTCACCTTAAAGCTTACCCCCCAGAATGAAGAAATTACTTATGGTAATATGAACCGTCCTGTATCGGCCTCTCGGCACACGCCAAAACTGCAGATCTCTTCCGATTCTTTTTGTTTCTCAGCCGGTAGAGCCTTCGATTTTTGTCGCTGGCACCATCTTTCATCTTTTTTATTCCTATTTCTTCCTGAGATTATAATACAAAACTATCCCTTCATCTGCGCGAACCTTGTTCTCGCATTTTCTATGCTTTCCCTAATCGATATTTCAGTATATTGATATCATTCAGAAATCTTGGCTGTAGCAAACAATGCTACATTGTATTGCATCTTTCTACTGATAGTCGTGGAGATTTTGTTATTCTCCATATATTGTTCTCCGTTGGCCGAACAGCATCCTAAAGAGCTTAAAGGCCAACTGCACTCAAAATTCGCTTCGTCCAGATTTGATCCATATAAGTCGTCTGTGATGTTAAAATCACCATGGCCTAAGCTTTGCCAGCATGGAGAACACTAGGTACCGTCGTTCAAGGTACCTTTGATACGACGACTTTGGAACCTGGTGGGTAGTCGCGCAAAAAAATTCAGATCGGCCTGTGACGAAGGTAGGAGAACGTGTCCCGTGGAGGTAGCGCTTCTCCGGCGACTTGCATAGCGCTCCGTCAGGCGCCTGGCGCAGAGATGCGTTCTCCCGGGGTTTCTCTGCTACAAAACTGTGCTGTACCACTGTATCAATCAAATGTTTGAAACAAGCAATATCCGCCTATTTTTGTTACTGCAATAACTGAGATTAGAAGCCTACAAACTTTTCGCGCGCTTGCCAACGTTTTGGAGATAGCAAAACTTTTGTTTACTTGGAAATATTTTTGCCCACCCGCTTCCGCCCTGCAAAAAAACAAACAACGGAAACGGACTAATCGGAAAAACCGGCCAAGACAACAATCACAGGTGAACAGAACATCACCTGTCGATAACAAATACAACTGGTACACACTTGCTGGCATGTTGTAAGGATTGCGATTGTTATTGCAATCCCCAGCTGGAGAAGACAAAAATATTTGAAGTGTGTGACTGTACGTGAGGTTGCTGAAGCTTTTCTTTTTAAAAAGAGAGGGGGCCATGTGTGTGAGTGAGCCACCGCTTTATATCTATCACAAGAAAAGTGTTTTTCTAAAACCTTCTTAATAACTACGCCCTTTGCAAGATGGCCGTGGGTCGTGTTTTCTTTCCCATCTTTCTTATTTAGTGTACGCGTGCATTGTACATGCTTGTCCACTGGAACAAAACAGCGTTGATGGTTGGTTGGTTGGTTGATTCTTTAAGTCATGGCGCGTAAAACAGGGTTGATAGCACCGCCTGTGTTGATAGCACCGCCAGTTTCTTTGGTCATCGTCCTCTTCTTCTTTGCTTTAAGCCTCCCAATAAATACTAGTTTTTTATTACTATAGAAGGATGCGAAAAAGAGGAGAACGTGGAGCGCGTTTAAGAAGCCAGGTTTGCCAAATCGGCGTAGAGGCGCTGTTCCAGTGGGCCCGAGATGCCACGCTTCGGATTTTCAAGTTGCTCGAGTTCACAAAATAGTGACAGTAGAGCCCCCGATGAAGCTTGATCGAAACCGTCGCAGTCGCGTGGTAACCGCTTGGCATTATCAGCATGCCCGGTGGAGGTTGTTCACGTTGCAAAACCACGGATTGTGCAGAATGCGCCTGCAATGCCGTCTAGAATCCTGTTGGAAATACACACTTTGTTGCGCAAAGTAGATAATCTAGTTTTTTTTAAAGTGCGGCGTAGCCCTATCGTACTTTTAAAGCATCGCCCTCTAAAAGATGCGATAAGGTGGCTCTGATTTTCTCGGGGCTGTTTCTATTCTTCCACTGAATTGTGTTTGATACGCGGATTGATGGTGGCTCCAGTGCAGCACAGCCCAGGCCCAAATCAATTGGGCGAAGGAGTTTGCTGAAGCGAAGGGAACGCGCCCCTTTCCGGATTCTGTCAAATGCGGCCGAATTTGTTTGCTTTTAAAGACGATAGCCTTTCTTGGGTTACTTAAACCCAGAAATTGGATAAATTCGCCGCGCCATCTCTAGTGCTCTCCGTGAGAGAAACCCTCCGCTGCCTCCGCCTCGTTGGGAGTTTGCTGTCCCGCACGACACGAAAGAACCGTTGGATGGTGGAGCTAGACAGCTTTGCGTTCAAGCAAATCCAGTGTCAGGCGCCCGGCACGAACTTTTGGAAGCCACCAAGCTGAGCCAAGCCTCGCCTACCTATGACGTCACCGCCTCGTCACTTCGCGCCACCCCGTCGGCTACACATAGCGCTTTGTCACTCCGCGCCCAGCACATCGTTTAGACTACAGCAAAACATGCGCCAGGCGAAGAGGTATGTAACTTCCGAGGAAGAAGAAGCGCAACGCGAACGCCGTGGTGTCGCTGCTGGAGAAGAATGAGACGGCTACGATCGAAAACCGAGTATTGCGCCGAAGCTACCGCACCCACACTGCATTGACGAGTGGTATACAGTCGAATCCACTTATAACGATACCGCTTATAACAATATATCGGATATAACGATGGACAACGATTGCACCGTCCAATTTTGTATGCTTTCTATGTTAAAATAACCCGATTATTACGATGCTCCCGAGCCGCGATATCGGATATAGCGATTGAATCCGCTAACCGCGCGCGCCGAAAATGCGAGCTGCCGCCGGCGCTGGCGCCGGCACTCGGCGCCGACAGCGCGCGACGCGCCTTGCATCCCGTCCACCCCTCAGAAAACGAGTCGACAGCGCCAAGCGAGAGGAGGAGCAGCTTTTCTTCCCGACTCCCCTCCCGGAGCCGCTGCTTTGGCCTCGTCCGCGCGTCCGGCCGAACCAACGTTCGGCTGGTTCGGCCAGTTCGGCTCGCACTGCTCGCAGGTCGGAAGTTTCCCTCGCCTTTTCTGCGCGCCGAACTGAGTGCTTTTTTAAGTGCGAATGCACTTTATAAGCGACCCCAAACCATCCACCGCCGGCGTCGCCGGCGGCGGCGGCGTCGGCGTCCGCAGTGCTCCTATATAAAGAAACAGCATCCGGCGCCAGGTTTCGATCCGCGGACTTTGCGGCCGCAGCGCGACGCTCTACCGACCAAGCCACGGACGCGACGTGATATCAGCGTTAGTGACGCGCCTTATATCTTTAACGCATTCAAACTACGTCGTCAGCGGCGTGCGTTGGCGACTCAGCGGCGTTATAGCGGCTTGATAACTGCGTGGTGTACACGTGATACTGAAAACCCGATGGAAGAGATGGAAGAGAAGGCGGCGAGGCGGTGGGCTGCGGGGGCCGAGCGCAAGCGCCGCAAGCGGGCCGACAACCGTGCATTCGCACTTTCACATTCTCCCCCTCGGGGAAATGCGGGGGAATTTTTTTTCTCCGCATCTGCCTCCGTTCAACGTTTCACCAGTTTCACTGCGGAGTCGGACTGAACGTTCGGACGCCATGGCCGATTCGCCTGCGGCGCTTCCTTCGCAAAGTTGCGCGCCGTCGCAGCAGAAAAGAAAGCGCACGGCAATCACTCTTGAAGTGAAGAAGAACGAATGATACAGTCCCTACGGGACTTCATTTTCGCGAAGGACCTCCTGCTCAGCTATATGGAGCAATTAGATGCTCTCGAAAAAGATGTGCTTCAGCTTCGCGTGAAGCAGTCAAAGCTGACTGACTATGGCTTTTCTGCAAACGAGTAGTTGCACTACCTCACTTGCATGCTAATAAAATGTTTTGATCTCTCTTGTGGCTTTCTTTTTCTCGACTCGCTTATAACGATTATCGGTTATAACGATGGGATTTTCTTGGCACTTGGATATTGTTATAAGTGGACTAGACTGTAAATATTTTTTCGCACCCGGAATGCGCAGTACAAGCAGAATCGCCAGCAATACTGCAGGACCCTAGGGCGACCTCCACCTCCGCTGTTTTAAATGCAGAGCATTTGTATAACTCACGATGTCACCCGTGCGTCGGCGTCCGCAGCAGCCAGCCTCCCCCTACACTATAAAAAGAAATAACAGTTACCGGCGCCTGGTTTCGATCCCACGACCCTGCGGGCGGAACGCAAGGTACATGGTGCTCTACCCACTGCGCCACAAAATCGACACAGAATGAAAGGCTCCGAACGCGCCTTATATCCTTGACTCATTCAAACTACGTCTACAAGCTGCTTATACAACGCATTCACTACCTGTGGGCGGAACACGAGGTACATGGTGCTCTTCCCAATGCGCCACAAAAACCGACACAGAATCAAAGGCTACGAACGCGCCTTATATCCTTGAATAATTCAAACTACGTCGTCAGCGGCGTACGTTGGCGCCTCAGCGGAGTGCTAGCGGCGTGATAGCTGCGTGGTGTACACGTGATAGCACCAACCCCCTCAAAAACTAAACGTTAACGCAATACACCCACCCCCTGTGCGACGCATTTACTCGAGTCCCCCTCGCGGGGAGATGGGCCCATTTTTTTTTTCATCCTTGCGCCACTAGGGCAAGCTGTGGCTTTTTTGTTTGCTTCAGGTTCAACTGTACAAGGGCTCCCTAGGCACAGAACTCTTTTTCTAGCCTGGATAAGCGCTGGCTTGTTTCGTAGAGCAGTGGCAGTAGCTTGTGTGTCTGGCGTCTTTTTATTCCTTAATTTCATTCAAGTTTCTTCTGAACTCTGGCTTTCTAACAACTTCGAGGCTGTTATTTTGTGTGCAGTCTTGCTGAATGACAAAGTATAGTGGACAATGAAGCTTCCTATTGTCGCATTTTTTTAATTGCGTAAAAGTCTTGCATGCTGGGAATTCACCCAGGCATATTTGAACTGTTATCACTGCTGTAGCCACAAATAAACTAGTTATCTTATATTAGTGTTTGAGAGATCAAGCATACGGTGGAATAATCAAATTTCATTCTACCGGGTGAAATAACGCGAATGGCATTAGGCGTAAACCCTCCACAATTACAACAGCACTGTACAAGTTACCCTTCGTTGATATCTAAGCCCGACAAACCAAGCAAGATTAAAAATTGCTAACTGCTGCTTAAATCATAAGTTGTAAGCTTCGAAAAGAATCTCCATTTCCCTTTGCGCAATGGCCCAGCTAAGGCAGAAAACGTGATGTGCATACATTGACCGCAACATGTATTCGGAAATATGCTTTGCGTCCAAATGACTTCATTTGTATTCGTAACCTATTTCATTACATGAACAGGTTATTAATGCAGCCTTATAGCCACAACACAAGCCTGACAAACAAAGCAATAAAAAGGATCGTCTAGTATATTAAAAAACAATAAAACGTTCCCCCTGTTTTTTGGATGGCGGCCTGCGTTATTTTTTGCGGGTTCAGGCAGCTCCAGATTACGAAGTCCTCTAATGGAGGTTACTGCCTAAAGATGGCGTTTCCAAAGTGGAATACACAAAAAAAACAATGATTTGACGTACAATGCAGATGGACAATAGATATGTGACGATAGTGTCACAAATATAGCCCATCAACGCCGATCTGGCCAACCTTCGCATATATTTTTTTCAGTTGTGTAATGCAGTCATTCGCAACATTTTCTAATGCGACACCTTTCTTTGCTCATTAGGCATAGCTCCGGCGCTTGCTTCGACGGCGCGACTACAAAGGTACCAAAAATACCATTAGCAACGACGTCAACACGCAGTCGGATAATGTTCTCGCGCTGGCTAAAGGGAATTGGTCAGTGAAGGCAGGCGAAATTTCGGAGTGAGGTTTTTGTTAACAAATATACCAGTTGTTTGGAAAATAACTTACAATACAACAAAATTGTGTGGGTAATTGAACCAAGACCTTCGGTCGGTGATGCAAGGGTGGTACCCGGCAGTTAAAACGGCCCATTTTTTTGGCGGAATAGTGATTGTGGCATGCAATGCAAACTGTCGGTCGCAACTGAGCATTAGGCGAGAAAGATGAAGTTCGGGCTGCTAGTACGCGCACTCTTGCGTTCACTAAAGTCATTGAAAGGGCCTAGTTCCAGCTTGCCGTAGCTACTGTTATGGTGCAATTCTGGAGGGAGCAGTTTGTTCCCTACCTACCAAGACGCATGACTTTCTTTGTAGTGTAATAATGTGCCATACTTTTTGGATAGAGGTGACGACCACGCCAGAATTAGCCACAAATTATGATGAGGTGGCCCTAGTACTGTCTGTTTTTCTGTTGGTGCCATAGTCTCAATTATTCATACAAACCGTCTCCACCAAAGTCATTCACGATATCTGTTGCGTAGCATTTGCCACAGCTTTTGCCGACGCCATTAAAAAAATAGCAAGAATGGCTGTAATAATTATCTGGACAAACCGGGTATCCGGTTAGGCTGTACCTTGCAGTAGGAAGAACGACATGGCAAGTCACCCGTTTACTGCAATGCGGCTGATAGGACTTTCCCCCGAAGGTAAAGCAGTGGCCCATAGCCAGGTAACCGATAGGACCTTCCCCCGAAGGTCCTATCGGCCACTTGGCACGACAGAAGCAAATTGCCAGGCGCACCACCCGAAATCTCATATCCCGGTATGGTTAAAAGCTCCCTGGTGATTTAACTTGCAGAGAAGGAGGTTGTGCTGCGGACACTGGGTGTTCGGGTAGCCCATACACCATCTGCGACTGCCTCCTGGCCACTCAAATACTGTGCCCCATACGGGTCTACCTGCAAATTATGTTATTCCTCCATACCAGACGTGAACGGGCAGCATCGGCTCTTGAATGCGGAATTTTTGTGCAACCAGAGTTCACCTATGCTGGCCTCTAGACCTACATCGTTAGGTGCATGGACCGTTTCATACGAAAAACTGAACGTTATATACGAATCCAAATTGCTCGCATGCCTGTGAAACCATTTATCTTAACGCCAGAGGGCTAACTTTAAAATTAAAAATCGGCAGCCATGCAACAAGACACAAAATGGTGTCATTGCGCGGGCATTTCACATTTTTTCACCATTAAAAATTAATACCACGTAGCCTCACCCTGGACCCTTTTTCAGAGCAAGAACGCCCCGAGACAGAGAAAGAAGATGACGATGTATTAAAGGGCTTTCATCATAGGTATGAGCCATATAGGACAACATCAAGAACCGCGCCACACTATCATCATCGTCAGCCTCAGACCACCCTCGCGCTTCATCGACGCCCGAGCACCTGCCCGTCACATTCAACTACCGGCCTTCTTTACCGCAAGAGCTGCTCCCAGCCTGATCACCCGAAGAAAAGCCTATGGCAAACCCAGGGGCTCAGCCCACGCCTTTAAAGATTCCCCTCACACAAGACCCTCCTGCGCCCGACAAGCCATCCGGGAGCTCATCGAAGCCGATGAGAAGCGGACGAACAGCCCCAGAACACGGGAAGGCCTCGAGACTGCCCCGCCAGCGTCGTTCCTCTTCAAGGGTGCCAAAAATATCTCACACAAAGGAAACTATTGAAAAGAGGACTCCTGGCAAACGTTCTCGAAAAAGGGCAGTGGAAGATTTGCCAAAAGTGCCTTCCATTGCGATGGTGGCCGCTCCTTTAACACTGCCTCAAGACCGACGAGCACCGAAGGACTATCCGACGGCGCATCAAGGAATGGCCCACAAATTATCTGTTTCTGCGGAAGGCCCCACTCCACACGATCCTGATTTCACTCCACTATCCTCCGATCAGACCCAGGTCTCAGGTAAGCCGCCGCTGACCGCTTGTACCAACTACGGCTGCGGTGATGTCATTGTTGAACTTGGCGGTAAAGACTGCGGATTTGATAGCGTTCCCCCATCAATTTAATGCGGGATTTATTCGACCCACTGCCATAATGGACCGGTCAGTACACACGAGGTGGTAATCAGTAAGCACTAAGCATAGCTTTTAAAGCGATAGTCTTATTTGGGCAAATCAAATTAGAGAATTTCGGCCCGTCTCTCTGTTCCTCTATTTAGACGCCCGGCCGAATACAAAAGAAATAATTGTGTGACGCATTCATATAGGCATAATGTTGTTCAATTTCATGTTTCCTGATATATGCGCGCCATTTGTCAATATTGTTAGCAAAAAGGTAATATTGGCCTCCGTGAACAACGTTAAAGAAGCCATACACACCAAATGGGATTTTCATTATTCGAAAGATCGAGTCGTTAAAATTACAGTAACACCATTTTAAAAGCAAACTTAGCTCAAATAGGCTATATAACTAGGAAAAAACAAATAGCTATACGACCCAATAGCTCAATCATTGCACTAGAACGCATGACGTATTACGGGCAGCTGTGCGATTGGCTACGCCCAAAAAATCTGACGCAAATAAGCCGGTTCTAAGCATAAGAACGGGATACTTGATCCTAAATGTATAGCTTATTCTTTGTATAATAGGCTCAATACAAGTTACGAACGCACACGTAAAAGAAGAAACACCGATGTGTACAGCGCGCCCCATGGCAGTTATAGCTGCACAGCCGTTGAGCTTACACTTGTTAACTGGCACAAGCGAATTTGTCTTCTGGGACTCTGTCGCGCTTACCCAACGTTTCACGAATCACGTATTATTAACCGTAACAAAAATTATCCAGACACAAATCCGGTTAACTTCTATGTGAGGGTGGTCATCCCGCAGTGAACCGTCCAGAGGGCCGAAGACATCCTGGCCGTGGTCTGACGGACAGCGGCCCGAACCGGCCTTTTGTCAGCACGCCACCAAATTACTTACTCATCCTAACATTCTCAAAATGAGCCTCATTTTGTTTAGAAATGATCTTTCCAGGCTAATATCAATAGGCTCGTGCGCCATCCCACCTTGTAAGTGATCACAAGCTTTTCTTCAATTCTTACAAGATGATTTCCGTGCCCACAAATAACGATGGCAGTTTAGAATAGAAAGAAGGTCCAAAATCCCCATTGAAGAGGAAACATTTGAAAAATCTATTATAGCATTCGTAGCATCCCATAGTAGCATTTATACCATTTCGCGTTGCACCTTTACTTTCACTAGCAGCTTCTGGTGTTTTACACAGGCGTGGTAGTTTTTCACTGTGGATGTTCTCCTATCGATTTATCTTCCAAATCAGGCATACCAAGAAAATGCTTGATACAGAGAAACAATACCTCATAGATACATTGTCTTATAGGAAGGCACGTAAGAAAGTATGGCATGCATACACGCGATAATGGGCGAAATCAGCGACTTTTAGAAATCTTCTTTGGGCCAGCAATTTGGAAATATATGGTTTATGCCCGAAAACTGCCTTACTTAACGCTGCCCGAAACCGACAATTTGTTACGTTCAAAAATGATAAGCACCAGAACAAGAAATGTCGTTTCTAGTAACAACCTAAGGTACCACTTCCTCGTTGTTTAGGCATGATTTCTGTGTCTGTTTTTGTTGACACTGCAGCGTTGGCGTCTAATAAACCTATCGCAAAGTAACGTCCTATGAGCACAAACGGCTCCAACAGCGTTTTCCTGCGTCAGATATAAAAAACCCTAATCTGTGCTCAAGAAATAAAACAATAGTTTTGCAAACAAAAGTGGTCGCATATTGGATTGGCCACTCACAATTAAATATTTTTTGTCCAAATTTTCTGCGTCTCTTTCAACGTTTGGCGCAGGCCTCACAGACCTGCAAAACACGACGTCCCCGGTGAAGGTCACGGTCATCGGAATACATGACGAGAGAAGACCGCCGGCGAAGTCGGAGACCGCAGGGGGTCAGCTTGCAGGACCCAGAAAACGCTCTTCTGCAAGAACCTCGACGGACACATCCACACGCGAGATTGCTGTCGCTCTCCAAAGCCTGGTAAGTTTTAAACATCGCCAACTTTTCCCCTCCAATTTAGGACAGCACAGATATTTAGTAAAAATATTGTAGAAAGGGGATAGTTCGCCCAGAGGGAGGAGTCGACTTGGCTACAAGCAATGTAAAATACATTGCAGACATCTCAAGAGTCCTTGTGTGAAACGTTATCCAACTTACGGTTATGCATTTCGACGGGGTTGTGTCGATAGCTCGAGAGTGTGCTAGATGAACGTCCTGAATTTGAACCTGCGCAGAAAGCAAGAACCAAGCGCCTGGGCCAAAGGTCAAGCTGTGCAGAAAGAAATTTCCATCAAGCCAAAGTATTCCACGATAACGAAATAAAGAGCCTCAATATTTTAACAAGCTCCACGTGGCAAAGCATCTTGGTAAAATAAATTGTAAAAACGGATTACAACTTTCAAAAGGCAAGCAGTATGACAACTTTAAAAAGGCCAAGTAGTATACAAAATATACACTGCCTAATTAAATCGCCAGAATTGTAGCCACCTTCCACTGAAAACTGTAAACTGCGCCTTAAACATCGTTTTATCTCATTTATGTACAGTGCCGCCACACTCTTTCAGGTTTTTAAACATTAGTGCATGTTTTTCAAAAAAAAAAAAACATCGACGACAACTTAGAACTTGTCATGGGTCGTGAAGGCGAAATTATCGATAACCAATTGAACCCTTTATACTGTGTTTGGCGTTTTGTTTTTGACTGGTTTCGTGTGCTTGCGCCTTGAGACACGTCGCTTCACCATCAGCTTCCGCCCCGACTCTTTCAAAGGATTTCGACATGTCTCCTTCACGTCACGCCACTGCTTGTGGCTTGCCTCGTGTAATGGAGCGTTGCCAGTCAAAGTAAATGTTGCTCCCTTTCCGTTCATTCGTTTTGTGGCGCTCTTCTGCTCCCTAACATCAGCTAGGGTGCACTGCCACGGACGGTGGTCTTTTGCTATTGTTAAGTTTTAGGACGCGGTTTTGAACTTTTCTTACACCTGCACAAAAAGTGGTTTATAAAAGAATTTAAAGAGGAGAGACGGCAATCATAACAGAAATGAAAGGTGCCCACTATAGCACGACGAGAATTTAAAAAAAATTCAAACAAAAGAAATTCTTCCGCGCCCTGTATGGTCACCAGCGCCGCCCATTGCTATGTTTGCTGTTTAAACCGCACAAATCGGCACGTGAGGTCGCTCTATATGGTGCAAACATAAAACAACGAGGCACACCTAAGCATTATTTTATAATATTGAAAGCATGAACATCCCTTATCAGCGTGTGGTGTCGTTTATATTTCATAGCCAAATCAGCGTCCTTGGGTCATGTGGTGGCTAGGTAGTGTTTCAGTAGGTATTATATCCGGTGGCTCATAACAAGTTTATGTGTAGGCTTTGCTGCAACACCTATTCCGGGGCAGTAAAATTTAGAGGTGATAAAATTTCGACCCGCTTGTGTAAACTCGGTTTTGGTTCTTCGCACACAAGAATTGCGAGGAAATGTTTTTGAGGGAAATATAAGCCGACTTCTTCCGAAAAACTGTTACGTCGAAGAGAACGAAA
Source organism: Haemaphysalis longicornis (assembly GCF_048455015.1). Lineage (NCBI taxonomy): Eukaryota > Metazoa > Arthropoda > Arachnida > Ixodida > Ixodidae > Haemaphysalis > Haemaphysalis longicornis. The sequence goes on along the minus strand of NW_027526407.1, from coordinate 87,852,543 downwards.
AGGCGTTTGACCGTAAATAGTTTATTGGGGCCTTTTTCTGTTCAGAATAAAGTTAAAAACAGAAAGGGAAAAAGAGTCCCCAAAGTGACGCGTACAATAAAATGCCCACCACATCGAATGGCACAGAGTTGCATGCACCAGCATTAATCTCCGGAACACACTTTTTTTCAGAAACCTCCCATTCAGTAGGAAATACCAGCTTTCACCTTTATTTTAGTGCAAAGGAGGCTGATGACCGTGTGTGGTGAGATTCCGCATGCCATCACCGAATGCGAAGATATAACGACACACTCGCAGTAACTACCATATTTTCTAAACGCATTTAAAGTTTCGCTGAAGAAACCTTAGATGACACTAGTAGAAAGCGGCTGTGCATGTGCAGCCGATAAGGTACTGTCCGTTAGGTGACCTGTAGGACGGCCTCAAAGCGCTATCTCCTGTGGCCCAGGCGTTCAGAGTGCCTTCAATAAAGTGATTGAAAAAGTCCCTGGTAAACTAAAGTGTGCTAAGGTCATTTCCACGTGAAAGCATACATGTCGCCCCATCTCTCCGGAATTATTCACTTTCTTGCCCTCCTGCTTGAAAATACGCCATTATCTTCGTAGCGTGCTTCGAGTGTATCCTTCCGTAGGCTGCAACGTTTTGCAGGTGCGGCCACAGGACATGCTTCTGGATCGAATAAAATCACTCACACCAGCAACGACATAACATTGAGAAGATTGGAGAGATTCGGCTCTGTTTATTGCGAGTGCTACTTCCCTGGAAGGAGAATTGCTGTGTTTGGGTCATTTTCAGACATGCCGTCACGAACTTCATTCCCGCATTACCACCCCCGCACTCCCTCACTCCCGAACTATTGCTCCGCAGCACTCCACCTGCTTATGTAGCGCAGTGTAAAACACGCACCTTGTCATTCGGAGAACGGAGCTTGATTAGCGAGCCCATGTTTAGCGAGATTTCTCTTCTACGTGGTTTGTATTCTTTTCAGCGACCCGCCGCGGTGGCTCAGTGGCTAAGGCGTTGCGGTCCTGAGTACGAGGTCAGGGTTTGATTCCAGGCTGCGGAGGCCGCTTTTCTGATGGAGGCGAAAAGCAAAAAAACGCCCGTGTGGGCGAGATTTCGGCGCACGCTAAAGATCCCCAGGTGACCAAAATAATCCGGAGCACTCCACTACGGCACGCCTTATGGCCTGCGTTGCGTCGGAGCCTTGAAGCATACAATCAGTCAATCAGTCAGTCAGTCAGTCAGTCAGATAATCAATCAATCAATCAATCAATCAATCAATCAATCAATCAATCAATCAATCAATCAATCAATCAATTCTTTTTATCGGCGCCAATTTTCTTTTTCTCCAAACAACGCCGCCTTTTCACCCAGTCGTAGAAGAAATGCCGCCTCATTCAAAGGTACACAGTGATAAAATGCCACCAAAAAAGCAAAAGGAAGGCAATACAAACTCAGGTCATTTCAGGTGAGCGACGTTGCTCTTTTGAATAGCACGCCATACAGCTATCGTCATCATGCTGATGGTCCTGTCGGGGTCACTTCTGCAATGTTGCTCAAAGAATCCAGAAAGCGATTCTTCAATTTAAGGAAGCTCCGCGGAGGATAAACATATTTTTTGTTCGGAAAATTTGCATAGTGTGTCAGAAGGTGTATCCTCACTGTAGGACCCTGTATGCTTCGCCAGCGGTTATACCCGCGCCAGTAGCCGAAGCAGGTCGGACAGGCATGAGCTGGACTGGCTGCGCCTCCAACCCTGGAGAGAGTAGAAATTATGTGATCTGGCGAGAGTGGGTAAGAGGCATCCGCAAGCCACGTGAAAGATCCCGCTGTACAGAAGGGGCAGGCAAGGGAGCTGATTGAAGCGGCGTAGAGGGGGACCCTTTTTGGGTGTGGAAAGGTGTTCGTTTGCAAGACACGGTAGAGTAAAGCCTACTCGATATATAGGCATCGATGGGGTAGGACAACGGTGCGTCGGGCCAGGCGTAGACGTCGGGTGATATCTGCGTATGTGAGGAGTGTAGTAAATCTCTCCAAGTCGCATTTTCTTCTCTCTTCTGTGGGCGCGTCGTCACTCGCACGACGTCGCATCCCGTCTCCTTAACTTGTACTCCCAGATGGGCTGGTGTTCATAAGATCTAGTGTCATGGCAAGGAGTGACGCAGTACCTCTACGGGGGCTATAGCGTCAGCCGTTCAGGCCTGGAAGTGCCGTGAGGCTTTTTGGCGGTTCGTCACTACAGTAGTACTCTGGGTAGAGGAGATGGACAGGACGATTGCACCCCTTCATCTTCATTCGGTCCGAGTGTTTTGACAGAGGCAGTATTAGCCTGTCCTTTTTGGGCAGGGCTCACTGCCAACGGGAGCGCTCGGCAAAGAGCGGGGTGGGGGGCGCCGGTGGTTGCGCATGCCGCCACGTCTGTGAAGAACGTGTAAACATTTTTAACGAATAAGTGAGGATCAATGAAGGGCGGTGAATGGCAATAATTCGACAGCCTGCAGACGATTGTCGGGCAGTTGACGAGTTCAATTAAATTTCATATATGTTCTTGTTTATTACAGAATTATTCGCATTAAAAATACGCAACAAGGTGTTGGGCCAATTGCCCAGGCTAGTTAAGGCCCACATAAAAGATAGACAACGGGAAAGTCATGAACTTAAGAAGTCAACAAAGACAAGCACAATAGTTAATGCACGCACAATGTTTAACTGTATGTTGCAAAGGCGCTCATAGGTCGCGGATGGAGAAAATAAAAGAAAATATAAATTAATAACAGTGATAACAATATACCCTTTTACACATTTCAGTCTTACACTGGGGATTCATTGTTTAGGCACCAAAGTGCCTTTATAGCCCTTTATTCTTTTAAATAAATCAATTCAACGCCTATGTATACACCTATTACAAAGCTAAATTTACACACACCTAAGAGCCCAACAAGGCAAGTGCAGAGCAACACAAACCTCTATGCATTTCGGCAGGAATGGCCCCGCAACCTACCAGAAACCATAGAATTGAAAGTTATTTAACACAAAACCGTTCCAAAATATATTTTTATGCACCAACCCCGTTCCTGCTAAGGATACCTTCGCGCCATTTGTAATGTTCTTTTTTCACTCTAGGTTTTATTAACACAGCCTCTTGCAAAATGAATGTAAATAATTAGCAAAGTTGATTTCAAGGGGTACCACGTTCCAGATTTTCGCCCCAAAGTTTTAGATTAATCGTTCGCCATGTATATTACGAGTTATCGGCCGATTAAACTTTACGGTATTGGTATGCCATGTTTTGCTCGTTGCAACGATAAATTTAGTGTCAATGATTGACTATTATGCAAGGTCTAATTGGTCTTATTCAGAGTAATTGCATTTTTAATTTCGGAAAGAAGCCTTAGAGGCGAGATGAGAAGGTCACGAAGCAATATTTGAGTGCGAGTGTGGAACTGGCAAAAGGTGAGGATTACCACACCATTTCGACCGTTTTCCGTTTTTTAACCGGGATGACGCTTATTGACTCGCAGTCGGGCACAGACGTCAACGCGTCCGTAAGCGCACTGTAGAGTAGTAGACACAAAAAGTTCCTTTGACTGGCGAGACAAGCGGTACAACCTTATTAGCACGTGCCACGTTTGAATGAATGCGGTCTCACGGCGGGAAAAAACTTCATCACAGAAGTTGAAACCGAAGCGGATGTCACTGGTTGGGTGTGGCAATTACACCACCGAATAATGTCTCTCCATGTTATGGCTACTGTCGTCAATACCATGTAGTAAAGTGGCAGCGGATTCGGAATCGACACATCCAAAGTGTGGTAAAACAACTACCAAAGCTAGCTCCTAAGTTGTGACATACCAGTTTGATGCAAGTGTATTTCTTTTAACCGCAACGCTTTTGGATGCAGTCTAAACAATTTTCACCATGTAGAACCTCAACTATCATCTACGGTAGTGAACTGTAAGGGAATGCTATCCAAAAGCTTCTGCTGCGCAGGGCGCGGGGACTCTGTCTGGCCAGCAGCCAACAGAGAAGCCAGCAATCCAGTGGCTTCAGCTGGTCCTGGCGGGCGTATTCGGTGTCTCCCTGGCTGTGGTGCTACTGCTGCACCTGTTCAGCCCTGCACGGAGCCATGGTGGTGAGCATGACCGAGGCCTTTGCAGCAGCCAGGGGTGCCTGGACCACGCGGAGCTGATAGACAGACACGTCAACCGCAACGTGGATCCGTGCCACGACTTCAAAGCCTTCGCGTGCTCCCGGTGGACGGACGTCGCAGACGCAAACGGTTACGGCACGGCGCTCATGAGCCGCCACATGAGCGCCTGGTTTAAGGACTTCAAGGTAGACGTCTTCGCTGCAATCATAACTGTTACCAATGCGAATTTCTTTCTACGTTCCTTCTACCCATAACCGATCACAGCAACTTCGAACTCCAATGCGGCCTATGAATGAACGCTGCATGCGGTTTTAGAGAAACAACAAAGCTTTTACGTATAGCGGGCGCTAGTGTTAAGCGTCAAATATAGTTTGCCTTTTGCGGACGCACGCAATTTTTTATAGTTTGCGGGCGGTGCGTTAAAGGGTTTCAAGGACTCGCGCGGCTGGCGCTCGTGTGCAGAGATATGGTTGCACGAGATTACCCCGCCGACTTGGTGACCCGACAAAATTGCTCTAAGCCCGCGCACCTGTCCTTTATCGACGATATCATGTTGCTGACAGGTACGTCCTGTGGTGCTGAATACTTGACGGTACTAGACACTATCGCTGTACCTAATCGTACCTAACGCAATCCGTGTGACGGCGACCGGCGCCTTGCTTGACTCACGTTCGTATGAGTGTTTGGTTGGCTTGCTAAATTAGAGCTACCTTTTGTTGGCCTGGGTGGCGCTGGCGACTATTTGGAACAGCTTCACGCTTTTAGCGGAACGTGCCTGGTGCCTTACTAGAAGCGGGGGTGTACAAAAAAGGTTGCAGAACGCAACCGTAATCTTGTGCGGGCGCTAAACTCTACCTCACGCTAATCTAAAACACTTTCACACAATTTTACGCTCTCCGCGCGCAAAGTAATGCCACTTTATCGCCGCGCATCCGTCCAGCTACGCACGCGGGCGCGTAGACTGAAGAGCAAGATCAGCCAGCCAATCAATCCTTTATTTCGGGCATGGTGCTCGCCCTATGCCCGCCATTAACACTAAAAATCAACAATCCCTTTGTGTAAGGACAATGTTAGGAAAACGCAAAGCTTTTGCAGTTCAGTTTTGTCGTTTTAACGTAGAGTTTCACCGATTTGCACGGCTGAAGTTTAGCTGTCGCTTGGCGGTTTCCATGCCGGTAGACGCACTAAAGCTTCGTGTTTTACCATCGTTGTCGTTAGACAGAGGTAGTTAATTTCTATCAAATAGGTTGAGAGAGTGAATACGTGTTATTTATGCAGGGCAGTTTTTACATTAATGGAGTCATAAAAGAACGAAAGGATTACTCGATGTCGCTTGGCCGCTGTGTTTTCGACGAGACGATGCTGATGACCCTTTGGAGGAGCACATGCGCGCTCAAGTTCCCGCTCGCGTTGACGTTGATTAAAGGCAGCCTGTTTCTCCTATGAACGAACCACAGGCGGTGTACCCATTACGGTAGCCAATCCCACACTGGGACTATGTTCTACTTTGGAGGCACGTGCTGTTTGGTTGGGATCGGCCGACCAAAGAATCCATCAGGACAGAGTTTCACGTACAACCATCGTCGTCGTGAAACGGAGCTGATTAAACACAACGATCAAACGACAAACTGAACGACTAAATCTTCGAATTTTCCCATTGTTGTCGTTGGAAAGAGACGTAGTTGATTTATTTCAAACCCTTCACCCGCTAACATTCATCACCACCTTAGGAGAAAGTCGGCTTTTCTATAGGGCGTATTCGCGTACAACGGTATCGGTGAGGGGAATAGCTTTGCTTATAAAACGGTACCCGTCATCGCTATTGTGATAGCTTGGTGGTAAGCAAAACATTTCTGATACAGACTAGAGGTGCTTTACTGTCCGCCTATTGTTCACCCATTTGTGTCTGACTTGCAATGCTTACAGCACAGAAATTTCACACTTTTAAGTGAGACGGAACTTTTCCGTGATTTACAAACGCAGTTGATGTTCAAAGAGTGACAATCCATGGCATACTGTGTCAGTGGCATCCGGGCGAAAGCTAAAACTACGTTTGTTGAAAGAAACAAATAACTGTTCTTTAACGATGTCTTCAAAATGGCCTATGAGCTATGAGTAAGATTGATGACGGCGGTTAGTCAAAGTCCCGTACGACGCTTCATTTATAAAGCTCAACAGCCTTGTGCCTGTTTTGTGGGTGTCTGGCGATAACTTGTTGAGTACCCTGCCCGAGTTGTGGATGATTTGAGAGAGTGCGATCTGCTTACTCCTTATGAATCAATCTGCTTACTCGTTATGGACAATCATTCGAGGAAAACGGAAAGCTCTACCCAGGTTCTGTCGTGTAAACAGAAAACGTGGAACCCTTGAGAACAAGACAACAGTCTCAGTTGCTTTCATCAACATCTGATTTACATTCATTTATTCATATACTTACCCTGAGGAAGACGGCGCACTACATAAAGGGTCGGGACTGGATTACACAACGGAAGGGACATCTTGAGAACACTATTCTGCAAGATGAACCACATGAACAGTATGATTGCATTATTGAAAAGAAAAAAAATCCTTAATTAGGAGGATTGCCCACGGGTTAGAATGGCGAAGCGCATCGCAGAAGCTTACGTCTTTCTTGGTGACCATTCGTTGCAACTAGAAAAAAATTCCCGCGCCTTCCCGCGTGGGGAACACGAGTAAATGCAGAGCATTGGGGCCTCAGTACTGGTTAAAGGCAGTGTTGCTGCCATCGCTCCTTCCGTGATGCTGGAGTAGCAGACACGAGTAAACGTGGGAGCGAGCGTCAACCAAGGAAGGAAGGAGCAAGGAGCAACGCAGTGACTGAAGCACGAGCGCCCGCTAGCCGCGCTATATTTACAGCGCGCGCAGTAGAGGGAAAGCAGTACGGGGGGGAGAGCGCGCATGCACAAGCAGCGCGCGCCCTTCCACGCCCCACCGCGCTGCTATCACGCACCTGTTACGCCGAGACCGCGACGGAGTGAACGGGCTGACTAAGACGCATGCGTGCGCCAGATGCTGTTCAGAGAGAGGAAGGAAGGAGGAGAGTCGCACCTGCTGTTGACGCCGTCGTACGCAGGAAGAGGCGAGGCTAAGAAATGCTCTGCATTTAAAATATACGATATAAGGTACAGAAACCGCGGAAGAGCCAAAATGTGCAAACAAGTAACCGTAATACTTCAAGAAGCACGGCAAATACTTGTCGAAAGCTGGACAAGTATGGAAGGGCAGATTGAAACTTCGGCGTTTAGGTGCTGATCGTTACGCAGGATAGCACGGAGTTCTTTCAGCAATGCTGTACAGCAGGGGATGAATTCTGATAGGCGTTAGTAATGGCGTATATCGAGTCACGTTCATCTGTATGATCAAGACTGTATACAACACGAGGGTCACGACGAACGTGAGTGCGGACAAACCAGTGGGGGCTCTGATAGAAATAGTGGAAGTATGAGAGCCCGAAAAACTTTGGGAGCATTGCAAGGGGTGGGAGAATAAGGGATTTTGTCAGTGAAGATATAATTTGCTGCCGAGACGATTACGATAAAATGAATCTTTTAGCGTTATTTTCAACGGACTTCATTATTCTTAATATAAATTGTAAAGGCGTCATCTTTTTGAGGCACACTCTAATGAAAGGTAAATTAGCCAACTCTAAGCGTGAAACCTGCTGATTGGTTTAGCCTTGCTAAGTAACTCGGGGGGCGCATTGCAAATCATGAGTACTGCCCTGCACAAGCAGAGTAGACTGATGGGCCTTAAAAATTAGTTTGCAGAAAAATTAAGTAACGCTTAATAATTTCGGGAGAGCATAACGGTTTCAGATAGGTGGCGACGCAATAGAAGTGGTGAACCAATTAATGTACTTAGTGATTCCGATCCCAAACATGAGGTAGAGATAATCGGAAGGATAAGAATGGGGTGGTGTGCATTCGGCAGAGATTCTAAGATTATAAATGGCAGCCTACCATTGCCTATTAAAAATTTTATGACAGCTGCATCTCACCGGTAATCACGTACGGGGTAGAAAAGTGTAGGCCCATAAAATGGGTTCAACCTAAATTGAAGACAACTCAGCGAGTAATGAAACGGAAAATGATAGTGAAACATATAGGGATAAGAAGACCTGGAGTGGGTCAGGAAACAAACCGTGTTAAAGACATATTAGTTGGAATTCAGAAGAAGAAATGGGCGTGGGCAAGGCATGTAAGGGCAAGGCAAGATAACCATTGGTCATTATCCTGTCATTATCAGTACATTAAAAGGGAAAGTTTTGTCAGCGATCTGGCAGTTATAAGTGCGACGTGAGCGTTTCAAGTCCGATTTGCAACTTCACAAATACTCCTGAATGCTGAAACAAAAAAAAAAAAACGAATACAAATAGCGTGAGAATAATTATATAAGCATTAGGAGATTGGTCACTTTTCTTAAGAAATTTCACACATTTCCTATTTTTCATGTGCAATATACGATCCCAGTCTGAAAATTGTCTGAGGTAGTATTGTAAGGCAAGTACCTCACCGTAATTACCAATTATTGCAGAAAACAAAGCCACCAACGAAGAGACGAACGTAGGAGTTATATATTGGGAAATAAACACTCGAACAAGCAGAACATTTTCACTATCTTAGCCAGATGGTCAGTGCTTAGCAGTGCTTATCCCAACCACCAAAAAGAAATACACGGTACCGTAGCGAAGGGCTGGTGTGAATTCGTCAAGCACTCACAAATAAAGAATAGTGAGCTGCTTCTATCCCTCTAAACAATAGCCTGCAACCAGTGCGTCCTACCGGTGGTGACGCATGGAACGGAAACTTGGCGCCTTACGAAATAACTGAGAAGCAACGTTAGGTTGGTTCACCGGGCCATTGACTGAATAATAATAATATTAAGACTTAAATAGTTGAAAATAGATATATACATGGACTTGGACTGGCCACGTAGTGACGCGAACCGACAACACGAGTACCAGGTACAACAGGACAAAAACAGGTTTAGGTTAATAAAAAGGCTTTCCACCGACAGTGGAGTTAAATAAGCTACTACTACTGATGACGATGATGATGATTTTTTTAATTTAAAGAACAACATTGAGCCTTTTACTGAGTGTTGTGGTAGCCCTTATTTGATTGATTGTAGTGTTCAACGCGCCGATGCAAAGCAGGTGATGAGGCGTGCCGTAGTGCAGGGCTCCAGATTAATTTTGACAACATGGGGACCTTTAACGTGCGCCTGAATGTTGAACAGACGGGTGTTTTCGCTCGTATTGGCACATCATGATCATCTGGTTGCGGTGCCACTACGCTCATCCTTAACGGTTGCCTACTATCATTATCAGCGGTCCTGGTACTGGTGCGTCAGCAGTCAAGCCATCGCCCGTCACCAGTTCTGGCCGGGCTTACGCACTCGAATAAATGTAGGAGGCCACCACTAACCGAGTCCACCGCCGCTTTACTACAAGTGGTGACATTGCGTTCAGCACCTTTCACCCGGCCGGCGGAACGCAGATAAGGCGACGCGGGGGGACCCGCAAATACCGGTGTTTGAGAGACGCAACCTCAGAGGTTTGTTTTTCAAGGTTGAGGCCACCTCCTCACTGAAATATGTCACTATTCAGCCGCTGAAGCACTCCACCCTCTGGAAGACGCTTCATCTCAATCACCGCTGCGTCATCGTCACACCACCGCCCAGCGAAACACCCCACGATGGCTTTCGCGTGGCTGTGCTGACTCACTCAGGTTATGGGGACGAGCCGCCGTCGCCTGCAACACAAGATTATTGAGGTTTATACGAGTCAATATTTGAGAATACAAAATTTATTCTAGTACATTGCATCAAATTGACGTAATTTAAATGGCTGTGTGATTACTAGGATTAGAGCTATGACCGGATGTAAAACTGGAATTTAATTCTACTATACTCCAGTCGTCTGGTATTCATCCTGAATAAAATTTCTAAAAGAGGTGAGCAAGAAGAAAATCATAATTTATCAATCCCCAGTTAAATATTTTAATTGTTAATTGTGCAGGGTATCATTTGCCGTGATACTTATGTGATAAACAAGGTGTCTACTCTTGGTTTCTGCTAGGTTTATTAAATGACCATTTTGAAGTTATTCAGTATAGACAGCACTAAAATGCGTATTAAGAATCTCGGCTCACTCACTAAGAGTAAATAAACGAACATCAGCATTTTTAATTAAGGAACGGCGTTAGTGGGCTTTGGGTTTGCCGCGCGCAGAACGTCTGATGGGTTCGTTTTTAGTAGAGTAGGTAGTTAAATAAGTATTTTTCTTAACCTTATACGATTGCTGCTCTGCAAGCTAAGCAAGCTTTTTGAACTGCAGCCAGTCGGCAACAGGATTGGTTCGCAAAGCCTTCCTCCACGTTCTTTTTTTCTCCTTTAGACATATCTTGACACCCAGCTTAAACGAAGGATCGTTTTTTTGAGTACCAACAATCGGTATTGGAATGCAGGCACTGTCTCTTCAAATTGCTACCATAGGTGCTCCAACTTTACTTTGTTGATCTACTCTAAAAATTGCTCTGATGTCCTATGTGAATCCGTAAGCATGCTGTTGATGTCCCCGTTATTGAGGTCCCCGTATGCATTTTACTGAGGTCCCTGGTTCGATCCCGGGTTTCGGCACCACTATGTCGCGACTACAATGCCTTCGTTAAGAGAAAAGAACTGTAGTTACATGAGATCACACACAGAACACGTCCGATAGCCGCCATCGTTCGTCGTCGTCCTCTTCTACTACCATCTGCGATCACTTCTTTGTCCTCGCGGAAATAAAGTTCCAACAATTCCCTTAAACCAACATCTGCAAGCGTTTCCGTTTTACAGTTTAGCTCTGTGCGGCTGCCATAGCAAGCAATGAACGAGCTCATAGGCCGCGATTTATCCCAAAATACGTACGCAGGCGTTAACTAAGTTATTTGCTAAAATAAAATATATGTTCCATTTTCTAATGCGTCGGTTCTCGCAAAAGCTGAGGAAGGTTATGAAGATGAGTGAAATAAAGGGAACGGATATATTCCCGTCGAGTGTAAGGCTTGTTAAAATGAACTCGGTCCGTCGACGTCTCGTAGTTTAACTGACTAGGTAGAATAACTATAATATGATGCAAGAATTTCGGTGAAGAGCTCTTCAGCCATTGAGTTTAAAGATCAGAAAAATCACTATGATAATCTGGGGGACAGTAGCGTAAATGCCACACCAGATGCATAAATTCCCAGTGGTGCACCGCCTACGGCGCGCATCTTGAAGGCGGAATAGACGTTTTTACAGGCCGCAGGGGATCTACTTCCTCTATGTACAGTTACTTTTGTGTCATTCACCCGTAGTCTCAGTAGGTTGCCACATTGTACTTAAAGGGCAGTAGCGTCATTTTGTGTGTGGAGAGTGTCCACAGGAAAAATTTTCATTGGTATGATACCGCGTTGTCCTTATAGCTGCCAAATTTTCCTGCGTATTTAAATTATTGGCCCGAAGTTCCATTTTGGAAATTTGTATTTTTAACACAGTTTGACTGCGACCGCAGTAGTTGCGGCGTTTTAGTCTCTTGGCGGCTGTACAAACCTAGACCTCATAACGTCCCTGAATTCAGATGTGTTAATTGTATAGGCTTCGCTAAATTGGTCCAACGTTCGGCTCTTTTAATAGAGTGAAGGCCTTGCCTAAGGTGTGGGCCTAGATGCCCTCGTTATGCGCCCGTATAATCATCGTCGCTTAGACGCGTGGATACGTACATAAAGCGCATCTCGTAACTTCGGCACCTCTTCCCGATAATGATTCGACTTACCTTTTCATGCAGCTAGCCGTACGTAGCACACACTTTTAAGTAAAACACTCGCACGTCCCCACCACAGCAACGTACCTTTTGGTCTACCAGAGTTTGGAGAAATCCCCAAAGTGGAGTAAGTTTCTGCGAAGGAAAGTTTGACATCCGCCTAAATATAGCCGTGCAGCCGCAAACAAAAGCTGCACACCTTTCCTATGCAGCTGTACGGAAGAATTAAGGTGGATGTTTAACTTTCCTTCGCAAACCTTGTTGGCTTTCGAATAACAATCGGGGACGACATCAAAGCAATAGGGCAACTTAGCGAGGCTTATTTTAGCTTGCTTCTGTTCTACCTGTCTGCTTTGCAGGAGATGCTCGAAAACGGCACGAAGCTAATTCCATCTGGTGTTCCTCCACTCCTAATGTTCGAGCAATGCATGTCCGACGTCGACGAGGCCAGCGCCATGAAAGCAATTAAGGAGGTGCAGACTTTCATGCGTGCGCGACAGATACCTTGGCCGGCACCTCCACTTGCCGGTGTCGAGCCTCTGGGCGTCCTCCTAGATCTCGCTTACAACTGGCACCTGGGCTTCTGGTTCGAGGCTTCGCATCTCACAGCCACAAATGTGGAGAACGCACGCACTTGGTCTCTGCTCATCGAACCTGGCAGGTTTGTCGGAGCCCGGGCACCCCAACACCAAACAGTGGTTCGCGCGGGCGCTTACACCACTTACTGGAACTCGCTGCGAGACGCCTTCGCTGATGGCTCCTCGACGACGCGTGCCAGGCACAGCAAAGTAGATGAACTTGCCGCCAGGGAGACCGATATACTAATGGCCCTCTTCAAGGTTACACGGTCGACCACGAGACATCCCGCGCGGTTTGGGATCCGTGAAATTGAACGTTACACTCCAAACATATCGGCGACTGTATGGAATCGTGAAATTGAACGTACCATTGTCTCAGCGGACGGCATGTCCACATTGCAGGAGCTGCCCAATAGCATCACTGTGAGTGACGTGGCTTTGATTGCCGTTATAAACCGTCTTTACGCCAAGTACACCAGAGAGCAGATCCTGGAGCATATTGGCTGGTTTTTCGTCCAGGTCTTCGCACCGATCGCTGACCGCAAGTACTTGGTGAGCAGGTACGGGAGCCAAGCCATGGCTGACGCCAAGAGACATGTCTATTGTGCCACTGAAGTGGAGGCAACGTACCGGTTTTTGGTCACCGCACTTTATACAAAGCTACGCTTTTTGTCTGAGGCTCGAGCGGCGATTGATTTCCATTTGGAATCTGTAAAAGACGAAGCGCTCGCAATAATTGATTCTGGTCGTCCGACGTGGGCAGACAATTCGTCGCGGGAGCTGCTCGCGGCTAAGATCAGCAATCTCAGGCCACTCCTTTGGCCACCGACTGACCTCCTGCATGAATCCAAGCTGCTGGCTATGTACGGAAACTTTTCCGCCAACGAGAGCTCTTTCGCCGAGCACTGGTTCGACGTCTTCTACGCCAAGCGGGGCTTTCTTGATGACCCCAGGTATGCTTTGCTTTGAGCATAAGTTGTTTCATATTGGTTGTGCTTGCCGAGTCTACATCCATCACATTAGGCTAATATTTAAGGTGTCAGGAGTAATTTAATTGCACCACAGGCAATCCTGTTTATCACGATATGAAATATTCATACCAATGTCCTGGTTCTTAGCATCACGAACGCTTAGTCATTAAAAGCCAGGGCGGCTAGTATCTGGTATCACGTACAACTGGTCACATAACTGGCCGGGGTTAAGCCGTTTTAGAACAAGCGGTAGTTCCCAGCGATGTCCGGGTAGGCCACTAAAGTTATTACAGAAATGGCCATAACAATTGGTATCTTTTGTATTGCATAGGTACCTCCCCATGGAGTTGTACAAAATTAGTAACTCCTGGCTTCTTTCATTACATGGGCTGCTCCCGGAGGCGTGTGGTTGCAGGAAATGGCGGCAACCTCTGCTTTGTTCAAACTATCCCGAAAGAAATTGTGCCGAGATGGTGTCCTTAAAAGACTGCTTACCCATGCGAAGTATTTTTTGGAAGATGTAATAAATACCCGCCACTTACAGAATTAAAATGAACACCACGAAAGTCTAATGGAGGCGTGTGGTTGCAAAAGCTCTGTACAGTTGTCGTTCGCTATGCTACGCGTTCAAACATAGCGGTATTATATTTCGAGAGTAGTGTAATTTAACAATACCACTCAGCCACTTATACACTTCATGGTACAAAACCCTCAAGCTTGATTTTAGCAATTGTATTGGCAGCAGGTATATGCAAAAATAAATTGAATATATTAAGGGCCTGATTAGATATCCAGAAATCTGTTGTAAAAAAGGTAATTTACCGAACATCGTGATTCTCCCTATTACAAGGCAGTTATAAAAAAATCTTGAAAAAAAAACATTTTGCACAGTTGGTTTGTTGACTCTATCCACAAAAACGCGTTCAGTATTACAACCAGCCTGCATAAAAGAAACGTTTGTGGAAAATTGGTTTGGATCTGCTCACATACTCAGGCGTGTAATATGTAAGATAACATTAAACTGCTTACCTTAAGAGAAATGCGCTTCTCAAATATGAAGTTTTTACAACAAGCAGTTTGCTTGGCGTTCACACCAAATATCCTTTTGGGCTCATCATGGACACAAATTTTAAAAAGCGGTATAGTGTTTAGCTTTGTCGGAGGGCGAAATTGTTAAAACTTTTTTTGTGCATTTGTATTGTGCACATTTGTTAGCAAAACAACCGATTGGTTATACCAATGAGCGAATCATTTATCGGAGAATATTCAAGAATGAAAACGCAAACCTAAACAATACGCTACTAAGTTCTCCAACTTGCATTTGATGACGTATTGATCATATGCGGAGGGTTTGTATTCCGCATTGTCGCACTACCACATATTTTAATTCCTTTATTCCAAGCACAGAGTCAGAGTAGAATCATCTACCAGGATTATTGGAACTTAAAACCGACTTTGAATAACTTAAACACCGTTTGAGTAACCTCTACTCCAGCTAAGGAGTCCTTTCTCTCGTTGTTTTTCATTCTGAGCGATGTTCAGTCAACGCCGCCTGTACAAACATTGCCTAACGCGTGAGCAAAAAATGACCAAACAGCCACTGTCCTGCTGCTCTCTCCTACCCTTTACCGCTCCGTAGCCTTCCTGCGTGCTTTCCTGTCCGCCAGCCAGCGCCGCTTCTCGGAAACTAAGCGAAATAGTTGACAGTTTGTCTAACGTTACTCAGGCGGCGCTCCAACGCCGTATTGTTTATCACCATGCCTGTTTATCTTGGTCTGTCGGTGATAAAAACGCATTTGCCACGGCGGACGCAGAATCCCTTGAGCTGCTGCAGACTGATGCCGGCTTTGCGCGCTTATCTACTTGGATAACGGGCCCGAAATTTTCTGTGTTGGGCATCCCCCGTCTGTCCCCTCCGCATTTCGGCGTCGGTTTGTCCACGCTATTCACACTCCGCATCAGTACGCAGTTTCAAATTGAGAACTGTACTGTAGAAGCGCCCGGACAGCGTGAATATACCCTCAACGGCTTATCCTTTAGTTTTCTATAACTCCTGAAATATACAAGCACGCGATAGTTTTTGGAAAGTAATGGTAGAAGTGAACGCGTGAACAAAAAACGTGCAGGCATTTTTCTTTTCGGTAAATCCTTCAGAGAGAGAATTATAAAAAAATAATTGCTGTACCATCCGAAAATATCGTTTTTCTATTTCATATTTGTCTATCCGACAATTATTATGTCCTTACACTATTTCAGTTCGCCCTCCGTCAATCATGTTCCGAAAAATGAAGAAGATATGATATGATGCCAGTGACACGTGGAACGAGAACCGCATTGCCTCCCAGAACTAGCGCCTGTCACGGGTAAGATGCGAGCGAAACCGCTCTTTTAACCCAACAAGCAAGCTGACAGGCACACGACGTAGAAGTGGGCGCAGCGTTCGCGACTCGCGAGCAGTAACGTAAGGCGGAACGCCAACCGGCGCGCGCCACATAGCGGATGAGTGAATGAACTAAGCGTCCCTACCGTTCCCCTTGGATAGTGACCGACGTTTTAGGCACTGTTTACACAGGAGGCGTTGGTTCAATAAATATTATGTACAAAACATATGTATGTACCACAGAACTTCATCTTTTTCATAGGCCATCTCGTCACTGCGCATTACCACTTGGATTGTCATGTCGTAGGTTTTGGCTTTATAAGGCCATGGGTTGGATTCCCGCCCGCGGCGGCCGCTTTTCCGATGGAGGCGAAAAGCAAAAACGGCCGTGTTTTCGAGATTTCGGTGCACGTTAAAGAACCCAGGTGGTCAAAATTTATGTGGAATCCTCCACTACGCCGCACCTCATCGCCTGCATTGTGTCGGCGCGTTAAACCGCTACAATCCACCAATCTTGGCGGAAAACGTTTTGCACACACATGAGCGCGCTGAAATCCACGATGTACATTGTTTTTTTAGCATTCTGCCTTGTACATGCTTTTCTATGTTCTGTTACGTTCTTTTTATTTTTTGTTGGCGTTGTACTACAATGCAGCACTTCCCTCAATAATGCTTCTGGAGCCATGAGAGTAACTTGAATAAACAGAAAAAATAAAAAAACACCTATTTTGCTCGGAGATGATGAATTTGATCGGAGATGATGCTCCAATATTATTGGTTAGGGCGAAACCCTTAAACTACTATTTAGATTCGACATGTGAACGGGTGAGCATGGTTACTAGATCACAACATCCCCTTTTTCCTCGATTAGGTGTACAATTTCGAAAAATTATGCCCTAGTTGGCCAGTCGGTCGGTAGGTCGATCGGTCGGTCGGTCGGGCATTCCTCTTAATAGGTATAAGTTTTACCGGCCCGTCAGTAAAATTTCCGCATAGGGATGTCAGGTTTTACGCGGAGCAATATTTTTTTTTCAAAGCTCTTTCTTTGCACTCGAATACGTTGCATGACTGTTTTATTTCCCTCCTTTTATGTCCATCCCACCCCCAACGTCCCCATGGTTTCATGTGCCTTGAGATTTAAAGAGGCACCTGTCCTTGCTTTTGTGTGCTTCAAGATTTAAATAGGCACGACTATTTCTTATGTCTTCGAAAACATATCCGGAATGTGCGCTAGTAGATCACCAGTCGAGATATTAACGCTGGTACAGGTGTGAACAAGGTAAAAATTGTACTAAATATCTCGTTTTTTGATGGAGGCGAAAATAAAAAAACGCCCGTGTGTTCGAGATCTCGGCGGACAATAGCGATCCCCAGGTGGGCAAAAAATAACCCGGAGCCCTCCACTACGGCGCGCGGCATGGCCTGTGAAGCGTTGGCGTATAAACCCTGCAATCAGTCAATCAATAAATCAATCAACAAATCAATCAAAAAATCAATCGATCAATCAATCAATCAATCTTTAGTGAGTGTATAGTACCATTCGTTTGTAAACCACTAGACCAAGCAGAAAATTTATTTGTGTGGGCCACATAACGTGCAAAAAGGTGCACGGGGACCTGAATGAACGTGGAACCGCCATAGGGTATCTGAACAGCCAGTCGGGACCAGATCGCTCCTTCTACTTTCTCCTCTCTTTGTCCAATTCAACATCACGTCCTCGCTGGTTACCCATTTGGGATACCTCGTAGTGTAAACTGGGGACAAATTGGCCACCTTCTTTGAGGCCTCCTTGTAACATCCATGCTGTTGTTTTTCAAGGTGTCTGGCTCACGCAGAGAACGCTCGGAACGACCACGTTTTTTACTGTCCTAAAGAAACGTGCAGCTTTCTTCTCGGCATTTCCTAATAGTCAATCCGCGTAAGCTTCGCAAGAAGAAAAGGGGACAAAAACAAAGAAAACAAAGGTCGATGTGATGGCCTCCTACCTTGTCAAGTTAAACAAACGCATGCCCAAACGGCGTCCCATTCTCCTAAGAAACGTGTGTTCGAATCAGCCAGGCAACAAGCCTACACTCTTAAAAAATAGTCATGGCAATAATTAACAGAACACAAACCAGTTGCTTGTCCCTGTAGTAACTGGGTACTTAGGGGATTTAATATGTGGCAATGCGCCACCTAGCAAAAAGCTACGCGTGACAATGTGTATCAGCTGAGCGTTCAGCGCGACATAGACACATTCAAGTTGCACATATCACACTTAGAGAAGCAACAAATAAATTGAGGAAGAAAGTCAAAGAAATGCATAAGGCGAGCGAGTACAACTGAGTTGCCTAAGAAATTCATCTGCTTCTCTTACTTTTATATCCAGCACCGGAAATTCATTTGATAGAGTTGGTGTGCTTGTTGCGAAGATGAAATATTTTAGCGATAATTTTGGAATTATGCATTTTAATGTGAGAATATACAAGTGAGCCTGCGGATTTGCAAGAACATTTTAATGGTGATTTGTAGTGAGAAAAGGGCAAGTAATTACGTTCAATTATTCATAGAATTTTGATATTGTCAGTGAATCTATGTATCAAACAAGTAGCAGTTACTAAGTGCACGGTCTAGACTAGTAACGATTCCACCCTTAGTGACAGGATCTACATACCATTCTGGGGGGTACTTAAGTTCGTAAGGAGTTAGTAAACACCAAAACAGCTAACTGGGGGTGTTGGTTTTGATTCATCTTCACTACGTACAGAAACACACTGACGAACGGAGTGGCGCCCTGTTTGTGTTTAGCTCAGTCGTTCGTTCGTGTCTTTCTGCGCCTATTGAAGGCGAACGTTACTACCCCGTTACGAGCTTTTTTGTTAGAAGTGTACGGCAGTCATACCACTCAAATAGAGGTCAGGCGTAATAAACTGCATAAATCTGTCGCCCACGTTTTTTGTATTTGAAAATTTCATACAGTAATTCCACATTTGAAAACGCTTCGCAGGTACGCTGCAGTCACGATGCTTCCCGTCAACTTCGTTATGCCGTACTTCTTCTATCACAACATACATAACGCCGTACTCATTTCGGTGGCTGCACTGGCCAGACCCCTGTACCACAACGACGGCACGGCCGCAATGACCTTCGGAGGCTTGGGCTTCTCTTACGCTGCCCAGCTGGTCAGGGCCTTCAAAGACGGTGGTTTAGCAGTGGACATCGACGGCAACATCGCGGCCGACTCGTGGGCGCCATCATCTTGGAAGCAAGGCTCACAGACAAAGCTCCAGTGCCTGAAGCCCGACTTTGACTCGCCCTTCCCCGAGATACCGGCCATCGAAATTGCACACGCCGCCTTCAGGCGCGCCCTCGGCAATGAATCTGCACTTTCGCGGCGAGTGACGTTAGATTACACCGAGGAACAGGTCTTCTTCATTACGGCCTGTTTCACTCTATGTTCGATTCCAAGCCTGGCCGGCCGCTTCTTCGGCGGTGACTGCAACAAGTTAGCCATGAACTACGCGCCTTTTGCAGAAGCGTTTCGCTGCCACGATGGTGCAAGGATGAAGCCAAAGAACCCGTGTTTCTTTTTTGACTGAGTACGCCAAACGTTTCAGTTAAACGTTTCTTTATTTTGTATACAGACCCAATGGATATTTCGTATTTTAACGCGCGCCTGAAGATAACCATTACGAATGGTTAACAGAATGTGTTGTCACCTTATCACCGTAGAATTTATGCTTACAAGTTCCTAATTGCACTTGAGAATGACGCCTTTGTGGAAATGGTAATCTGAGTGCTTAATTTCTCCCAAGGTTCAGTGTTTACTTTTTGCGCGTTAATCCCGATTGAGGAAATGCTTGCTTGTATTTTCGTGTTACTTTACTACCGTGCCGCCTTTTTCTTTCAGTCACTTTTCTTGTATAGGTTTGTCTTAGCTGCAGTTTCTTAAACTCATTTGTTTGTCTGGGTTTACCGTTACCCGACTTTGTTTCATTCGAACGATCGGGCGGTTACACTCCCAACTACTCTGTTCTATAACTGGGGATGGTTCTTATTTGCTTGAAGACTTTGCTTTTGTGCAATTCACACCGTGTTGTTTCATTTTACTTCAAAGGCGAGGAGGAGATACATTGCGGCTATTTTGTTCTATGGGAAACAGTGCCGTTATCGTTCTTGAATAAAGTTTTAAAGGGACACTAAAGTGATTTGTAAACATTTTGGATTACCAGTGTACAGCATCGTCCGGGGTCCATAGGCCATGTTTCGACCACTCTTGAGGCGGTTACTGAATTTATTTAGTAGAAAAATCAATTAGAAAATGCTGTCCTCCTCTATGCATCCTCGCCGATTTTCTGAGGTGTTTTCGTGTGGCCTCAGGAGAAGATAACTTGGCTTGACTGTGCTACTGCACGGCTCGCCGAACTTCCGAGCAAGTTAGTCTGGCCAGCGTTTAGCCCGCCGGCCACCGACGGGTCGTCGCAATTTGTTCGCTCACTTAAAACTAAGCCACGATACCTTTCGTAATGGAAGAATGTGCGTTTCTTTAGTTTGCTAGTTTGTACACTGTATCAAGCTCCAAGTCCAGGTCGCCCCACACAAGCGCTACACAAGCGCACATGCGACGCTTCGCCGACTGGTACGCTAGTAGAAAAATCAAGGGCCACTTGAAGGCGGGAGAAGTCAGCGAAATCAGTATAGGTACTAAGTAAATATAATTAACAAAAAATGTTACCGTACAGAGAAAAACTATGTAAAAGGAAGCAATTTTCAGAGCTAGGTGAATAGGCACCATGGGCAGCAGCCCGGCCACGCATCTGTGAACGCTTTTCCGTCTGAGACATGCCATTGCTAGACTGAGATATTATGGAAATTTTGGGGGAAGATTAGTGCACGGGCCCTATACAACAAATAGTCACCTAAGCTGCTTCAAATGCTAAAACTGAATAAACGTGTAAACTGGTTATACCTTATTTACCGACATTTTCAACACCACCAGTGCTGGCCTGGGAGTGGTCTGGAGCGCTAGGTATGTTATGTTGCAAGTCACAAGTTCGAATCCCTGAGGGTACATTGCTTTTTTGTTTGTTTTTCTAAGTTGAAGTTTTCGTTTTCGGCCGATGTGTTCACCATTTTTGTACCGCAACGTTCACTGCTCCAGAAACAAGCTCCTAGAACACGCGCAGACTGACACTGACGCGCTAGCGAGTTCTCATTGGCATGCGGTTGCCATAAGCACCGACTGCTTGCGGGCAGTGGGTTAGGCGAGAGAGAAACACATTAATTTTCATTCCTGACCAGGCTTGGTACGGATGGCTGAGCCGCGGAAACGCAGCTCTGTGGGCCCGGGACCTGTCGACCAGGGCGCACGGGACTGGGCGTCGGAGCGTGCGAGGGCAGACAGCCAGGAGTTGGGGGGGCTGTGTAGGGGAAGAGTAAGCCGGGCGGGGCAGTGCCATATGGCGTGGGAGGGGGGGGCTGTCTTCGTATTCCCCGCAGTGTTTACAAGCGGCGGTGGGAAAGAGGGGTGGCTATATGTGGTTGAGGTTGGATCGAGTGGGGAGGGAATGGGATTGGATCTTTCTCCAGAGGGATGATTCAGCGGGGGATAACGAGGGGTCACGAGGTGGAAGGGTGCTGTGTGAAATCCTGTGATGGAGAATGATTTCACGGAAGGAAGGAAGGGAGGAAACTTTGTAGAAATGATGGCCCGAAGCCGCATGAGAAGGCGGAGGGCAGCAATGACGCTAGTAATGTCCAGCCATCGAAACCGCGCAGACAAAGCTCCAGACTGTCGTCAAGGTGTCCTTGACGCGCCAAGAGCGCCGAATCCACTCTTCGTATGAGTGAACCCACGCCGGTCGTTGTTGGGCGGGAAGCACGGAAAGGCCCGGGCAAGACCATGAAAGTTTTGCAAGGTCAGTTTTCGATGTGCCATGGCATGCGTAGCCGAGAACATGCGTTTCTAAGAGAGAAGGGGAGGAACAAGGAGCTGATACGGTCTGTTGAAGTACTGGGAAGTCTACAGAAGGGGAGGTATCAGCCGTCGTTGACATCGGTGAGCCTGCCGGCGGTATATTGTTGCCTTGTTGGGATTCGTTGCCCGGGGGCTCAGAGTGAATGATCCGAACCTGACACCGTGCGACGATGACGGCGGTTATGGCGAAGCCGGAACGGGCCCGGTTCAGAAAAACCTGGGCGCCACGAGATAAGCCTGGAGGCAGAGAATGCGGGTTCTGGGGTACTGGTGACTGGAGGTGAAGGCGCTGGGCATGACTTCGACGCTGGCGCTCCACGTCAGGATCGAACTGTGCTCCGCTGGCAATAGTCTCCCCGGGCGGACGGCAGTACGACGAAGATGCCTCGCTCGCCAGCCTATGGGCGATTTCATTACCGGGATGTCCTCCATGGCCACCACCGTACTGTTACGGGCGTGGGGAAAGTGTTGTGCAAGGAGCTGTATGATTGTTTAATGCAGTGTGCTGCAGAGTGTTTCCATGAAATTCCTATAAGAGAACGTAAAGCCTCGGCACAGTACGTGAAATAATGCACACGGTAGTACGCGCGCTGATTAAATGCCTGCAAAACGGAACGTGCTAGGCGTAAGCTTTGTTAAATAGCGCGCAGCTCAAGGGTTGTGCTGAGCAGAATGAAGTCGAGGATGTAGGCTGTAACGCTGCTTTCATTGCTGTCGGCCGCTATAGCTGCAAGTGCCACAGCGGTCGTCGGAGGTTGCCAGGAGGCGTCCACGTACACACGTAATGTCCGCGGGTCCGCAGCGTCGCTGGCTGTGGTGGTTTGCAGCAGTGTGGCACGTTGCGTCGCATAAGTAGCACGAGCAGTTTTCCGGGGTGCTGGACACCGCTCTGTAATCACTACGTCCTCCCATGGGCGAACGTGCGGATGGATAGGCGGACGATCTAGTAGTCGCTCACCATAGTGACGTAGCATGCGGCGTCCCTCCAGTGTCAAGTGGCGGCGGTCGTTGGCGCCTGCTTTGCGCGAACAGGTGGTATCCCCAAGCGTGGACAAACCAGCATAACGGTACAGCTCTTCGACACGAGTGTGACGGGGTTGGACAGTAATGGCCCTTAACGCTTTCCGATACAAGACCTCTAGCCGGTGAAGTTGGTGCTTCGTTAGATCGTAACACATGGCGCCGTAGACCGCTCTAGATACCAGCACTGTCTGCACTAGGGGTCGAGCGGTATCTTAGTGGGTGTCTCTCCGGCAGCGAATCAGTTCGTTCTCTATCTGCCGCATATTGAAGTCTCGATAGCGCCTATTGCTAATAACTCCACCTTTGTTCGGTCTTTCTAACATCTTCACATAACTCTATCAGGTAAACAGAATCAGTAGGCTTTATCTTCGTGTTTTTCTATACACTTCTTTCTTAGAGATGGCAGTTAACATCTTCAAGACCCCCATTGGTATTGAGGTATTCGAAAATACTTGAGGTATTTGCAAAAGATCCACAAAGTTTCCTAAGCGAACCTAAGCTAAAGGATGCGTCAGGGGGGAATGCAGATCCACGAGGGGAAACTGCCCCAACTGTATTCCAAGGAACGCCTCGATAATGATGACAAACGTACCGATAGAGTGCGTGAGTGGTTAAGGATTAGCCTGAAAAATTACGCATATGTAGTTGCGAAAAAACATCTTTTTTTATGTTTTTTTTATGCAATGGAAAGAAACACATTGAAAGCCGGTAAATACAATAGGTGATTTGCATTTTCGCTTGCGTTACAGTGCTTTCCAGCAAACGAATTCCACTTTTGCGAATTATAGCTCGAAGAAAAACAAGCCCCTCCTTGGTGTGTCTAATATATGAATGAGTGAGAAAAGGCGGTCCAGGCCCGGTGTCAGAGTGGGGTATACAGTAAAACTTCGTAAACAAGAGGTGCTCAAGAGATCCAAAAAACACGTCTTTTGTACACCAGGTCTCTTGTAACCAAACATTGTAGGCAAAATGAAGAGTCAGAACAATACAATCATACTTTGTCCGAACATATGTAGAGGAAATTGCTAAAGGGACTTAAAATAGTCATTTGTATTAGTTTTACTCACAGCTTATCGTACTAGGTTCGTTCCGAAGCCAGGAAGGTATACCACTTTCTCAGGGAAGCAATCCTATTTCCCACAATGCCGTTTAATATTCTAAGGTATTCTAAGCCTCAACTGCCTACACATACTGCCCAACAATGACTGCCGAATGCCTACACATTCTGCCCAGACAATCCTCCTTGTTTGGTTCATCCTCTAGAGCACTATTTGCTGTAACGAGTATCAGCTTATCTTGCGCTATTGGAGAACACAAAGTACATATCTGCTGACACAAATTCCTCAAAAAATTCTCGAACATGGGCATCTTTTGGCACATTGTCAAAAATTTATTTTCAAGTCACTTTGACAGATCTTCTTTATAAAGCACCTCTTCTATCGCATCCCTTTTGCAAATTGAAGAATTCAGCCTACAAGCACTGAAATTTCGCATTAGCGAAAGAGTGTCCCTTGGAACCGTTTCTCCTGTATGACACGTTGCTGAGATCGCGAACATCGGAAAACCGACAATCCCATTGAAATGTGCCTTGTAATTGTGTGTCTCGTTAGCAGTACTTTTTTTAAGGAGGCTTTTCCCTTGTATTTAAATTTCATTCCAATTTAAATACTTCTGGCTCTGCTAAATTACCAAATAAGCCATGGATGGTTTTGATTGCTTTAAGTACCACTGACGAAAAGCGCGACGGAGTATTTTCAGTAGCGCAATTTGCTATACCACGTCAGCGGCAGGCGCACGTAGTTGCATTCACAGTGAAGAAATAGTGCGGTTGGGTTTTATCAGTACGTGTGGATGAGGCCCGAATCTCCCTACGACGTGCACACTGGGGTTATATTTGATTTGCCTTCACACCAGGCATTGAGGAAACAGTGCAACACTTGCAATGCGAAGGCATTGGTTGCATTGGTAAGTCGAAAATCAGGCGTCGTGGGCAGCGTAACTGAAAAGTGCACCCAAAATCGCGTCGGCGCTATGAAAAGAAAAACTATGTAAATTGAAAAAAACAATTGTGTACATTTGGTCTTTGTTTTTTATCGTTATTATGGCTTCCGAAATGCAAAACCAGTGCATCTCGAACGCCACCACGGCTCTATTGTTCCAGCTCATTACAGGGAGACCCAGTGATGGCGCTGTTGCCGTTGGCATAGAAAGGTGTGTCGGAAGCATGTACTGAGGCCAACACAAGAAATTCGAGCATAACAATTACAGATGCAGCAATAGGTGCATACGCAGGGTATGTTTCTGAAAAATGAGCTGTTTGCAGAATGATGCGAAAGTTCGTATCTGCCGGCCTGATGATAGGCCTAACTATGCAATTTCAGATTTAGCGCCCTCAATAGTATCCACATCTTCACGAACAATAAATATGACGTTGCGTGGCACTTCTTCAGACTCAACCTTGCGGCGACGTAAGTTTACAACAACGTAACGGCACATCAAAAGAAGAGTTAATGGCCAAAACTCTCACCCTCGCATTCAGAAACAAAACTTTACTTCTGCCATAGGCAGACCTTAGTATGGGTCCGAAGAAAAAAAAACAATAACAAAACGCCCGGCGCGTTTAATCAGAAACCTTCCTTAAGGAATCCTCTTCGAAGGCACCCTATGTCAAATGAAGTTCGACACCTGAAAACGAGGCTTACGTGGGACCCTCCAATGTGCATACGGAAAGTGGTACGGACTTCCCTATCGCACCAATAGGGAACGATGCAGCAGTGGCGGCTTTTTCGAAGCCCTCGAATCACCCAGCTCCGTCGGTGACCGGTCTGCGTTGAGAGTTCAGGCGTTACGAATATTCCATCGCCGCCTGCACTAGTAGCGGCTATCACGATGCCTTCAGCAGTATTTATCTGTTCTGTCATCGCTTTTTATTTTTGTATCTTTGTTTTGGCCAAGAGTTCCTCTCTGGCTACCGGCGACGCACTTTGGCTGCACGTGCTTTCATTGTTGTATGCGCGGAGGCAGCGCCACGATGTAGGAGCTGTACGTCTAGCGGGCCGTCCGGAACAACAGTGCGTCAGGATGGCCGGCGAGCGCTTATCGTTTTGGGTGCAGAAACTGCGTCGTTCGTTTTAGATAATAAGAATTTATTGACCTGGACGCGCGACATGTGTAGACTCAGCTGCGGTCTCGTATTCTGCAGTGCTGGTCGAGACTTTCACGTGTAAAGTATTTCGAGACCTATTTACTTTGGAGCTTACTTTTCGGGAAGACAACTAATAGAAAGAGTGTTGGCTATATAAACACCTTAAGGCGCGGAAAAGCGCAAAAAGACAAAACATGTGAAATCTTTAGACTGTGAATAGGGGTGTTAGTAATCTCAACGGAGACAAGAAAAATGCTTCTAAACTTCGCCTTAAACCGGGGAAAGCAATGGCGTCATCATGCAAGGTGATTGCGACGATTCTATTATGCGCCCGGCAGAGATATGCGGCACTGAAGCTGTCACACATGTATGAAGTCCAGCGTGCGCTATAGGGACCTGGCGGCCGCTCTATGGCACCACCGTCGCTTCCGCAAACAGCACCGACCGTGGAATAACGCTAGTAAGTGGAATGTTGGTGGCGCTTGGCGCAGCTTTGTTGTGCATGTCTTTCTGTCGTTCTGCTGCGGTGCGGCTTGCAAATCGTAGGTAACCACAAGAATTTTTCCAGACCGGTAAATCTTGTGTTATTTACCGGTCTGTGTGTGTGCCATTTGTGTGATTTACTCCCATACTCAGCAATTACAAATAGCAGAGGACGCTCAAAGCGCCAAGACGGAAGTCGAGCTGGAAGTGCAAGTCTTTTTCATCGTGTAAATATTTCACGCCTGCATGCAGTTTGGCGCATCGAGGAATATATTGCAGCTCAATACTCCCACAAAGGCGGTGTGCACAGCCAATCGAGAAATGCTGCGGCGTTGGTCTTGGGAGTTGATGAGAAAACGGCGTCATGCTCAAGCGAAAGACAAAGTGAAGTGTGCCTGGCCGGTTTTACCTCAAAACAGACATTCTGATTGACGACGGCTCTGTAACTCCTTTACTACGGCAGAAATGTGTTTAATATAACAGAAATACGCTTATTACAGTCATCGGGAATAGTTTACGGAATAAATACCGCATGATATTAGAACCTTATTGCTTGAAGTAAAAAGCATTACTTCACAAGAATTGCAATGATTGTTGGCTATAGTTGGTTAATGCTTTTTTAAAAAAAATAATTCCTGCGTAGCTGAAGAACGAGAGAAAGGAGGGTGTCAAATACCTTTACTCAGTTTCACAACTAAATGCTGTGGTCGTTTTACAAGCTGTCAACTACGCTTGAAAAATCACGCACTCCTCCGTCTGACGACGATGATGGTTTGTCGCAAACCGTTCTCGCGCGGGTTTCCTTGGTTGCCTTCTGGATTTAAACATTCACCAGTTGAGCTTTGAATTTGAGCATCACGCAGTTTGGTTTTTTGATCGCAGTATCTTGGAGTTTGACCATTCTCTTTCAATTACGCAAGAAAGCTTTGTGTTAAACCATCGTAATCGTTAAACGGAGGGCGGCAAGATTTAGCTGTTTGATTTTGCACTTCCATGCACCCCTCTGCTTATCCTAACTGCTTCCAGCGTGTCGAAAATGCGTCTGTACTAGAGGACGCGGGCTTATGCACGCATATTTGAGGGAACTAGTCGCGCGTTTTCGGTTTTTTTGCACGGAATTCACACGATTTATAGGTGCTAGCTAAATAATACTCAGGGATTGAAGACACAGGCTGAAATTAACACTGCCACATTTTTTAACTAGCATTTATTTCACTTAGGTGGTAAAATGGTAAGGAGAAGGGTACGGTTTATAGATAAGGCTGTTGTGTGGTTGAATAACTTTGGCTCTTGATGAAAGAACCACTGCAAACATGGGAGTTCCGCTTCGGCTGTCAGGCTCCCATGCTGCCATAGTGTCACTAACCAAAACCGAAGGCACAAAGCTCATGGTTACAGAAAGAAAGTGTATACTGCCATTACGTTTCCACGGCCACGCCGTAATCGATCTGCTACGTAACTACATTTCTCCACAAAGCACACGTATATAGTTATTTCCGCGTTAAGGCTGGTGTGGAAATCGTAGCCATTAAAACAAGTAAACATATTTCAAAGTGGTAGACAAGAATACTAATAATAATATCTTTATTACTATTTAAATCACGCATGGCCGGCGCCGAGCACCGCAAAAAGCAGTCGTATCAATGTAGCGCAATCCCAAACATAGAAGCGTCAGACAAGTTTACATAGCCGTTATTGCAATCAAGAAGAAATACTAATATTAGTAATTTTATTCGCAGTCAGAACGTAGTCAGCCAAATGTAGATCGCTGCAAAAAGCCCTAATGTCATTGTAGCCAGTACCTAACTTTAGAAGCGCCCGAAAAGTTTATGTAGTCGTTATTGCCTCTAAGAACCCAACACATAAGTCTATAATTAGTTTCACCGCACATATCCGCTCACAACGCCACCAAAACATTGGAAGCACCAAGCAAACACGGCAAACACAACTGGAAACTGCGTCATCCAATGCACCGGCTCATTCCACTAACGAGGGCAGCACCGAGTGGTGGCGCCACGCCACCCGTCAAGCTGCCCGGTCCCTATACTGAATGAAACTGTAGCGCTTACGTAACTATAGCCCGTAGCTGCGCCCCACAGCGGTGCCAATTTTCCGTTCCTACGCTCACGCCATCTCTTGGAGTAGCGGGTTAGCGCCCCGGGGGGTTTCACTGAGCGCAGTAAGGCGCGTTACGGGATTTGCAATGCATAAAGGTGTCAATGGCTCAGAAGCGGCCACTAAGGATAGCATTTCTCGGTATAAAGGGAGCCTACGACAATGTAGATAGAGATCTTCTATGGAGCATACCTTAGCGGTAGGGATTAGGCCAGGACTTTATACAGCTGTTGCAGGAAATTCACATTGAGAGTGAAGAGCAAATTACCTGTGAGCACCAAAAGTGCACGGAACCGGTAGTCAGAAATAGAAGTTTAAAGCAGGGTTGTCCTCTTTCGCCATTGTTGTTCATGCTCTACATGATCAGACTAGAAATAAAGCTTGAAGGCAGTAAAATAGTTTTCAATCTGTGTTGTAGCTGCAACACCTCACAGACATATGCGTGAAAGAAGCCACTGAACTGGGTTTAGAGTTTAGCACAGCAAACTCGGGAGTTCTGGTTTCAATGACGGCGCCCGTAACGAATCGGTATTCGCTCAACAAGCAGCAATACCATGGGTAACAGAATACAAATATCTGAGCACATGGATAAACGAAGGTCAGCCGTATCTGAAAACTCATGATGAGCATTTAAGAATGAAAGTAAAAAGAAACGCCTCTATCATGAAGCATATAACACTATGAGGATATAATAGATATGAAGTAGTCAGAGGAACCTGGAAGGTTGTAATGGTACCGGCACTCACCTTTTCAAACGCACTAGTGTGTGCCAAATCAGGGATTCAATCAAGTTGGTAGATAGATTTGCATTAGGAGCACACAGTAAAACAACCAATGAGGCAATGCAGGGAGGCCTAGGATGGTCCTCCTCTGATGTGAGAGAAGCACAGAGCAAAATATGTTTTCAAGAACGAGTTATAAATATTGATGACCAGAGATGGGCGGTCAAAGTGCTATGGTATCTTTATATGAAAAGGGTGGACACGCAGAAGAACCTGAACCAGAAGGCTCAGGACAAAGTATATGAAACCTGGAAGTGCAGGGGAAACGACCAAGGCAAAAACAAATGAAGTCGAAGAATCAGAGACAACGACCTGGAAAAAGAGGATAGACGCGAAGAAGGCCTTAGATATCTACAGGATCGGGAAGCAGGAGATCACAGGGGAAAAATCCTTCTATAATACCAAAAGAAAGGCATTTTTCTTTGAAGTCCGGGCGGGTTTCTTGCGAACAAAAACTATTATCCGCTAGCCGGTACAGAAAGAACTCGGTGCAGGCTGCGGCAGGGAGCCAGAAACCATGCGGCATATTGTAACAGTGTGCAAAAGCATCGGTTTAGTCCTCAGCGTGGGAGCCATCCATCTTCCGGGAGCCCTTGCCTTTGAGGTAACAGAAAAGTGAATTGGGCAGTAGTAGAAGTTTACAGTGTTGGTGGGAAAGGAGCAGAGAACAAACTGGCAAGACATGCGAACAAAGAAGTCAGACAAGCACAAAATTTAATAAAGGTATTTGTTATTTTATTTTTATTTCGTTGTATTTTTTGCCGAGGTGAATATACAGTGGCATCACGACTAAGGCCGCTGTGCAACGACACCCCGTTACAAAGGGGAAGCCGCTAATCAATACCACCACCACCGTCATCCCTATTTCCTGCAGCTGAGCAGTAAGTCACGGGTTCAATTCCCGGCCGCGGCGACCGCTTTTCTGATGGAGGCGAAAAGCAAAAACGCCCGTGTGTACGAGATTTCGGCGCACGTTAAAGATCCCCAGGTGCTCAAAATTAATCCGGAGCCCTCCACAACGGCGCGCCTCATCGCCTGCGTTGCGTCGGCGCGTTAAACCCTACAATCAATCAATCAATCAATCAATCAATCAATCAATCAATCAATCAATCAATCTATTTCCTGCACATTGTGAGCGCCACCAACAACGCCGGCGTCTCTGCGGCATGCGAACTTAACGCTCCGCTTTAAAAAGAACCTAATGGAAATCAATGACCATGAATTCAATGAATGCAATAACAAAAAGTGATTATAGCGAGAAATCCCACCGTTGTTTGTACTCAAGCTGGTGCTTGACGTAGCGGTGCAGCAATTACCGGAAATCCATGGTGTAATCACGGTAACCACGATGCCGGCGTACCGGTTAGGCAATCAAACACTAATGCTTCTGCTTTCACTACAGTATAGGGAGTGCTTAAGTTGCCTGATATTACAGTTGAGAAGAACAATGCCTAAGCCACTGAGGCACCACGGCGAGAAATGAATGTTTCTAGATCAGGCTGTCCAGAGGCAATTGGAAGTTTTTTCATTTATGGTTGTTTGCAGGAAACGCGCCATCTCCGATTGCTCTTTATAATGGTTACCTTAATTAATACATTCATGAGGTAGTATTAGGGCAAGCACATAAGGCTTCCGCTGCCCTGGGCAAACTTGTTAGGGTCCTGTACCGCCCATTCATTTGTTTGCAATGGTATAATGCTTACTGTGTGACTCTAAAGCCGCAAAGGATGGCTTCGCTTCTCCTGTTTCGCCCTCCATGTGTTACTTTTTCCGTCCTGCTCAAATTTCACTGGCTCTTTCCTGGTGCAATATTTCCCGTGCTAGTAAACTGAACCTCGAATATATTAACCGCAACTTTTGTCTACTACTCATAGGGATTTGTACTCGCAACCTGGGAGATACAAACTATATGCCTCGAGCTTCGCGATCGCTGCGCCGCCTGTCGCCGCTTCTCCGTGGCGTTTACGGTATTAGCGCTGCGTGGCTGATAGGTGGTCATGCAGTATTTTGGTTCTCTTTCGCTTCTCTTTGCCTTTCCGCGCACCAAACAACTTGTTATGGTGACGTCTGTAAGCGAATTGCACGTTTAGGGCACTAAAGAGAACAGCTGCTTCTTGGTAGAGCGCTCCAACGCCAAAAGAGCTACCCGGGGAGGTGGTTATGCGCGCTTCTTGGCCGCTCTGGCAGGCGTCGGTGACGGCAGCAGCATATGACCACCCGCCGCGGTGGCTTAGTGGCTAAGGCGTTGCGCTGCTGAGCACGAGGTCGCGGGTTCGATACCCGGCCGCGGCGGCCACTTTTCTGATGGAGGCGAAAAGCAAAAACGCCCGTGTGTACGAGATTTCGGCGCACGTTAAAGATCCCCAGGTGGTCAAAATTAATCCGGAGCCCTCCACTACGGCGCGCCTCATCCCCTGCGTTGCGTCGGCGCGTGAAACCCCCAATCAATCAATCAATCAATCAATCAATCAATCAATCAATCAATCAATCAATCAATCAATCAATCAATCAATCAATCAATCAATCAATCAATCAATCAATCAATCAATCAATCAATCAGCAGCATATGACCATTGTTATCTTCGAAGACGTCAGCAAAAGTGAATTCTATTTAATGTCCCCTCGTTTAGACCTGATATTGGCACCGTAAGAGATTGGTTCGTTTTGCAGCGCAGACAACAAATGCGGTTTTTCTTCGAATATGTACGTCGTAGAAAAATATGTTTCGGGGATGTGAGAACCCAATAACGGACAATAACGTGTACCTTTTATGGGAATATAAGCCACGCGAGAATGTTAACTACACTCAAAGGCTGTGCGTTGTTAACTATGTGCCCACTCACGCCTTCTAGCAAGAACCAAGCCGGAAAATGGAAGGATGTGCAAGTCAGGAATAAATAGAATAGTGGTACGGGAATGAAAAAAAAAATAGCGCAGCTTCGGAAATGCTAAATACGTTTGTTTAATCAAGGAAGTATTCGCCAGAACAACTAGATGCGAAATTCACCGATATTTCGCAAGACAGGGGGGGGGGGGCGAAGGGGGACGCTCAACTATCGTTGTTTACAAATGTGCACCGAAATCCACGAATGAACGTTTTAGTAATCACACACACGGGCTGCGCGTAGTTTACATTTGTTTTTCGCCTTCAACGAACGACTGATCACTTGGCGGACGGATTTTTTGAAGAATACAGGGTAGGCTGTTCACAAGCGATACGAGGTGTCGTTGGAAGAATTGATTGATTGATTGATTGATTGATTGATTGATTGATTGATTGATTGATTGATTGATTGATTGATTGATTGATTGATTGATTGATTGATTGATTGATTGATTGATTGATTGATTGATTGATTGATTGATTGATTGTAGGGTTTAACGCGCCGACGCAACGAAGGCGATGAGGCGCGCCGTAGTGGAGGGCTGCGAATTAACTTTGACCACCTGGAGTTCAATAACGTGCGCCAAAATCTCGCACACCGGCACATTGGAAGAGTGTGGTATCTGATGAGGCTGGGATTTCGGAATATGTTAGATTCTGTAGTCTCCCTGTGTCATATGACGATGTTTCGAACAGTTTAGTCGCGGAAGCGGATTACTCTGTAAGCCCGCCTGCGCGCTTCTCGTTGAGGATAAATGTAACATGATCTCCTAGGGCTCACCTCGCGACAAGTCGACCCAGTATTAAATTTGTCGTCGTGTGCTCACTCCCGAGTATAATTTTACATTATCCATCGCACTTATTTCGTAGAATGTTTGTGAAATTTATGCCGAATTGGCATGTCCAGGGTATTGATCAATATCTGATATGTGATATTGGCAAGCGTAACTTGCTTGCTGTCAGGTATGAGGGCTCCGCTAGATTATGTAAGCTCACAAAGCCGATTTACATCATAGTGTATGGCCGCAACATGACCATCGGAGGAAGCACTGCTTATGGAGACACTGCCACTAAATTTCAGGGCAGCGGAATTGCAATCAGCTGCTTGCATATGCCGGCTTCGGGACGCTGGCCTGTGACACACACCTGGCGCTCATACAGACCGAATGTACCACACTAAAATCGCGTTCTATACGTTTATACTCTCCTAAACACACCACGCTTACAAACAGAGTGCCTGCTTTACATTATTCTGTATTTAGAACGCGTAGAAACGGTAAATCGCAGTCTTGAACGAGCCCCAAACGCAACGGCGACAGGGGGGAGCGGGCCGAAGACTTCCGCGGCTGCTTTCGAAACGGGCCGCTAGGGGGATTTCAGTGACGCCCCTACAGGTAGTGCTCGAGGCGTATATAACGCGGCTCAAAAATGCGACAGAAGTATTTGAAAAGAAGTCGAAGCCATCATCCGATACGTTAGAAATGCTGTACAATTTGGTGCTGGCAATGTAAGTTACGACCCAGTCATCACAGAAGTACCATGAAAGGGTCTCTCTTACTTTTCTTGAGACGAAAAGAAGCTCTGTTATTTCAAAGTTTATAAATGATCTCGTTACAGTAATGAAAACAGTAAACCCGTGACTGAAACATACTGCAGGAAAATGGACATTGTGAATGCGAAACTAAAAGAACCGCTATTTACTCGACAGAAGAGCGAGAACAAATTCGGCTTCACAGTTACAAGCACTGCGGATTTCTCGTGCACTTTCGCGCCGGCTGTTAACAGCGTGCTTGGCTAGGAAACGTTGTTGTCGCTTAGAATTAGCAGGTGTTGGAATTTCCAAAAACCTTCTCCCGGTGGATGGCAGGCCTCGCACATCATGTCCTTCTTTCTCAAGCTTGTCGTGACGGGTTATTTACAAACCTCTATTTGCGAAAACGGATACGAATAAATGATGAATACTTCAGGGGAATAACTTGCGGATGACATTGTCTCATGAACCGGTCTAGACAGGGCTTTTCGAAAACACTGCGGCAACGTAAACGTCAGCTCCGTGATTTAAGTAGAAACAAAGAAACCAAAAGTGGTGGTAAATAAACATCCAGACTATTCAACCTTCCATACAGGAAATAAAATTCTCTAATAAGTGACCTATTATGACTGTCAACTGGGATGCGAATATTATCAGCGCTGATTGTAATCGGGCAGAGGAAACTAAGCACTGAATGTGCATGGGCTGCGCTAAATTCCTGAAGTGCTCAAGCATAATGAGCTGTAACATATCTGTGTAAAAAAGACTCGTATACAAGCAATGTATGGTGCAATATCCTACTGGGCCAAAATGTGGGGATTTAGGAAGTATAGCTTGAAACAAATCTCAGGTCACCCAATGATTCATGAAATAAATAGCGATTTGGTTATCATTTATGCGAAAAAACACGGTTTCATTGATTCGGAAAAAAACATCGGTCCAACATATGTTATCCCAAATTAGGAGTAAAAATTGGGATCGGGAGGGTCATGTGATGGAATAACGGGAAACAGTGGCGGACACACGTTTTCAGTTCGCCTTGCAAAACAGGCCAAAGTTAAGCTCTGCGGTATTCGAAACGCTGCGTTGTCCCTGCAAAGTCCCGTTAGTCTGGAACGTCGAGCCTTTCAGCAATGAACCACTTGGGTTCATCCACAGCGTTTCATCAACAGAGGGAACGTGGTTCAAAGGCTCTTTGACACGGCCGTGGTGAAAGCAAGCTTTGAGCAGCATATTCTACGGCAGCGTCAAAATTGTTGACGATATCGATGACCGAAACATAGCACGGGGACGGTTTATCAAGCTAAGACAGCGCAATAGACATCAATGCACCCTCATTAGGCGCGCTCTGGTGCGCACGTGTTTAAAACAACAGAAAAGACACCTTCGAAGCTTCGGGACAGCTCCGTTATGCCCCTTCCGCTTAAGGTTGGTGCGCAGCAGAGGGTAGAAAGGAGGCAGGAGTGCGACGCCGTGACGAATACAGACCTGTCTGTGGTAATAGGTCTGTATTTACGACAGACAGACACCAGACCTGTCTGTCGTGGATACCTTGTCTGTCGAAAATAAAAATAGTTTAGTGCATCGGAGGTCAGTTTATTGCGTAGAAGGGATCATGTTACCGCAATTCGATGAAGTTCTCCATTGGACTGGAAGTGCAGGGAATGTCGCACGATCAAACTAACGCAATCGCCCAAGCTAACTTCATCGGCAATCGTTGACATCTTCTATTCCAAAGTTTAAAAGCCACTGCATAGATTTAGTACTTAATTTAAAACCATATTTTTCATCTGCAACGAACCAGCCCTCTTTGCGGGGCCTCAAGATACTTCCAGAAGCAAAAACAACCGGTCGGGTAACGTGGAGTTACTATTATTCGCACTCGCAAGTACACGGTTTTATTTATTGGATTATTCCGAAACCACAGTGCACTTGGTGTGAACTAGTTTCTAAACCAACCCCCCAAATCATGCCTTTCTTGAAAGACTATACAGTGGCATCCAACTATATCTCTTGATTGAGAACCAAAGTGCATGTTTACTCGCACCTATAAAAGCATGTGTGCCGTGAGGACTGCACTGCCCGTTCCGGGCTTTCTGCAACCTCTACGAGCACACAACGAAGTAATTATAGGGGGAATGCGATGTGGCTATATCTACTTTTATTTGGTATTCCGAAAGAGAGCGTTCATCGGCAGACCTAAGAAAGAATTATCTCCTGAGGAAACGCGCATTTGCTATTTGCGAACCTCCATCAGCAGTAACGAGCCCTCTACAGCCCAGTTTCCCCATAATTCACCCATCTTTAGAACCATCACGTTCACGGACAATACAGCGATACAGGCACCGGACAAATTATGACACTTTCCCATAGGACAGTTCCCATAGGAAAGTTTACCCTATGTAGGTTCACTTCCCTATCACTACTGGCGCCGAAATTCATGCGTATACAAATAAGTGGCGTTTCGCTTGAAAGGAAAGTTGTTTTGGTTGTTCAGACTTTGTGGTTACTTTTTGAGACCCTATTCATCCCAGATGGGAAGTCATTGATTGCCATGTTTTACTACCCCTCTCTTTCGCATGCCATGCTTTGCTTCATGCATGCAGACTACACTTTTTCTTACGTGACATAATTATTGTGTTATTTGAAAACGCCAGTTCGTAGTCCGCGTATCTTCTGTGAAGTTCTCCCCCTTTAATCGCATTTCTTATTTATTTCTACAGTGAAGGCTTTTATAACCTCACGTGGACTCTTGCTGATAATATATCGTGAAATTTCGGCACAAAGAACTTCCTAAATATGTGCACTGGTTGCATGCTTCGAAAGAGATAAAAACAAGAGAATAAAACAGGTGCTACAGCAAAGGTCATTCCGTATTATATGACCCAAAATGACGATTCCACAATCTTGCTGCAGAAAATCACTTTCGTTGTAACATACAGTTGAGATGGACTGACAAAAATATCAGCGCCTTTTCCTACAATGTTACAAATGCGAAAGCATTTACGCCACACTGCGCGGAAATTCGGAGACGGCTTGAGCAAGCGGTGGTTCCCAAAAATAGGTGAGGAACGAATAGAATAAAATTTAAACGCAATCGGGTAAACTCCTGTCTGGTATTCCAGCCCTGGTCGTATCACACATGCGTCGAGCACACATCCTTGACACAAGGGAAGATATCTCGCTCTAGCGAACTAGTGGTGCACGTGGACATCCAACTCTAAACATATGTTAGAGAGATGCGCAGACAGGCATATGC
Source organism: Haemaphysalis longicornis (assembly GCF_048455015.1). Classification (NCBI taxonomy): domain Eukaryota; kingdom Metazoa; phylum Arthropoda; class Arachnida; order Ixodida; family Ixodidae; genus Haemaphysalis; species Haemaphysalis longicornis. The sequence goes on along the minus strand of NW_027526407.1, from coordinate 87,815,476 downwards.
TCATCGCTGATGCTTCGTGGCTGAGGCGTTCTGCTACTGAGACCAAGGACGTGGGGTTGATTCCCGGCCGTGGCGGCCGCTTATCTGATGGAGGCAAAACGCAAACACCCCTGTTTTGGGGATTTTGGCGCACGATCAAGATCCGCAGGTGGTAAAAGCTAATCCGAAGACCTCCAATACAGCGCTACTCATAACCACTGCAGTTTTGGCACGTTAAACCCCATAATCAATCACTCAGGCATACAATGATAAAACGTTTGAGATGACCTATACGTAAAGGTCTGAAGATATACGACGCGATAGCGTTTTGTCGTCAGCGATGAGGCGTTTTAGATTGGAGTTTCTGCCTTTATAATGCGTGCTTTCCAAGCAATGTTGTTCAGTGAAGAAAGCAAAACTAGCTGCAACGGTTTTTATTTGCCATGGCCATGGGAAGACAAGACATTCCCGCTTGAGTAGCTATAGTTGCCAGCGTTAAAGGTTGCGGCAGCGGGTATTTCTTGTTCGATAAGTTAACAAGGGCAGTGTTTCAAAGTTTCTCTAGCATCGTGACTGGCCAGAACTTTTGTGACTTTTTTTGTGTTGTGTTTTTTTTGGCTAAGATTGAGGGAGACTGAGAGAAGGTCTTGTTGATCCAGATGTAATGAGAATTTGGGGAAAGTGGGAAAACAGATGGTTGGGAGCCCAAGGGTAGAACCAGAAGTTCACGCCGCAGAAGCAATTTCTTGCCCCCTCATTAAGCTTACAATTTACATCTGTTGACGAGATAGCCAGGACGCTGTTTCACGTTTCTATAATGGCAGAATACGTAATATTTCAGTTGTTTTCCTCGAGCATGTCTAAATATGACCAGCTTGCGTGTAAGAGATGGGGTTTCGTCGTATGTAACAGCTTTATGGTTATGTCGGGTGTTTCCTGCAAAACACATTCGCCCAGCTAGATTTGTGGATATATGTTATGGTTTGTATCCTGCGCAGAGCGGAGGTTCTCCGGCGCTGACATCCCCATTTGGCACCGGGAAGGGTGCTGTTCTTAGGCATAGGATAAAGAGACCTTCATATTTTTCGGGGAGCGGACACTGATACTCGCGGTCGCAGGGAGCACGGTATGCGAGTTCGCATGTTTTGTGGCCGGCTGTCTTGTGACCTTCCAGACCACCGTGTGAGGAATTCAAGGTCATATGTTCACTCATCCTTGTAGATGAAAAAATCTTTTTCAATTGTTCAGAAGTTCTGCCGGCAGGCAAAAGTCTAATGGCTTTTTGAGAGTCAGTAATGATGTTTAAGTTGATATTTGGTAGTTCGAATAGGCGGACTGCCCACCTTTTAGGTGATCGTGACATGTGGGAGGTTCAGGACTGCCTTATATGCTGACCTGCTGAAGGTGTTCTTTTCGTTTAATCAGTGTCGGTAAATTTCTGCAATGGCAGCTTGTACGACTTCTTCCTCGTGAAAAGGCGAGCCTGCATTAGGCTTGCTTTTTGTTTTTCTCTCTTGCTAGCTCTTCGTTTGGTTAGGTTCATCACAATGTGGCCCAAATGCGTAAAGGTTTTCTATTTTTGGGTGATTGTGAGGTCACCTCTGCCGCTTCTGTGCAAGGCCATGCCGAGTAGCTTACGTGACCGTTCTCTAGGACGACATCTTGACTGGTTTGTAAGGTGATTTTTAAATTGGCCATGTGGCGCCATCCATCGTTTTCCGTCAGAGCTTGGGGTGGTGGCCGCGCCGCGAAAAACTTCAAAAATAATTCAGAATTGGCTTTTTACACGTCATGTTCCTGGTTCTATTTCTAATTACCGGCTTTAGTAAGGTTCAGCTCCTCATTTAAGCCTTCCGTTGATTTTCACCTTTTCTCCACTTTTTGAGTTTCGTGGCGTTGGTTCCGGTGGCAGAGGTGCTATGGGGTGATAGCGCAAGTTTCAGGAACGGCTCAGCACCACATCGGCTGAGCAGTACGGCTGAGCAGTAAAGACACCACAGCAGCCTTCACTACGAAAGAGCGGCGCCTGATAAAATCCCGCATCTTCTGCTTCATGTCCATTTCATTATATGGTCCTCCTATCCACAGTCCAGTTGCTGCTCTGCCGCATTCGCGAACGCTTGATGAGGACGGCCGATAGTCGATGGTTAGCAGACACGGAGAATTCAAAGAATGAGCCTAATAACGCTACCGCGTTAATAATTACAAAAGTTACAAATCACTTTATGCGGACAACGTAAATGAGAGGTGACGAGGGTAAGTAAAAAGAGCGCAAAACAGAACAGCGAACAAAACAGAAAAATACACGGCGACAGTAAGAAGAGGACATAGTAAGACCCCCGCAGGAACACACGAGTGCTTGGAGCATGGTAATTACAAAATTGCCAAATTACGGGGAGGCTAATAGCAGATAATGGGGTCTACCACGGAGATTGAACTAGCCTCCTAATCATTGTAGCACGAAGAGTAATTTTCATCATCATCACCGTCATTTTAAAGTTTATTGGAAAGATTGGAGAGTATAGAATAGGGAGGATCTATGTGCTCAGTCATGGATGATGGCACATACAGGCCTAAATCCTATCACTTGAATCGTCGTTATCGTTTGTGCCAGTGCTGCGATAGGTTGTGAATTGCGCTCCTCCGCGGCAATGGTGGGCGGGGTTTTGCACACAAGTAGGCCTCTGAAGGATGCACAGATAGCGAAGACGCTGGCGTTTGCTATAAGTAAACTACCCCTACCACACAAAACCACAAATTATTGTGGTTTGATTTTTTTTGGTGTTTCCTTTTAATAGAGTTACAATTTTCCTAATTTATCATTTTTATTTTGTGGTCGAGAGAAAGGGAGCTCTTAATGACGGGAGCATTACTTCTTTTGTGTTAAGCACATTTTCTCTCGACTTACATCCTTGACAAAAAGTTCATCGCAAATTTCAACCAGTTGTTTTGACACTACTGTACTAAGCTTACAGAACTTAGCAATTGGAATGGCTGATTGGCGTTTGACTACAGAATGACCAATATTTTTGTGCTCTTTTACACTTACAACTGTGTAATTGTAGCAAACAGTTTGTCACCGGTGGGATTAGGTTACTTTGTGGAAATCAAGTTCTCATTTTCTTCGTGTGCAGTGATCTCGAAAGCTTTTTATACCCTCAGTACTTACTTTACGCTTTTTAAAACTGCGTTACATGATATTCCTAAGCAAAATATCAAAAGCTGTCTTTTGTTTCGAGTTAATATTATGCTGCTTCGCGTAATGATATTTGTTATATGGGGGCTATGTCTGAAGTTATCTTAGTGCACCATTCACATTGTTTTTGGCTATTTTTTTGGCCACGGCTTATAACTAAGTGCGAATGGTGGAATGGTGGTGAGGAATGAAATAGAGATGCACAATAAAATTTTCGTTTGCCGCATGAACTATTGTTAACTTCTGTTAACCAGGGAATATAGGAAGACGAGTCGTAACGCAGACTGTTGTTGCGATATGTCGTATAGTCGTCAGACGAAAGCCGGTACAGCCCAAAAGTAAGGTGTAGAAACCTAATTCTCCATTCCTGTGATGGCAAACGTGGCGACCAGGATTGGCAAATTCCTCTCCAAATTCAGACCAGTGGCGAATGGTGGCCAGGATAAAAGAACCCTTAAACTATCCCTTCCAATCACAACTTTCCAGCACAGGTAACGCTAAAAGGGAAAGGGGCAGCCTGTGAACAAGTGCCCGTGTACGGAGCCAGAGGGACGTTTTTCGCCTAAATATTACACTAGTTTTACTCTCCACGAATCAATGTCCGAAGTCAGCCAATGTTGGAATAGTTTTCGAAAGTTACTAACGTAGTTCACTCTTATAAAGACAGAGAACGTCGACTTTGAACATGACGGGATTGGGTGCCCCTGAAACGTAATAATGTGGTCCATGCTGCATTATTAACATTAATGGTAGTGCCCGGCAAGGCTCTGGAAGCTAATCTGACTGCTGTTCATTAGCAAATGGTTTTGAAGCAAAAATGTCCTCTTTATGTTGACTGTGCTTGGTAATTATCTCCCACTGCTATGGCCTCTGCCACAAATTGACTACTATGTTCAGTAAAAAACATTCCTATCAGACAAATCAACAATATCTATATTCGGTGGACAAAAAATGCACAAAAAGCAACTGGTGCACAACGCGGATCATTACAAAATAAGAATTTTATTAGAAAATGGCCTCATTAAAACTTTGAGCCAACGCACTTACCGTTACTGGCTAGATCACGCGGGTGTCTCTAGTTTTACACTGCAAATGGACCGCGGCTGCCACTCGAAGATCATCTACATAGAACATTTGGGTAGATTATGGAAGTACCCGAGCCCCTTGGAACAACTTTACTTAATGATACCAGTTAACCAAGGGAGTTTTAAGCGAAAAAAAATGAAATACACGAAAGTTTACACGCTAAATGTAAAACCAACCGTCGAAGATTACCTTTACCGCGCTAATGTATCCGCAATCAGGAAGGCTTAACGACACACTACAAGAGCATTTTATGCATTAAATAAAGCTGCCGTGCTCGGCAACTAATCCTGTTCGCTCGATTGAGGCTTACTTGTTCAGCGTTGATAAATAAGGTCCCTATTTAGCGTCCGAAAAAGCCCAAAATACGAGAGTGGCGCGGCGATTTCGCAGCAAGTGTTCTTACCCAAGCTTACTCCAGTGATCATCTGAATGCATTTGCTGTGTCGTTCACAGCTCCGTTGGCTATTGCTACTGGATGGAAATAAAAGAAGAAAGAAATAAAGGAAGAAAGAAAAAAAGAAAGAAAAAGAGAGTAACACAGGGAGGAAGGAATGAATGAAGGAAAGGAGAAACAAAGAAAGAAAGAAAGAAAGAAAGAAAGAAAGAAAGAAAGAAAGAGGAGGGATAGAAGGAAAGAAAGACAGAAAGGAACAATGGAAGGAAGGCAGTAGGAAGGAAGCAAGCAAGGAAGGAAGGAAGGAAGGAACGAACGAACGAAGCAGAGAACAAAGACACAAACAAAAAAGGAAAGAAGAAAGGAAAGATGGAAGAATGAAGAAAAAGGAAGAGAGTAACACAGGAAGGAAGAATGTATGAAGGAATGAAGGTAGGAAGGAAGGAAGGAAGGAAGGAAGGAAGGAAGGAAGGAAGGAAGGAAGGAAGGAAGGAAGGAAGGAAAGAAGGAAGAAAGGATGGAAAAACTGTAAATGTTGGCAGTTAAACCAGTGCAACTCTTTTGGATACCCTATTACACGGTAGGGGCAAAATGGGGTAAAGAAAAGGAAGATAATAAATGGGTGCGATACAGATAAATTGTAACCGCCCGAATAAAATTAAAATACCTTCAGTGATAAACATTCCACCAAACAAAAAAAAAACAACCACACCCTATGCACAGTCCGTTCAAAGTTTTTAGGTGGAGAAACATCAGTTATTTTTAGAATGTGAGGAAGTGGGTTGGCTGCCTGCCTGATTGGGGACGCTTGGGGAAAATATATAATACTCTGACGTGACCGGAAGGAAATCCGCAATTTTAAACACCAGGGAAATTAATATTAAAGCCAGATTGGTGCGTATGCATCCACATGAAAAGGCACCAAAATTTTGCCACCGATGAATCAAGAAACTGAAACCGTACACAAGATTCTGCGGGTTTGCATTTTTTTGCAAAATTGTTTAGGAACCATCCTGTGCTATATATGCAGATGGTAAGCAAAGCTACTCGCTACAACGCCGTTCGTTTCATTACAACGCAATTTATATTGTTTGTAACTAACCAACGGAGGCAAGTGCAAAGTTGCAATACTATCCCCACACTTTCAAAGCACATAAGAAGTCTTTCGCATATTCCGGGTAGTTTTCCCTACTGTCAGAGAAAGCGCCACGGCGCCGGGAAAAAACCACAAACTCGGGCTCAGTAGCAGGACTTCTAACCCATAAGCCACTATGCTGGGTACGTTCAGTTTATATCCTAACCAAAAGACGCTTTCTGTAGCTTTAAACACGGCAGTGTGCTACGAAACTTTTAGCAAAAGCAAGCCGACTAGCTAGCCCTAGGTACACCTGTCCAACAAATGAGTCCGACGCCCTGAAAAGGAATTATTACTGTAACTTACATTACAACGAATTAGAACTGGTAGGCAATAATGATGATGCCCTAAAAGTTTTTGGCGCGTTCACTCAAGGAGGGATTGCCCGGGGCTAACTCGGTTGTTGATATACGTGAGGAGCTGATAATACTAATTTATTTCTGGAAAAACAGATGCCTTAAAATAAAACTTCGTTTGTAATAAAACCCGAATTCCCCATAATAGAGCACCCGTCAGCAATTCAAATGGCCGGAAGCCGAGAGATAAATTTTGAATACAGTTATATATACATCCCTTTTTGCATACCCCAAATTTTTTCCTCCTGTAGCGGAAGCCGCTCGGCACGGCCCTGCAAGCGGCTCCCGCGAGACGGGGCTTTCGCTTTCTCTCCGGACTGGCGCTGGCTCGTCCACAGTACGCTTTTTGTGGGGGTCATTCTCCTGTCTAATTCAAAGGTCGTTTTTCGGGGGAAAGCCTAAGTTGTCGTCCGGCGGACTCCTGACATTAATTAGGGCGCCATTGCCGTCTGCTCGCTTGGGGGCCTTTTTCCCCTCTCTTTTGAAGGACGCGGGGGTTACCCTCTTTCCCTCTTCGGGGGACGCTCTCGGCGTTCGCTTCTTTTGAAAATAAAGTCTTGTCCTGAAACTCCAAACCAACTCCACGCCTGATTTTTCGCCTCATTGAGCAGCCGACATTCCGGGCTGCTACACGCCAATAGATAATTTAAGCGGAAACGATAAAGTTAACCCAAACGCTCAATTGGGTCCTTCAAGAGCAGTTGTCTAGCTGGGTAGAAGCGGCGACCATGGAGAAAATAATGTTCGATTGTTTCAGGTTCCTGGCACCACACATAGTTCCGTCGGTGATAGCCCTGTTCTAAACAGACAGAAATGGAGTCTTGGAGTCTGGCAGCGCAGCTCGGTGAAGGTCACTTCGCATTGCCGATAACCAGAAAAATGGATATTCTACCTGAACTTTAAATATTGATACTCTTCAAATGATAGGAGTTCATCCGAACGACTAGCATCAAGATGTGCATTGGGTGAGTTAGGTTCCTAAAGCGCTCAGGCATAATGAACAGCAGGGTACCTGTGTCAAAAAAGTGACTCGTATACACGCAATGTCTGATGCAGGCAATAGCCTGCGGGACAAAATTTGTGGACTAACGAGGTATACCTTGAAAAAAATTCAGATCACCAAACGGTTCATAAAAACAATTAAGATTTCGTTATCAATTACGGACAAAAACACCCCAAAATTGGAGACAAAACTGAGATCGAGCAGGTCATGTGATGGGGTGACAGGCAACCACTGACGGACACATTTTTTGGGTTCGCCTCGCAAAACGAGTACGATGTAGAGCTCTATTGCGTATGTAGCGCGGCGTTCTCTCTCTGGAAAGCACAAACAAGTCTTGAATGTCGAACCTCGCAGCGATGAGCGCCTGGCGTCGATAGGCAATGTTTAGGTCAACGGAGGGAACGCGGTTCTAAAGGTCCCATTCACATGGCCAAAGAGAAAGCGAGACACTTGCAGGTTGCTTTACGGCAGCGAAAAAAGTGGTGACGAGATCTCCGACCAACGAAGAGAACAGAGGCACTAAGCTCAGACTGCGCGACACATCAGACATCAACGCACCCTCATTTTGCTTGCTCTGATGCACACTTGTCCGAAAGAACAGCAAAGATCAATTGCCATCCGCAAAATGAAGCAAAAGAATCAAAGGAAACATGTTTGCGCTCGTCGAACGACTTTGGCGGAAGTCGAGGGATACCTTTATATCTCACCTCAGTCTCACCATTCCGTCATTGCTTTGAGTGCCTATAAACACCTTTACAACTTGGTTATTAGATGCGAAGCATCTCATGCTTGGGGCTGTGTTCCTCCCTCCCTCGTTGTTGTCCGCCATCTGCGCTCTACTGCGCATGCGCGCCTCTTCAGCCCCGTCAGCGTCTGGGCTGACGTCAGTGCAGTCCACTATAAAAAGAAATAGGCGGAGCCCTGTTTGGTCCTACGACTCTCTGGCCGCAACAGGAGGTACGTGGCGCTCTTCCCACTGCACTACAAACCGAGACGGGAGCATGTGCTATGAACGCGCCTTATGTCCTTCACTCATTTAAACTGCGTCAAGAAGGTACTGATACAACGAAGGCACACGGAGCAGAAGGTCAACGGAAACGACAACCTGAAAACTAATGGGAACTTCAGTCGACCCCATGGCTGCTTCGCATACTACTCAGGGTTTCCCTACGGGAACGTGGTGTAATTTGTTTTTGTGAATATGACATACGCAATACAAACAAAAAGTTTAAAATCCGGCCGTATTTCATTAGCTAAATACTCTGAACTGCTGACAAGGAAAGCACAATGACGTTGCTTTTAAAAATTATTTTGCGTGTGCTTGGCTTGCATAAACGATCAATGCAGCTCGAGCCGGAAACGACCCTCACAAATATCAGTGCAAAAAAACGCTGACGACTGTCTTTTTGCCCGGTGATCACTGTACCGCGTTGCACCGCAACCTTTCTACCTATAATTTCGTACGCGGTCAAAGCTTGCTGCATCCATAACTCCACACCGTCAACCGCCCTATACCCGCGTCTTCATTTCCGTCGATGTATTGGGTATCTTCCGCTCAAAGCAAAAAGAATAATTTTGGAACGGAAATTAGGAACAAGTGATGGCTTTGTGAAAGCCATTACGCCACAAAACAAAAGCCGTTTTCGTTAATTCCGGGTGCAGCAAAGGAAACTTTACTAATTAGCTTCAACGTTTTTTTTCACCAAAAAAATGTCGGCTTTTTATGCTTTATTCACATACATAGCTGGCTGGAAACAGTGGGTCCAAAATAAGCATAAATCGAAGATTTTCTCGACTGCAATAAACCCCATTTTGGGTCTGGTAGGCGCAGACCTGAATACTTGCAGAATGTAAATCAATACTCAAATTTTAAAAAAAGTATTTATTGTGAAGTGCTGAAGATGTGAAATTCTTAATGGTGACTGACCAAGGGATGGCCTCTGATTGCCTTTTAAAGTATGTAATATCATTTGATTATATACAGAGGCCTCAAACGTAACGGCAGAGGAACTTTCTAGAAGTCTCAAAAGTATGGAAGAAGACAAAGCACAACGGGATGACGGATTAACAGCGGACATTTAGGTCCCTGGTAGAATCCTCGCGGTAGAAAACTTGCGGAAGTATTTTTAGAGTCGCTAAGGAGCTTAGAAATTCCCTGGGCGTGGAAAAATTCTAATATACGTTTTATACAAAAAAAACATTCAGATCGAGCAAGAAAAAGTATGCCCGTTATTCTGCAGTCTCTTGTATATAAATATTTCCCGAACGCTGCAGATTACTAGCATGTCAAATTTGTTTTCCGGTTGATGTGAATGCGCTTTCCACATCCTTCCTCGAGCGGTGGCTTTAGGACGAATCACATATGGTCTGCCTGCAAATACTTCAGCAAAATCTGATATGGACGTCCACATCCTTTACCGGGTTAGGATGAGAACCGTAAGACGGCTAACAAAGAATACCCGCATGAACGATGTTGATCCGGAACTCCACTTCCGTTTCCTCTCAGATTTAGTAAAAAAACAACTGCGACTTCAAACACAAACGCGAACATATTCCTTAAGCACAGGCGCTTTATCGGTGCTATCTGACCATTAGGTGAGCTGACAGTTCCGTGATGCCTCCACCGATTCCGCCATGGCAGCCACCAAAACTCGCTGCCTTGCAACGGAGACCCATTGTTCGCCGAGACAAAGGAGCAAGATAAAAATATACCCAAAAAATCGCATAAGACGAGGCTTCAAACGAGTTTGTTATCTTTACCGGTACTTCTGTTGACGGATGCGAAGCCGCTATTATTTGGGTGTGTTCCGAGCAACCTCCTTTGATCTGCGCACGAAGAAATTGAGTACATAAAGGCTTGCCAATGGAGCCGAACTTTTAGATTGCTTGGCGCACTGCAAAACTTTATTGGAACAGAGCTGAATGGCAACACCAAATTATGGCTCATCACGCACTGGGGCACTTCCCTATAGGAGCTAAGCAAGGTTTTCCCACCCAACACGCCTGGACGCAGGGCAGTCCGTTTGCTTCAGGTTCTAAAAGATTAAGGCATGCGAGTGAGACCTGCATGCACACCGCGACACACGGCTGGTGCGGACACGAACCTGCAGGCACGTGATGGGGCCCAGGAGTGCCTAACACAACACCTCCTCTGGCCCCCACCATGCCATTCCCCGCTCAACCGACATGGTACCTTCATCGAGACAAAGTAAGGCAAAAAATGTGGACACCAAAGACAAAGACTCCGCGGCCGACGCTTCTGCCTGATGGCAGACCCGGCAAGAGGCAAGATTATATCCTTATTGATAAAGCGCAAATGCAGCCTACACGCCAAACATCATACGTAAATGGTTCACTGGAACTACGAACCCTGCATCGGCACCCCCCACTTGCACGTAGCGGGGGCACAGAACGTTCCGGATATCTACCATTTATTCTAACGGTGCACAACCATCGGCAGTGGTAAGGATGCCTTACTCGAAAAATGGCAAGCCCCTGCTGACTTTAATGCCCGTCTTGGATTAGTCGGCGGCGAACTATTTTTGCTCGAATAAATTTGCCTCTACGCTCTGAAAAACGGTCTTTCTAGAGCAGTCTGGGGCGGGATTGAGAAAGCCCTCAGGTGGCAACCTTTACTAAAGGTACCAATGCACCAATGCTGAACAGCCAGCTATCTTGTTCCATTATTCCTGAATGGCTCTTGGGCTACGAGCTTCGTCGTTAGACGGGTGTTCTGAAAAACTATTCATATTCTTGCACTAAACCATATATTAAAAATCCTGAAGAATACAACAAACTTCTTACATGGCGTTTATGACACAAGAGAGCATTCGTCTACATAGTTCCGGTCGCTGTGGTAAAATCATCGAGTAGTAGTGGTGCAGAATACCCAAACATAGAGCGCAGTTGCAACATCTACAAAAGTGTGCGCGGGTGCCATAGTTTTGGTAAAACTAAAATGTTCTGTATCCACAAGGTGTCAGCCAAAAAAATTCATTGCCTCCCGAATTATTTACAGCCTGTCTGTAAGGCTATCAGCTGAAGAATAAAAATATTACAAAGCAATAAACTGCCTGCAAATAAACTGGAAGGAAGTGCTCCTTCCAGTTCGCCCTAATTCAAATTTCTGTGCGCACGGAAAAATGCCGCTACGCTTAGGTGATATTCTTGCTTATATGTTGCTCTGTAGTTGGAGACGGTCTGTTGGATCGCCGCCATAGAGAGCTTCACTGTAAAAATGAGTTTGGTGGTGGGAAGGCGGGGGGGGGGGGGGGGGAAGGGCGCAAGGGCAGCAGTTCGCACAGGGCGCCCAATGAGGTAAGGCCGGCCCAGTGCACAGACACCGATGTGCTGCGTAATGCCAGTGCACATTAAAGAAATCCTGGTGGCCGAAATTACACAGGGCCTTACTCTCCAGCGTATATCAATAAACCGAACCAAACCAGACCTGCAATGCTTGCAACAAAACATTCCTTTAACAGGAACCGCGAAACTGAAAAGAGGGAGGGCTCAGTTGTCGTACTCACAAACTACACAAAGTGCCGCAATGGGTAGAGTGCGCTTTCCCGCAACGCGGGCATGGGGCGTTCAGACGCTACAAGGATGTCGAGATTTAGGCGGTGTTCAGACTGTTGCCGCAGCTTTCGTAATATCTTTAGAGATTGACGTCGTTTCACGTTTCAGCCAGCCGAACTGCGTGACACTCCGTTTTTTACGTTCATAGCTCACGATATGGCTGTTACGTCGGCAGTCTGAACATAGCCTTAGGCGTGCTTCAAAGCAAAGTAAGCACGGCGCGCTCCCGCGCATACAGACGACACGAAAACCTGCTTCCAAGCCCCTACGCGCCTGCGCCGCTTCGCTTCGACGCGAGGCCGTGGCTTGGGGGCTGGCGCTCCCCAGAGCGCGGCCACGTTGTGCCGTGTTCGCACCAAGAGTGGACGACCCTCCACATGCTGCTCAAGTAACACCATAATTGCATCCCTACGTTTTCTAAATGTTTCAAATTGGTCTTTGGGTAATATGTTTAACAAAACTGGCAAGGTATAATTCACGGACTGTTTGTCATAGTAGGTTTGGGTCTGGGTTGGTGTGTTGCGTCGACAATAAGATGGCTACGACTGGGCAGCAAATGGGGTACGAACGTGTGTGTACGCTGGAATAAGGTCGAGGCCTTCGAGGTGCTACCTCGCTTTGGGATGAACGCATGTCGTTCACGTCGAGGAAGAAGAGCGGACACTGAAGAAGCGTCAGCCTGAGCATAAACCTGAATGGACGCGAAAAAGTGAAAACCCGCTGCCGATGCTGTTGACGCATCGAGTTTCAGTTGGTAGAGTAGCTGCGAATCCCTCCTGGAGGAACAGCTACTGGCCCACTTTGCACGTCTACGTTGGCGAATATCACTTGTTCGGATTAAAGGGATTTCAGAGGGAAATGTTCGAGAGCGTCTTTCACTTATGAGCACGGTTAGGGATAAAAGGTGGGGCAGCGGGAGACGTGCCGCTAAAGATTTCATGCCTTACCGATGACATGTCTGTTGTGTTTGTGGGAGGTTTAAACATGGCCGTCCAACAGCCCAACGCGAGCAGTCCGGTGTCCTCCGTGGTAGAGTAGATCGGGTTGGCGTGTTACCCCAACAGTAAGAATCCCAGGATGCAGGAGGTAAAGAGACACCTCTAGGTTTGTACCCAAGGATAAAGCTCTGGTCTTCCCTAATTTCGTTCAGGTAATTGGCTAGGAAGTATGTTGTACCGTAAAATAAAAACAAACGTATTTTGTTTCGTGCACTCCGTCGAGACGCGCAGCTTCGAAGGTCATCCGTTTTAACAGAGCGGAACGGCAGTAATATTTCGTTTTGTTTTAGATGGTAATCCATGACCAACGTATTCCTCAACGCGCCTATTTAAACGAGCTTCGGCTATTTCCAAGACGAACGCTTCTTTATTTTTTGTTTATAACTGCACTAGAGTTTAATGAAGCCGGTTGTCTCCTTGATATCTCAGCTGCCTCCGCGAAGTGCGTCCGATTTATTCGTTTGTCTTCAATATCGGCTCTTGCTACCCCGTGTTCTGATTTCCGTTTATACTTACCTTCCCTTCGCTCACACGAGAAGCCTAATGAGATGTCACACAAGGATAGATTGATTGTACGGTCTAACGCGCCCACGCAACGCAGGTGATGAGGCGGGCCGTAGTGGAGGGCTCCAGGTTAATTTTGACCACCTGGGGATCTTTTACGTGCGCCAAAATCTCGTATACATAGGCGTTGTTTCGGTTTTCGCCTGCAGCCGAAAAGCGGACACCGCGGCCGGGAATCGAACCCGCGTTCTCGTGCTCAGCAGCAGAACGCCTTAGCGACTGAGCCACCGCGGTGGGTACCCCAGGGTGGAATATTTTACGACGTATAATTCCTGAATTATGATATACGGCACGTCGAAAGGAGGATTATAATGGGAAAACGTGTTTTCGAACAGGGCTATCATTATTTTAAATGTTTTGAATAATCCCCACGCAAACGTCAGGCCTACTTTGTGTAATCTCCGAAAAACTCCAAAGACTCCTCCGTCGGAATGAACGCGCTTGTGCCTGAACCTTGAATAATAATCCAAGGATTAGTGCTATGATTGCAGCGGCTTTAAAGGTTTGCAAATAGGTCTGTCTGTGCGCTGGGGACTATCTTCACCTCAAAAACTCCATGGTAACGGCAGTACTGAAAACTTGCACGGTATTTAAAATACAAAATCTGGGAAACAACTTTCATTCCAGATTCGTTAGTGCTATAATAATCTAACAGCTCTGATGCCATGCTTAGAGACGGATTGCTTAACTCTACACCAGTGCTCTGTTGGCTTTGCTAGCAGAATTGTACTTCCTGATGAGCACTTCGTTCAACGGGGCTTACGGTTCGCGAGGCTCAGTAGTTGGACCCTCGCAATATCAGGAAAACACTTACTCAAAGTGGGCTTCAGACATTTTGGCGAAAACAATACAGTCCTTTGCGGACAAATCTGATGTGGAAATGGAGCTTCATTACGAGCAGTCTCCCCTTTTCCAGAAAGATGATGCAGGCAAGCGGCGATTTATATCCTGTTCATTTCGCAATATATTGCCATTTTGACATGAAGTTTTGGTCGCCTTAACTTTTTTATATATCTAGGCTCGTGCGGTTTCGTTACACTAAAGTGGCCTCCAGGATTAGTCAAATGTTCTCTGCATTTTGTCGAGCCAAGGTTAAGGCGTAAATAAAATTCGTTTTCAACAAACATTCTGTCCGAACAAACCGGTGACGTGAAACATCAGCTCGTTAGAAGGTTAGCAGAACGTTTTTGGTACAAAACGGGCCAAGCCAAATGACGTAATGCCGTGATTTTGGCCTGGTAATTAATGATGTGTTGCACTGTCAGGAATTATTTCAAGAGAGGTGAGCTTTTACTGGAGGCAGAACTATGCGTGCCTTCCGAACGACGCATGTAGTGTGTAGAGCCACACCGAGTAGTAATATTAAGGACATAAAGAATCCCTCCGAACGAGTGAGACGGCAAGTTTTAAACTGGTTGTGCTATCGTGGATTGGGGTAGCGGCTCCAAGAAAGTTTCCACGACCGGACTCACTTTACACCCATTTATTTTTTGCTTAATGTACGGCCTCATTTATACTCTATAAGACATCAGTGACATCGAAGTAGTAAGAGTGTCTGAAAGAACAACGGCCAACCGCGAGGAGCCCCTCGTGGGTGAGCTAATGCAGAGATCGAGCGAAGCTGCAGAAAGCGTGCTCATCTCAGAGGAGGCAGTGGAAGCGCAGGGGTCATGCAAGGGTAGCGGAATGGCGCACCTAATTGTGGAGGTTGCCTGCGCGAAGCATGAAGGTGCAGGCGGCCCGCGGCGTCTTTTGTGCGGGTCGATTCCGACGGGCCCGAGAACGCAGAAGGCGGGGGCAGGTGTGGCGGCGCAGGTGCGACATCGCCGTACGAGCTACCGCCGGGTAGGGTGTTCTTTTTCTCCCTGGAGCACAGGACACCACGAGCCAAACCAGGGTTTGTGTAGAATCAGCTGGTGGCGCATTAAACGGAATCAGCTTCCGTGCGATGGTCGGTGTGTGCCACCATGGAAAGGGGGGGTTGCGCTGAATAGTGTGCAGTGCTAGACAGAACGGGCCAGTATTGTTTCGCGCACACTTATTTGTTAGCGTGTTTTTCTCTGGGTGCGTAGGGGTCGCTCAGATGAGAATTATTGTTAGTTTTACCTGTACTGTAGTTCTTCCCCTTGTTGTTATTTTTGTGTGTGTGTGTGCATGTGTTGGTTCTGTTCAGATGTCGTAAGGCGTGTGATTTGCGAGTAGCTCGGTAGTCTTAACGCTGTCTTCTTGAGAAGTAGAGCCGCTGTTACAGCATGGTAGCGAGTATACCTCTGGGCACAAAGGCTAGTATCTCTCATTATTTGCGCTCGTTGGCATGTAGTCATGGTGGGCCATGGAATGTGCAAGTGGGGCCCCCTTGTGGCGCTTGTGTGCGAACTAGTGTCTGAAGTACTGAAAAATGAACTCTCAGTTCATTGCATGTGGACAGCAAGTGAACCGCAACCGGGACGAACAATCTGTTGCGCATTCCGAAAGAACCGGCGTCGGCGAGTGCATGAAGAGACGCAGAACTTCCTTAAACGTTTTGGTATTGGTACAGGACTAGCGTCATTTTGTGCGTTTGGGTTTCTTTGGGTGTATGTTTCTTTCCTTAGAGTGAAAGAATGTTCCTTAATGCGCTTCACGCTTAATAGTGGATGGTGTCATTCATTCATTGTCAAATTTGAACATTTACACCCTTCGTGGGGTTGGTTGCCTTTAATGGTAGAGGGGGCCGCGAGTTTGTCCTCACGGGCCCTTTAGTTGAGCGCTTTCGTTTATTGTTTGATGTTGCGGAAGCCACGGCTAGGCCAAGGCACTAAGTGTGCCGTGTGGTATCTGTTGTTGGTGTAGTTGCCGGCTGTTATTATTGGTAACGTTGGTGTGTGCCGTAGTATTGTGGTAATGTCGTAGGCGGCGGTGAATGTTATTGGCGGTGAATGGTCGTTCGCCCCGAAGATGGTCGCCTGGGCTTGGAGCGCCTCTTCCCGTGGGACAGACGGCGGGCAGCGGCGCTCCTTAGTATGGGAGGAGATAAGCAACTATTCCCTCTTTGTCCCGGCGCGCGCGCAGACGAGGCGCCAAGGCGAGGACGCGGGAAGATGTTAGCCGCGCGAAGACCACTCTAAGCCTTCGGCTTGGCTTTTGAGCAGATGCCACCCCGTTAAACGAAATGGTGTGTCCACTCCGCGTGGTGAGTGACTTTAGGTTGCACTTGCAGGTCGGTTGCAACAAAGTGCGTTGGAAACGTGCTATGAGTGCATGAGAGAGTGTTGGGTGACGTGACCGCAGGTGGGGACATGTTTGTGATTGGCTGGTTCCTGTGGCCAATTAATGATTGGTATTAATTCTTTTGAAAGGTTTTTCTCTCTTTCTTGAACGCCCACTTTTTGGACACGGGGTTTTTGGTATCAAAACCGTAGTGTTGGGTTTTGTCCAGGGTCGGTCGAGCAGATCTAGTTCAGTATAGATCTCGCCGAACAGGCTGCTGCGGGCAGAGTGACAACGTAACCGTCATGCTGACCTGATGTAAACTTGGAGTAATGTAAACAGTGTAAATAAACCTAATACCCAGCAAGGAAGACCGTCCTCATCCCTCTCCTGCTTCAAGCATCGGTCGTCGGTCATCGGAGCGAGTCGAGATCGTCCTCTCGGCTCGCGCATCCAAGGACCATCATTATTTCGTCTGCATCGGTCACCAAGAAGATGCAGATGCGAAATTTAACTCCCACCCACATTTCACCTAACGAAGCACATATGCCCTATCATATCTCGCAATGACCAGCACCGAAATGACACGAACAGAGGCCATACAACGATCAGAATATCGCCGTACGCTACAGCTACCCACAGGGTTGCTTCCGACGCTCTCCTCAACACGGGCACGTTTAACACACCATCCGAAACTTTAAAAGAACACCGACAGGCCCAGATGTCCCGCCTTGCCCTAACCCACACAGGCAGAACCGTCCTATTCTCCCTCAAAATTACCACGCCTATTCACGACACCTCACCCCTCCTCATCCTTCCACAATATCGAGAGGGTCTCTATCAACTCCCTATCCCCCGCAACATGCACCCCACCTATCATAGTAACCGTCTGCCGTGAACACAATACCATTCCCAACACTTCCCTCCCTCCTCGGACACGTTATACGTTGATGCTGCGGAACAGCAACCACGCTATTCATACATCATAGCAGCAGTGGACTACACCCAACCCCCTCTACCTCAGCCACCATCCGCGCTACCCATCCTCATGAGGCACAGGAAGCAGCAATTTACCTAGCCACCACCCACCGCCCCATCCCTAGCCTCATATTAACGGGTTCACAAACGGCCGTTAGAAATTTCTGCAGGGGCATCATTTCGCCCCTCGCCCACAAAAGTATCTGGTCCCACTTCCCTCCTGGCTGCACCATCTCCCTTTTGTGCACTCCTGGCCATATGGGCTTTGGCGGGGCGGTGAAGGCACACGAGGCGGTCCGAGCTTTGATACACTGGAACTTCAGCACAGCCCCCTCTCTGCTTCACCTTCCCCTCCTCACCTGGAGCCACTGCTCACCTTCCGTGAAATCACCCTCCATCACAGGCTTTCGCGCGGCACCGTTCCACCCCTCACCCATAGTTATCCCCCGTTGAATCATTCCTCTGGAGACAGACCCAAACCCATTCCGTCCCCACTCGATCCATCCTCATCCACATATCGCCTTCCCTCTTTCCCACCTCCGCTTGTCCACACTGCGGGGACTACGAAGACCCCCTCCCCCACGCCATCTGGCACGGCCCAGCCCCGCTTTTCTCCTCCGCTACCCAAACCCCCCAACTACTGGCTGTCTGCCCTCGCACGCTAGGACGCCCAGTCCCAGTGTGCCCTGGTCCACGGGGCTTGGGTCCACAGAGCTGCGCTTCCGTGGCTCAACCGTCCGTATCAAGAGTCGTCCGGAATAAAACGGGTTTCTCTCACCCCTTCATCACTGGCCGCGAGCAGTCGGTGCTTATGGCAACCGAACGCCAATGAGGACTCGCTAGCGCGTCAGTGTCAGTCTGCGCGCGTTCTGCGAACTCGTTCGTGGAGCAGTGAACGTTACGGCACAAAAATGATGAACTCAGTATAGAAAACATCGGCCCAAAACGAAAACGTCAACTTACAAAAACAAACAAAAAACGCAACATTCCCTCGGGAATTCGAACTTGTGGCTTGCAAAATAACATACCTAGCGCTCCAGACCACTCGGCCACGGGCCAGCGCTGGCCGTGTTGAAAAGATAAGGTAAATAATAAATAACCACTTCACACTTTTATTTAGTTTTAGCATTTGAAGCAGGTTAGGTGATTATTTGTTGTATAGCGCCCGTGCAGTAAGCGTCCCCCAAATTTCCACAATACCTTAGTCTAGCAATGGCATTTGTTAGACGGAAGAGCGTTCGCAGATGCGTAGCCGTCCTGCTGACAGCTGTACTTGCTCACCCAGCGCTAAAAAGTGCTTCCTTCTCCCTAGATTTACGCTGTACGGTAAAAGTTCCAGTTGATTTTATTTTCTTAGTACGACTTCGCTGACATCTCCCGCCTTCAAGTGGCCATAGATTTTTTTACTAGCGTACCAGTCAGCGAAGCGTCGCATGTGCGCTTGTGCAGCGCTTGTAGCGAGCGACCTGGACTTCGAGCTTGACACAGTGTACAAACTAGCAAACTAAAGAAACGCACATTCTTCCATTCCCAAACGTATCGTGGCTTAGTTTTAAGTGAGCGAACGAATTGCGACGACCCGTCGCCGGCCGGCGGGCTAAACGCTGGCTCGACTGACTCGGTTGGAAGTTCGGTGAGCCGTGCAGTAGCATGGTCAAGCCAAGTTATCTCCTCCTGACGTCACACGAAAACACTTCGAAAAATCGGCGAGGATGCATAGAGGAGGACAGCGTTTTCAAATTGAGTTTTCTACTAAATAAATTCGCGTAAACGCACTCAGAGTGGTCGAAACATGGCCTATGGTCTCCGGACTACAATGTGCGCTAGTAATCCCGCTATCTTTAAAAATCACTTCAGGGTCCCTTTAAAACTTTATTCAAGAGCGATAGCCGCACTGTTTCCAATAGAACAGAATAGCCGCAAAGTATCTCCTCCAAGCCTTTGAGTCAAAATGAAATCAACACGGTGTGAAGTGCACAAAAGCAAAATTGTTTAATAAGCACCCCCAGTGATAGAGGAAACATTTTTCTTTGAACAGAATAGTTACGAGTGCAACCACCAAATCGTTCCGATGAAACGAAGTCGCGTTCCGGTAAGCACAGAAAAACAAATAGGTTTCAGAAAATGCAGCAAAATGAAACCGATACAAGCAAAGTGCCGGAAAGAAAGAAAAAGGCGGCATGGTAGTAAAGTAACACGGAAATACAAGCAAGCTTTTACTCAATCGGGATTTAACGTGCAAAAACTAAACACTGAACCTTAAGAGAAATAATGCATTCAGGTTACCATTTCTGCAAAGGCGTCATTCTCAAGTGCAATTCGGAACCTGTAAGCACAAATTCTACGTTGCTAAGGTGGCAACACATTCTGTTAACACTTCGTAATGGTTATCTTCAGGCGCGCGTTAAAATACGAAATAGCCATCGTGTCTGTATACACAATAAAGAAACGTTTAACTGAACCGTTTTCATTCATTCATTTTCATTTTTATTTCCTTAAGGACCCCACTGGGGGGTATTACATAAGGGGTGGATATACAGAAAAATACACATTTGAACGCATTAGTTCTATGAACACAGGTGACTACTGACATTTGCTATGAAGTTTAATGGGCAGGTGGTTGAAACAATGGAGCAGGGAAGGTCGTTCCAATCTTTGGCTGCACGTGGAAAAAAAAAGCGGAAAAGGTGACAGTTCTGGTACGATAACGGGACACTTGAAGTGGATGGCCGGTGCGGTGTGAAATGTATGTCGGGGGAAAGATGTAGGGGGCTACATTTAGTGAAGAGTGAAAAATTTTGTGAAAGAGGGAAAGGGTGGCGATACGGCGGCGGACAGAAAGTGGTGATAAGCCAGATTGTGCTTTCAAGGATGAAACGCTAATGTTGTACGAGTACAGGGAATGAATAAATCGGGCGGCACGATTTTGGACAGATTCAAGATCATTTATGAGATATGTTTGGGGCGGGTTCCATATGGCGGAGGCATATTCAAGTTTTGATCTGATGAGGGACTGGTAAGCGAGCAACTTTACGTGAGGGGGCGCATGGCGTAGGTGACGTTTTAGGAAGCCAAGTGTTTTGTTTGCGGATGAAATGACGTTAGTAATATGCGCATTCCAAGTAAGATCGCAAGACAATGTGACACCTAGATATTTGTAGGATGATTGTGACTGTACAGTGACGTTCGCGATGTGATACGAACAAAGAAAGGGATTTTTACGGCGGGAAAAGGAAACAAGTTTACAAATGTTCGGGTTAAGAGATAGAAGCCATTTATCGCACCATTCTTGAATGTGGTTAAGGTCTTGCTGGAGGACCACTTGGTCGTGAGCGTTAGTTACTGTTTGATAGATCACGCAGTCATCCGCAAACATGCGGATTTTGCAAGATACGCTGAGGGGTAAGTCGTTAATGTATATTAGGAATAGAAGGGGGGCAAGAACCGAACCCTGAGGTACACCTGATGTTACTTTGAGACACTCTGAAGATTTGTTATTGACATGCACGAATTGAGAACGGTTAGTTAGAAACGCTTCGATCCACTTTAGTACATCTGTGTTTAAGTTTAACTGGGATAATTTTAGCATAAGTCTTTGGTGGGGAACTGTGTCGAATGCCTTTGCGTAATCTAGAAAGATAGCGTCAGTTTGTAAGCTGTTGTCAAGGTTAGCATGCAGGTCGTGAAGAAATATTGCTAGTTGTGTTTCGCAAGAGAATCCTTTCTGAAAACCATGTTGGCTAGGATGAAAGAAGTTGTTAGAGTCTAGAAAGTTTACAATCTGAGAGTAGATGACATGTTCCATGATTTTGCAGGGGACGCTTGTTAGAGAAATGGGCCGGTAGTTCAGCGGACAGTTTTTATCACCTGACTTGTAGATGGGAACGACCTTGCCCATTTTCCGGTCATCTGGAAGAATGCCGGTGGAGAGCGACTGCGCATACATCAAACACAGAAATGGGGCGATAGCTTCATGAATGTTTTTTAGTACTTTTGAATTAATTTCATCGACACCACCTGACGAGGACAGTTTCATATGTTGGATGACAGATGAAATACCACATGTGCAAAAATCAATGGGGCACATACTGGATGTTAACAGTACCATGGCGGGAGGGGTAGGTACGCTGAATTCGTTAGTAAATACAGACGAAAACGCGGTGTTAAAAGCATTCCCGCATTGCTTGTCCGTGAGCACCTGACCAGATTCGTTAGTAAGGTTGATTGTGTTAGCAGATTGAGGGTTGACGACTAGCCAGAATTTTTTTGTGTTGCCGGTAAGCATGCCTGGCAGGTCTTTGTTCAAAAACTTATATTTCGCGTTACTAATAGCAGTGGTGTATTCTTTTTCGGCTGTATAGTACTTCTCCCAAGCCTCAGGTGTTTCTTTCGTTTTCGCTGCTCGAAAAAGGCGCTTTTTCCTGTTGGCTAGCCTCTTCAGTTTGTTCGTGAACCAGGGTTTCTGTGGCGTGGTAAATAGTGATACCTTGGGGATAAATTTGTCGATTAGTTCGTTCAATTTGCGTTTAAATATCGCCCAGTTATCGTGCACAGATCGGGTATGAAAGTTATGTTCAAAAACCGGAAAAAAGTTTTGTATTGTTGTGTTGATGGCTTCATAATTACCCTTATCGTACAAGGTAATTATTTTCTCGAGTTTTTCTCGACGCTGAAGGGGGAACGAAAGCTCTGCGTGTATTACTCGGTGATCACTAATTTCGGGTAGGTATGAGATTGAGGACAAGCAATCAGGATGGTCTGTTAGTATTAAATCTAGGATGTTAGAACAGCCGCCTGCAATGCGCGTGGGCTCTGACACTAGTTGTGTTAGTTTGAAATTCAGGCAACTGTCTATAAAATCTCTCGTTTCGACATCGTATGCTGACGAGGGTGTGGGGTCGTGCCAATTAATTTTAGGAATTAATTTAGGAATTAATTTAATTTTGGCGTACTCAGTCGAAATAGGAACACGAACTCTTTGGCTTCATCCTTGCGTCATCGTGGCAGCGAAACGCCTCCGCAAAAGGCGCGTAGTTCCTGGCTGCCTTGTTGCAGTCACCGCCGAAAAAGCGCCCGGCGAGGCTTGGAATCGAACATAGATTGAAACAGGCCGTAATGAAGAAGACCTGTTCCTCGGTGTAATCTAACGTCACTCGCCGCGAAAGTGCAGATTCATTGCCGAGGGCGTGCCTGAAGGCGGCGTGTGCAATTTCGATGGCCGGTATCTCGGGGAAGGGCGAGTCGAAGTCGGGCTTGAGGAACTGTAGCTTTGTCTGGGAGCCTTGCTTCCAAGATGACGGCGCCCACGAGTCGGCCGTGATGTTGCCGTCGATGTCCACTGCCAAACCACCGTCTTTGAAGGCCCTGACCAGCTGGGCAGCGTAAGAGAAGCCCAAGCCTCCGAAGGTCATTGAGGCCGTGCCGTCGTTGTCGTACAGCGGTCTGGCCAGTGCAGCTACCGAAACGAGTACGGCCTTATGTATGTTGTGATAGAAGAAGTACGGCATAACGAAGTTGACGGGAAGCATCGTGGCTGCAGCGTACCTGCGAAGCGTTTTCAAATGTGGAGTTTCTTTATGACATTTTCTGGTACGCAAAATGTGGGCGACAGATGTATGCACTTCATTAAGCCTGACCCCTTTTTGGGTGGTATTAGTGCCGTACACTATTAACAAAAAGCTCGTAAGGGGGTAGTAACGTTAACCTTCCTTAGGCACAGAAAGACACGGACGAACGACTGAGCTAAACACAAACAGGGCGGCACTCGGTTCCTCAGTGTGTTTGTGTACCTAGTGAAGATGAATCTAAACCAACTCGCCCAGTTATTTGTTTTATGTCTGCTAACGGCTGTGTTTACTAACTCCTCGCGACCTTTACTACCCCCCCGAATGGTACGTAGGTCCTGTCACTAAGTGTGAATCCGTTACTAGTCTAGACCATGCAATCAGTAACTGCTGCTTGTTTGATACAAATATTCACTGATAATATAAAAATTCTATGCATAATTGAACGTAATAGCTACAGTCCTTCTCCCACTGCAAATCACGATCAAAATGTTCTTGCAAATCCCCACGCTCACTTGTATATCCTCGCATTAAAATGCATAATTCTAAAATTCTCTCTAGAATATTTGATCTTGCCGACGGGCATGCCAACTCCATCAAATGACTTTCCGTTGCTGGCTATAAAAGCAAAAGAAACCGATGATTTTCTTAGGCTGCTTAGTTGTACCCGCTCGCCTGATGCATTTTTTATTTTCTTTTTCCATTAATTTGTTGCTTGCCTAAGTGTGATAGGTGCAACTTGAATGTGTCTATGTCGCGCTGAACGTTCAGCCGATACTCATTGTCAAGCGCAGCTTTTTGCTAGGTGACGCATGGCCACATAGTAAAATCCACTAAGTACCCAGTTAATATAGGGACGAGTAACTTGTTTGTGTTCTGTCAGTAATTGCCATAAGCTTTTTTAAAGAGTGTAGGCTTCTTACCTGGCTGATTCAAATACACGTTTATCATGATAATGGGACGCCGTTTGGAGATGTCTTAGGTTAACTCTACAAGGTATGAGGCCATCACATCGACCTTTGTTTTCTTTGTTTTTGTCCGCTTTTCTTCTTGCGAAGCTTACGCGGATTGACTATTAGGAAATGCCGAGAAGAAAGCAGCACGTTTCTATAAGAGAGTAAAAAACGTGGTCGCCCGAGCGTTCTCTGCGTGAGCCAGACACCGTGAAGAACAGAAGGGATGTTACAAGGAGGCATCTAAAGAAAGTGGCCAATTTGTCTTTAGTTTACACTACTGAGGTGTCCCAAAAGGGTAACCAGCCAGGACGTGATGTTGAATTGGACAAAGAGAGGAAAGTAGAAGGAGCGACCTGGTCCCGACTGGCTGTTCAGATACCCTATGGCGGTTCCACGTTCATTCAGGTCCCCGTGAGCCTTTTTGCACGTTATGTTTCCCACCCAAATAAATTATCTGCTTGGTCTAGTTGTTTACAAGCGAATCGTACTATACACCCACTGAAGATTGATTGATTGATTGATCGATTGATTGTTTAATTGATTGATTGATTGATTGATTGATTGATTGATCGATTGATTGATTGATTGATTGATTGATTGATTGATTGATTGATTGATTGATTGATTGATTGAATAATGGCAGGGTTTATACTCGAACGCTTCACAGCCGATGGCGCGCGCCGTAGTGGAGGGCTCCGGGTTATTTTTTGACCACCTGGGGATCTTTATTGTCCGCCTCAATCTCGAACACACGGGCGTTTTTTATGCTCAACTCCATCAGACAACTGGAGATATTTAGCACTTTTTTACCTTGTTCACATCTGTAAAAGCGTTAAACTGTCGACTGGTGATCTATCAGGCCACATTGGATGTGTTTTCAAAGACAGAAAAAATAGAGGTGCCTGTTTCAATCTTTAAGCACACAAAAGCAAGGAAAGTGGCCTCTTTCAATCTCGAGGCAAGCGAAACGATGGGATGGAAATAGAAGGTGGGATGGAAATAGAAGTTGAGGGTGGGATGGAAATAGAAGGAGGGAAATAAAACGGTCATGCCACGTATTCCAATGCAACAAAAGAGCTGTGAAAAAAATACTGATCCGCGGTAAAACGTGACGTCGCTATGCGGACATTTACTGATAGCCCGGTAAAATTTATGCTTATAAAGAGGAATGCCCGACCGACCGACCGATTGACCTAGCGACCGACTGGCTAATTAAAGCATAATTTTTCGAAATTGTACACCTAACCGAGGAAAAGGGGGCTATTGTGATTTAGTAACCATGCTCACCCGTCGACATGTCGAACCTAAATAGTACTTTAAGGGTTTCGCCCTAACCAATACTATTGGGGCAATTCGTGATTTCCAATCAAAGTAGGTATTTGTTTTTAATTTTTTTTCTTTAGTGAAGTTACCGTCATGGTTCCAGGGGCATTAATGAGGGAAGTTGTGCATTGTAGTACAACGCCAACAAAAAATAAAAGAAAACATAACAGAGCCTAGAAAAGAATGTACGAGGCAGAATTCTAAAAAATTACGTCGTCCTCCCCTCGCGGGAACCCTCGTGTGATGCGACGCTGAGGGGGGTTCAAGCGCAGGCGGAGAGGGCGGCACATGGTTATATGCGGAGCGCGCCCGAAGGAGAGGAGACCGTGGAGAGAGAGAGTACTGCACATGCGCAGCACCGCGTGCAGCGCCGCCCACCGGCGGAGTGAGAGCGCGCTGGGCCGCACACCCGCAGATTTTGAGAGAGTGTTCGTTTTGTGGCGCAGTGGGTAGAGCACCATGTACCTTGCGCTCCGCACGCAGGGTCATGGGATCGAAACCAGGCGCCGGTAACTTTTATTTTTTCTTTTTATAGTGTAGGGGGAGGCTGGCCGACGCACGGGTAAGATCGTGAGTTATACAAATGCTCTGCATTTAAAAAACAATGTACATTGCTCATGGAATGAAACGCGACACGTCGAGTGCGTTGCCGTCGGCACGTGCAGCGCCGCCCGTGGACGCCCGTGGAAGCGAGGTGTTGTATTGTGGTATACCGCGAGGGTGAGAGCGGTTTGACCGTAGGCTTACTGCTTCCGGTTGCCAATGAGCGGGAGTGTGGTTTCCCGCAGCGACAGCGAGCACCGTAAGCCTGAGCGCTGGATCGCGTTTGTGCGCCGACGGTAGTCGCCCGGCGGTGCGCGCAGCCAATTTCGCGACATCGTCGGCTCCGCGCTCTTGTACCGCGGGCCCTTCCGATGCTTCTCAGATAATTTGCATGTAAGGCACAGTCATGCTTATCTGAATAAAAGGAATGCCAGCACGAAGGCACAGCAAACTTTATTCCAGGACGTAAACTAACAAGAAGGCAAGACGCATTTGCAGTCACGTTCCCGTGTTGTGCGGGGCATTAGTGCTTCGTCGGTTCTCCTCTCGCGGCCATGACGGCGACCAATGTGCTCGGCAGACTGTCGTACAGGCTGGTGGTAAAGGTAGAGAACGCTGCCAGCGTCTGCCATTCCGCGTGCACCGCCGCCCACAGGTCGTGCGCAGAACATCGTTGCGGTTGACGGCAAGAAAGGCCTTTCTTTATTTCCCCCCAGACGTTTTCACTAATGTTCATGTCCGCACCTTGCGGCGGCCAGTCAAGCACCATCACACACCTCTCCTCCAGGAGGTTAGTGACGCATGCAGCAGTGCGGCTGCCGTCGTGTCCGCGAGAGGAGTGCCGACTAGGTACTACACACGAACGTGCCTGCAAATAGCGTCTTGACATTTTGTTAGTTTACATACTGGAATAAAGTTTGCTCTTCCTTCGTGCAGGAGATGTTCGTTTTGTTCAGATGAGCGTGACCATGCCTTACATGCGCATTATCCGAGCCGCATCGGAAGGGCCCGCGTAACAAGAGCACGTGAGCTGTTGACAGGCGCTCGAGCTGAGCCGTTCGTTGCGCCTCCGCAATCTCTTCAAGCGTATTGTGTACCCCTAGCTTCAAGAATCGGGGCGTGCTCGTGGACTCGAACAAGCCGAGCGCCGACTTGTATGCTTTTCGGATGATGGCGTTGATCTTGTTCCGTTCGTGTTGCAGCCAGTTGTGGTAGGCCGCTACGTACGCAATGTGGCTGACGACGAAGGACTGGACGAGCCTGATCAGGCTGTCCTCCTTCATGCCGGCTTTGCGGGACGTGATTCTCCTGACGAGACGCATCGCGTTGGCCGCCTTGGCGGCGAGACGGGCGACGGTCTCGCCGTTTCTTCTGTGCTTCTCGATGACCATGCCCAGGACTCTGATCTTGCTGACCTCGGGGATCGTCTGCCCGGACCGCGTTACGATCTTGATCTTCTCGTGCTCTCGCCGCTGTCTGTTTTTGGTGTTGCCTCTTCGTGGTGGTATTATCAGGAGCTCCGACTTGCTTGGCGAGCAGACGAGGCCGGAGCCATCGAGATGGTCTTCGATGGCGTTGACGGCCTCCTGCAGCTTGGCCTCGATCTGGGAGTCGCTGCCGCCGGTCGTCCATATCGTGATGTCGTCGGCGTAGATGGTGTGTCGGACCCCCACTTTCGTGAGCCTGTCGGCCACTCCTACCATTACCAAGTTCAACAGTAGCGGCGACATCACGGACCCTTGCGGTGTGCCGGTACTCCCGAGCTTCTTGTCTTGCAGTTGTATGTCGCCAGCCCGCAGCTCGGCGGTCCTGTCCGTCAGGAAGTCCTTGATGTAACTGTAACTCCTTTCGCCCATGTTGAGCTTGGAGACTTGGGACAGAATCGCCGAGTGTTTCACTTTATCAAAAGCGCTCTGCAGGTCGAGCCCCAGGATGGCCTTGTTGTCTCGCGAGATGCCGGTGTCGTCCACGATTGCGTTCTTGAGCTGCAGCATCGCGTCTTGTGTGCTCAGGCGCTGTCTGAAGCCAATCATCGTGGCGGAGGAAGATCCTCGAAGACCTGGGTCTCGGACGTCAGCACGGGGAGAATGCCAAACTCTCCATCACCGACGAGATCCGGAGCAAGATCAGGGTAGACCCCTTACCGAGAAACATGAACCCGGAATACAACAAGGGAAGAAGGAATGCGCGAGCCAAGGCCCTCATCGACCTACACGCCAAAGACGGACACGCGCGGTACGTGGACGCGGCCGAATATCAAAGAGAGGCTTTCGCCGCAGCTGTCATCGAAGCGTCCACGGGTGCCGTGAGGACGGCGGCGAGCGTCAGATGCACCAAGGCGGAATGCGCGGAGGAGGTCGCCATCGCCCTGGCCATCGCCGACACAGACTGCCGCACGGTGCTGAGTGATTCGAGAACGGCGGTGCGCAACTACGCCAAGGGACGCATCTGTGAAGAGGCCGCGCGCGTGCTGCGCGGAGTCAAATTGGAAGAAAAAAGAGTGAGGATCAAGTGGTTCCCGGCGCATGCGGGCGAGTGCGCGTCGGCGAAAAACGCAAACCACAACGAGACGGCACACGTGGCGGCACGAGCTCTAACCAACCGCGCCCCCGCGACCGACCGTCCCGCGTGGTTCGGAGCCAAAGACCGCATGACGGACTACGGCGAGATCACGAAGGCCTACCGCCTGGCTCGCAGAGTTCTCCCACCCCCGCACCCGGGGCTGAGCCGGGCGGAGGCCGTACTTCTAAGACAGCTACATACCGGGTCGCTACCCACCCCGGCCTTGTTGCATCGTATGTACCCTGAAGCGTACCCGACCGACAGGTGCAAGGTGTGCCGTAGGGAGACGGCCGACCAGTACCATATCCTGTGGGACTGCTCAAAACAACCGGAGGAAGCGGCATCGAGAAAAATCCCGCCGCGGCTGGAAGAAGCCGCGAAGAGCTACGACCGCGAACATCAACTTTGGGCCGTCCAGCAGGTCCTGAGGGCGCTCGAAAGGCACGAGACTCGCGAGCCGTCAACGGCGAACGGATGGCTCGGGCCGAGTAACAGCTAACCCCTAGGACGACGCCGGGCCCGCGTCACGGCGCACAAAAACGCCGATCTGCAGGCACAAATAAAGTTTACTCCAATCCAATCCAATGAGCAGACGATGTCACGAAATTGGCTACGGGCACTGCCGGGCGACTACCGTCGGCGCACAAACGTGGTCCAGCGCTCCGGGCTTACAGCGCCCCGCTGTCGCTGCGGGGAACCAAACTCCCGCTCATTGGCAACCGGTAGTAGTAAGCCTACGGTCAAACTGCTCTCACCCTCGCGGTATACCACAATGCCGTACCTCGCTTCCACGGGCGTCCACGGGCGGCGCTACATGTGCCGGCAGCCACGCGCTCTCAGTGTCGCGTTTCAATCCGGGAGCACTGTACATCGTGGATTTCAGCGCGCTCATGTGTGTAGAAAAATTTATACAGCCAAGATTGATGGACTGATTGTAGGGGTTTAACGCGCCGACGCAACGCAGGCGTTGAGGCGCGCCGTAGTGGAGGGCTTCGGATTACTTTTTCCCACCTGGGGATGTTTAACGTGCGCCAAAATCTCGTACCCACGGCCGTTTTTGCTTTCCGCCTCCATCAGAAAAGCGGTCGCGCGGTCGGGAATCAAACCCGCGACCTTATAAAGCCAAATACTATGTCTTGACAATGCAAGTGGTAATGTGCAGTGAAGAGATGGCCCATGAAAAAGATGAAGTTCTGTGGTACATACAAAGGTTTTGTACATAGTATTTACTGAACAGTACTCAGAAAAAAAAACAATGAAAACATTGACCACATCTTTCCGCGGGGGGAAACCATGGGGTGATGCGACGCATCTGTGCGGTGCTTGTTACGGTTGCGCCGACCATCGCGGTAGGAGACCTGTTAGTCTCCATTCAAATCGTCGGTGGTCATCGGATGTCACAGGAGCGACGGCGGTGGAGCGACTTAGCGGAGCGACGCAGTTATCGCGTTTATATGTACCGCGCGTTAACGGTGACTGGAATGAGAGAGAGCAGCGCATGCGCATGTGTCAACCGAGCGCTAACGCGCGCTGACGCACAGTTGGCGTTGCGGTGATAGTGGGCGCTAACACACAGATGGCGCTGCGGTGAGAGCGGCGTTACCGCGCAGCTCGCGTGGCTAGGAGAATGGGGGAGGGATGCGGACTACGGATGGACGCTGGAGGGACAAGGCGAGTTAAAGAGATGCGTCGCATCTAATAAAGAACTCCTTAGCTGGAATAGATGTTACTCAACCGTTGCGTACGTTCTTCAAAGGCGTTTATGTGTGCCAATAATTCTGGTAGAGAGTTCCAATCCGATGCTGTGCTGGGAATAAAGGAATTAAAATATGTGGCAGTGCGACAATGCGGAATACAAACCCTCCGCATACGATCAATACGTCATCCAATGTAAGTTGGATAACTTTGTAGCGTAGTGTTTAGATTGGCTTTCTGGTTTTTGAAGATTCTCCGATACATTTTTCACTCATTGTATTACCAATCAGTTCTTTTGCTAACGCGCACAATACAAATGCACACAAAAAAATTTTAACCATTTCGCCTTTCGACAAAGCTAAAAACTAAACCGATTTTGTTCATTTGTGCCCATGGTGGGCCCAAAAGGATTAATATTTGGTGTGAAAGCCGAGCAATCTGCTCGTTGTAGAAACTTCAAATTTGAGAAGCCATTGCTATTAAGGTAAAGCGCCTAGTGTTATTTTACTTATTACAAACCTAGCTCCAAACCAATTTTCTAGAAACGTTTATTTTTATGGCAGGCTTGTTCTGATATCGAACACGTTTTTGTTGATAGACTCAACAAAGCATTGTGTAAAATGTTGTTTCAAGATTGTTTTAAGAACTGCCTTGTAATAGGAAGAATCACGATGTTCAGTACATTACCTTTTTTTACAACAGATTTCTCGATATCTAATTAGCGCCTTAATATATCCAATTTAATTTTGCATATACCTGCTGCCGATACAATTGTTAAAATCAAGTTTGAGGGTTTTGTCCTATGAAGTGTATAATTAGCTGAGTGGTATTGTTAAATTACACTCCTCTCGAAATAGAATACCGCTATGTTTCAACGCGTAGCAAAGCGAACACCATCTGTACAGACTTCCGCATCCACACGCCTCCCTTAGACTTTCGTGGTGTTCATTTTATTACTGTAACTGCGGGTATTCATTACATCTTCCAAAAAATACTTCGCATGGGTAAGTAGTCTTTTAAGGACACCATCTCGGCACGATTTCTTTCGGGATAGTTTCAACAAAGCAGAGGTTCCCGCCGTTTCCTTCAACCACACGCCTCCGGGAGCAGCCAATGTATTCAAGGAAGTCAGGAGTTCCTAATACTGTACAACTCAATGGGGAGGTACCTATCTAATACAAGATATTACAAGCTTCATAGCCATTTCTGTAATTTCTATAGTGCCCTACCCGGTCATCGCTGGGTACTACCGCTCGTTCTAAAAAAGCTTAACCACGGCCACTTTCGTGAGCGGTTGTATGTGATACCAGACACCAGCCTCCCTGGCTTTTAGATGTGACTGCCATCTCATTCACTCGCCTTGTCCCTCCATACGGCACTGTTGTTGTCCGTCCACACCCCTCCCCCATTCTTCTCGCCGCGCGAGCTGCGCTCTCCTCTCCGATAGCAAACACTCTCTCGCGACTCGCGAGGGTCATTGGATTGGATTGGCTTGGCTTGGCTTGGCTTGGATTAGATTGGATTGGGATTGGATTGGATTAAAGTGGATTGTGTTGGATTGTGTTCCGTCATAGCCGCGGCTGGGGGCTCACGGCACGTTTCCCGCGATGGGAAAATCAACCTAACGGAAACACGTATGCGTCGCATCTACATAGGGTTTTCCCGCGAGGGGAGGTGGGAGTAATTTTTAATGACTGAGCGTTCGTGCTGGTGAGAAGTAGGTTATTGGTATTAATTTTTCATATCATGATAACAAAAAGAATTGCCTGTGATGCAATTACATTACCCCTGACACCTTAAATATTAGCCTAATGTGATGGATGTAGACTCGGCACGCACAACCCATATGAAACAACTTATGCTCAAAGCAAAGCATACCTGGGGTCATCAAGGAAGCCCCGCTTGGCGTAGAAGACGTCGAACCAGTGCTCGGCGAAAGAGCTCTCGTTGGCGGAAAAGTTTCCGTACATGGTCAGCAGCTTGGATTCGTGCAGGAGGTCAGCCGGCGGCCAAAGGAGTGTCCTGAGATTGCTGATCTTAGTCGTGAGCAGCTCCCTCGACGAGTTGTCCGCCCACGTCGGACGACCAGGGGCAATTATTCCAAGCGCTGCCTCCTTTACAGATTCCAAGTGGAAATCAATCGCTGTTCGTGCCTCAGACAAAAATCGTAGCTTTGTATAAAGTGCGGTGACCAAAAACCGGTACGTTGCCTCCACTACAGTGGCACAAAAGCCATGTCTCTTGGCGTCAGCCATGGCTTGGCTGCCGTACCTGCTCACCAAAAACTTGCGGTCTGCGATCGGTGCGAAGACCTGGACGAAAAACCAGCCAATATGCTCCAGGATCTGCTCTCTGGTGTACTTGGCGTAAAGACTGTTTATAACGGCAATCAGAGCCACGTCACTCACAGTGATACCATTGGGCAGCTCCTGCAATGTTGACATGCCGTCCGCTGAGACAATGGTACGTTCGATTTCACGATTCTATACAGTCGCCGATATGTTTGGAGTGTAACGTTCAATGTCACGGATCCCAAACCACGCAGAATGTCTCGTACTCGACCGTGTACCCTTGAAGAGGGCCATTAGTATATCGGTCTCCCTGGCGGCAAGTTCATCTACTTTGCTGTGCCTGGCACGCATCGTCGAGGAGTCATCAGCAAAGGCGTCTCGCAGCGAGTTCCAGTAAGTGGTGTAAGCACCCGCGCGAACCACTGTTTGGTGTTGGGGTGCCCGGGTTCCGACAAACCTGCCAGGTTCGATGAGCAGAGACCAAGTGCGTGCGCTCTCCACATTTGTGGCTGTGAGATGCGAAGCCTCGAACCAGAGGCCCAGGTGCCAGTTGTAAGCGAGATCTAAGAGGACGCCCAGAGGCTCGACCCGGCAAGAGGAGGTGCCGGCCAAGGTATTTGTCGCGCACGCATAAAAGTCTGCACCTCCTTAATTGCTTTCATTGCGCTGGCCTCGTCGACGTCGGACATGCATTGCTCGAACATTCGGAGTGGACGAACACCAGATGGAATTAGCTTGGTGCCGTTTTCGAGCATCTCCTGCAAAGCAGGCAGGTAGAACAGAAGCAAGCTGAAATAAGCCTCGCTAAGTTGCTCTATTGCTTTGATATTGTGCCCGATGGTTATTTGAAAGCCAACAAGGTATGCGAAGAAAAGTTTGACATCCACCTCAATGCAGGAAGCCGTATAGCTGCATAAGAAAGCTGTACAGCTTTTTTTTTGCGGCTGTACGGCTGCATTGATGTGGATGTCAAACTTTCCTTCGCAGAAGCTTACTACACTTTAGGGATTTCCCAAAAATCTGGTCGACCAACAAGGTACGTTCCTGTGGTGGGGACGGGCGAGTGTTTTACTTAAAACTGTGTGATAAGTACCGCACGCTGCATGAGAAGATAAGTCGAATCATTATCTGGAAGAGGTGCAGAAGCAACCAGACGCGCTTTTGTACGTATCCACGCGTCTAAGCGACGATGATTATACGGGCGCAAAGGCGGGCATCTAGGCCCACACCTTAAGCAAAGCCTTCACTCTATCAAAAGAGCTGAACTTCGGACGAACTAAGCGAACTCTGTACAATTAACACATCTGATTTCCGTCATGTTATGAGGTCTAGGTTTGTACAGATAGCCAATAGAGAATATAAACGTCCCAACTACTGCTGTCGCAGTCAAACTGTGTTAAATATACAAATTCATAAAATAGAACTTCGGGTCAATAATTTAAATAAGCCGTAAAAGTTGACTACTACAAGGAAAACGCGGCATCATAAAAATGAAAAATTTTCCTCGTGGACACTCTGCACACAAACTAATGAAGCGACTACGCTCTTAGTACATGTGGCAACCTACTGAGACTACGGGCGAATCACAGAAAACTAACTGCACATAGAGGAAATGGATCACTTGCGGCCTGTAAAAACCCCAATTTGCCTTCAATATGCGCACCGTAAGCGGCACACCACTGGGGATTTATGCATCTGGTGCGGCATTTACGCTTTTCTCCCCCGGGTTATCAGAGTGATTTTGCTGATCTTTAAATACAATGTGTGGAGAGCTCTTCAGCTAAATTCTTGCATCATATTATTGTTGTACTACCTGGTCAGTTCAACTACGCGACGTCGACGGACCCAGATCATTTTAACAAGCCTTACATTCACAGGAATATATCCGTTTCCTTTATGTCACGCATCTTCCCAACCTTCCTCAGCTTTTGCAAGAACCGACGCATTGGAGAATACAACGTAAAATAAATTTTAGCAAATCACCCAGTTAATGCCTGCGTACGTGTCTTGGGAGAAATCGGGGCCTATGAGTTAGTTCATTGCTTGCTATGGCAGCCGCACTAAGCCAAACTATAAAACGGAAACGCTTGCTGATGTTGGCATAAGAGAATGTCAGTAAAATGTATACTCCCCGGGGAACTCAATAACGGGGACTTCAACAGCATGCTTGTGGATTCACATAGGACATCAGAGCTACTTTGATAGTATATCAAGAAAGTAAAATTGGAGCATCTATGGTGACACATTGAAGAGACAGTGCCGGCTTTCCCACACCGATTGTTGATATACAAAGAAACAATCCTTCGTTTACGGTGGATGTGAAGGTATGTCTAAATTAGAAAAAGGGAGAGTGGAAGAAGGCTTCGCGAACCAATACTGTTTCCGACTGCCTGCAGTTAAAAAAGCTTGCTTAGCTTGCAGTGCAGCGATCGTATAGGGTTAAGAAAAATACTTATTAAACTAAGTACTCTTCTAAAAACGTACCCAAAAGACGTTCTGCCGCACGGCAAACACTAAGCCCACTAACTCCAACTCCATTCCTTAATTTTAAAATGCTAATGGCAGTTTATTTCCTCTTAGTGAGTGAGCCGAGATTCTGAATAAGCATTTTAGTGTTGTGTATATTGAATAACTTACAAATGGTCATTTATTAAGGCTAGCAGAAACCGAGAGTAGACACATGTTTGATCATCTACGTATCACGGCAAATTATAGCCTGCACAATTAACAATCAAACTATTGAAACTCGCGATTGATAAATTATGATTTTCTTCTTGCTCAACTACTTTAGAAATTTTATTCAGGATGAATACCAGACGACTGGAGTATAGTATAATTACCTTCCACTTTTAAATCTGCTATTAGCTCTAATCCTGGTAAACACAGCGCCATTTATATTACGTCAATTTGATGCAATGTACTGGAACACATTTGGTATTCTCAAATATTGACGCGTATACACCTCAATATTCTTGTACTCAGGATGCAGCACAGCTCCAGACTAAGTAAATTCTATCTATCGCAGCTTTTTAAACAGTAACTTATCTTCACCGTTCCTTGCATCCTGCTTTGTACGTCTGTAACATATTCATAGACATTCCAAACACTTCAATAGCGGGTCAACAAAAAATTGCTGCTTAAACATAACCATGACTAGTCGGACTTTACACCAACAGTTGCACCGAACCATTCCTCAGTGGTCGCACTACGGGAGTATATGTAAATGAAGTTTGTTCCAAAAGGGTACACGTCAAAGCTGCTGTACACCCACCGCGGAGGCTCAGTCGCAAGGCGTCGTGCTGCTGAGCACGAGGACGCGGTTATTTTCCCGGCCGCGGCGGCCGCTTTTCTGATGAAGGCTAACACCGGGCAAGAAATGGGGCGTGGACTCGCTGAGCGGTGGCCTCCTACATTTATTTGAGTGCGTAAGCCCGGGCGGAACTCCACAGCGGCGATGGCATGCTGCCGCCGAGGCGGCAGGTCGTGTCCGATCTCATCTCATCTGGCACTGCTACGTGCCAGTACCAGGACCGCTGATGACGATGGTAGGCAACCGCTTATGATGACAATAGTGGCGCCGCAAGACGACGATGATGATGATGCGCCACTACAAAGCTCCCGTCCTAGCGCGAAATGCTATGAACTAAAAAATGCCCAGAACTATGCACGAAAATCAAATATGTACAAACATATTCATAAGGGGCCATTAGCGTAATATGTCCAAGTTCGTGGTCCTTAGGCTTTCGTAGTCTGTTTCGTGAGAGCGTCCGGTTTGTTGCAGCTCTCTAGGGGCCGAGGCTGAGTGCTTGGGAAGAGCCTAGGCGTGGTGTAAACTGAGCTTCGTTGGGTCCAGGTAAGGTGAACCAATGCTGACGGGTCTGCCGTGCAATTTGGGCGTTGTACGGGGGCATGCGTCTCAGCTTTTTCATGCCGCAGAAGCAGCGACAGCGCATCCGTCGAGCGCGTACCCGTTGTCGCTGAGACTGCATTAAAACGCGTGCCGATGGCCCCAGTCTGGCGCGAGTCGTCGGGAAACGGAAGGGTAGCCCAGCCTGTGCGCATTGTGTAGTGACGAGGTCGGTGCCTACGGATCATTTTTGGATGTCGTCGGCGTTCCCACGTGACAGAGACGTCCCGCCGAGGAGTGCTTGTAGTGTCGCCTACGACGTGGCCAGTGACTTTAGCGATGGAGAGCAAGGATGTCCATCCAGTGCAAGCCCGAGTCGTCGAAAATGACGTCCTGTGCAAATGGGTTGAGATACTCCGACGGCTCGGTGTGGCAACCACTTTCACTTGCGTCACTCCATTCGGCAATCCATTCAGTCGAGATTGCCGTGTCCACGATGCATCCGTGTGGCTGAGGATAGGCGTAGACGTAGAGACTCGAGGAGAACCAATAGCGTCGTCCATGATGCGAGCGACAAGGTCACTGCAACTGACACGTGATGACTTCAGCAGCGTGTCAGAAACAAAACTTCCACAGCGTCGAGTTGCCGATATCGCAGAGGACGTGTCTTGCCTGGCAGGCTACCCTTTATGCGGAGTCCGAACTTTTGTAGGTGGTGCAGTTCGAATTGCCTCCGTCTCGAAGTCACTCGAAGAGAAGCAAAACTCACGGGTACTGCCGCGTGCCGTAGAATAATTGGGGAGGGCGGACGGTTGCGACCAGTGAGCGCCTGCCATGACGTCGGCTGCGACTTGTCTGTAGACATGCGGCTTCACGGGATGTCGTAGTAGCGGACTAGGCAGGCTGTGGTTGATGAGCGGCGGCAATGACAAAAGTAGCAATGTTTTGTCGCTGGAAGTGCGGCTGCACACTGTAGTTAATGACAATAGTGTCGCTGTCGGTGCAAGAGGACGTCACCATGCTGAGTGACACAGAGGATACTGTGTGTGGCGGCGTAGTGTATGCAAGCCGTGCGGGCACCTCGTGCGCTCCAGGTGGCGGCGGCTGGTCCGAATAACCGTAGTGAGCCAGCGCGGCAGCGCGAAAGTAATCGTACGGTGTTTCGCTGGGCGTGGTGGGACGAGGACGCAGGGGAGCTCGAGAGGAAGCGTCTCCCAAGGGTGGAGTACTTTAACGGCTGAATAGTGACGTATTTCAGCGAGAAGGTGGGCTCAAGCTTGAAGAACAAACCTCTAAGGTTGCGTCTCTCGAACACCGGTATTTGCGAGTCCCGCGAATAAAAAATTATCATCATCATCGCCACTAGTAGCAGCTTATGTGGGCCTACCGCAGGTGAAGGCCTTTTCATTAACCTCAACCTGCTTTTGTGCAGGGCTGCCCGAGTACATCATTTGATTCCGAGTTTCATTTCATCCCTCCATCGAGGTAACGACGTTACTCTTCTTCCAGTCCCGTCTCTCGCTATCTTTTCTGTTGGCCTCAGGTACTCCTGTTGTCGGTACGCGATTCTACATAGCCAGCCGAAGTCCATTTCTTTTTCAAACTTCAACTGTTTAAGTCTTACTACTACAATTATTCAGTCGATGGCCCGCTGGGCCAACCCAACTTTGCTTTTCAGTTATTTCGTAAGGCACCATGTTTCCGTTCCATGCATCACCACTGGTAGGACGCACTGGTTGCATGCTATTGTTTAGAGGCATAGAAGGAGCTCACTATTCATTATTTATGAGTGCTTGATGAATTCACAGCAGCCAATCCCTACGCTAAGGTGTATTTCTTTTTGTTGGTTGGGATCAGCACTGACCATCTGGCTAAGGTAGTAAGATGTTGTGCTTGTTCGAGCGTTTATTTCACAATATATAACTCCTACGATCGTTTTTTGTTGGTGACTTGGTTTTCTGTAGTATTTGTTAATTCGGGTGTACTTACCTTACAAAACTTCGTCAGAAAGTTTTCAGTCTGAGATCATACAGTGCAAATGGAAAATATGAAATGTGCGAAATTTTCTAGGAATAGTGACCAAGCTCCAAATGGCTTTATAACTATTCTCACGGTATTCGAATTGCTTTTTTTGTTTCAACATTCAGGAGTTCTTTTGAAGTTGCAAATCAGTCTTGAAACGCTCACGTCGCACTTATAACTGCCAGAGCGCTGACAAAACTTTCCCTTTTAATGTACTGATAACGGCAGGATAATGACCAACGGTTATCTTGCCTTGGCATTACATGCCTTGCCCACGCCCATTTCTTCTTCTGAATTTCAACTAATATGTCGCTAACAAGGTTTGTTTCCTGATCCACTGCAGGTCTTCTTGCCCTATATGTTGCACTATCATCTTCCGTTTCATTACTCGCTGCGTTGTCCTCAATTTAGGTTGAACCCATTTTGGGGCCTACACTTTTGTACCCCGTACGTGATTACCGGTGAGATGCAGCTGTCATAAACCTTCTTTAGAGGCAATGGTAGGCTGCCATTTATTATCTGAGAATTCCTGCCGAATGCACACCACCCCATTCCTTCCCTTCTTTTTATGTCTACCTCAAATTAGGGATCGGGAATCACTAAGTACATATATTGGCTCACCACTTCCATTGCGTCGCACCTAACTAAACTGTTGTGCTCTCCCGAGGTTATTAGGCGTTACTTAATTTTTCTGCAATATAATGTTTGAGGCTCATGATTCTACTCTGGTTGTGCAGTGCGGTAACCATGCTTTGCAATTGGTTCCCCCGAGTTACTTAGCAAGGCTAAACCAATCAGCAAGTTTCACGCTCATGTTCGGCCGATTTACCGTTTTTTAGCGTGTGCTTCAATAAGTTGAACACCTTTACCATTTTTTTAGAATGATAAAGTTGGTTCAAAATAACGCTAAAAGATTAATTTTATCGTAATCGTCTCGGCAGCAACTTATATTTTCACTGCAAAAATCCCTTAGTCTCCCGCCCTTTGCAATGCTCAAAAAGTTTTTTCGGCCTATCATACTTCCCCTATTTGTATCAAAGCCTCCTCTGGTTCTGCCACTCCAGCATTCGTCGTGACCCTCATGTTGTATACAGTCTTGATCATACAGATGAACGCAACTCGAGATACGCCAGCACGAACACCTATCAGAACTCATCCCCTGCTGTTCAGCATCGCTGAAAGAAGTCAGTGCCATCCTGAGTAACGAACTGGACCTAAACGCCGAAGTTTCAATCTGCCCTTCCAGCTTTTCTCCGCAAGTATTTGCCGTGCTTCTTGAAGTATTATGGTTACTTATTTGCGTGTTTTGGCTGTTTCCATGGTTTCTGTACCTTATACCTTTTCTTCTTTTTTTCTTTTGAATGATGTAATCATACTGTTGTTTGTGGTTCATCTTGCAGAATAGTGCTCTCGAGATGTCCATTCCGTTGTGTAATCCCGTCCCGACCCTTTATGTAGTGCGCCGTCTTCCTCAGGGTAAGTATATGAATAAATGAATAATAAACCGGATGTTAATGAAAGCAACTGAGACTGTTCTCTTGTTCTCAAGGGCCCCACGTTTTGTGTTTACACGACAGAATGTGGGCAGAGCCTTCCATGTTCCTCGCATGGCTGTCCATAACGAGTAAGCAGATTGATCCATAAGGAGTAAGCAGATCGCACTCTCTCAAACCATCCACAACTCGGACAGGGTACTAACAATGTTATCGCCAAACACTCACAAAGCAGGCACGACAAGGCTGTTGAGCTCTATACATAAAACGGCATACGGGACTATAACTAACCGCCGTAATCAATCTTACCAATAGCTCATAGGCTATCTTGAAGACACGCTTAACGAACAGTTATTTTTTTCTTTCAACAAACGTAGTTTTAGCTTTCGTCCCGATGCTACTGACAAAGTATGCCATGTATTGTCACTCTTTGAACCTCAAATGCGTTTGTAAATCACAGCAATGCTCCGTGTGGCGTAAAAGTGTGAAATTTCTGTGGTATAAGCATTGAAAATCAGACACAAATGGGTGAACAATAGGCGGACAGTAAAGCACCTCTTCTCTGCATTAGAAATGTTTTGCTTCCGACAAAGCTATCACAATAGCCATGACGGGTACCGTTCTTATATGCAAAGCTTTATTCTCCTCACCGATACCGTTGTACGCGAATATGCCCTACAGGAAAGCCACCTTTCACCTACGATAATGATAAATGGTAGCGGGTGAAGGGTTTCAAAAAAAATTAACTACCTCTCTGTCCAACGACAACAATGGGAAAATTCGAAGATTTAGTCGTTCAGTTTGTCGTTTGATCGTTGTGTTTAATCAGCTCCGTTTAACGACCACGATGGTTGTGCGTGAAGCTCTGTCCTGATGGATTCCCTGGGTAGCCAATCCCAACCAAACAGGCACGTACCTCCAAAAGTAGCACATAGTCCCAGTGTGGGATTGGCTACCGTAATGGGTACACGGGCTGTAGTTCGTTCATAGGAGAAGCAGGCTGCCTTTAATCAACGCCAACGCGAGCGGGAACGTCAGTGCGCACGTGCTCGTCGAAAGGATCAGCAGCTTCGTCTCGTCGAAAAGACAGCAGCCAAGCGACGTCGAGAAAATCCTATCGTTCTTTATTGACACAAATAATGTAAACACCGCCTGGCTTAAATAACACGACGTCATTCTCTCAACTTATTTGAAACGAATAAACTACCTCTCTGTCAAACGACAATGATTATAAAACGCAAAGATTTGGTTGCTTTTACCGGCGTGGAAACCGGCTAACCACAGCTAAACTCAAGCCAAGCAAATCGGTCACACTCGTCAATGAAACGCCGAACCCAACTACATAAGCTTCGCGTATTCCTATTGCTGTCCTTACAAAACGGGGTAGTTGATTTTTCGTTTTAATGGCGGGTATAGGGCGAGCACGAGGTCCGTAATAAATGATTGATTGGGTGGCTGATTTTGCTATTCAGTCTACGCGCACGCACCCGAAGCTCGATAGGCGTGCGGCAAAAGAGCAGCTATTTTTTGCGCGCGGAGAGCGTAAAATTGTATTAAACCATTATAGATTAGTGTGAGGTAGAGTTTAGCGCGCGCAAAGGATGACAGTTTTGTTCTGCCAACCTTTTTGTCCAGCCTCGCTTCTAGTTAGTCGTCAGGCACGTTCCGCTAATACCGTGTGGCTGTTCCGAATAGTCGCCAGCACCACCCAGCCAATAAAAAGGTAGCTATAATTTCGCGAGACAACCAAACACCCATACGAACGTTAGTTAAGTAAGGCGGCGGTTGCCGTCACGCGTATTTCGTTAGGTACGATTAGGTTGAGCGATTGGGTCTAGTACCGTCAACCATTCTGTGCCACTGGGGGTACCTGTCAGCAACATGATATTGTCGATTAACGAGAGGCGCACGCGATCAGAGCAATTTTGTCGGTTCACCAAGTCGGCGAGGTAATCTCGTGCAATCATATCCCACCAAACGAGCGCCAGCCGCCCCAGTCCTGCCAACCCCACAACGAACCGCCCGGAAACTATCAAAAATTGCGTGCGTCCGCAAAATGCAAACTATATTACGCGCTTAACACTAGCGCTAGCTATAAATAAACTCTTTCTTGTTTCTCTGAAACAAACCGCATGCAGGGTTCATTCATAGAGCGCATTGGAGTTCGAAGTTGCTGTGATCGGTTATGGGTAGAAGGAACGGAGATAGAAATTCGCATTGGTAACAGTTATGATTGTAGCGAAGACGTCTACCTTGAAGTTCTTAAACCAGGCGCTCATGTGGCGGCTCATGAGCGCCGTGCCGTAACTGTTGGGGTCTGCGACGTCCGTCCACCGGGAACAGGCGAAGGCTTTGAAGTCGTGGCACGGATCCACGCTGCGGTTGACGTGTCTGTCTATCAGCTTCGCGTGGTCCAGGCACCCCTGGGTGCTGCAAAGGCCTCGGTCATGCTCACCACCAAGGCTGCGTGCAGGGCTGAACAGGTGCAGCAGTAGCACCACGGCCAGTGAGACACCGAATACGCTCGCCAGGACCAGCTGAAGCCACTGGATTCCTGGCCTCTCGGGTGGCTGCTGGCCAGACAGAGTCCCCGCGCCCTGCGCAGCAGAAGCTTCTGGATAGTGTCCCTTACAGTTCACTACCATAGATGACAGTTGAGGTTCTAAAGCGTGAAAATTGTTCCAACTGCATCTCAAAGCTTTGCGGTCAAAATAATTACAATTGCCTCAAACTAGTATGTCACAACTGAGGAGCCAGCTTTGGTAGCTGTGTTACCATACGTTGGATGTCTCGATTCCTAATCGGCTGCCGCTTTAGTACTTTGTATTGACGACACCAGCAATACCATCGAGAGAACTTAATCGCTGGCGTAATTGGCACACCCAACCAGTGACATCCACTTTGGTTTGAACATCTGTAATGAAGATTTTTCCCCCGTGAGGCCGCATTCGTTCAAACGTGGCGCGTACTGATAAGTTTGTACCGCTTGCCTCGCCAGTCAAAGGAACTTTTTGTGTCTGCTAC
This sequence comes from Haemaphysalis longicornis, assembly GCF_048455015.1. Taxonomy (NCBI): domain Eukaryota; kingdom Metazoa; phylum Arthropoda; class Arachnida; order Ixodida; family Ixodidae; genus Haemaphysalis; species Haemaphysalis longicornis. The sequence goes on along the minus strand of NW_027526407.1, from coordinate 87,772,703 downwards.
TTTGCAGTATGCTTACGGACGCGTTGACGTCTGTGCACGACTGCGAGTCGATCAGCGTCATACCGGTTAAAAAACGAAAAATGGTCGAAATGGTGCGGTAATTATCACCGTTTGCCAGTTTCACACTCACTCAAACACTCAAATACTGTTTCGTGACCTTCTCATCTTGCCTCTAAAGATTCGTTCCGAAATTAAAATTGCAATTACTCTGAATAAGATCTTGCATAATGGTCAATCGTTAACACTAAATTTATGTTTGGAACCAGCAAAACTAGGCATGCCAATAACGTAAACTTTAATCTGCCGATAACTCGTAATACATATGGCGAACGATTAATCCAAAACTTTGGGGCCAAAATCTGTAACGTGGCACCCCTTGAAATCAACATGGCTAATTATTTATTCTGATTTTGAAAAAGATGTATTATAAAAGCTATTGTGAAAAAAACAATACAAATAGCACGAAGGTATCCTTAGAATGAACCGGGTTGGTGCATGAAAATATATATTTGAACGGTTTTATGTTAAATGACTTTCAATTTTTAAGGTTTCTGATTTGTTGCATGGCCATTCCTGCCGAAATGCAAGGAGGTCTGTGTTGCTCTGCACTGGCCTTGTTGGGCTCTTAAGTCTGGATATGTATCTTTGTATTATGTGTATACATAGGCGTTGAATTGATTTATTTGACGAATAGAGGGCTATAAAGGTAGTTTAGTGCTTACCCAATCAATCCCGAGTGTTAGACGGAAACGTGTAAAAGTGTATTTTGTTTTCACTGCTATTAATTTATATTTTCCTTTATTTTCACTATCCGTGACATATGAGCGCCTTTGCAACATACATTTAAACATTGTGCGTGCATTAACTATTCGGCTTGTCTTTGTTGACTTATTAAGTTCATGTTTTCTCCGCTGTCTATCTTTTATGTGGGCCTTAAGTATGGGCAATTGGTCCGACACCTTGTTGCATATTATTATTGCGCCGAATTCTGTAATAAATATGAACATATATAAAATAAAATTTAACTCGCGAAACGCCCCTCAATCATCTGTAGGGTGTCAAATTATTGTCATTCACCTCCCCTCATTGATCCTCACTTATTCGTTAAAAATGCTCACACGGACTCCACAGATGTGACGGCATATGCCACCTCCCCCTTCTTGCCGAGCGCTCCCGTTGGCAGTGAGCCCTGCCCAAGAACGACAGGCTATTACTGCTTCTGTCAAAACACTCTGACCGAATGAAGCTGAAGGGGTGCAATGGGCCTGTCCATCTCCTCTACCCAGAGTACTAGTGTAGTGACGGACAGCCAAAAGGCCTTACGGCACTTCCAGGCCTGAAAGGTTGACGCTGCGGCCCCTGCAGTGGTACTGCGTCACCCCCTGCCATGACACTAGATCTCATGAACACCAGCCCATCTGGGAGAACAAGGTAAGACGACGGGACGCGACGTCGCGCGAGTAACGACGCGCTTCAAGAAGAGAGAAGAAAACGCGCCTTGGAGAGATTTACTACACTTCTCACATACGCAGATATCACCCGACGTCTACGCCTGGCCCGACGCATTGTTGTCCTACCCCATCGATGAGCATACGCCTCGAGCTTCGTGATCGCTGCGCCGCCTGCCGCCGCTTCTCCGCGGTGCTTACGGGATGTACGCTGCGCAGCTGATAGCAGCTCATGCAATGTTTGGTTCTCTTTCGCTTCTTTTTGCCTTCTTGCGCCCTGAACATCTTGTTATGGTGATGTCTGTAAGCAAATAGTACGTTTGTGGCACTTCAAAAAACAGCTGCGTCCTGGTTAGAGTGCTCGAACGCCAACAAGAGCTAAACGGGGACGCGGTACTGCGCGCTTCTTCGCCGCTCACGGCCGTCGGCGACGGCAGCGGCATATCACCACTGTCACCTCCAAATATCTCAGGCGCAAGTAAATTCTATTGACGCCTCGTTTAGTCCTAACATTGGCACAGTGAGAGGTTGGTATTGTTTTGCAGCGCGGACAAAAAATTTGGCCTTGTTTTGAATGTATAAGTCGTATATAAATATCTTTCGGGGAAGCTATTACCTAATACCTGACAATAGCTTGTGCCCTTATAAATAGAAGCCCTTATAAATAGCCCTTATAGAATGCCCTTATAAATAGAAGTTAAGTATATTCCAAGTCTGTGGGTCGTTAAATATGGGTCCACTCCCGACTGATAGCATGGACCAAGGAGAGTTAATGAAACCACGGAAAAATTAATGGTCTGCCAAGTCCGGAAGCAATGTAACAGATTGTGCGGGAATTAAAAAACCCAGTAGAGCTTCGGAAATCCTAGATCCGAAATCCTAGCATTTCGCCACCAACTGGTGGCGAAATGCACTGATATTTTCCAAGACAGGGAGGCGGAGGAGGGGGGCGCTTAACTGTCGTTGTGTACAAATGCGGAGCGAAATCAAGGAATGACCGTTTTAGTAATCACACACAAGCTGAGCGTTCACCTTTATTTTGTTTTTCGACTTTAACGAACAGCTGATCACTCGGCGGAAACATTTTTTTTTAAGTGTACATGACGGAAGTTAACAAGCGATTAAAGGTGTAGTTGGAAGAGTGTGGTATCTGCTAGGCCCTCTGATTTCACTTTTGTGCTAAATTATGCAGGCTCCCTGTGTCATTTGATGATGTTTCGAAGAAGCGGTTAGTAACGGCCTCAGATATAAGCGGGGGATATATGTAACCGATGACTATTTGGGAAAGCTCATCTCGCGACAAGATGACCCAGCCGTAAATTATTTGTGCTGACTCCCGGATGTAATTTTGCATTATCCATCGTACTTATTGTGTAGAATGTCCGTGAAATTTATGCCACATTGGCTTGTTCAGGGTAGTGATCAATATCCGAGATATGAAGCGTAACTGGCGGGCTGTCAGGTATGAGTGCTCTGCTAGATTATGAAAGCACACGAAACCGATTTACATCGCAGTGTGTAGCCTTAGCATGAGCATCTGAGCGAACGCTGCTTACGGTGGTACTGTTAGTAAATTTCAGGGCAGTGGAATTACAATCACCTCCATGCATAGCCTGGTTTCGCGACGCCGGGCTGTGACACACACCTGGCGCTTATGCGGACAAAATGTACCACAGTAAGATCGCGTCAGAAGAATTTACACTCTCGTAAATACACCACATTTGCGAACAAAGTAATTGCTCCACATAAATATGTATTTCCAACGCATAAAAACGAAAAATATCGGTCGCGAACGTGCCTCAAACGCAACGGCGACAGTGCTGAGAGGGCCGGCGACTCCCGCGTATGCTTTCGAAACGGGCCGCTAGGGGGATTTCAGTGGCGCCCCTACAGGCAGCGCTCGAGGCGTATACGCCTCGAGCTTCGCGATCGCTGAGCCGCCTGCCGCCGCTTCTCCGCGGCGTTGACGGGATTTGCGCCGCGTGACTGATAGGGGCTCGTGCAGTGTTTTGGTTCTATTTCGCTTCTTTTCGCCTTTCCGCGCCCTAAAAAAACTTGCTATGGTGACGACTATAGGCAAAGAGTACGTTTAGGTCACTTAAAAATCAGCTGCGTCTTCGTAGAGTACGCGATCGCCTGCAAGAGCTACCCGGGGACGCGGTTCTGCGAGCTTCGTCGCCGCTCTTCCGGGCGTCGGCGACGGCAGCAACATATCACCCATTTCACCTCCAAAACATCAGGCACAAATGAATTCTACTGACGCCTCGTTTAGACCTGATACTGGCACAATGAGAGGTTGGCTTCATTTTGCAGCGTGGACAACGAATGCGGCTTCGTTTCGCATATATACGCCGCAGAAAAATATGTTTCGGGGATGTGATTACCCAATCCCGGACAATAACTTATGCCTTTTATAAGAATATAAACCATGCAAAAATTTAAAGTATATTCCAAGCCTGTGGGTCGTTAAATATGTGCCCACACACGCCATATAGCAAGAACCAAGGAAATGAAACCACAGAAAAATAAATGCTGTGCCAATGCGGAATTTAGAAACATAATAGCTCTAACGGAAATGAAAAAAAAAAAACAGTGCAGCTTCTGGCATGCTAAAGACGTTCGTCTAAATTTAAGTCAGGTAGGTTTCACTAGACCAACTATACGCGAAATGCACTGCTATTTCGCGAGAAATCGGTGGGGGGGGGGGGGGGGGGGGGGAGGGGGACGCCGTGTACAAATGCGGAGCGGAATCAAGCAATGAACGTTTTAGTAATCCCACACATAAATCTCGCGTTCACTTTCCTTTTGTTTTTCTACTTCAACGAAGAGCTGATCGTACGGCGGACGCATTTTTGGAAGTATACCGGGTAGACTGTTCAACAAGCGATGAAATGTGTCGTTGGAAGAGTGTGGTATGTGATAAGGCCCTCTGATTTCAGTTTCTGGTTTATTCTGCAGGCTCCCTGTGCCATATGACGATATTTCAAAGAAGCATTTAATCGCGGACGCGGATTATATTCTAAGCCCGTCTCCGCGCTGCTCGCAGAGGATATATGTAGCAGATGAAGGTCTGCTGGCGCGCACCTCACGACAAGACGACTCTGTCGTGTGCTGATCCCCGAGTATAATTATGCATTGTCCATCGTACGTTTGTTGAATATTCCCGAAATTAACACAGACTGGCTTGTAAATGGTGGTGATCAATATCTTAGGTATAATATTGGCAAACGTAACTGGTGTGCTGTCAGGTATGAGTGCTCCGTTGATTATGTAAGCGCACAAAACCGATTTAAATCGTAGTGTATAGCCGTAGCATGAACATCTGAGGAACCGGTGGTTACGGATACACGGCTAGTAAATTCAGGTCAGTGTAACTACAATCGGCTCCATCATACGCCGGTTCCGCGACGCTGGCCTGTGACACACACCTGGCGCTTATACAGACCGAAATTACCACACTAAGATCGCGTCGGAAACATTTACACTCTCGTAAACACATCCCATTTGCGAACAGAGTGACTGCTGCAAACAAACATGAATTTCAAACGCCCACAAACGGTAAATCTCAGTCGTGAACGTGCTGCAAAAGCAGCGGCGGCACTGGGGAGCGGGGCGCGGACTCCCGCGCCTGCTTTCGAAATGGGCCGCTAGGGGGATTTCAGTGGCGCCCCTACAGGCCGCGCTCGAGGCGTATATACCGAGCAGGTTTAACTCTACTGTGTCTTGCAAACGAACACCTTTCCTCACCGAAAAAGGGTCCTCAATGCGCCGCTCCAATCAGCTTCCTTGCCTGCCCCTTCTGTAGAGCGGGATCTTTCACATGGCCAAAGATTCCCCCTCACACACTCTCGCCAAATCACATAATTTAAACTCTCTCAAGCTCTAGAGGCACAGCCTGCCCAGCTCATGCCTATCCGACCAGCTTCGGCTACTGGAGTGGATTGTAACGGCTGGCGAGGCATACAGGGTCCTAGAGTGAGGATACGCCTTCTGACACACCATAGAAATTATCCGAACATTAAAGACCTTTATCCTCCGCAGAGCTTCCTTAAATTGAACAATCGCTTCCTGGATTCTTTGCGGAACATTGCAGATGGGACAACGACAGCACCATCAGTATGATGAGGGTAGCTGTATAGCGTGCTATTTAAAAGAGAACAGTCACTCACGTGAAGTTACCTGTGTTTGTATTGTCTTACTTTTGCTTTTGTGTTCGCATATTATTACTGTGTACCTTTGAATGTGACGGCATTTCTTGTACGATTGGGTGAAAAGGTGGCGTTGTTTGGAGAACAAAAAAATCGGCACCGATTCAAAGGAATTGATCGATTGATTGATTGGTTGATTGATTGACTGGTTGTAGGGTTCAACGCACCGAAGCAATGGAGGTGATGAGGCGCGCCGTATTGGAGGGCTCCGGATTAATTTTGACCACGTGGGGATCTTTAACGTGCGCCAAAATATCGTACGCATGGGCGTTTTTGCATTTCACCCCCGTCAGAAAACAAGCCGCCGCGGCCTGGAATCAAACCCGCGACCTTGTGCTCAGCAGCGCAACGCCTTAGCCACTGAGCCACCGCGGCGGGTCGCTGAAAAGAATACAAACCACGTAGAGGAGAAATCTCGCTAAACAGGGGCTTGCTAATCGCGTTCCGTTCTCCAAATGAGGAGGTTCATGTGTTTCCCCTGCGCCACATAAGCACATGGCGTGCTTCTGGCAAATACTTCGGAAGTGAAAGAGCGCGGGGGTGGTAATTCGGGAATGAAGTTCGTGATGTCATGTCTGAAAACAACTTGGACGCGGCAATTCTCCTTCAGAGGAAGTAGCACTCGCAATGAAAAGAGCGAACTGTCTCCAATCTTCTTTCTTTTATTCTGAAGCATGTACTCTAGCAGCACCAATGAAACGTCGCAGACTACCGAAGGATACCTGGGAAGAACGCTACGAAAATAATGGCGGATTTCCGAGCAGGGTGGCAATCAAATGAATAATTGCGGCGAGATTGTGCGAAATACATGCTTTCACGTATAAATGACTTTAGCACTTGAGTTTTCCACGGTATTTTTCGATAACTTTGACTGAAGTCCCTCTGAACGTCTGGGACAGGGGACATAGAGCTTAGAGGCAGTCCTATAGGTCAGTTAACAGCCAAGACCTTATCGGCTGCACATGCGCAGGTGTTTATGTTAGTGTCATCTAAGGTTTCTTCAGCGGAAATATCAATTGGTTTTGAAAATTTGGTGGTTATTGTGACTGTGTCCTTATATCTTCGCATTGGGTGATGGCATGCACATTCGCGCCACATACGTTCATCTGCCTTCTTTGCGCTAAAATTAAATGTAAAAGCTGGTATTGCCGACTGGATGGGAGGTTTCTGAAAAAAAAATCGTGTTCCGGGAATTATTGCAGGAACATGCAACTCTGTGCCATTCAATGCGTGGGCATACGGTGGTACCCGTCACTTTGGCGACTGTTTCGGCGTTTGTGTTTTTATAGTTTATTCTGGAACAGAAAATGGCCCGAAGAAACGATCTATGGCCAAACACTTTTTCGTTCTCTTCGACGTAACAGTTTTTCTGAACAATGCGGCGCATACTGCCCTCAAGAACATTTCTTGGCATTTCTTCTGTGCGAAGAAGCGAAACCGAGTTTATACAAGCGGGTGGAAAGTTTATCAGCTCTAAATATTACTTCCCCGGAATAGGTGTTGCAGTAAAGCCTACACATAAACGTGTTATGAGCCCAGGAATACAATACCCACTGAAACACTAACTAGCCAGCACATGACCCAAAGACGCTGACATAGCTATAAAATATAAAAGACAACACTCGCTGAGGAGGGATGTTCATGCTTTCAATATCATAAAATATACCTTGGCTTTCCCTCGTTTTTTATGTTTGCACCATGAACGGCGACCTTACGTGCGGATTTGCGCGGTTTGAACAGCAAACATAGCAACTGGCAGCGCTGGAGGCCATACAGGGCGTGAGAGGCTTTCTTTTGTTTGACTTTTATTTCTCGTAGTTCTATAATGGACACCTTTCGTTTCTGTTATGATTTCGTCTCTCCCCCTCAACTTCATTTATAAACCACTTTTTGTGCGGGTCTAAGAAAAGTTCAAAACCGCGTGCTAACACTTATTAATAGCAAATAGCAAAAGGCGACCATCCGTGGCAGTGCACCCTAGCTAATATTAGGGAGCAGAAGAGCGGCACAAAACGAATGAACGTAAAAGGAGCAATATACCGCGACTGGCAACGCTCTACTCCACGAGGGAAGTTACAAGCATTGGCGTGACGTCAAGGAGACATTGCGAGACCCTTTGAAAGAGTTTGGGCGGAAGCAGGTGGTGAAGCGACGTCTCATGCCGAAAGCAAACGAAACCACTCAAAAACAAAACACCAAACACAGTGTAAAGCGTTCAATTGGTTATTGATATTTTCCCCTTTACGACGCATGACAAGTTCTAAAGAGTACTCAATGTTTTTATTGAAAAACATGCACGAATGTTTAAAAACCTAAAAGAGTGCGGCATTGTACATAATTGCGATAGAACGAAGTTGAACGCCCATTTTACACTTTCCAGCGAACTGCGGCTGTGATACTGGCACTATAATTTGGCAGTGTATATTTTGTATACTTCTTTGCCTTTAAACGTTGTCATACTTCTTGGCTCTTGAAAGTTGTCATCCGTTTTTACAATTTATTTTACCAAAATGCTTTCGAGGCTTTTATCGAGGCTTTTTATGTCGTTATTGTGGAATACTTCAGCGTGATGACAATTTCTTTCTGCACAGCTTGACCTTTGGCCTAATTTATGACGTTCATCTAGCACAGTCTCGAGCAATAGACACAACCACTTCGAAATGCGTAACCGCAAGGTTGATAACGTTTTACACAAGGACTCTTCCGACTTTAATTCAAATTTTTAACTCTTGCGTTTTTAATTCAAAAGGATTTTACATTGCTTGTCGCCAAGTCGACTCCTTGCTCTGGGTGAACTATCCCCTTTCGACAATATCTTCACTAAGTTTCTGAGCTGTGGAGGGGAAAAGCTGGAGATGTTTAAAACTTGCCAGGCTTTGGAGGGCGACGACGATCTCTCGTGTGGATGTGTCCGTCGAGGTTCTTGCAGAAGCGCGTTTTCGGCCTCTGGCAGCGGCCGAAGCTTCTGCAAGCTGACCCCCTGTGGTCTCCGACTTCGCCAGCGGTGTTATCACGTCAAGTATTCCGATGATCGTGACCTTCACCGGGGACGTCGTATTTTGCAAGTCTGCAAGGCCTGCGTCAAACGTTGAAAGAGACACAGAATATTTGGACAAAAATGTTTAATCGTGAGCGGCCAATTAAATATAGACCACTTTTGTTTGCTAAACTATTGTGTCATTTCTTGATCACAGGTTAACGTTTTCTATATCTGACAGGAAAATGCGGCGGGAGCCCTTTGTGCACATAAGACGTTACTTTGCGATAGGTTTAAATAGACGCAGGCGCTGCAGTGTCAAAACAACAACAGACCTAGAAATTATGCCGTAACAACGCGGATCCCTTGCCTCAGGATGTTACTAAAAACGAAATTTTCGTTCGCGTGCTTACCATTTTTGAGCGTAACAAGTTGTCAGTTTCAGCCACTTCTTAGTCAGCCAGTTTTCGGGTATCAAGGATATTTTTCCAAATTGCTGGCCCAAAATGAGTTCTAAAAGTCACTGATTTCCCCCATTATCGCGCAAATGCATGCGCTACTTTCTTACGTGCCTTCCTGTAAGACAATGTATCTGTGAGGCATCGTTTCACTGCATTAAGCACTTCCTTGGTATGCCCGATTTTGAAGATAAATTGATAGGAGAACATCGACAGTGAAAGCGAGATAACTACCACGCCTGTGAAAACCCCACAAGCTGCTAGTGAAAATAAAGGTACAACACGAAGTGTTATAAATGCTACTATGGGATGCTATGAATGCTATAATAGATTTCTCAAATGTTTTCTTTTCAATGGAGATTTCGGACCTTCTTTATATTCTTAACTGCCATCGTTATTTTCGGGCACGGAAATCATCTTGTAAGCGTTGAAGAAAAGCTTGTGATCACTTACACTGTGGGATGGGGCACGAGCCTATTGCTATTAGCCCGGAAAGATGATTTCTAAAACAAAATGAGAGTCATTTTGCGAATTTATGGAGCAGTAAGTAATTTTGTCGCGTGCAGACAGAAGGCTGGTTTGGGCCGCTGTCCTTCAGACCATGGCCAGGATGTCTTCGGCCCTCTGGACGGTTCACTGCGGGATGACCAGCCTCACATAGAAGTTGACCGGATGTATGTCTGGATAATGTTCGTTACAGTAATTATTACGTGATTCGTGAAACGTTGGGTATGCTCGACAGAGTCCCAGAAGAAAAATTCGCTTGTGCCAGTTGACAAGTGTAAGCTCAAGGGCTGTGCAGCATAAACCGCCATGGGGCGCTGTACAGATCTGCATTTCTTTTTTTACGTGTGCGTTTGTGTCACAAACTGCAGGCCAGGCCCTCCATTTTTTATATTCGGACGGCCGACATGACGGCCTCCCGGACGGAGTCGGCCATTTTGCGCCTGGCTGAGGAATTTGGGGTCCCCCCCTCGGCTTTCTGCTCACGTTCTTTGTTTCGCCCTGCAACCACTGAGGACAATGCGGGCTGCAACATTCCAGCGCACGTGTAGGTGCCAGGGTTGTCGTCACGATCGCTGGCTCGGACGCGTGCTTGCGATCGTGGCAAATGGGCGAGGGCCCCAGGAGGGGGAAAAGAGGAACAGTGGGAAGACGTCAGAGCAGGACTTAAGCGGCCGGCGAAGGTTATTTGAAGGAGCGCACGTGGTCGCTTGGGGCAGTCGGCTGGAGATTCGTGAAGGTGCTACGCGGGGAATGGTCCGGGTGTGATGCGCTTTAGTAGAAATACATCGGTAGGCTCGCGACGGAACGGTCCCTGCCTCGGCTCAGCGCTCGAGTTCGCCCGTCGTCGCGAGTCCCATGGCCGACCAGCTTCTGCACCCCGGAGCCCCGAAACACGTAAGCGGCTGCCCGGCGAGATCGGCTCCACCTCGTCGTGACTTTCCGCCGGTGAACCGGCGTGTTCTCCTTGCCTCGTAGAGACTTTCTTTTACAACGCCCCTCCCGCCGTATTTTGTTTGTTGCCTCGGATTAAGATATCTGCATCCTTCCGGGTTTTTTTTTCTAGCGTCACTTATGGCTAACGAGCTGAGAGTTGGTTTTTTGGTGTCTTGTTCGTTGTAGTGTTTTTGGTGAAAGTAATAATTTTGAGGACATTTCGAGTGTCGTGTACAGCTTGCAGATGTGTTAGATGTTTCTTATAGTGAGTGCTGTTGTTGGGGGTTAACGAGGTTTGTCCCATAGAGTGTTATGCGGGTTGCGAACTTGTTAGTATTTTTTTTTGTAGTTGCGCTACTGAGGTGTAACAAGTGTTCCCTCTAGAGTGTTTCGCGTGTCGCGTACAGCTGTCTGAGTTATGTTTTCGAGGTCGAAGGTTAAGGCGTAGGCCACGGTGGATCGAGTGCCTCCGTAGTGGCCACCTTGTGCATTTGGTTGTCCTTTGTTCTGTTACTATCTATTTAGCGCGCGCGTGCGCTTAGTGTACGGTCGATTAGTGCCTGCGCGCACAAGGCCGATGGCAGTGTGAAGGCTCATTTATCTTGTGTCGGGCGTTGCCCTGTAATCTTTTGTTCGTGTAGTAAACGTATATAGTAAAAACGCAGTCGAGCATCTCCGTTGTGATTTCATTCACCCTGGCAGTCTCGGCACACGTGAAAACTCACGGGCCGGCCACCCCGTAAAATATAAATAACTGTTGTCGCGCGCCCTTCTTCTTGGTATTTGCAAGCGGACGAAATTATCCCGGGGAGGAGTTTGTGACAGTTTTTAACTTGTATTGACACTATTATAGAAAGAATATGCTATAAATTAAAGGGGAAGTACCCCGTTCTTAGAGCTTATAACCTGTTTATTTGCGTCAGTTTTTTTTGGGGGCGTAGCCTATCGCGCAGCTGCCCGTAATACGTCATACGTTCTAGTGCAATGGTTAACCTATTGGGTCGTATAGCTATTTGCTTTTTCCTGGTTATATAGCTTATTATAGCTAAGTTTACTTTTTAAAATGATTTTACTGTTATTCTAACGAGGCAATCTTTCGAATAATGAAAATTCCATTTGGTGTGTATGGCTGCTTAACGTTGTTCCTCTTTTCTAATTCTAATTACCTCTTTTGATAACAATGTTGACAAAAGGCGGGGATATACCAGGAAACATGAAATTGAAAAACGTTATGCCTATATGAATGCGTCACTCAATATTTCCTTTTATATTCGGCGGGGAGTGTGAATACAGGAACAGAGAGACCGGCCAAAATTCTCGCATTTGATTTGCCCAAATACGACTACCGCTTAAAAAGCTATGCTTAGTGCTTACTGATTACCGCCTCGTGTGTGCTGACTGTCAATTATGCCAGTGGGTCGAATAAATCCCGTATTCAATTGATGGGGGGAGCGCTATCAAATACGCTGGCTTTACCCCCAAGTTCAACAATGCCATCACCGCAGTCGTAGGTACAAGAGGTCAGCGGCGGCTTACTTGCGACCTGGGTTTGATCGGATGATAGTGGAGTGAATTCTGTATCCTGTGGAGTGGGGCCTTTCGCAGAAACAGTTATTTTGTGGGCCATTCTTTGATGTGCCGTCGGATAGTCCTTGGGGGCTCGACGGTCTTGAGGCAGTGTTAAAGGAGCGGCCACCATCGCAATCGAAGGCACCTTTGGCAAATCCTGCACTGCCGTTTTTCTTGAACGTTTACCGGGAGTCCTCTTTTCAATAGTTTCCTTCGTGTGAGATATTTTTGGCACCCTTGAAGAGGAACGACGCTGGCGGGGCAGTCTCGAGGCCTTCCCGTGTTCTGGGGCTGTTCCTCCGCTTCTCATCGGCTTCGATGAGCTCCCTGATGGCTTGTCGGGCGCAGGAGGGTCTTGCGTCAGGGGAATCTTTGAAGGCGTGGGCTGAGCCCCTGGGTTTGCCATTGGCTTTTCTTTGGGCGAACAGGCTGGGAGCAGCTTTCGCAGTAAAGCAGGCAGGCGGTTGAATGTGACGGGCGGGCGTTCGGTCGTCGATGAAGCGCGAGGGTGGTCTGAGGGAGACGATGATGATATTGTGGCGCGGTTCTTGATGGTGTGCTAAATTGGTTGGTTGGTTGGATACGGAACAAGAATGGCGCGTACCCACTCTGGGGGATTGGAAAAGTCTTATTGTGATTTCACTGCTGAAGAAGCTTAGTAATTAGTTTCAAACGAAGGGAAAATAGGGTACAGTGATGCTAACAATTTTGGAACCAAAATAAATTCAATACTACTGTACCAACAGGTATTTCAATAAACGATTAAAAATGGGTTGATGCTATTGATTGACAAGGCAAGCGACCTGTTTCGGCAATAAATGAGTGAAGAGCGCGAAAAACAACCCCGTTGCACCGACCAAGCCCGACTGCCCCAAATGACAATAAATTAGGCACCGACAAGGCCTAATCATAGCCCATAATATATTGTCACCTCCTTTTTCTCGGCGCGTTGTTGCTCTTCAAAAGGGTCGAAGATGGGGCCACGTGGTATATATTTTTAATGGTAAAAAACGTGAAATGCCCGCGCAATGGCACCATTTTGTGCCTTGTTGCCTGGGTGCCAATTTTTATTTTAAAGTTAGCCCTGTGATGTCGAGATAAACGGTCTCACAGCCACGCGAACACTTTGTATTCGTGTATAAAGTTCATTTTTTTCTATAAAACGGCCCATGCACCTAAAGATGATGCAGGTATAGAGGCCAGCATACCAGAAGGCTGGTTACAAAAAGTTCCGCATTCCACAGCCGATGCTGCCATTCACATTTTGTGTGGAGGAGTGACAGAATGGGCAGGTGGAGCCATATGTAGCACCGTATTTGAGTTGCCAGGAGGCAGTCGCAGGTAGTGTAAGGGCTACCCGCACACCCAGTATCCGCAGCACAACCTCCTTCTGTGCAAGTTAAATCACCAGGGAGGTTTCAACCATACTGGGATATGAGAGTTCGTGCGATGCGCCTGACAATTTTCTTCTGTCGTGACAGGTGGCCGGTAGGACCTTCGGGGAAAGGTCCTTTCGGCCGCATTGCAGTAAACGGGTGACTGGCCATGTATTTCTTCCCATTGCAAGGTACAGCCTAATTGGAAACCCGCTCTGTGCGGATAATTATTAAAGCTGTTTTTGATATTTTTTGAAAGGCGTCGGCAAAGGATGTGGCAAATGCTACTCAACACGTATCGTGAAGGGGCTTTCGTGAAGCCGGTTTGGATGATTAGTTGAGACTATGAAACAGACAGTACAAGGGCCACCTCATCATAATTTTTGGCTAATTCTGGCGTGGTCGTCAGATCTTCCCAAAAAGTATGGCGCGTTATTACACTACAGGCACAGTCATGCGTCTTGGTAGGTAAGAAACAAACTGCTCCCTCCAGAATTGCACCATAGGAGTAGCTCCGGCAAGCTGGACTAGGCGTTTTTAAGGAATTTATAGAACGCAAGAGTGCACACACTAGCAGCCCGAACTTCATCTTTCTTGCCTAATGCTGAGTTGCGACAGGTTGCAATGCATGCCACAGCCACGCTTCCGAGAAAAAATGTGCTCTTTTAAGGGCCGCGCACCGCCCTCGCTTCTCAGACCGAAGGCCTTGGGTCAATTCCCCACTCAATTTTTGTATTGTAAGGTATTTTCCAAGCAATTGATATATTTGTGAACAGAAACGTCCCTCCGAAATTTCGCTTGCCGTCACTGACCAATTCCCCTGACCCAACGGGGGAACATTATCCGACTGTGTATTGGCGTCGTTGCTAATGGTATTTTTGGTACCACTGTAGTCGTGCTGTCGAAGCAAGCGCCGGAGCTCTGCATAATGACCAAAGAAAGGTGTCGCAGTAGAAATTGTTGAGAATGAATGCATTACACAACTGAAAAAATATATGCGAATGTTAGCGAGACCGGCGTTTATCGGTTTATTTGTCACCCTTCCCGCTAACTTACGACCAAATTCCTTAAATGATCTCCTGCGTCCGTCCTACCCACCTAATGTAGCGAAGGCAGTATGGGACACTCTCCTGGGTTTCATATCCCGACCCACTATTTTTCCCTTGCTATTTCCCACCCATACCCGTCGTGAACCTTAACTTATCGCTACCCCTAAGGGGGTCTGATGCACTAGCAAGAGAGCCCTGTGTGTTTTTTTTTACATTTCAATAAACGTTGAAAAAAAAAATTGTCACTCTATTGTCACATATCTTCTGTCCACCTACATTGTACGTCAAATCTTTTTTTTGTGTGTTGCCCCTCCGAAACGTCATTGTTTACAAGTAACCACCATTAGAGGCCGATCAATTTTGTAATCTTGACCTGTCTGAACCAGAAAAGCATTAACAAAAGAACGCAGGCCGCCATCAAAAATTCCATGGGGAATGTGTTATTGTTTTTCAATATAGTAAAAGATCCTTTTGATAGCTTTATTTGTCAGGCATTTATTGTGACTATAAGGCTGCCTTTGATAACCTGTTCATGTATTGAATTATGTTACGAATACATATAAAGTCATTTTGAAGCAAAGCATATTTACGAATACATGTGGCGGTCGATGTATGAACAGCAGTTTTACTGCCTTAAATGGGCCTTCGCGTAGAGGTGAATGGAGATTCTTTTCGAAGCTAACAACCTATGATTTAAGCACCAGTTAGCAATTTTTTATCTTGCTTCGTTTGTCGGGATTAGAACGAAGGGTAACTTGTACAGTGCTGTTGTAATTGTGGAGGGCTTACGCTTAGTACCATTCGCGTTATTTCACCTGAGAGAAAAGAACTTGAATATTCCACCGTATTTTGATCCCTCAAGCAGTAATATAAGATAACTAGTTTATTGGTGGCTACAGCAGTGATCACACTTAAAATATGCCCGGTGAATTACCAGCATGCAAGAATTTTATGCAAGTAAAAAAATGTGACATTAGAAAGCTGCACTGTCCACTATACTTTGTCATTTAGCAAGACTGCACACAAAATAACACCCCCCATGTTGTTTGAAAGCAAGAGTTCAGAAGCATTTTGAAAGAAATTAAACAATAAAAAAAGCCACACCGAGAAGCTACTGCCACTGCTCCACGAAACAAGCAAGCGGTTATCCAGGCTAAAAAAAGGACTTTTGTGCCTAGGGATTCCTTGGCAAGTTCAACCTAAAGCAAAAAAAGTCGCAGCTTGCAGTAGCGGCGCAAGGATGAAGAAACAGCGGAGGTAGAGGTCGCCCTGGCCTACTTCGGTATTGCTGGCGTTTCCGCTTGTACTGCGGAACCCGAGCGCGGGGAAATAGTTATAGGCTCCGTGCGCTGCTGTTTCGAGCGCGACCGCAGCGCCGCCGTGCAGCGGCGCCGTCAGAAATCGGATGTTGGTCAGCCCGAAGGAGCGGCTGCACCGGGCGGAGATTTCGCAGTCGTTGTGAAAAAGTCGAGCTAGTAGTGCGTATTTCTGCATGTAATGCTGGGTCTACGGCTCCCGCAACAATTTAAAAAGGTTGCGAGGAGACTCACAAAAAATAGTTTTTCTCAGTTCCCTTGAAATGAAGCGGAAAGGTGATAGCGATGAACCCTCGCAGTGCGACGAGCAATGTAAACAACGCCGATCGACTTCTGGCAATAAGCGTTCGTTTTGCTGTTTTATGTGAAAGTGGTTTATACTCGGGGATCTTGTTTCTGTGCACGCCCGCTATCAACGTCGGAGGGGACCTGCGACAGCCGGTGCCCGGCGAAACTGGCATAGGGAACGCGAACTTCATCGGGAACACTTCAGCACGCCAGCATACACCCCAGCAATATTACCTGAGTGCTACGGTATACGACGCAGCGCAACTGTCGACACCAAACTGCAGTGATCCCACAGGCAACCACCTCAGCTAAACGAATGGGCCATTAATATGCGCGTCCAACATCTTGAAGCACTGACGGTGTCGGTCGTTTTCTTTTTTTCTTTTTTTTGTCGCTGAGCTTATGCATCCCCGGCATTTTAGCATTGCGTTTTGCTTATGCTTTAGTAATCTGTATCGTTTATACCTTTCCTGTATTATGGTGCTCATCGCTGCTTACCCTTTCCTAGGTGTACGCGCGGAGCTTCTGCCCGTGCGGCCGCGGCCGCTGCTTTGACGCAGATATCGCGGCCAACTCCATACGACTAGCATTTCGCTGATTCGGACAGAGCTGGAACACCGGCGTTGATACCGGCGCTAAAATTTGGCAATAGCTGCTTGGTACGCACCGTTATTTGTTGACGAACATAGAAACTGTATTAGCATGTTTGCGCCAGCTTTGGCACCCGGCCTTGAACGTGCAGCTTCCCCCGCCTACCTCGCTTAGACCCACTGAACTCATAATAAAGTGCAGATATTCGGGAGCCGCGTGTTTACAACAGAACTCATAACCATTTACTGTACCCGCCTTCATGTAAAAGTCGCAGCCTAGGGTCACGCCTGTTATGTGCCCAACGCCATTGCTGGAAACATCGGACGGGATCGTTGCGTTCGCTAGCTCTTCCCGGACGCAGTAAACATCGTTTGTGGCGTGTAGCTGGCGACCGCGTTTTGAGGTTTTCTTAGACAAAAAAGAAAATGAGCCAATATCTCCCACCTCTCAAAAGCCGTTAAAACGAGCGCGCTGGTTTGAGCAATCAGTCATCGGAGCGTAGCACGGGCGTGCAGGGAAGGGCGCAAGCGACGACCACAACATCCGATAAATGCCTCCAATGGCCGTTGATGGCGCTAGTTGTTCAGGCAGTTGTGTCGCCACCATACCGGCGCACTCGTCGCTGCAGTAGAGGTGTGGTGGCTTCGGCGCGATACTCGGTTTCCGATAGTAGCCGTCTCATTGTTCTCCAGGAGCGAGACGATGGCGTTCACGCTGCGCTTTTTCTTCCTGGGAAGTTGCATACCTCGTTGGCTGGTGCATGTTTTGCTGGAGTCTAAACGATGTGCTCGGCGCGGAGTCACAACGCGCTATGTGTAGCCGACGGGGCGGCACAAAGTGACGACGCGGTGACGTCATAGCTAGGCGAGGCTTGGCTCAGCTTAGTGGCTTCCAAAAGGTCGTGCCGGGTGCCTGGCACCGGAGTCGCTCGAACGCAAAGCTTTCTAGTTCTACCATCCAAGGGTCCTTTCGTGGCGTGGAGGACAACATACTCACTACGAGACGGATGCAGCGGAGGGTTTCCCTCACGGAGCATACTAGAGAGGGCATGGCGAATTTACCCAATTTCTGGGTTGAATTAGCCCAAGAAAGGCTATCGTTTTTAAAAGCAAAGTCGGCAGCATTTGACCGAGTCGGGAGAAGGGCTCGTTCTTTTAGCATCAGCGAACTCCTTCGCTGAATTGGTTTGGGCCTGGGCTCAGCAGCACTGGAGCCAACCTCAATCCGCGTATCAAATACCATTCAGTGGAAGAACAGAAAGAGCCCCGAGAAAATCGGAGCCGCCCCGTCGCCTCTTTTAGAGTGCGAAGCATTAAAATACGCGTGGGCCAGGCCGCACTTAAAAAATAGCTTGATTATCTACTTTACGCAAAAAGTGTGTATTTGCAACTCGATTCTAGACTGCATTGCAGGCGCATTATGCACAATCCGTGGTTTTTCAACGTGAGAAACCTCAACTGGGTGTGCTGATAATGCCAAGCGGTTACCACGCGACTGCGCCGGTTTTGATTGAGGTTCATGGGGGGCTCTACTGTCACTAGTGTGTGAATTCGAGCAGCTTGAAAATCGTGTGCGAGGCATCTCGGGCCTATGGAACAGCACCTCTAACGCTTATTTGGCAAGCCTTTCTTCTTAGAAGCACTCTACGTCCTCCTGTTTTTTGCGTCCTTCTATAATAACAAAAAATTCGTATTAATTGGGAGGCTTAATGAAAAGAAGAGGAGGACGATGACCGAAGAAACAGGCGGTGCTAGTTTATGCCAAGCTCGCTTGTGCGAAGTAATGCTGACTTCTTTTCGTTGTGGTGTGCCGCCACTTAATGAGTATTTATATAGGGCAAATCTGATAACCTCCCCCTTGTGCCACTTTTGCCAAGAAATTTAATCCGAACAGCATTTCCTTCTTTTTTGCCGCCGACTTTCTAACCCTCGGAGAAGGCTGCTGGAGAATCCCCTGGTACGCCTTGGACTGCGTTTGACTGTTCCGGTGCTTTTGTCGTTTGGGGGGACTAGGCTGGGCCGATTCCAATGCGACGTGTGCAACGCCATCCACGCCTTCATTTCAGAGACCGCTCGTCTGCAGTGTTAAAACATTGCGATTAGGCTGAGTTTTGCTATAGTTTTCCTACTCTTCTCTCTGTTGTTTTTCCGGGTTTCCATCTCTCTCTCTCATTACCCTGAGTCAAATTCTTTCTTCTGCTCTGTTATTTTGCCTCCATGACTGATCGTATGGAAACATAACTCTTCTTGGCCAATCCCCTTAAGTGGGTATGCGCCATTTAACGGGCCACCACCACCAGCAAGACTGTTTTTTCCATGTGGACAAGCATATACAATGCAGGTGCACACTAACTAAGACACAGAGGAAAGAAAACACGACGCATGGCCATCTTGCAAAAAGGTAGTACATTATTAGGAAGTTTTTAGAAAAACACTTTCCTTGTCATAGATAGAAAGCGGTGGCTCACTCACGCACATGGTCCCCCTTTTTTAAAAAGAAACGCTTCAGCAACCTCTCGTGCAGTCACACACATCAAATATTTTTGTCTTGTTCAGCCAGGGTTTGCAATAACAATCGCAATCCTTACAACGTACTAGCAAGTGTAAACGAGTTGTATTAGTTATCAATAGGGGATGTTCTCTTCAACCGGTTGCCTCGGCCGGTTTTTCCGATATTCATCATACCACAAAATAAATTAATCTAATAAACACCTAAACCAAACCTACAGTATCGCTTCTTGTTTCCTCTTGCATTTTTGCGCTTCATTTCTGATGATATTTTTGAACAGAGCAGAGCAAGTTTTACGGGCGCCTAAAGCTTTCACAGTGTATCCGGAAGCGACCCTTCCAATGTTGAATCGATTGGAAAAAACTCAGTGGAACCCTTTTGTAGAGCAGCTTCGCTCAATTTTGACGACATTCCTAAGGTTTTCAGATATGGTGACGAATCTCTTGTTCTTTTGAAGAAAAAAGAGGACCAAGTAACCTATCCTAACACGGTTATCCCGAAGGGAAACATTGCGAAATTATACTGGTCGGGGCTTACAAAATCCACAGGCAATGACATGGCTGGTCGAAAGTAGAAAAATGTTGCAGTTTTTGAACTTTGTTACCTCAGGTTTGTTAATCGGTAGCTCTGTTTTGGCTCCTTCAAGTAAGGATGAGAACACTTGCTTGCTTACACTGAACTTCGCTGCATGTCTGCGCTTCAGCAATGCCGAGACTACTGTTTTATATAAAGGGCCGCTGTTGCACCCGCAACTACCGTGTCTAGGATTAAACCTCACACAACTCTATGAGATTTCTAGCCGCGCCCTCTGTGTGCGAATGCACACAGATGAATTCATCCGGCAGTGCACTTGAATGCAGCCAGTGCCTCTGGCGGTGGTGACACGAAACACTGACCGTGTGTCACTAGTCGCTCAGACGCCACAACGACCAGAGGGAATGACAGCCTAAACTATTGAATTTTGGCGAGCTTAAATGTTATATTTACAAAACTGGATATTACCTGCAGGGAGCGGTGAAGTAGCACGCTGGCTGTGGAACGTAAACTGCATCCGATATTGACAGAGAGTGTAGATATGAGGGATGACGTCATCTCTCAAGCTGTTGCATCACGTCCCTTTACAAGTTCTTTTATAGATGCATGTTTGTTTCTTTTTTTCATTTAGCTTTGGCAGAAATAATCAGTTGGTATACACCTAGACCAAGACGTATGCCGACTGATAAGCGTAGGTGTAGCTACACTTAGGTGTTTTATTTCAGCGGTTGGGGTAGGGGAATACCGTATAGAAGCGATGTGGGATGACTGACGCTAGTGTCAACGCAAACACGGCGGCTGCACTTACGCTTCAGTGGGAATGATGGGTAGTTCTGAACCGGATTGCGTGGGGTCAAAATGGGCCTATGGCTGCTCAAATTGTGCTTTTTGACAAAAAAAAACTCTTATCGCCCGGTTCTCCGTTTACAAATGACATGGCGAACAAGAAAATTAGTTACCAAAACTTGTTTTCTACGAAATAAAACGGCGCGTTTAAATAATAAGCACACGCGGAGTCGAGGAGGTATGTGGAGCAGGCTTGCCATTTTCTGCCAACTACAGCAGGACGCGGATTTTAAAAACTAATTGTAAAAGTTCCGGCTCTTGTGGTTTCTCAATCCAAAGAAACGTTTTGTGCTCATAAGATAAAAGAAACCGATTAACTTTGGAGAAGTTATTCTTGCCTGAATTAGTGACATTCATCAAGCTGTGTTCCTATCAGCCGCTGGTACTGCTGGTCCTGCCGTACGAGCCGGCCTTCCCACGAAAGCTGTGGCTGTTCCAAGGTATTCGCAACTGTCGTCAGCTTCAGCAGTACATTGCTCTGCCTAATGAGCAGTGCCGCAACTCCTAATTCGCACACAACTTCGCCGCACAGAGCGCCATCATTTGTGTTTTCGTGCTTGATGTTCCGGCAATGAATTGATTACCACCGAATTCGCAATTCTTGTTATAAATCATTCCACTCAGGGTGGAGTCATTGCGAGCGCGGCATGCACTTCAAGGAGAAACGTATTTTTGATCGCTTCTTCCAACACCCCGCGTAGGCAAATCCGTTCATGTAAACCCAAAACGAAAACGAAACAGCCTGCAATTCATAGTGACTTCCACAAGCCATGGAGCGCCAATCTGAATCGAAAACTACCCATCACGTCCATCGAGGCGTACGATCGCAGCACCAGATTCCTCTCTAGTTGTTAGTGTATGAAACTCTCTGGCGTCGGCTTCCAGACTCGCACATCGACTGCACACGAACGACTGAATGCGGCTGATCGTCGGATTACTACTACTACTACTACTACTACTTCTACTGCTACTACTACTACTACTACTGCTACTACTACTACTACTACTACTACTACTACTACTACTACTACTACTACTACTACTACTACTACTACTAATAATAATAATAATAATAATAATAATAATAATATTACAATCAAGAGTCGTTAGGCCACTGCACGACGAATAACTCTCCTACTGACCTCCAACCGCTCCTGTCCTGCTCTCTTTCTGTTCATTCTTTGCCTCCGATTTTTTTATTGGCCTTAAAAACATACCATGGCGTCCCCTACGTGTGGCGCAACTTGTAGGATGCCGGGTTAGGTTGTCGTCTGCTAGAACACATATCATGTGGTTTTGCGACCACAAGATTTTTGTTGTGGCCACCGTCGGCCCCATACTCGCAGTTTTGATGCAAATTACAGAAAAAAGTTGTCTACAGACCGAGTAATCCGGGCAAGCAATCAGCGACTAACTTGTTCCCGGCGACACCGCCGTGGCTAGGTAGTTGCTACCATCGCCACCGACAGCTCGTACACAGCCAGTTAACGCCAAGGATGATGGTATAGGTGCGGAGAAAAGTACGCTGTTAATTCATTTTGAAATACATGCGACGTGACATCTACGAGCCTGTGTGAGCAAAAAAATATACATTTCAACAGCGATAAAAACGTGCTGCTCAGTTGTGATCTCGCCACGCGTACTGCGCACATTGCCTGGCATAGGTCGGCAAACTCACTCACGAGTGCACTCACACACCCCCCACTCACCACTCATGAATGAGAGGTGAGTGAGCCTCGCCATCGTTGTGGGCTGGTGATTGCAAGTGCGAGTGAGTGCGAGTGCCACTCGCGGTGAGCCCCACTCGCCACTCGTGAGTGCGAGTTCGACTCGCGGTCAGCCCAACTCACCACTCGCGATTGCGAGTTCCACTCGCGCCGAGCCCTGCTTGCCACTCGCGAGTGTGAGTTCAACTCGCGGCGAGCCCCGCTCACCACTCGCCGTGAACCCCATTCACCACTCGTGAGTGCGACTGCTCTCACCACTCACGAGTGCGAGTGCTTTCACCACTCACAAGTGCGAGTGCACTCACTACTAGCAAGTAGTGAGCCCCGCTTGCCGCTCTCGAGCGGTTGTTGTTGTTAAATATTTTATTCAAAAAGGAAAGGCCGGAGACCTTTGGGTGGAGTTGGGAGGGGAGGATTCATGGTTGAAGGGGGCTCGTATGAGTACGTGGTCTTCGGGAGGCGGCATCAGTTTTTCACAGGACAATTGTTCAGCATTGAATGGTCCATTCACTGGTGTTGGCCATCGCTATATAACTCGCGCTGGACCGCTCTAAGTGGCGAACCGTATTACAAGGTTAAGGGTGTGTTCATCTAATGTGAGGGGATCGATACGGGTTGAGGGATCTGGTTTGGGGAAGTGAAATTCCGGTATCGAGAGAATTTGGCGGGTGCACTCGCGTGATGTGCGGTGCTTACCTCTGTGAGCTCTGACCCTTGAACGTCTACTCGTATTGGCTATTCTTCACAGGAGCCGCTCGCTGTGGCGGTCCACCACCGCGAGCGGCTCCTGCGAAGAATAGCTCGAGGGTGGGCGCTCACAGCCGTAAGCACCGCGAGAGGTAGACAGCGACCGTAAGCGACTGCGAGAGGTAGAATTTGGGACGAAAATCACCCTCCATCACTTGAGAGAAGCCGGTTGTTCCTGGAGACCGCGTTCATTTGCTTGCTGACTCCGAACGTTCCGAGGAGGCCGAACGCACGATGATGATGATTACCCCTGATGATAATTACAATGGGCGGCTGGCTATGAGTGATGGAGAAGCATACCCCTTGGTGACCAGAATGGATGATGATGATGCCAGGTTCACGGGGAATATTCTCAATGCACATCCCTTACGCTCACAATATTTAAACTTTACAGTTGCGCTTCAAATTTTATACATAAATATTTTCATGTTTATTATAACGGTCCGACACAATGCACTCACATTTAAGTGTTGGACAATAAACGTTTAACTGTATCAGGAGAAACTCGATGTGTTCATTGTACAACTAAGTGCTTAAGAAACGCTCATATTCAAATATTGTGTATTTGTAAACTCCGTGCTGAACGTATGTTCGTGGTTCGGTATTGTGTCTAAGCCTCTATGCCTAATCATTGTGTTTATGGTGCTGTTCATGGTTTTTTGTTACTTACAGGTACTTTCTGCAATATACAAAAATACAGTGTTTTCGACATTAAAAACCAAACGTCTTTAGTCTCACTAGTTATTTATGTGTACGTCTTCAAGGTATACAAACAGGGCGGAACGTTCCGTGCGATCTTACCATAGAGGAGGACGAGAGGAATATCGAGCAAGTCGAAATGGCATCTGTCGTCAGATCTCACGAAAAGTTCAGTCCTCTCCTAAGAACATTCGTCCCAGTCACGAGACAGGACGTCGACAAGCCTGAGTCTGCGACCAATTTATTTATATGGAAGCACCGAGCAGTTCTTCGGCTGGTCCTCTGAACTGCTCGCATTAGGGGCAAAAGTCCTATTTCGCTGGCTTTGGGAAGTCCTCTGGCCGGCGTTCGGGCAAAAACCAGTAGAAAATACTTCGAATAGAGCG
Source organism: Haemaphysalis longicornis (assembly GCF_048455015.1). NCBI lineage: Eukaryota > Metazoa > Arthropoda > Arachnida > Ixodida > Ixodidae > Haemaphysalis > Haemaphysalis longicornis. The sequence continues at coordinate 87,748,536 of NW_027526407.1, read as the reverse complement.
CAATGTCTGGTATACGGATGCAGCCGAATATGGTGAAGAATCGGCTATGTGTATGGATGTCGCCGACTGTCCAGGAAATCAGAAAGCGGCTGTGACAATCGTAAAGACGCACACAGTAAGACCGAACAAGAGGCTATCGCCCTAGCGACCTCTAGTGCCCAAACGTAGGGAGTGGTTGTATACGAATCACAGGTCCCCAGTTGAAACTCTACTAGAGGACGTGTATCGCCCAAACAATTTCCCTACTAAAGCGTGTCACCAAGTACGAAAACCTCCTCCCCGTCGTGCGACTTTGGGTCCCTGCACTGACCACTTTGCAGGTAAAGAAAGGGCACATGAGGAGGCTTGAGATGTCTCCAAGGAAACCAACTTGAATGCATCTCAGAAAAGCGGCAAGCTCGCCACGTATCAGGAAATTCTCAAATACAGCAGCTGGAACGCACGGAAATATCCATGGCCCCACAAGTCGCTATATAGAGGGCAGGCAGTAGCAAAATGACTACTCAAGAATATTTTAGGGGCGAAGCTCCTCTTGCTCGGGACCTGTCCCGGCCATACATGGCACATTGTACACGGCATATTGATGATGATTGTGGCAGGATCCCCCAATAGATTGGCAACGAAAGGTTGGCCGAAGAGGTCAAAACGTTCAACGCGTTCGTTGCTACCGAAAAAGGAGGAGAGGAAGAAGAAGAGGTTGTCGTTCGTCGCCTGCGAGCTGAGGACACGTACCGGAAGTACGCGACAAAAGACGCTCTGCCGAAGGCGACGGCCAAGGTGGCTAAAATGTAACACACCGAAATCGCCAACTTACACATGGAGATTCTCAGCGCCCCACACAAGCCCTACATATTCAACCCAAATATCGACGTCGTCGACGGGCTTGTCAACGGAGCGGTGGAAAGCTTGACGTGTCGAATCTTTATTTGATGGGTGGGCGAATGTTTCACTGTTTTACCGACAGCATTTTAGCTTCGCCCCTCTCATCATCATTCACTTCGGGGAGATGGTGCGATTTTTTCTTACCAGACCTAGTCTTATACCATCAGATGAATCCTGACCTATAAGAAACAAAAATATTAATTTTGTTCCGCGTGGCCAAAGCTCTCACTCATCATGCGGAAATGCCCGCACATCACAACAAACTCAGACAAACACACGACACATTTACTAAACATAAAAGCAAGGTGCAGTGGGATGCCGCGCTGGAGAGCTCTACCTCTGAAGATCAACAGGTTATTTCACAGATTGAAAGGAAGGCCGGTGAATGGCATGGGTTCCGTAGAGCTCATGGAAGAAGCAATGCAGGTCCAGCCTTGTAATTTGGGCAGAATTTGCAGTTTTTTTCTATTTCCTTCTAAAGTATGCAAGTCATTGAGGAGTGTAGCGACATAAATGTTACTGACGGCACTTTTTTGCGGGGAACTAGCGTACCGAAACAAAGACATGAATTAGGAAACGCGGGGACAGCTGGTCGTTAATGTTGAAATTTTATGATCAGGAAATGAATAAATGTATGCATGTGTTATGTCCAAACAAAAAAATAAGACGAAATTACTGGCTCTCACTCGGAAAGCAAGTTGAAGACCGAGACGAGAAATAAGTTTGGCTAAAACTCTTATATCAAAACTTCACAAGAATCTATAATTTTGCAGGAAGGTGCACTCACTTCTCTAAGAGACGTGTCTATCTCCTGCTATGTGGGATGGCTCTACTGATTCGGTTTCCGCTGCTCGGTATGTTTTCGAACAGACCATCAATGTCACAGATATTTTGCGTGCAACTACTACAAACACCTCGTGTTGATACGTGTGAAGAAGGGGGACTTTAAATTTTACCTTGTAAAAGAATTTTCAATTGTCGGCTCTACATGTCACCTTTAGAAAAAAAATTGATGCGAAGTTAAACACACCAACCGCTATTTTCTGAGTGCATCTCGTGTAGACAGTATTCCTCCTTTGCGGGACCAAATAAAACTAGATAGAACTTGGGCCGCCGTTAGTGAAGGTTTGTGGGACCATTATTTAGCAAAGAAAAATGTTGTATGTTAACAAACTGTCATAAGTGTGGCAGCACGCCTTATTCGGCTGACTTTTGAACAAACATGTAGAGGATATCAAAGAGCATGAATGGGAGCATTCCCAAAACCAAAAAGGGAATAAGCGTGTTTCAGCCATGCAACCGTGTGGGTGTAACCGTATCGGAGTGAAACTCACTGGCGCCGGGTAAGTTTGCGTATGGTAATTTTTGCAAGCACAAGGTCGTCTCTTCGTGCTTACTTGTTATTACAGTCTGGGTATGAGGTTACTTGCTCTGTTTCCTTTATTGTATGATATAGTTTGATGTAATCTAAGGTATCTAATGTACTTTCTGTCGCGTCTGTGAGAATTCTATTATTGTTTTACCTACAATTCCGTTGTTTTGTTGCCCGCACTTCCTGGGTACACATACTGCCTTGCTGTATGAATAAATAAAAAGACTGCGGACATAAGTGTTCGTGAGTATACGAGTGTTTTGTCTGGCTCCCTCTTTGTTTTGTTTTAATACAATTTTGTTGGTACTTCCGCAATGCCATCGATTGCTTTCTTTTCTTCCTGTTTTATTTCGCGTACCCGTATGTGTATATTCCTTGCCTATCTAATTAGTTTTAGTAGTTACACCAGCCGCCGTCCCTTTCATTTTATACCGGGGGTCTCAGTTTCAGTGCACTGGTTCTTGCTAATATTATCAGAATAAATTTAATACCGATAACCAGAGCCCTGAATATTTCAAAATCAACAATGCGTTAGCCGCTAATCATCTTACTTATAAACAGGATGCAATTATTTTCACAGTGTTAACAATAAACAATATTGTAACCGAGCTGACACTGCCGTCGTGACAAGTTCAAAAGATCTCGGTCCTGGGCGACCATGACGTCACTCGTCCTGCGGGTACATAAACATGTTGTCATTGCCAACAAGGAGTGGCTCTACCGCTGCTGTCTGCTAATTTACTAACAAAAAAACCGGGATCATTTTCGGGGGAACTCCAAAGATAACGCAAAGATACCTGGATTCCTTCACATTTATTGTAGTTTGCAGTTTCCCAATTATTCACAATTCTTGTTATCAAGGTAGCAGTGAAGTCAATATCTTCCATTTACAGAATTTTTTTTTCTGATGTGACGACTTTCACCAAATGTCCGCTTTCCAAATTTACTACTTGTCTAACAATGAGTGCGAACGAAAAGCATTCTTTGACTAACCGCGTAATGCCACCATAACCTTCCGGTTGGTGTGTAAAACGTATTTTGATATTAAGTTTTATACAAATGCAAGAATTTGAGTGCAAGCCATGTGTTTATTACTTTTCTGAAAACAAATGTCAGTTTTAATGAGCAGTGGTAAATCCGGACGACAGTGGCTATCTTTCAGCATCAGCGAGCTTTCCACCATTAAAGGAAGTGCAAATGAAAAGAAAAAAAATTACACCATCTTCCCGTGGGGAACCCTGATGAGGATTCGAAGCATCGTGGCGGTTCCGTGTAGTTCCGTTGTGTTGCCGTTATGTTGAGTGATCTGGTTTTTACTAGCGCCAGAGGGAATTCCGCGTCTGGGTCCACACCGGTGGCAAAGGCACGCAAGTGCTGTTGGGTTACGGTGAGTAGGCGGTGGTTCTCCAGGCGCCGAAACTCGTCCATCATGTTCTTGTCGATGTTGTCTCTGTGGTAGAATCGGTAGTCTCCATCATCTTTGGTGAGGTGAAGGTTGTTGACATTGGTGCACCGGTTGAGAGCAATGTACACGCCCTCCTCTTTGCAGCTTTGTCTTCTCGTTCTTCTTCTTCTTCGGCGGTTCCCCTAAGGGAAGATGGCGACGGTGGTTGAACGCGAACCTATCTCGTGATGGATTCTTTGGTTGGCCAATCCCTAGGGGCATCCTGCCACAATCAGCATCAGAGGCACTGCGGACGGGGCTGGTTGAGCTGCAAGGCGCGTGGCGCTTCCCGCCACAGCTTTCCCACTGGAAATTCAGCATCCCCCCCTAAAGTTTTAAGTGCGAATGCACTTTAAAAGAGACCCCAAACCATCCACCGCCGGCGGCGGTGGCGGCGGCGGCGTCCGCAGTGCTCCTCTATATTTAAAAAAGAAACAGCATCCGGCGCCAGGTTTCGATCCGAGGATTTTGCGGCCGCAGCGCGACGCTCTACCGACCAAGCCACGGACGCGACGGTGATATCAGTGTTAGTGACGCGCCTTATATCTTTAACGCATTCAAACTACGTCGTCAGCGGCGTGCGTTGGCGACTCAGCGGCGTTATAGCGGCTTGATAACTGCGTGGTGTACACGTGATACTACAAACCCGATGGAAGAGATGGAAGAGAAGGCGGCGAGGCGGTGGGCTGCGGGGGCCGAGCGCAAGCGCCGCAAGCGGGCCGACAACCGCGCATTCGCACTTTCACATTCTCCCCCTCGGGGAAATGCGGGGGAATTTTTCAGTTCGTCGTTTTCCTTGACGTTCAGCTTCGCGTGCCTTCGTTGTATCAGTAGCTTCTTGACGTAGTTTGAATGAGTAAAGGACATAAGGCGCGTTCGTGACACTTGCTCCTGTCCCGGATTTGTAGCGTAGTGGGAAGAGCACCGCGTACCTCCCGTTGCAACCCGAGAGTCGTGGGATCGAAACCGGGCGCCGCTAACTGTTTCTTTTTTTATAGTGTAGTATCGCGGAGCTGTGGGTGTAAGGAGGAGAGTTGCGCATGCGCAGTGAGCGTGTGGACGGCGCCGCCATCAACGACGCAGGACCGGGCGAGCCTAAGAAATGCTCCGCATTTGAAATGTTTTCCTACTTGCCTGATTTATGATTTTGCAATTGCAAGCACAAAATCTTAATGTACGCATGCGTACTTGTCTGACAAGCTCATCTACTCCGAAGGCCCCCACACACTGTATAGAGGAACTTTTACTAATCAGCCCAATGAAGCAAGCGTTTCATGGGGGTTAGTAATGGTGTCGCTATCCAGAAGCTCTCGGTTTGGTTCCCGTTCAGATAATAATTTTTCGACTTCTGTCCCTTAGGCTCTCTGGTTTTGTTCTTCACGGAGACGATCGTTTTTATGCAGTCTGTGCGTCTGGAAGTGGCGCCATATTTCTGACCTACTCAGCAATCTAATACGTCCGCATTGAGAGTTTTGAGACTTTTCCTTCGAACAAAATGCTGAAATGGTTGTAAAGCTCGTAAGTGGCGCAATATCTTTTGTTAGAGTTTTTTTACGCGACTAAAATACCTTCACATCTGCTTTGGGCCTAACTGTCCGTGCCTTGAACACTGCCACAGCTTGGTTTTTTTTTGTTTTTTGACTGTGTCAAACCGTCCACGACTGCCTTTTTTGGTGCTTAAAGCATTGCCGGCTTATAGCCACGTCCGTATGTATTGATAACGACAAATCCCGACGTTGACCACTCATCTTGATTGCTCTTTCCTCTTTGGCAATGTTCTCACTGTAATGGGATGTTCTAGAAGCATCTGCTTCCTGAGATAAGTGCCACCTCATTAGAGTCGCCGACTCCCCATGGTTGCTGTACCTCCTCTTGTAACACCAGCTTGCTCTCATACACTTTACTTAGAATAGAAACCTTGCGCACCTTGTCACACCATCACATGTAGGAGCAGCGTTCGGTACATAAGCTATAAGGTACCAGGAATTGAAGAAACGTTCCCAACTCAAACACGCGCCGACCGAATAGGTTGTCATCCGTGTTTGGTAGCCTGCCGGATGCAAAAGGAAGGCTAATTTTCCCAGCGCACAAGTAAAAGGAAACGTCAAGACAGTAGTGTGTTAGATGTGTATCTTATTTTTCTTTTTAAGGTTCTGTCCATTTCTTTGTACTTTTATACTTTGCGTAATTAGCGTTAGTGCTTGAACGTTGTTTGCGAAGTTGAGAGGGGTAGTTGGTGCTGCCCTAGCAGTCACCATAGAACGGAAAGCACACTGTGGGGAAAATTAACACGGTGAACAAGGTTAGATAGCGTGATCGCCGTGTATCCTTTGAAAGAATAAACCTACCTGAAGTGCACTTTTTGGCGCTTTGGGTCATTTTTGCGGTACTCTTTAAGAGGAAATTGAGCGGAAAACGTTGGTTAATGTGCATATTTGGGTATCGGATGCCCTTCGGGTATTTAACCCCGTGTAATGTTTTGCACTAGTGTCGATTTCGAAAACCCAGGGGCACCTTTAAGTCAATGTACATCTTTCGGGTGCGTGCTCTGCTGGGCTATGTAACCCGGTGTGAGTATTGGGACTCGCAATAAATAAACAATTCTGTGGTTATGCGTTAACCAGTTCAATTCTATCAGCTCGTTATCGCCCTTGTTCATGGAGGCGAAAAGAAGAAACGCAACTGTGTCGAGATTTTGGCGCCCGTTAAACATCGCCAGGAGCTCAAATTTAATCCGGAACCCTCTACTACGGAAAACCTTATAGCATAGGTGCATATCTGGCGGGAGTTTTCATCATATGAATACATGCACATTTCTGTGTAAAGGGCACACATTTCTCCCATCAACGGCCTCACAAAATGAACTACCGAACACCTACGATGACTGGGAACCCCACCACATCTGAAATTTTAAGGCATTATGTGTTCACCCGACCACCCGAGAAAATTTATCTGCCCTCACCTACCCGAAGTAATACTTCATAAATCACACCCCCGCTATTACAAACAGGATCATTCGTACACCCACCGCCAATGCATTTATTATAAATGCAGAGCATTTGTATAACTCACGATGTCACCCGTGCGTCGGCGTCCGCAGCAGCCAGCCTCCCCCTACACTATAAAAAGAAGAAGAAATAACAGTTACCGGCGCCTGGTTTCGATCCCACGACCCTGCGGGAGGAACGCAAGATACATGGTGCTCTACCCACTGCGCCACAAAACGACGCAAAATAAAAGGCTACGAACGCGCCTTATATCCTTGACTCATTCAAACTACGTCGTCAGCGGCGTGCGTTGGCGACTCAGCGGCGTGCTAGCGGCGTGATAGCTGCGTGGTGTACACGTGATAGCACCAACCCCCGAAACACTAAACGTTACCGCAATACAACCACCCCCTATAAAGCGGGTTGGCGCGGGCTCCACTCCAGTCAACTCCTGCGCTCTCTTTTCTTGCGTTCGTCGGCGGTGGCAGTTGATAAGCGATGGAAGCAAGACCTTCAACTAGTACCGCGACGCAATCCAACATCAGCGTCGCGGAACCAGTACAAGACATCGTACCATCGTCTTCATCGACGTCGGCAGAAGACAAGGCGGCGAGGCGGCGCGCTGCCGACGCCGAACGCAAGCGTCGTAAGCGTGCCGCCGACGCCGACCTTCGTAAACGAGAAGCCGCGGCCAAGCGTCAACGTCGAGCAGCGGATCCAGGCCTTCGTCAGGAAGAAGCAGCGTCTGCTCGTCAGCGTCGGGCCACGGACCCTTCGATTCGTGCGCGACACGCGGCTGCCGTCCACCCTACGCCACCGACCCTACGCCAAGTAAACGACCCCTATGCTCTGCATTTACTCGTGTCCCTCGCGCGGGGGCATGCGACGGAGGATTTTTTTCTGCTCACAGTTCACAACTCAATAAAATTGTTATCCATCACTACGTATTTTACGACACATACTTCTGGAATGTGCACAAAACCCAGCCCTACAGCCTCTCCCAATTTGTTCATTTCCAGAGCTGCACAAAACCTCTTCACGAACTGCCGGCAGGAGGACCTGGCCCTTCTAATGATGTGGCAGGAAGGCGGCTACAGCAACACATGGATTCTCGAACTATAGTTGCCAGCCCACCACAACGCGCATCCGATTGTCATCTGTCTCACGAACTGACTTGAAAAATGCGTTGACCGCAACATAAACAAGAGCTCAGTTACAAACAGTGCGTGAAACAAGACGACAGGAAGGGCACGGTGACATGTAGTCTATTCCTGTTGTCTTGTTTCCCGCGTATTTGCATTTCAATTATGCACAACTGTCGCGCCTTCAATTGGTTAACAAGGGTTTTTTCACAAAAAATATAGTGCCCATTACGTTTTCCTTCTAAAAAGCTCGCTGCAACATGAAATCTGTCTAGGGCTTTGTTACTATAGGCGGGAGCCAGAAACGAAAACAAAAATGTATCTTCAACTTTGAACTTATAGCAATCCACTAGTCAACGCCAACACAAAGAAAAATAGACGAGGAAGATTTCTTAAATTGTTATCATCTCAAATGTCCGCATGTGTGCCCGAAAAGTGTATAATACCATATCAGGGGGATTGGTCAGGTAAGCACCCTAAATAAGGGAAACAACACGTGCTCTTGGGCCACATTCTGTTCCCAGATAGGCACAAGCCCGGCATTTCCAGTACGAACAAAGCCCTATCTACCGGTTCGAGTGAAACACTCCTTTCACTGACACACCTACTCCGCTGTGTGGCAACAGTAGCCTCATGGCTCTATAGTGATGTTGATGCCGCTTGTTCAACGAAGTATTAAAGGGATAGCGTGAGTACGTTTGTTGACGCCTCTTAATCTCAGGAGATATTGCCCGTGTTTCTACAAAAAATGGAGGAACTCAAAGCATTGATGACATTTTAATAACAACGCTAGCCCTCGGCTGGGCAGCTTCACCAGGTTCTTGTGTGATCGGTTACGCTGTTGACCTGTAATATTTTGTGTATTGTCAAAGCTATGCAATACCAAAAAATAAGTAGCCTTGAAATGGAAACGCGGGTTTTAAATAAAATGGCATTGAGTGAAACCCGAGCATAGCTTTTGTGTAGCAGCCAGAATTTTTTATGATGAATGCTTCATTGCCTCAAGTTGTAATTTTTTGTAAATAAAAGTGATTTAGTATGACTTAGTTTGGTTAAGGGGTAGAACGTGGAACATAGGCACATTTAGCTAATGTTCAGCAACGCAAGGGAAGTGCCCGGCTTGTACTCTCCCCAGAACAGAATATCGCTTCTACGGCACGACCACATCCTCCGCCCCACAATCATCATGGTCAAACTAAATACACGCTCGTGCTTTGTGAACGCCCGAGCGCACACCCTGCAGATTCGAGCTCCCGCCATCTAAAAGCGCAAAAGGTGCACAAAGCACAGCCCATCGCCAAAGGGAAAGCCAATGGCCCCCCAACGCCATCAGCGCTCGTCTTCGAAGACGCAGCTTGCACAACAGTATCCGTCAGCCGCGCAGCCATTACAGGCCGATGCTGCTGCAAACAAATCAACGCCCGGCGGAAGCTCAGAAGTGCCTTCGGAACAAAAGCGAGCGCCGAGCATGTCCCGACGGCAACGTTCTCCATCTACGCGTATGGCAAAATTGTCTCGAACGAAAGACCACGGTGAAAGGAAGACTCTCGCCAAGCCTTTTGAACAAAAGACAATGAAAGGTTCCCGACAAGAAGCCGGGGATTTGGAGCCGGCACTCTTGACGACATGCAGCTCACGTCACTTTTGTTCATGCAGGTTTTGGCCGCTCTTGGAACAGAAGTATGCTCCGGCGCAGTGGAAGAGAGCGTAGTTTTTCGGTGCGGACCATGTTCGCTAACACCGCTTGCATTTCGCTCGTCTACGGCCACCAGCATGAGCCTCGTTGCTGCCTTCAACGATTTCAAGTCTGTGAAGCTTCCAGCCGAAAAGATAACAGTTGAAGATCAGCCATCAATCTTCGGGCCTCAAGGACCACGTGACCACACCATGGACTACTTAAGCGCGCAGCACTGTGGCTTCGTGGGATTTGGAGCCGGCACTCTTGCCGACATGCAGCTCACGTCACTTTTGTTCTTGCAGGTTGGTCATTTTAGTACTGCTACTTGTTCTGGGCTGTTATGTGCTCTGCCGACTCCTCCCACGAAGTTTTGTGTTGCCCAGCATTGTTACAAGCATGCCTGTCGGAAATGCTCCCGCAAACGGTTCCGCCTTTTTGCTAACAGGGTTCTTTACCTATTTTTGCTTCTACTGGTTTCTGGGGATGTGGAACTTAATCTAGGCCCTGTTACAAAAGACGAATTGGCCTTACTGAAAAGCCTCCAGGATGGCCAAGCAGAAATAATTAACAAGTTGAAATCTATCGATGCGAGCTGTGCAAAGCATGAAGCAATGATAACGGAAATCAATGAAAAGCTAGGCAAAACTAAACAAGAGATTCAAGGGCTAAACAAATCAGCATCGGAGCAGGCGAATGCGATCACTAGTTTGACACAGCGAGTTAAAGACTTGCAAAGTAGAAATAACAGATTAGAAAATCGCAGCCGACAGCAAAATCTTGTGTTTTACGGTGTCGATGACAATAATCGAGCCGAGACTTGGGAACAGTCGGAAAACTTGATCACAACTATTTGTAAAGAAGAACTTGAGATTTATTTGCACTCCATAAAGAAGGCCCACCGCGTAGGCCGGTACACTGAAAGTGGGAAAAGACCTATTGTTGTCAATTTCTCCTCGTACAAAGAAAAACAAAGCGTACTAACTAATGCAAAAAAGTTTAAGGGCTCGCTTTACAGCGTCGATCAAGATTATTCTCCCGAGACCCGTGACATACGTAAACGATTGTGGGAATACGCGAAAGCGAAACGGACCGATAAAGACGAAGTAAAGCTTAAGGGTGGCCGGATTGTCATCACCCGAGGAAGTAGCGGGGCCGCGGCCAAAGTAGAGGCGACACCAACCGAGACGACGTCAAGGCCGCGTCGCGGCGAAGTACCCTAACAAGACCAGGGCGACAAGCCGTCTGCAGGCACTATCAATAAAGTTGTCGTACCGTACCGTACCGTAACGGCCAAGCATTCGTTTGGGATAAGGAAAAAGAAGAAGTTGTACAAGTGCGCAAACGATGACAAGTTCTTGTCAAAAGCGGTGCCCGTCGCGACCTTGTCGCAATTGTAATCAATTGTAGAAGCCTGGTAAATAAAGTCGAAGAATTTGCCGGTTTAATTCATTCTTTCAAAGCTGACATCGTATTTGGCACAGAGTCTTGGTTGAACCCGTCTATTCGTGATAGTGAAGTCTTCCCAGATGATTTTATAGCTTATCGGAAGAACAGGCCCAGCTTAGGCGGGGGAGTCTTTGTACTCGTTCACTGCTCACTTCGTTCATCGGCGCTTGATATTGGGCATGAGAAATTGGAATCAGTTTGGTGCTCCATCAGATTACAAGATAATTCTTCTTTTGCCGTCGGGGCGTTTTATCGACCACCTGCCTCCGACATTAGTTCGTTACAACTTTTACATGAACCTATTTCCGATATTTCTGGGGAAATCTTTCTTCTTGCTGGAGACTTTAACCTACCAGATATGCTTTGGGATGACAGTGCATGCACGTGCAAAACTGGTAGCCGTATTAACAGCGAGATGAAGAACATCGTTAATGCTTTTGGGCTGTACCAGTATGTGCATCAGCCAACCCGAAATGGCAACATTCTAGACTTGATGTTTTGTAATGTCCCCACTAATGTAACTTCTGTCGATAACGTTCCGGCTATAAGTGATCACACCGCTGTCGTCGCGAGTATCAAGTTTGAAAAGAACAAGGCGAAGAAGAAACCTACAAGGAATGTATTTCTTTTTGGTAAAGGTGATTACTCAGCGATGTCACAGGCGCTTTCAAATCGTCTGCCTGTTTTGGAATGCCTTGCCGAATATTCTACCACACAAGAATTGTGGTGTGCTTTTAAAAGTAAAGTAATGGAACTTGTAGATATCTACATACCAAGTGTGCATTCTCGTGGAACGAAAAGCCGCAAGAAGCCTTGGGTTACCTCACAGTTATTAAAAATAATTAAAAACAGGCAGCGAGTATACCGTAGCTTCAAAAGAACGAAGGCGAAAAAACACTTCGACAGGTTAAGCGCCCTAACGCGTGAATACAAAGTTATGGCAAAAAACGCGAAGGCGGGCTACTTAAATAGGCTAAACGAAGAAATGAAAACAAATCCCAAAATGTTTTGGCGGTACTTAAAACGTTGCGGGTCGGATGCTACCGGTATTAACGAAATCCAATATAATAATCAAGTGTTCTCGGAAGATATAGACAAGGCGAACTGCCTTAATGAATATTTTCGTTCTGTATTTTCGCCAAAGACTGATGAATACTGTGATATCCCATGTGCATACCCCGTACCCTTAATGCAGCCTATTGAGCTTAGCGTGAACGGCATTAATGCCTTTCTAATTAATCTCGATGAAACAAAAGCGAATGGTCCTGACGGCATTCCTCTGCGTGTTTACAAACATTGTGCTTCTCCTGTTTCCATGTATCTTTACTTAATTTACTCGAAGTCTTTATCTACTGGTGTCTTACCAGATGACTGGAAGATGGCACACGTTGTGCCGATCCACAAAGGTGGACCCAAAAAGGAAGCTGTCAACTATAGACCAATTTCATTAACATCAATTGCCTGTACAGTACTTGAGCACATCTTGTACAAGGAAATAACGCGACATATAACACAGCAAAAATTGTTAATAGAAAATCAGCACGGATTCCGTAAAGGGCTATCTTGTACCACGCAGCTCGTTGAATTTTATCACGATTTATCATCTAGTATTGACGAAAGTGGGCAGATTGACTGTATTTTTCTTGATTTCCAAAAAGCTTTTGATTCGGTTTCGCATGCTCTCCTTTTGCAAAAACTTAAGTAATTTAATTTAGACCTAAATGTGATAAGCTGGACAGAAAATTACTTAAAGCATCGTAGCCAATGTGTTGTTTTGAACGGAAAAGCATCCAGTTATGTTGACGTGACATCAGGTGTGCCACAGGGCTCTGTTTTAGGTCCTTTGTTGTTTTTATTTATATCAATGATATTTCGGTTGGTATCTCATCGTCTATCCGGCTTTTTGCCGATGATTGTATAGTCTACCGGAAAATTAAGAGTGAGCAGGATGCCTTCCAACTCTAAAACAATTTGGTCCGTATTCATGACTGGTGTACAACGTGGAAAATGTCTTTGAATTTTAATAAGTGCGTTAATCTTTGTTTTTCAAAGAAGAAAAAGAAGATCGAATATAGATACTGTATAAATGGTGTGCCAGTTACCACGAAGACAACTTACAAATACCTGGGTGTTTTCTTTTCTTCTGACTGTTCATGGAATGTACATGTGGATTATGTTGTCGCGAAAGCTGCGAGAGTGTTAAATTTTATTCAGCGTAACTTAAGATGTTCGCATCAGCGACTTAAAGAATGTGCGTATTTGACGTGTGTACGACCAGTCTTAGAGTACGCCTGCGCTGTCTGGGACCCGGCGCAGGTATCTCTCAGTGATAAGATAGAAAAAATACAGAACAGGGCGGCAAGGTTCGTCCTGGGACGGTATCAATGGCGGGAAAGCTGTACCGCTATGAAACAAGAATTGAATTGGGAGCTGCTTTCATCACGTAGAATAAAATTGCGATTAAAACTTTTATATTTAATATTTAATATTAAAACTGGAATCAACAAGGACATGTATTTACAGACGCCATATTATTTGTCAAATCGAATTGATCATGCCTTTAAACTGAGGGAATACCGTCCCAGGACTGCAATTTTTGCAAATTCATTTTTTGTCAAAACGATACATGAGTGGAATGGGCTCTCAAATGTACAAGTGTCTGCTGTGAATGAAAACTTGTTGTTTTCGAACCTGTAACCCCCCTGCTATAACGCCTTCGGGCGCTGCAGGTATATGTTGAATAAAGAATAAAGAATAAAGTGCCTCACGCACCCACTTCAGAACGAGCTTTTCGACGGCATCAAGACCAAAAGGCATCCAAGGACCGTTCCAAGGGATGTAAAAAAACACACCCGTCCAAGGCTCCTGCACGGCTCATTGAACCTCTGGCACACGACGGAATAGGATCGGCCAAAGGCCTCAACGCACCCGACCCAGATGTGACGTCACTGGCATCCAATCGGACCAAGGTCTTTGCTAAGGCGTCACTCCCTGCTTCGCAAAGTTCTCCAGCGGTGCAGTCTGCACCGTGGTCGCGAATCGGAGTTTATCCGCCTGAGGGCCTGCCGACAGATCAATCTGACGCAAACAGCAATCTTCCATCCGACTCCCAAAACCGCGAATGCTCATACGTGGAGTCCATCGGTGAGCACAAGATTTTCTTTCTCTACCAACATAAATACGGGGCAATTTTTCTAATCCGGGACATTTTGGACTTCTTAAAGGTATCTATTTAAGCTCCCAGCTAAAAGCGTTTCTAGTTAATGGTTGCGTGTAATTTGGAATGTCGCACGCTAAGATTTAGTCTCACCTGCATTAATATTCAGCCGCTGCCTTCTCTGATAAGGAAAAGTTTTATTTGCCTGTCTCGCGACAGTTTTTTAGGGGGGTGGGGGGGATGCTGTTGCCTTCTGGCCGAATGCGGTGCTGGGTTGCCGGCGGCTCATAAACACCCGCACCACCGATGGAGACGAGGCGCGACCTGGGTTTCCGATAGAACCACCTGATGGTGTGATGGTGCGAATATCACTCGCTGTCAAGGAGGTACACTGTTAGCGCGGGGCGGTAGAGTCTTTGTCATTGTCTTTGCCACGAAGTTTGTGCAAGCGATTAAAACGGTGCTAATCTAACCTCTCTTTGCGCAGTTCTGAACACTGTCCTTAAGGACGATGTCAAAATCACTAAATGTTTCCCCTTCAGTCCATTTCCACATATGCGTGGGACCAACTTTTTTTCATTCTGAATCGATCGCGCCGCAGGGACGAACTGCCCTCGCCTCACAGTTTGGCGAAACTCTCGTCCTTTGCTTTCCTCATTGCTCGGTCTTGCCATCGTCCACTCGGTAACGACGACGACATTGCTTAGGCCAGAGACGGAAGCCAAAGTGCTGCGCAGTAAAAACTACGGAGGTGGACATGCGAATGTACTGGTGCAATGCTTCAATTCGTGAACGAGGGGTGCAGACAAACTTCTTGGAAGCACAAAGCCTTCTACCGCCTTTGTTCAGCTCCTACCCCGCGCGTATGTGGTTTTCACTGTTTGTGGTGAAAACCGAATGGAGAAGGGAAAGATCCACTACGGATATTATAGTACCCAGTTTCAGGATACACCTGCATAGAACGCAGTGGGGGGCTAGAGAATATAGGACAGAGAGGATAGGGTAGGTAAATGAAATAGCACACAGGGGAGGTAAAAAGACTGTCGGGATGCCGCACGGGGAGTCATCACTTCAAGGTGGGATAGCATAGCTCACACGCCGGCTTATTTGAAATTGGGGGGGGGGGGATAAAAATAGGGTGCTATTTCTCACACTGACAATAGGGGAGTAGTCAGGTTAGGTTGTAAAAACATTACAATGTTCGAGATTTTGTTCTAAATTTGGGGTTTGGAGATTGCCGGGTAAAATCTACAGATGTGCTATGTAATAAACTCACGATATTTCATCAGAAGGTGTCACGAGCTTCTGTAATGCATTAAAAAGATGTTTCCTTCAATCTGGTAATCAAGGACACCAAGGGTTTCTAGGAAATACTCTGATAGATTTGGCGTTTATTTGGAAAATGATCAGTAGTTATGACAATGAGCGTTAATAATGAAACATTTTATTAGCAAAAAGTTTGTCATCGAACTTTTACACATCCTTGTTGACACACGTTATTATCTGCAATCGCGACATGTCGGTCTCCGTTCGAAACCTGTCCGATGTTACGTAGCTCAGCTCGGATAAAGTTATTTCGACATAAGAGCTTCTGTTAGCTGAGCACAGCATCGTAAGTGCACCATTAGCCACCCTAGGGTAGCCGCGGCAGAGCGATTTCACTACTCAATGAGTACGAAAGCTGTGTGTCTCGGGCTTGCATCCAGAAAGTCCTGGTTGAGAACGGGGGAGCGTTAGGCCGCAATTATGCAGATCGATACTTCGAACGGGTCCATTCACAAGAAATCGGGCTTAACCCCATCCTTTTGAAACATGTCCTGGCACAAAAATAGTGTACAATCGGGTTTTACCGAATAAAAAACAACACTACTTACATGAGGGGATGCGAAAGAATTACATTCTTTTCAAGCCACGCGATAAGCTATATCCAATGAAGATCTGCCGCCATATGCCATCTTTTTTTACCATAGTGCCATAGTCATTAGATTGATATATGTGTGCCGCGTAATGTTCTCTTCGAAATTGTTGTGACAGCGTCTACTGCTACGGGTTTACTGCTGTGAAAATCGGCGTTCTTGCACGCCGAGCAGCACTTTTCTATCCCTTGCATATTCTTCTGGTGCGGCGTTCTGTGGATGACCACGTTTAGCAGCTGGCGCTGTGGTAGAGGCTCATAATCTGTGCACAACAGAGAGTTCGTCAGAAGGAACGTTTAGGGTGGTTCGATTCTGCTCTGTTTAAAAATGACGTATTTTTTGAAGTGCCTCTTTTTCTTTTCTATAATACTTAAACTGAGAGGCTTGCTTATTCGTCCGCTGAAGCCTTTTATTGGCGCTATTAGCGTAACAGCCATTTGTTACTCTTGTTATTGGCGTAGTGAAATTCTTTCTGTAAGCCTCAAGTTGCGCAATTCTTTCGTTCGGCTATCATCGTCGCGAGCCCTTTGCCCTTGCGTTTTGTCTTGCTCTCTCGCCTTTTTTTGTTTGTCCTTGTTGCCGCTACATCCGCGCTATTAGCGTAAACGTGCTTAGCTACTGCTGTAATTACCATCCTCAAATTACTCTTGTAACTTCAGTTCTTGCCTGAAACACGTTTTTATGCAGGAGGACACATTGCATCTAAAAGTTTACCTTTATTAATCCAAGGAAAAAGGTCGGCCGTTGTGTAGGGATTTCGTAATGGAATCGCATTTCGTGGATCTTCGGTTTACGATCCCGCGGAAGTTTGTAAGTATTCTTTCTTTATTTTGTATGCTTCAATAGGAAGCACATTATGCCTATTCCTGTTCGGTCACGAAGACACCGGATGTTTGTGTAATAGACCTTTTATTAACACCGAAGGTGTTTAGCAAATTGTAATTTTTTGTGTCCGCAGCTAAAAATGCCAAGAAATGGCACAGCGTGCGCATGTGAGCGCGGAAACGTGAACTCAGAATTCGCGATGACCGCCCGACACTTAACAAAATCATGAAAATGCCAAATGCTCGTGTGAGCGCTCCCCGCGACGACCGCACGTTTGTCAAGCTAAGAATGCCAACTTAGGGTGATTGGCGAAAATAGTGGCGATAGCCTGGTGGCTAGAAGCCAAGAAAATGCCTAACGTTCATGTGTGCGCGCCTGTCATCAACCGCCCAGTGGGCCCGGCGGATGTTTGTCGAGGCATGCTTACCTACTTGGGAAGATTGCCCAAGATTGGCTAAAAAAAATCCGGCGTTCGGCCTAATCGGGGCACCACTAGCTCGGAACGAGAAATACGCGCCATAGCATACGCCCTTCCAAGCTATGGTCCAACGATTACCATTTTCAAAAAAGTGAAAGATGTTCACAGGTATAGCATCAACGATGGAGTTAAGGTCGTTGCGGCCGCAAAGAAGAACCAAGTAGACTGCAATCGAGGACTTAAGGCTTCATGATGGTCGTGAAGGTTGCGTACAACTTTGCTAACTTCATGTCTTCGGTGTTAGTGTGAGGTTTTTTCATTTTTTATGCTCCTAATTCTCCGGCTTGCAACTACGTAGATTCCTAGCAATACCTTTTGGCAATTCTTGGTTTCTAGGGCGCACAAAGCTGATAAATTATATGCATAGAGTAGTCTTGGTTTTTGCGTACTTAGGAGCATGTTTGGTCAACTCGAAACAGCGTTGATGTACCGCTGGTGCCAAACTTATTTAGCTACCCTACGGCTGGTGCACAGACCCGACACCTCTTAAAGGTCATTCATATGGCGTTGATGGGTGCAGTGGGTGCCAAAAACTTGTCAGACGGCTTACTCTTCACACCAGAACGAGAACCGTGCACTGTAGATGTTGCTCCGGTATTGGAGTTCGTGAGGCATCTTTAAGAGACCAATGACGTCATAGTAAGCCAGGTACTCAAACTCATTCGTACACAAGAGTTGGTTTTTTCAGAACTGTATTCTGTACTACTCGTTGCCATTTTTGAAACTATTTAGGTGCGCAACACGAGACATAACACCGATTGCGCAAAAACAGTTACATTCTCTTGGTTGGCCTCCCCGGGCATGTATACATAAATGTCCCACGCGTCCCAAACACATTAACTGCGAGACTTTCACCTAATTTTTGCACTTGAAGGGACACAACGATCAACAAAGTAGGTTCTTAATTCGTTGAGGTCAGAGAGAAATGAAAAGTTGGTTCATGTTTCCATAGGACCACTCGCAGAACAGCATGTGACGCCAAGGTCAGGTGTAAACAGGCCTCAAAAACCCACCTACTCACTTATTCAACTGCGCACACACAGCCACATATTCAACGCACACAAACAAAACATTTTTGCGCAACACCCGTACACAACACACTGCGCACACGTACATGGGCATAGCAGACACACAGGCACAAAGAACATACACCTTCCTTCAAGGTGTTCTCACATTTTTCAAAAGCGCGAAACACTACATTCAGCCCGCCATTGTCCGGATCTAGCTGCTCAGGGAGACATACCGTGCAGTTGGGTGCTTGTATAGTTGCGTTCATGTATAGTTGGGCTCTCGCATGACGAAGTAAGTGTTGCCAGATCACTTTTACCAAGTCGCCATTGAGCAAGACAAGGCCACTGCCTCTTAGGAGCCTGATCTTGATGCCGCTTTTCCGTCCACATCATCCAGGTTATCCCCACAGCTTGAAGAGGAGGTCATGGCCTTGACATAAGAATGCTTGGTCGTAGTTTCGTCTGTGCAGCGAAGAATGCCGCCCCTTCTAATATGAAAGCCTACTTGTTCAGAATGAATATGCGAGATGCGTATTTAAAAGGCAGTGTCTAAACTGCTTGTCACTCCGATTCTTTTTTGCCACACTTATGCTTGAAGGCGTAATCAAGGCGAAAGGCGTGGTCGAGAAAATTTAGGGCGAACATACATACATCAGTAGGGACAAACGGTATCTTGTTCGATCATATTTGGAGATAAGAAGGAAGCGCCAGTTCCACTAATTCAATTACGATCAGGGAGAACTTGCCCGGGCACCCCTTAACAAGATGGTATCGACTGACGCAGCGGCAAGGAACATCGCGGTTGAGTGAGCGCAGAGGATAGCCTGAACGGTAGATACAGCGGCTGTCCAGTTCTCTCATAGCCACCTCTCACCGTCACGCCTAGTGCGCTTGATAGATGTAAGACTTCTCGGAGGCAGCCACATTTGCAACCAATCCCCAAGGATGATCACACTTAATGAGGTTGTGTCGGTTACTTCCAGGAAACGGTCGTGCCCCAATCAATTCTCTGGGAGCAGCAGGGATCAAGAATTATTTTTTTCTCAATCTCCTTCCTGTCAACCGAGTGAGCGCAGGCTGAGAAATTGCAATCTCAGTGATCAGGACAACCTGACAATACCAGCCATACTGATATACGCAAGCTGCCAAGGCTGGGCGCTGGTGGCTGCTGCGATATAGTCATTGCAGCTTGGGCGTAGTAACTTGTTGGTTCTCTCCTTGTTTACATGATGGCGGCAAGTAGCGCGTCGCCCTTCCACTGTTCCGCTATACTGTGGACAGCAGTTTGCGTCTGATAGAACAGGTATTTTGCTCTCTCCACTAGGACTGTCTGCCCAAAGGAAGTTTTGCATACAGGTCGGCGGTCTATAAGGTACACGTGTATGTTGTGGTCGCGTTCGCTTCACGATGAAATGCGACGGAGCACTTCAGTCGTTGGACTGTACTTACTACGTCGGAATTATCACTCACAAGGCTTCAACCCCACACCAGCTATGTAGAGTGTGCGCAACGTATCAAAGAACCCCGATTTGCGCAGCAGTGAAGTGAGCGGTTGAGCCCCGTAAATCGCAATAAGAGTGTGGTACACTTAAAACAAAGAAGAAACCGATGGCCTGGAAATTTTGCGCTTCGGCCTCAAAGCGCATGCCCAGACGATGACCACGTGTTTGTTCTAAAGCATTTCTTGATTGTCGTGAAGTTGAATAAAATGTGTGCATAAAACCGGGTCTTTCGATTCAGGGCACGGTGGGCTGCGATGCTTCCGCGACGGTTCGTGCTTAGTTAAAAGGATATCTGTATCAAGTTATGCACGTGTTTTCTTCAATACTGGCCCCGAGGCGCGTGTTACTTGTGGTTTGGGCGCCCGTAAAAGCTCTAGGCAGACTTCTGGCAGATGAGCGCATGGTTCACTCGCTTGGCAAAACATTCAGCGGATGGCGCCGTAAGAGTTACCATACCGCGAAGGACAACTGACGAAATGTTCCACTAAAACTGATCTAGCGGTGCTCACCTGGCGGGCCCCACAAATATACCTTTTCGTGCTGTTCAAAGTTAAACTAACAAACGGCGCCACACTATTATGCAGTTCGCATCCAAGCTAATAAAGCCCGACTATCCAAAACGAGAATGCAAATCAAAAAAGCACCAGTGTCGTCACTTGCGCTACGGTTGCTCTCTACGCTAGACATTTTGTAGGTAAAGTGAAAGGCCGCGCGGCAAATTTACATTGTTTTACGAACATCGCACGTGTCGTTCGGCCCCAAGATTGACGCGCCGAGAGTGGCAGGTAACGTAAGTGTATACGAGCCGAGTGCGCAACCAGTGGCTCCCCTGGCCGCCATGGTTTGCTCGGTAGGTTTTAGATGCAACGCACCTCATGCTCGCCCCTCTGTCCTTCCTGCGTCTTTCCGGCGTTGTCCGCACAGCTGCGCCTCTCCTCCTCTCCTCTCTCCGATAGCTAACGCTCTCTCCCAAACAGCTGCGGGTTGGCGCAGCGCGCTCTCACTCCGTTGCTAGCCGCCGGTGGGTGGCGCTGCGCACGGCGCTGCGCGCGCTACGCATGTGCAGTACTCTTTCTCTCCGCTCTCTCCGCCCTCTTTTCTCCTTCGGGCTCTGTGAATATAAAGCGGCCTGCCGCGCTCCGACGGTCTCAGTCGACGGTCGTCCGCGTTACGCTTGCATTCTCTCGCAGTACTAGACGATTGCTTGATGCAATCGTCGAGCCCCTAACTGTGGACTTTACGGACCACAAGGCACTCATTCTCGTCTGCAATAAAGACCGTACCTGAGCATACGTGTACTGCATGTGCATTGCATGGTGAAAATGGAAAATTACGCCCACCTCTCCTTCGCGTGAGAATCCCTGCTATAAGCGTAATCAATACAATGGAAAGCGCCAATGGAACCCCCCATGAGATGCGTTGCATCACACCAGGGTTCCCGCGAGGGGAGGTGGGCATAATTTTGGTTTTCCTTCTAGACCACACAACTGCCTCAGTCGTTTCCCGCCGCCGTTGACGTCACGTGAAATGTCACGAAATGGCGCGATGAATCAACGCGTTTTCAAGTTTGTACTTTCGCCGCAATTAAAGCATCGTTCGCCGCCGAATAAACGCTGACTGGGCTTCGGGGCAGTTGAACTATCGTTTGAGCCCAACTTGCTATTTCTTTTCAGTGTCCCCTTAAATCAACGCACAAACGAGACGTTGCGACATTGGTGGTCCCACGAGACCACGCATGGAAATCAATATTTGTAAGGCTACAGCAGTCAAGAAAGCACGCATGTCGGCGATGTCTTGTGCGGAAGTCTAAGGTGCTTTCAAGCAAATTTCCCCAGGGAAGTAGGTACGGTGAACAAGGATTCTTTTGTGTCACCAGTGCGGGGCCTTTTTCATTGTTCCGTATGAATCTGCTTGGTTAAAAAAAAAAGCAGCTGTCCATGGCGACGTAACGGCAGCGCTCCCCGCGGCAACTTCTTGGCCAAGTTCCTGGGTAGATTTGCCGGCCTAGTTGCGATGTTTTCCGGTTGTTATTGTGACTTAACAAAGCAAAATGTAGACACAGCACGCAGTAACTTGGTTTGCAGATTGCTGCATTGCAATTTAGGCGAAATAAAATATTATAATCGACTTGTTCTAGATAATTTTTGTATTTTTTAAAGTATGTTATGAAGGTGTTTGTGATCGTTTTTTGAAAACCAACGACCAAGAAATACCTCAATGGGCATTAGGAAAAGCTCGAAGAAAAAACTCTGGGTTGACACGGACACTTCGAAGCCGTGCTAAGTAATAGCGTTCTTTAGTTAGTAACGTGGGGTTCAGGTTAGGCCTGACTAACTTTCGATGAAAGCATTTCATGATTTACGGCCTGTGATTGCAAAAATCACACTTGCCGTGGTAACAGCAAGACTGACCGGAAGGTACATAAGGGCCAAACCGTTAAAACTACAACGAACAGCAATTTTCATGCAAAAAAAGATTTTATGCGCCGTTGACCTTGGGAAGATTTAGGGAAAACGACAAATACAAAACACGGTTTGCAACGTGCTTTCACTAAGTACTAAGGTTAGGTTCCTGTCGAGGTAGTGTTTACGAAAATACATCAGAAACCAAAGGTGGAAAGCGGCGTCGAAGAAAACCGCGGTAAAGGTAGACCAAAACAAAGAAAGAGAAAAAAATCTGCTTTGCGCGGTCAGCAGCAGTGCCAAACACAACAAAAACAAACTCAATCCAGTAAGGTACCATGTTTGGATAGTTGATCACGACAGCTTGATGATTGAGCACGCCAATTTGTGGACAAGGGGTAGCAGAGAAATACGAAACTCGGTAGTTGTGTTGTGTATTTTTCTTCTTTGTCTTTATCCAGAAAAGGTGCTCTGTTTAATGTTCGAAATGAAGAAGTATTGAAACTCAATTCCAGTGGCTTAAGCAATTGTGTTGGGCAGGTTTAAACCGGAGAGATTTGGTACCTCGCCCCGTCGAACTAAATTACAGCGCAAGATAATTCCGCCGCGAGTGCTGAGCAATTTATTACAGTTTCTCAACGCTATGTCGCAGTTCACATTATTGGCCTTTTGTCAGCTTTATAAAACAAAGAAATTGAAACTCCTCTAGAGACATCTATAAAGAAGAGACATGGGTAAACCGTAATCAAAATGTGGTGGCTCACTTCGCAACGTCAACACCACTGCGCCAATTTTTGAACTCAGCTCTTGCCAGAGTATTGCAGTGCGCACGCTCGCTTTTAAGAGAAGGCATTCAATTTGACTTGACACCCACAAACGCGATGTCAACGGTTGACGCGGACACATTGCTGTCGGACACACAGTAACAATGATGACACGTCGCTGGCTACAAAACAGCTTTTCTACACCACTGTTGTGGTTTTCTCGTGCGAACTGGCTTTTTCAGTTGACTACTTCCAGAAGTACACGCACCGCAGACGCAGACAGCTGACAGCGGAAATTTGTAACATAGCCTTTTACGTAAACCGCTCAGACACTAACATTGCGATGAGCGCGCAGACACTAGCATTGCGATGACGTCGACGCTGTCTCATCCGAAGACTGAAAACCACTCTTGTCGATTGATATCTGTGGCAGAGTGGCCAGGCCAGGATAAGCTTAAGTGGAAGTGGAGTTGTCCCAACGGTGGTCATGCCTCGCACGTCGTGGGGTTGGTGGAGCCGCCATTGCTAAGTCTTGCCGTAACCTCCAGAAGCCTGGGTTTCTACAATAGTAGAGTGCGAACGGTATAAAGTGCTTTCCGGTTACTTCCACCAGAAAGCCTTCCTTTTTCGTATTGCGGCGCGCAAGCGCTGAAGGGCTGTACGCAACGCGTGCGTTAAAGGGTGTGTATGAAAAAAAAAACAGGGAATCTGCGGATACACTAGAAGATGCAAGCGCCGGAGCTTTTTATCTATCTGTATGACAAGTTTTCTTCATGCCTTCGTTTTCTTCTAAAAATCAGACAATATCGTTTTCAAAAATGTTCGTTTTTTGTAAAACTCTGACAGACACTAACCAAAATGCAGCTTTCTTGTGGCAGTGTGAATGCATTGCACGTTATTCATAACCAGCTTTCTCGTCCAAAATTCCAACCTCTCAGGAACCTAGCAAAATCACTTTAGGAAAATAATATTTGGCATAACGCCAGAAGTCAACGTGAAGATGAAAACACTAAAAGTACTTTCCAGAATTCTGAATATTTTTTGTGTAATTCGCTGTCAAATCTTACTCCCCATGCATTTCTACGGGATAGTTTCCATGGCTCAGGAACCTAGTCGCTCAACGTGCGCGACTTGAAACTGTGCACAGAGCAAGTATTCACTCCAAATATTAGCTGTGCAAAAGAACATTTCATTTCGCTAAAAAATTGCAGAGTAATCACTGTTGAAAGGACTGCCATGAGCGGGAAAGCTGCACATGTTCAAGGTATTCGAGTCGATGTGTTCTATCGTAGTTCTGTCGTGATTATCGTGATTAAGCCATCTTCCATTGGGGAAATGCTTCGCAGTAAGTGGGATTTACATCTAGCATTTATATTTCGTGCTGACTTCAGAACCAAGCAATATGCTCGGGCATAATTTGGGTAGCATCAGGATTTACAGCGTAGTATACTGTGAGTTAACATCATAAACCAGGAAAACCGAGAATGAAAGAAAAAACACAATTTTTGGTTACAGCTTTGGAAGCAGTGGTATGGTAGAAACCGAATTGTTATCATGTTTTTTCACAGTTCTTCACTCCTTTTCGGCTGCAAAGCGTAAATGATAACTGGCAAATTGTTCGCGATCAGCTTCTATGAACGAAAAAATACATTCCAAGAATCAGTGTCAAGCAATCGCGGCAACGCGTACGATTTACAAGCGCTGTTGATACTGCATCAACAAGAAAAATTGGCTTTATTCAAAGCCAAACGATCTGAGTGGGCCAGTTCCCAGAAGTGCTATAAAGACAGTCTAAAATGCGCAAGCAGAACTCGATTTGGGCGGGAAGCATTTTCCAACCTCGGTGTTTTTAAACTACTGCAGACCAACACAAGAAAATTTTGCAAAGTGATCTGTTTAAACTATTCATTATCCTCTCCAATACCATAATGAAAAATTGCAGGCTTCTTCCTTCGTCAGAAGTTGCAGATGACTTTGATTCTGTATTTGTTCTGTGTTTACGAATGATAGCCCATTCCCAACCAACCTTATCATGCAGTCCAGGGATTCAGGAATGCATGACCTGCTCATCACTCATGAGGGTATCTATGCTTCGATTGATAGACTCCAAACTTATGCAGCACCAGGCACCGAAAAATATGCATAAGACTATAAAAATCACTGAATAGTCATATCGCGATCCCAGCTGCCCTATTTCCGCAACTTATAGACCCGCGACATGCACCAGTTGCCTGAAACATTGCCCGTGCCATTCACATCTTCAACTCAGGCAACCCATCTGTGTATCTTAATTATAGACCAACTTCATTACCGAGCACAGTTTTAAAGCTACCAGAACTCATGTTATCATCTGTCGTAATAAGCTGCCTAGCTAAACATATCTTTTTTTTTTAATCAACGTAATTTTTAAGGGAAGTTCCAGTGAAACTCAATTATTCGAATCAATTATTTATTTCCACAATGGAGAACATTCAGCAGATCTAATGCTCATATATTTTACCAAGGCTTTCCACAAGGCCCCTCACATCCGCTGATGAAAAAGCTTACTGCTCCTATTATCAACACTACCGTTAACAGGCAGATTAATAACTGCCTAAGCAACCAGTATCTATCACAAACCTCTATTAGCTTTCCTCTTCTTTAGCTGAAGTAACGTCTGGTGACCCGCAAGGCTCAGTGTTGGGTTCTATCTTATCCTAAAATATATCAGCAACCTTCCCACAAATGTCTGTTCAACTATTCGACTACTTGCGGATGATTGTTATCTATGGACGAATTACGAACACCCAAAATTTCCTATCCTTGCAAGGAGACCTCACTGAACCGACAAAACGGTGAAGGGCTCGGCACATGAAAATAAATGAGTCCAAAAGTAACGCCATAACATTTACTAAAAATAACATGTCAGTGCCTCGTCACTATTTTTAATAGTATGCCCATACAAAAGTAACCAAGGTATAATACTTGAGGGTTCACTTAATTAATGACCTGCCGTACCTGGAACCATCATATCGATACAAGAACCAGCAAACCATCAAAATCACATATTTATGAGGCACCATCTGCATTCCGGTAAAACCTACATAAAGCTTCTGGATTACCAAACAATACTGCGATGAAAGATAGAACATGCAGCACTAATCTGGAACCCCCATCAGACGTATATTGTCAGCCATCTTGAAGCACTCCAAACTAATGCTGCCCGATTTATTCTCTTGAACTAATCACGAACTTAAGCGTAACAGGAATAAAAAAATTAGTAAACTTCCCATCTCTCCAACTACACCGACTTCGAAGTCGCTTGTTGGTTTTTATAGGCTGCGCCACAGTCAGTCTGCATTCGCTGTCTGGCACATAAAACCCGCTAATCGCTTATTTCTCATCTAGAGTATGCGTTCTAGGTCCAGCCATTTTTCTCGCGTACTAACCGATTTTTACTCTTCTCCCTCTTACTTGCTATTCGTCACTAGAATCAGCTCCCAGATAACATCGCCACCCCCATTACGCACTTCTCATTCGTAAGAGAGTTGCAAATATTCTTTAATATGTATATTCTGTATATCATTTTTCAATGTTTGGGTCATTTTTATTTTGTGCATCGGCATATTAAATTTTGGTATCTATTGCCCCCCTTCCTTTTGTGTGCTTTATTGTACAACCTGCATTTTGACTGGAATATGTTTGTATTTGTATGTAAATGACTGTTGCTGGTTTTGTGTTAATGTTTTCTTTAACCCAACCCCGTGGAAGTCCCGTAAGAGCCGTTATACTCAATAAATAAAAAAATCTAAGCCTCATATTGCATTGCGTTAGAGTGGGCTGCTGGCGCATTTCAAATGAATAAGTCATTAGCCTCTTCGCTATTCGTGCGCCAATTTTATGTTCCCTTGCATCTCTTTCTGAAGTGTATACTTCCGTTGGCAAGAGCGCCTCACCGTTGCGGCGGTGGGGTGGACGCTGCTTAACGGAACGCAGCATAGCCAGCACCAACAGTAGCGACGTTTCCAATGATAAATTTTGTCAGTTCATCGCCGTTTTCATTATCCTTCTTCCGTTGGGTCATTTTCGTCTTCTTTGGGGTGCTATGACTGAGAGGTAAAGTCAACCGCCCTACATAGGCTTTTTTTCACTTGCTTGTTTAATTTTGAAATTATAATGTCAAAAAATCTCCTGTTCACCTGCAGTGGTGCAATAATGTCTTCGTATTCTTATCGTACTGTTTGTGAGGAGTGTCTTTCAAGTGCTTTGCCTCCTTGTCCTCTTGTTCGCTCTCGTTAGCCATGCGATTACCAAAAAAAGCATTCTGCTATTGTTGTAATACCCATTCCCAAATTCCTCCTTTTGGCCTGAATGAATGTCATAGCACGTTTCTAAATTGATGGCCTCTACACGTTTTCGAGGTCCTCCATTATTTGTTTTGAGCAAAAGATCAACCCCTGTGCAAAGATGTAGACACATGTATCATAAGACTCGGCCTCAAATCCTAGACGCAAATTCAGTCGAAGGTTTTAAATTTCGTTCTATTAGGGCCGTCGAGCACTTGGGGTTCATTGATTCGATATGTCGACTAGTAATTTTCGCGAAACAGGGCATATGATACATTCAAGTCGATAACTGAGTTCAGCGAGGGGAGAATTTTCAGGACATTATATCAACTGTTTGATCAGTAAAGCTAATTCGTTGCAGTGCATTCGTGGATTCGTCGTTTTTAGCTAGTTTTCTGGCGAGACGTTTTTTTAAAGGTCCTGTTTTTATGCTGTTTTCATAATTGAAAGCATGGAGCAACTGTATATATTCGAAGAAGCCTTTGTGCCAAAACGTAACGAGATAATATAATGCAAGGCTCCCTGTATAGATATAAAGGATTTATTGAAGATCCCATAAGAATGTTTCTTTTCAAGGCCCACGAAAATTTGGCGCACGCCGCACAGACAAGATACTGACATTTGAATACGCAAATAAATTGGTCGCGTATCTGCTCACTACGTCGCCAATGTCTTTGAGAGACGACAGCCTTCTGCTGCACTGCCACGTAAATGCCCCTCTTCTCTCCCCGGTCCATTTTAACGCTCATCCAATCCCGGTTTGGTCCTCCCACTAGAATCAAGAAGGGGATTTGCTCAAGTCAATTCAATTCTTGCGCATTCCGCTGCGGGCGCGCATCCATTGAAACCTTTTGTTACTCTTTCACTTGATACGCGGGCACGTGGTACAGACTCGTGGAGTCCTCTCTTTTTATTTATTTTGGTCAAAGCAGAGTTTTCAACCCACACCTCTTCATTTTCTCTCAAGAATCACGCAATTGTGAATATTTTTGCTCAACAGAACGCTGCAAGCACCCCTCATGTATTGATGTCGTGCTTCATATATGCCTGACATTTTCTCCTTAGTGCACAATGTATACAAGTATAAACTGTGTTTTGAATATTTTTGCAAATATAAACCTCTTGTCATATACATGTCGTATGTGAACCTTTACGTTTTAGCAGGACGGCTAAATCGAAACCGGAGCTGTACGTATCTGTATTATGGCTAAGCCGGAGGACAAAGACATACGGGCAAATAGAACAAATATTGCGCGTTTAAGTAGCCCAAGAAATAATATTGTCTTCAAAATGTTTTTATAATTTCAGCAAGGTGTACGGCCCACGCCTCAACCAAAAGCGAAGAATACAAATAAGAGGGGGCGGCGAAACATGGAAATAATTTACTTTTCATCTGCGCACGAATGGGGTCTGATAGGCAAACACGAAGCCGACACAATCAAAGAACTTTCTATTTCAAGAAAAAGGCACTTCTGCACTCAAAAGTATCACCGAAGTGAAAAATCTCCTTTAAAAATGATGTGTACGCAGTAATAATTTCCGGTACCCGTATCGCTGCTGTGTTCGAGAACGTCACATTTCTGAAAGTGGGAGAAGCAAGCGTACGCTGGGTAGTGGAGGGCTTAGTTACAGGTGATGGAAGTTTGGAAGTAGCAAGCGTATTTCCCCGGGTGGTAATTATTTCATCGGTACGCCAGTGACCGCTCTTTTCCGGAAGATTTAATTAAAATAGGCATAGCAACGACACTGCATTGCCCCTATAAGAGCTCAATTGTTCCGCCGTACAGGTAGCACAAATTTGGGCGTTGGTGGTGCCGCCCTCATGGCGCTCGTGCCTTTGCATGTGCAAGCTTGGGAACACTATACTTTGGTCGTCAATGACGAGGTCTAGTTTGATGGCTAAGTATGTTTCCTCAAGGAAGCCAGGCCTATTGCAGGGAACAAAACAAGGAGAGGTTAATTACACTGCGCTGGGGGAATAATTCGGTAATTTAAAAGGTGTACTGACGAGTGAGAATAACGATTACTACAAGGTGCTGTTTTGCTACCAGAAACATCTCTCCAAACCGACAACTGTGTGGGTTCTTTGCAGACGAATGAAATGGCTTAAAAACAAGTACTAAAGCTATATAGTGGCGTATAAAGTTTTTGAATGGATGCTGTGAACGCCTGAAGATAGGTCAGTGTGGGTGAATCTATTAGTTTGATTAGACTAAATTCCGTTTCTAAGTTAGTGCAAGCCGGGCCCTTTTGGCGCGATGCACAAATTTATTGAAATGCGGCAATAGGCTCCTCTTCGCGCATAATCTGACCTCAAGAGTACTGAACCATTTACTTTGCAAGAAATGGCGTAGTAATAATGTAAGAAAAATTTTTTATTAAAAACATCCCGGAAGTAAACCCACGGTAGAAATGATCAGGCCAGAACCTAGCACGTAAGATTTGGAAATGGCGAAGTTACCAGCTAAGAACTTGAGGCCGAACAGCCGCAGTGTTTTAGTACTTGGCGAAAAATATTCAGCAGGGCTAACACCTACCCACTTGGAGACTCTAAGCCTAGGAACGAGTGTCCGACCTGCACTGACCTGGACATTAGACGCTGCATTTGATCGTACTGCTAAGCTCTACGTAAAGCGTTGCATAATTAGGTGGTAGTAAAAAAAACCGGGGTTTTTGTGAATCAGGTTACTTGAGTACACCCACTGC
Organism: Haemaphysalis longicornis; assembly: GCF_048455015.1. Classification (NCBI taxonomy): domain Eukaryota; kingdom Metazoa; phylum Arthropoda; class Arachnida; order Ixodida; family Ixodidae; genus Haemaphysalis; species Haemaphysalis longicornis. The sequence continues at coordinate 87,718,500 of NW_027526407.1, read as the reverse complement.
ATCACTGCATATAGTAGAGCTTGGGTTTCATGCACAGCAAAAAACAGGAATAGGACCGTTGTGCCAGTCACCTAATGAGACGCTTTCCTAACCCACCACGTTTGATGGATTTCCGTTAATGTCTACGTTAGCTCCGCAGATTGCAGGGTCTGGTGCAGGAAAGACGTGGGCAGAGCCGTTGAAAGAGATGGAGAAAATGTGTTAGACTGGCGATATCCTACAAGAACATTACCTCTTGTTCTCACCCTAATTGTTTTATAATAACGTATTTTTATTAAAAGGTGTTCAAGACAGTGACGAAACAAACTTGAATATGTGCTCCTCCGGAGGTATGCACCCTTTTTAATAAATTCAGCGCACGAAATCTCGGGTACGTTCTCCGCAGACCTGACGTTTGTTTGGAGTGTACGACGTGAATAGGTACCTGCAGATTGGCATAGTGAGTGCATTTAAAGATTGTAGTTTTTGTTGAGCTGCTTGGATGCGGAAAGTTTCGTATGTGGGCCTGTCTATGTGTCCCTCGTTTCGGCCGAACTGCCGAAGTCAGCTCAAGCGCAGAACAGGGAGGATTTTAGAGAAGCAAGGGTCTAGCTTTGCCTGTACTGCCAGAAAAAGCGTAGTGGCGGCGTCCTGAACTACCGAGGACGCCCGCTTGGTGGCGCTGTAAACAAGGCTTTGTAAACATGGCGGATTCTTTTTGCACAGGCCGCTTGAGCTCCTTAATAACATGACTGCCCTCGCACGGCGGCCTCCGGTTCGCTGCTCCTGCTGGTTCCTGGCTGGCATAGAGTTTCTCAATATTACCTAGAGCTGAAAGTGTCGCTGCAATCGCACGCCGACATGGGAATTGTGGGTAGTGTGCGAATCGGATTGGCAGCAAGTGGCTAGTACAAAGGGCTATGGATTAGGCTTCTCGGCTCGGAAGTGCTTGTTAGTTCTGTTTTCGGTATGCTTTTCCGTTTTCGGGATGCCACTTTCTTGCATTCAATGGCTATCATAGATACGTCTAAATAACCGCGTGATTAGCACTTAACGAGTGTGCTCGCGTTAGCGGCGAGTTTCTTAAGATGAAGGAGTGACCACATGCAGTGACGGCGACAAGCGACGCCGAAAACGTAACTCAAAAGGTACAAGAGCAGAGTGCACTGGGTGACAGCGACAAGCGAAAAAAAATTAATACACTGCCGCCAATGTACTCTGTCGTCGTCGCTCGTCGCTACAGTTCACTGTATCACCGCTGCCGCTCGCTTGTGGGCTGCTTCTGGCCGGCAAAAAGCGAGCGAGAGTCCCAGCGGCCTGTTATAATCATACCGCTTGCCGCCGCCGCCCACACTACAGCCACAAAATAAGCTACGCTAGACTCTAGCCCACCGTTTTCTGCACACATTCAGTTACGATTTTCGCATCGCTCGTCGCCGCCGCTGTGTTTACTTACTCCTTGAAGCATGCACTGCCTTGGCAGGCGCCATGGGGCAACACACATAGCAACTCGACAAGACAGTATTTATTTGCCATTTAGAGCATTCATGCAATTTCATAATGCTTTGCGCGCGTACTTGAAGACTTACTTGCGGTAACAGGCTTCACTTCTACGTTAATTTATACCTGCTTAGACAAAACAAATAAATACAACGGGATTATATCATTCTCGCATCTGTAATGCTGCATGGCTGCATCGCCTGCCAAGGCGCGTAGCATACGATAATGAGACTAATGAGATGGAGCAAGAACACAAATTTAGACAATCTAAATAATTTTCTTCAGCTAAATATTACAAAAAATCAAAGAAAAACTCATCCAGTTTAGAGTATGTAATAATTTAAAAATATATCCGGGACGGCCTGCTGTATCTGGCAGCGTGAGCCGAAGGCAGGCATTTTTTTTTTCTTTGTAACCCCCAAATTTGTTTTGAAACATAAGCTCGCTAACACAGTGCCTTACACAAAACAGATTTTGTTAACAGCGGCAGTTTTGGGAGCAATTTTTTAAACAAAAACTCAATTTGCGTAGCCACAAAGTCATTGCCGGCTATCCCACGCCGAACTTCCGGCCGAACTACACACTATGGCGGCACTCATGGAGGCGTAGAGCGCTTCCGCCGAATCACGTTGACGGTAGCGCCAGATTCCACTCTAGGTAAGCTAGTGAGAAACTCTATGCTGGCTGGCACGCTGGCCGCGTGTATACATGCGCCGCGCTAGTGAAGTGATGTTACGCCAGGTGACCAGATGGCCTCGACTGGCACAGACCACAGTGAGCAGCAAGTGAGAACAACTCGTTTATTGACATCCCCAAGTTTACAGAGGCCAGGACATCATTTCATTTCGATCGCTGCAATATCACGTCGCTTTCGTGACATTTTGTTTTTGCCATAACAACTCGTTCACTTGCGCTAAGATTTCGAACGAAGGGCACACAACCAGCACTCAGTCGACGATGAAAGGCGGCGGTATACAGCGAGCGTCATCAGTTCGCACGTGCGATGTGCCCACCTTCCGCATCCATCACATTGGAGAGCGGCGGCGTTGTCATACGCAACCTTTTCGCAGCGGCGGCAAGTAGGACGTGACGACGTGCGCTTGGGGCCGGGACTGATCGCAATGTCTCCAGCGAACAAGAGGCACAACGTGACTATCGGGCGGTCAGGAAGGGGTGCACACATGTGGCGGCATACATTGGGGCGATGCTTCAGCGAGGTGGTGGGAACCAACTCCGTGTACAGCGCGCGAGACACACATGTAGTGGCGAGCATGCTCGGACGGGCGCATCCATCGTGAGGAGCAACATATACGTTTGGCGATGTCTGGACCGAGGCGAGTCCGTAAAACGAAGAGTGATGCCAATAGCAAGAGGAGTCGCAGCCTGGCTATAGGCCTAGATGCGCGATCACAACAAGTCGATGCGGCGGTACAGCGGCCCCGCTAACACGGGCTCCAACAGGCTCACGCGGGTCTCTGAGCTTTCCCGGTGGCACGTATCACACTTCATGCATGTTCACAGAGCAGAAATACTCAAGAAAACTAGATTTGACAAGACCACAGAGAATAACTTAACCGCAATCCAGCTTGGCTTGGCTTGGCTTTGTGGTGGCGAATTGGCGGCTTTGTGGTTGCGAATTCAGCAGCGAGGTGGTGCACCAGTCGGCTGTTCGTAAAAAGTTGCGTACATTTAGCTCAACAGATGTTTGATGCGGAACTTGTTAATAATATTTTTAAACAACACATTGTAAGCGACATTTGTTGGCTCTCTGAGTCACCTAATGAATGTTTTGTATTGTCTACCAAAAGTAACCTTTCGGTTGAGCCGTATGGGGGACTTGATGATCGAAAACTGCGCTTCAGGTTGGTCACGTGGGACGGCGATTTTTACGCCGCCTATAGGAAAGACAGCGAACGTCTGAGCTTGACCACGGCCGGGCTAGAGAGGGAGCGGCGCGCGCTGTCATAAAAGCGCGCGCCGCTCGCTCTCTAGCCCGGCCGTGGCTTGACGGGCCTGGCTCAAGTGTTGAACGTGAAGTTCATATCTGCAAAACCATTTCTAAACATCTAAATGTGGTGGAAGTGTTCATACTTGTTGATATTGTTGAGAAACAACAGACATCACGAAAATTTGAGGCAAAACATCGATACATAGGTGCAATTTTCAATGTTTTTTAAATAAAAAATAGATGTTTATTTGATGTTTGCTAAAGCAAAGTACTACTACAGCCACTTTAGAAAAAAACGAAACACGCACCGCTCAGTTAGTGGTGGCGGAAAGTGGCCGTGGCTGTGGGTGACCGCGTTCGTATGTTTCCAGTGCCGCTTCTAGGGGTCGCCACCAGTGTAGCCCAAAGAAAGTGCCGAGCCGTTAGCGAATGAACGTGAGGCGATAGAGGACGCGGAGGCAATACGACTGTCAGGAATGTTGGGCAGGACCGCAGGGCTCGCAAGCTTGGACGTTCCCTGTCTTCCCTATAGGCGGCGTAAAAATCGACGCCCCACGTGACCAACCTTGACCAACCTAAAGCGCTGTTTTCGACCATCAAGCCCACCAGACGGCGCAGGCAAAATGTTACTTTTGGTATAGAATACAAAACATTCATTCCGTGACTCAAAGAGCCCACACAGTTCGCTTACAATGTGTTATTTAAAAATACTATTAACAAGTTCCGCATCAAACATCCGTTGAGCAAAAATGTACGCAACTTTTTACGAACAGCCGACTGGTGCACCACCTTGTTTCTGAATTCGCAACCACAAAGCCGCCAATTCAAATTGAAACCGCTGCAACGGCCGACCGTTTCAATGTGCGCGGAGCACCGGTTTCGTGACTGTTATTGCTGTTATGTGCTTTTGCGTCCATCAGTTGTTGAGAGGACTGGCAAAACACGAGAATTGAGTGCTTGTGGAATGACAAATGTGGGAAATTCCGCATCGGAAGGCAGCTGTCGAGGCCAGAATATTCGATTCTTCAAACAGAAGGTGAGTGTTATGCACTCCGCTAGAAAGACGGTGCAAAGGAAACCGTTGTCGCCGTCAATACTTCATTTGTGCCCTTCGTTCGAAATCTTAGCGCAAGTGAACGAGTTGTTATGGCAAAAAAAAATGTTGTCACGAAAGCGACGTACAATTGCAGCGATCGAAATGAAATGATGTCCTGGCCTCTGTAAACTTGCGGATGTCAATAAACGATTTGTTCTCACTTGCTGCTCACTGTGGTCTGTGCCAGTCGAGGCCATCTGGTCACCTGGCGTAACATCACTTCACTAGCGCGGCGCAAGTAAACACGCGACCAGCGTGCCAGCCAGGAGCCAGCAGGAGCAGCCACGGCCGGACTCGACGCCCCTTTCGCGCGCGGGAGGAGGAGAGTCGAGTCCGGCCGTGGAGCAGCGAGCCGGCGGCCGCCGTGCGAGGGCAGCCATGTTATTAAGGAGCTCAAGCGGCCTGTGCAAAAAGCATCCGCCATGTTTACAAAGCCGTGTTTACAGCGCCATCAAGCGGGCGTACTGGGTAGTTCACGACGCCGCCACTACGCTTTTTCTGGCACTACAGGCAAAGCTAGACCTTTGCTTCTCTAAAATCCTCCCTGTTCTGTGAGGACCGCGTGCAGAGCAATGAGCCGGACTACTGTCTACACAAACACACGCGTTATATTCAATGGGCAATTCAAACGGGTAGGTATTGGAAGGGAAAAGACAATATTCACAAGACTCGCAGAGGACTGGTCCCGAGGAACTGGTCCACTACAGTCCGCTGGGGCTGGCACGATGAATGGAGCGGGGACGGGCCGGTGACTTCGGTGAGTCGACGCGAGGTGGCAGTCTGTCCGCATAGCTGCTGAGATGTGTACGCCGAGGTGGTTTAACCCGGCGAAGAACGTGGCGGTGCCGATGATTAGCGGCTAGAGGAGTTAGGTTGGGCTCGAAACGAGGCCTCGCTGCCCGTGCTCTGCGTCGCCGGCACACCGCTCGCTCTTCTGCCGGACCCCGGTTTCTCCCGGGCGGCGTCCAGGGCTGTCGACGGGCCTACACCGCGACGAACGGAAACTTCGAAGGAAGCGTCGGCGACGGACCTCGGGCCTACACCGCGAGGACGCCGTCCTGCCGTCGTCTTGATGATGATGTCCTCAAATATTTTGGCACGTACCTACAAGGGGGGATTGGTCAGGGCTAAACCGGTTAAATACGTGGGGACTAATACTTATATCCGGAAAGAGGCTGTAAAAGGTAACTTAATTGTGAATGAAACCCGAATTACCCATTAATCAGCACCATTTAGCAATTCAAACGACCTGAGGCAGAAAGAAAATTTTGAATGCAATTATCTTGCTGACCGCTTCCGGGCTCCTTCTTCTTCCTCTTACCTGCTGGTTCGTTGCCTTCGGCCAGCGCTACACCCCTGGGTCGGCGGATTGGCCACCACACTGCCCTGGCCCTTCACTACAACGACACACACAAGACGGGCGACCAGTTCATCATGGGTTTCCCTCTAGTGCAGCGCCAGGTCTAGACTCGAGCTCAATCCCACAAAACGAAAAGACGGAGAGGGACACTGCGGCGGAGAATCACCGGCATGCCAACCTCCGTCGCCTCAACCATGCCCATGAAACGTCCGAGTTGTGTACATAGGCACAACATTAGTTTATCCGCACAGCGAGTGAACCTTCCTTGTAAAATATACATTAATGTCTCACCAACATTTCTGTTTTGAAATCTATTATGTCACGCAACACCACACACGAGCGAAACGTTGCACTGCGCTCCGGGTACCAACAACACAAGGTGCACCAGCATTGCGAACTCGGTAAAAATGAAATCCTAATAAATTATGCACCCCTCCGACTAACGATGACGATGTTTGAACGCGAAGCTTCCTTGTGATAGATCCTTTGCTTTGCCAATCGATATCTTCGAGTGTGTCGTGCTCTGAAGGTGCGCACCATTTCTCTTAAATACCCATCGCAACTCTGGGGTGTTCACTCGGTAGCCTAACGTTTGGGTTTTGGGTGCATGGAGCGAATCGGTAGCTCCCGCTTGGGGTTTGCTTCGACCATGTAGAAATTGATCGATCGGATAAACGCCATCTTCATAACGCCAGGGACCCAGGTTTGATTCCGGCTACGGGAAGCGTTTTTTCTTCCGTTTCACCGACAAACTCTTATGATCTTCGTCCTCGAAAGTTGACATTCCTGCAGGACGTATTGGCGTACAATGGCATCAGTAAGGTCAATAAAGCTTCACTGGACGAACCTTCCTCGCATTTACATAGCAAGACGGAGATGGTAGGCAAGGAGCACAATTGGAGGGTGGGGGATCGATGCGGACTCATGCCACTGGGACGGCGGAAGACTCTCGTCATTCGACGACATGTCCTGCGAAGCAAGCGAATGCATGTCAATGATTCGCCTTTGTGCCTGGTCAACGTATTAAACCTTAAAAATGTGATGTTAGACCTCATGTGCTAACGTTAGAGGCTTAACGTCTTGAGGCCAAGACCGCTACGGCACGCACCGTAATGCCATTTTGATTGCACGCCGAGTTGTGGGTAAAGCCATAAGCACATGGACGCGAAATCATCCGTCGCGCGAGCGTAGGTGTTATTCGGTGGAACCGCGGCGACCCGCAGGATAGGCGGAGTAACGGCGTGAGAGCGGCGAAGTCGCGCGTCAGCCGCCGCGTCGACTTGTATTGGTGGAACGTTTGTTTGAACTCTGCATTCCTTGGACTGTTTATGAGCCGTTATTTTCGATGTTTTTAATTCAATATTCAGGAACATAGATGTTCTGTAAAAAATACGCTTTCCTTATTTTCTTCAATGCTACTAATGCTTACGGGCCAATTTTCAAATCCCCCAAAATGTATTTGAAGTGATTACTGTCAAATCTGCAAAAATACGGAAGCTTGCAAAGTAAAACGCACTTCTAACCATTTATTTCCGTGGAACTTGGTGCCCTACCTTGATTTTAGTTATAGCCTGATCCAAAAGCGGTGCCTTGCCGCTGAGGTTAGAGTTAAACGTCAGTTGTACAACAAAAGGCAAAGTAATCTGGCACCCTACGTTCATGATGCGAAAAATCTGATCAAACCTCACTACAACAAGAACAGATCCGCGAGGTTTTGCGAACAGTCGTACCATGGACGTTCTAAACAGAAGCCCAACTCTCATTCTCTCAACCCCGCTAGAAGACGTGGCGGAGGTCAGGAATTCGGTGTGCGAAGCTAGGGTGCCAAGAACGTTTGTCGGGTGTGTTTTGTTTACGCCGTATTTCAGAAATTTTGGCAGTGATAGCGCTTGTTTTTACGCACCGATCTCGAAGGCGGGGCCACATAAGCTAGTCTTACTAGCGATGTCAACAAAGCTCCCTTATTTGTGTCATGAAAAGCTAATGCACATCCTCGGTCTCCCCTGCGCAAGCCAGGGTAGCCGCGGCTCAAATTCTCACGTTGATTTTGCCGGCTCGTCACGCACCGATATTGCAGACAAGACTCTTCGTGCTAATACCACAAGCGATGGAGCCAGATATCCCTTATTAAACCTACAAAAGGCAATCAGCAAATCCCCAAACTCCCCGATGAAAGCCAAAAAACAAGACAGGAATGAATGGGCGCTTTAGAAAAGAAAAGAGCTTGAAATTTGGCTCAAGACAGCTGATCATCCACGGTTAAAAAGATTCTGATTGTTTTCTGCTGAAAGGAATGGTCCCAGACAACGAGACGGGCAGAAAACGCGGCTGCTGCCTCCCACTTTCCGATGCTTTATCGCGCTCCGTCGATGCCGATATCTGGCGAGCATAGACATCAGCGTCGCTGGCGCGTCAGCTCACGTCGCCATGCATTTTAGGTGACGCGCGCTGACGTGCGTCGACGCGGGTAGACTTTGACGAGTCAAAATGCCGAAAATATGCTGCATGTGGTTGGGCCTTAACGGGTGTCGACATTCACCCTAGAACATCACGTTAGGACTCTATCCTTTCGGCCGTAGCACGCTTGCGTCACTTCCTCCCTGTACTGCTCACCAAACTTTAGCGGAAGGGGCCTAACAGAGCTGTGGCCACGCTTTTTAGGGAAGCATTGTAATTTGTCAGCCATCCACCTACAATTGTTACCATCGTCAGAGAGAGAGAGAGAGCAAACATCTTTATTGAGTCCGGCAGCTGGGACGCAGCCTAGTCGTCGTGTCGGGCCGCCACTCGTCGTCGGCTCCCTACTCATGCATTGCCTCCAGTGGAGGCAGCAGTTTCGGGGCGCTGGCGTTCGAGGGCCCCCAACTCCTGCTGGACGGCCGTATGTTGTATTTCGTAGTCCTTGTCTCTGGTCGCACTTGCGAGAAGCGGCGGGAGCGTTTTGGCTGTGTTGGCTTCACTGGGGTGTAGTCTACAGTCCCCCAGAATGTGAGATGCTGTGGCTCTGTCCTTTTTACACAACACACACACGTCGCTTGGGAACACTTCTGGACACATGTGTTTGGCTATCACCGGAGTCATTAGCGCATTAGTTTGTAGTTGTCTGTACACGACCGCTTCTCGTTTCGTCAGACGAGGGTGCGGTGGTGGGAAGGTCCGGCGGTTAGCTCGATACCACTCAAGGATGTCCCTATAGGTGGTGAGTGGAGAGAAATTCGGCTTTCTTGCACTGCGTTTTCACTTAAGGACATCATCGGTGAGGGGCCTAAACCTTCGCCTAAATAGGTTAATAGCTAAGGCATCAGTACTGGGAACGCTTTTCCTGATGAGAGAATAAATGTGTTGTAAAAGTTCATCATTGGCCTCAAAAGAACAGCAAAAAGGGGCAATCTTACAAAAAAGTTGTAAAGATCGGTGTCCGTGCTTTGGTAGTCCCTTTGCAGTAAAGCATCATAGTTTTCTTTATTAGCAGTATGGGCTTCCTTTCACCTAGCACAATGTAGGGACCGCAGCAGGTAGCACAATGAGGGGCCGTATGGCCCCAGATTATATTTAAAAAAAAAAGCTTTCTGGTTCATATTAAAGCACGAGGACAAGAACGGGGGAAGTAATTTCAGCCCTTATGTCAATATAGGGGTGAGTTGCGGTCAAATAATAGGAAGCATTTCTTCATCATGTCACATTGGTTATTATCTTTGGTTCTACTAAGAGCTAAACAAAGTCGGTGTATTCTTGGATTGTAGAAGTCACGGAACACACGATGACATGCCTGACTGTGTGAACTCATGAAAAAAAGCCTGTGAAGATGATCAATGATAGAACTGACGTTCACCATTCAGGCGATTACAAACGCGAGTAAGAAAAGTTGGGTAAGATGAATTACAGCGTGTTCAGTGAATATGAAGGTGGCATAAAACGTTTATGATTTATTAGTGTGAATGTAGTGTGTACCAATAAATACACCTCCGCAACTTGGCCACTTCGATCGTAGCGATTGGGTTTGAACGTAACTAAAATAGCTTCTTGTGATGACTAGATTAGTGTGAATAAATGCGAGTTTCAGCCAGGAAAACTTGAAAAAAAATTTAGGCTGCCAACGTAATTATGAAATAAATGCGATTCGGGTACAGGGCAGCGGAGTGTAGGTTTATATAATTGCCAAAAATACCATTCAATAGGCATTGATTTAGGGTTTACGGAAATACAAGGCTCGATGATGACGGCTTTTTTACCGTGAAGCTTTTAGCGTCTCGTTGTTCGCAACATTTTGTGTCATTGTGAGCAAAAAACGAAGGTAGGCCCCAGAAATTCTCGTCCAAGATGCCGATAGCATGCTTTAAGCTAGGCAGCACCAAGAATTTGGGCCAGAAAGCCCGGCGCAATGTTCCTTCGCAATCCGGCATACAGTACATATCTCAGTATTACTTAAAAAAAACTACAAAACGAGCATCGAAACAACGAGATGGATGATAACGCTCCTCTAAACAATCAGAACCCCCGCCACAAAATACCTCACAGCTAAACGCATCGGAGACTACCTATATCATTTTTAGTCCAATTAATAAGAAGGATCAGGGCATTCATATTGAATACCGGGGCAATATAATCAGCCAATTCAAAAAACAGTTTTTAGGAGTATGGTTTTATATCTTGGTATCTTTATACAGGACACTTAGGCAATCAAATTCCAAGAAATATTGGCCTTTTCCACAGACTAAGAAATTTCTTACGGCTTTGGTTGAAAACACAGTTTTAAAACACTCTTGTTCATTCTAGGGTTTGCTATGGAATGTTAGCGTGGGAAACAGCGATCAAAACATATTACAAACGGCTGATCGTCTTACAAAAAAAGAGTTCGTCTATTAGCCAATTTTCACGGCAAGTATGCCGACTTGAGAACGGGTCCACAATTTGTTCAGTACAGTATGCTTAATGCTGACTAAATTTATTTTCTGAATCTTTTGCAAGTTATACACAAAGAAAATGTCCACGTCAACATCACGACAAAAGCAGTATATACTCTTTTAGGCATGCCGAAATATATACACTAAAACTGCGAAAAAACTACGGCAGGCAGTCCTTTCTCTTTTAAAGCACCAACATACTCAACAAAGTTGGAGACCACATTGATTTCATATGCAGTAGAAACATATTTAAAACTCAGGCGAACAAATACCTCTTAAATAAGAATATCTGCTTCAATGGCTAGAAATGCGGATATTGTTAAGACTTGTTTAATGCTCAGGTTTTTGTAGTTGTGTCTGTCTTTAAAACTCAGCTATACCCTGATTGTCCACTTCTACTTTGTTTTACTCAACTCTTTTGTATTGTAATGTACTTTACTGTACCTTTCCCATATTGTTGTTTAATGTCTTGTGCTGTACATGTTGCCTATATTTCTATAACTCAAATATTAGAATTTCAATCCTGTTTGATGTGCTTCTTCATTGTACTGTACCAAAGGGGGCTGCGGCCTTTGTAAGGCTTTGTAGCATTTAGTCCCAGCCTGCCTCCTCATACGTCTGAGGAAATAAAGTCTTTGAATACTGTGTATAGTGTGTGTTCCCGATAAAGATTTGGTTTTCAGCTGCTCAAAAAAAAAGTCATTCGAGGGCTTGCCGCCCGAGAATCATAACGCAAGACAAAAGCTCGCGGCGACGACGAGGAACATTTTATGCACTCCCCTATAAGCAGGTGTAGTTGTTTCCAAAGGATTCACTGGGCACCAATTTCCCCATGTCGGGATAGCTGTTATCTTTTCGAGTTTTGATCATGTATGTGCCTTGTTCCGCCATAATACAACAGTTTTTAAAACGGTTCTGATTGGTGCCTTATGGGTGTTGTTCAGAAGCAAGTCCTAGAAATGGAGGAGCAGTGCACTCGGAAGATCACTACTGGCGGTGCACGTCTATTCTAAAATAAAAAAAAATGACCATAGAAAACATAAGGCTGAAACTTAAAAAGCCAAACCCAAGCAAGGTTACAAAAGGCGCATGCGCTCGGAGCTTTTGTGCGCAAACTGCAAGGAAAACTTTCATGATGTACCAAATTTTCAACCAGCTGAAGCGTGAGTCAGCATTTCTCAACTGGCTGCCTAGACGAGGAAGTTGTTTACAGATGAAACGAACTTTGCACACTAATCTGAAGAACACTAAAATCCGCACAGACGCGTGCGCGGGCGTTTGCGCGCGTGCACGTGTGTGTATACGTGCTTATTTTGCAAGGTACCACTTTTTGTCTGGCGCCTCTCTCATCAAAAGCGAATGACGCAACGTTGCCACGGAGCAGTTGATGCAATTGGGGTAAAATCAACTCTCAGGCTTAACAAGAACGCATTCGCAGCCTTCTTTTTATAATCGGAGTAGATACTTACGAAAAGTAAGCGTATGTTTCCAATTAAGATTTGCACCCGCAGCAACGTAACAGCACACTTTTTCTGCTTCATTATTGCTGGCAGATAAAAGAGCAATTGCACGTGCCGCCTCAATGAACTACAAAAAGCACCGAGTGAAGACCCGCTTCAGAAATTTGGCCCGTATACGTGCTTTCATCTCCGGAGAAATGTCGTCCCCGAAGGCGTGTTTGTCTTTCCCTAAACAAACAGCTGGCTCTGTATAGAATCGTGCTGATCAGAACAGGCCCATAGCAACAGAGCCACCAGAAAAGGAGCTTTTTATTCAGCACTGAAACGTTACAAGCTGAAAGATTTCGATAATGATGTTTACCGACACTTCCAGCGCCCATTTCGGTCGAAGACTTTGTGCACGACGGTCGAGCTTGCAGGGAAGTACCTAGCGGACAATACCTAATAACTTCCTTCCAGGCGGAAGAAAAGTGTTTGAATGGGGTCAAAACAAAGGAAATAAAAGTCGAAGACGGGCGACCGCCTCTAATGAGATGCGGAAAGTGTAACGTGCCCCATAGGCAGCTTCTAAAATGCAAGTGTTCCGCACGACCCACTAAACTTTGTGACGTCTGGTACGTGTCTCATGGTCCCGCGGGTTTATTTAGGTAATTTCCTTTAATTAAGCTGTTCCTGTTGTGCATAGATGTGTTGCGTCTGAACTCGTTTACATAAGATGTACACAAATGTTAGAAGCCTTGCGTGCAAGCAGTTTGATTCAAAATATTACTATACGCGAACTTCTTCGCCTAAGCCACTCATTTTGGAACACATACTCTCCATAATAACATACCTAAGCATAGGGCTGGCGTGACGTGTTTAAGTACGGTAATTACTGCGTTTATGTTGCAGTCATACATACAACCATTTTTATCACGGCATTGGGGCATCATCATCTCACAGACCAGTTTAATTCCCATGATATGCTTATTCCTTTGAAAACTTGCCTTACTCAGTGGGGAAAGGGATGCCTTCGTCTCTTCTGGGCTCGCATAACTGTGAGGTGATTCTTTTGAATGCGAGATAATGCCTAAATTTTAAATCTAGCTATGTAAGGAACTGAACTGTGCCGAGAAGACGTATGTGCATTTTATTGGCGTGTTATGAGTGTGTATTGGTGTGCTTGCATAAATGTTTTTCCGCGGCTGTATACAGCCTGACAACGGAAAAGTTGTGGTGTGCCAATGCCATACGGACGTTTAGCTTAGTTCAGTGCATTTCTACTCACTGGAGCAGCAAAGCGGTTGTTAAGGGCATGGCCCCTAACACCTCTGCCCCTTGTCCCCACGCACGAGTAGGAGCTAATGCCGTCTTCTCTGTTATAATGCCCTATCTGCCATGTTGCACCTTTTACAGGTGGGCCAGTTTTTTTTGTGTCGTTTCTTTGCTAACGCAACCGGACCAAGATAAATTGTATATAGCTCTGCGGTTAAAAAGTTCTCAGCAAAATTTCGGGGATAGAGTGGAAGGACGAAGGGAGTGACTGCGCTCTATCCTTGAATATTGACTGCAAAATAAATTGCCAGGCCGCAAGTGAAGAACGCGAGTGATTCGCCGAACTTCAGGTCAACTGTAGCTCTGCAGGACGATAACTACAGATCTGGTTTAGATTGCCTATTCTAAATGTGCATTCATCGAACTCGAGATGAGCCTACAATCATGCATCTTTATATATAATCACTGGAGTAAGCGGCAGGGCGTAACTACCTTCTGCCCAAGCTCCAGCTCGACGTGAACGTGTCGCTCGTGCTTGAACGTGCTGGTTGCTCATAAAATTGAGGCCGTTTGGTAAAGCACAGTCCCATGGGATAGGACGATGACTCAAAATGAAGCTAACAAACATTGAGTCCAACGCAAGAGACCCCCAGCCAAGGCAAAAACAACACCGCAAGTTATTTTAAGCAAACAACCACACAGGCTGCGATGGGGGAGAGGCGGGACTGTGGGTGTACCAATCAGAAAATATTGAATAAGTAGATAAGGGTAGCGCACCAAAGAAATAGTAGGGAAGTGAAACCCGTTACCATCGCCGAGAGCAACGCCCGTATAAAAATTACCAGCCCCAGAATTACCAGAACCAACAAACCGCCTAAGACAATAGGGAAATAAACTGTGCAAAAGGTCACCTCAACTTCCGGAGGGTGACTACAATATGGTGTAGAGACCATGAAACAGGATTCAAATTGCAAAATTAAAAGACCCCGCAATTCCCCACCCGATGTCGAAAGCCACAGACCTACCACTGCGATACAGAGGAACCAATGTGTGCCAGTACCCACACAATGGGCCAGCATATATCATTGATAGGCTCACAATGATCAGACCCTCCTAGTAAGACCAATTTTTTAGAGTCTTTCACCATAATTTAAACCATTGCCCAATACAATTGCCAGAACATATATAGGAATTAGTAGCGAGCAAACTAAAGACCGTATGTTAGTGTACATTTCGTCAGAACGCTATAAATTCGTGACGTCAGTGGGCTTAATATACTTCGAAGCGTCGCGGGTACGTTTCTACATTGAGGTATTGGGGACTAAATTTTGTACTGCCAATGCCGTAAAACAATGTAATACTGGAGTGATGCGGCGCCTGCAGGCAAAGGCCTGACGTATTTCCCTCGACGAAGTAGAACACTACCCTTAATAGGCAAAGAAAACAGAAAACACAGAACGTGACTGAAGCCTCACCAGCAAAGTATGCAACTATCCATAAGTGGCCGGTAATAGATTGCGCGGGCGAGGCTTAAAATTTCCGCCATCCTTATTATTTATGACGCCGGTATGGGAGCATAAAAGGCTTTATGGCGAATGGATTTCTCCGAGGCCGACCAAAAGTGGGGTAGCCTGGAAGTTTCCACCAGCTAACGTCGCTACTATTAGGTATCATGAAGGAAAGCAGCAGCAACGCCCTCACGCTCGGGATCAAGATTGAGATGTAAATCTCTCTGGATGCACATGTGCTGTAAAAAATCGATATCCCGGACGCGATTTCTTCGCCCGCGTAAGACGTCTACTGGTAAGACTAAAATAAAGCGCAGAAATGAAAATTGTGTTGTCAGTATACAAGCTTCCTACTGACATTTTTAGTAGCTGCAGAAGCACAGGTTGAAAAATAAGCATACTTGGGCATCTGCCTTCGAAGAACTCCAAAAATAAAACACAGATAATCATGAAGTATTCAGTGAAGATTAGCTTACGAGAGCATACACTGAAGAAATGATGAACGAAGTTAATGAAAATAAACTATAGCACGCTGGCTGCGACAAATGACCCAACCGTACAAAGCAAAATGCCGGCCTCTTCCAGGAGAGGCAAAAAGCTATTCCACACTTGAATTCCACCATCAAGAAAATAAAAAAAACCCGGAGAGGAAGTCAGAAGACCGTGATATTCGTGTTTTGAATAAATAAACACGTCATGAAAAAAGCCAGTGGAGCGTGACGGTAACGACACATGCCGTAGGGGACCTCCCTAGTAATAAAAAACCGGTGTCCTTTGCACCTGTCCGCGTCCTTATGACCACGCCTCACTGGTTAGACAGGTCCGCATTGGTCAGCTTCGCTGCCCACTTTTCATAGCTAAGATTTTCTTCGGTAGAGGTAATATTACAGACCCTGAATTAGACTGTAAGGTTACCACCACTCAAGAAAAGGCTATAATCCTTAAAAAGCCCGATAATGTATGTGAAGGGAGACATCAGAGGATGACACATAAGGCAATAGTGATTATCCCCTTGCAATATACCGATTATCTACGAAAAAAAATTTTCAACGAGCCGCTACGCAATTATGCTCGAAACTCAGGTTGTATCCCAAGTTATCGAAATGGAACAAACGGACATACTATTTGTTCAAGAGACATGACTATGCATCAAAGCCTGGTGAGGTTGCAATACACACAAAGGAGGCAGCAGGATGTGCACAGTTATCTTCACTTCGAAGTACCCAACTGCGCAGCAGATCGAGAACCCGTCTAGAACTGAAAACACTCTTACAGAAATCATACCTGCAAAAAATTACTTCTTCCTATATTGAACCTAAATAGCTCACACTCAGAGAAAGTGGCTGACTAGGATAACCTTATTCGCTCGGGTTCGAGATTAACCAATGGCTAAAATATTGTGGAGTTGTAACAAGCCTAGTGTACCAAGTGTAACGAGTATATATAGCACTACTACAGCCCCAAGCGTTGCAGTAAGCTCTAGCCGCTTTTGCAATGGCTGACGCAATGGCTGTCAGGCAATTTTTAAGTGCCCCTTAACAAAAAAAGATCACCTGTAAAGGAATTCTCCCATTGCGCGTACACCTATTTCAGGTTCTCCTCCTAGCAAAAAACATCTACGCACCTATGTTCGCTTAGACATCATATGCTAAAGGGCCTAAGCCCATTTGATGAGTGGTCATCTAAAAATAACATTCATAGTTTGTAAACGGCCAAAGCTCATTGCTGTCCCATGCTGCGAATTGCTGGGCGATGTTGTTCGAGGATTTGCGGGATATGCTTTTGGGTAAAAACAAATTCACAGAAAACAGCGCAAGAGTTCTGTCAAATACGCCTAGTGCACAGGGAAGCCTTTTTCTCTCAGCTCTGAATTGGGTTGTTGCTTCTTCATCTTTATTACCATACTTGCTCTTTATAAAACTTCCAAATCTGGAAGAAAATATTTCGTTCGCTGCTTAGTACCCCTCATGCTTTATTGAGGTAAAAGCATATTCATCGTCACGAACATCATATTATTAGTCATCATCTTCACTCACGTCCATTTAGTGTGCATTTCAGGAAGAACGCCCCTGCAAGATATTCCCAACCCCTCCAGGGCCAGTATTTCTGAGTCAGCCCTATGCCCTGAAATGCTCGTATTTCGTCCCTTTGTCGGAATTTGCCCGTCGTGTGGTCCGGTTGCCGTGCCTCGGTACCAATGGTTGTCAACATGATTTGTGCGATTTGATGTTTTACTTCTTAATTATACAATTTTTTAATCTTTGTTATTGTGCGTAATGTTAATCCCATGAATTTTTTGGGGCCAGTCGTACGGCCGACAGAACTTTTATTGCAAGGTACCTCGCAAGAACCCTTGTTTCTGCCTCATACATAATCACCGGCAGTACGCATAGGGTGTATACCTTTATTTCTACAGACAGAGGTAGCTTAGTGCTGATGATTTCTGTTTACTTCCCAAATGTAGCGTAGCCCATGTATATTCGGAGCTTGACATTTTTGGCATCGTCTGTGACAGCGCTGATAACTTGTTCGAGGAAATTATATTTACTCACTCGTTCAAGTATTGCGTTGCCTATCTCAAATGTTGCGTTTCTTTGCATGTTTATTTATAGTCACTTTTGATTCTTCATCCAAACCCCTTCCAGACAGGCTGTAAATATATCTTGAGGAAGTGTATTTTTTTCTGACACATTTAGGACCGAAAACTTTTTAGATGCGACGCATCTCTTGCTCGCGGGCTTGTCCCTCCTGCGTCGTCGCGTCGTCCGTCAGCAGCCCTCCTGCGTTCTTCTCTCCCACAGCTGTGTGCAACACTCTCACTCCGGACCCGCCGCGGTGGCTCAGTGGCTAAGGCGTTGCGCTGCTGAGCACGAGGTCGCGGGTTCGATTCCCGGCCGCGGCGGCCGCTTTTCTGATGGAGGCGAAAAGCAAAAACGCCCGTGTGTTCGAGATTTCGGCGCACGTTAAAGATCCCCAGGTGGTCAAAATTAATCCGGAGCCCTCCACTACGGCGCGCCTCATCGCCTGCGTTGCGTCGGCGCGTTAAACCCCACAATCAATCAATCAATCTCACTCCGACTCATTAGCATACCACAGCTGGCGCGCTTGTTTGGGCGCGCTTCACTGCGTCAACAACAGCTCCGGCGCGAGCAAATGCGCGCATGCGCCTCTCTCCTGCGTTGTCTCCTCTCATTCAATCGCTGTGAATATAAAGCGGGTATCGCACCGCGGCGGTTCAGTCAAGCGCTCGCTCTCACACTGACGTGACCTTGCTTTTACGCCCATCATCCCGCGTATGAGAACACTCGCATGTGATGGAAACGCATCATTCGCGTTCACAACACGTTTCACGCGATTTAGAGAATCAACCCAACGGAAACCCCAATTGAACCCCCCTATGCGTCGTATCACACCAGGGTTCCCTCGCGAAAAGAAGGTAGTAATTTCGTTCTTGACAAAATTTATTGTACCTCTGCAACCTTTCGCGACGGCCTAAATGGGCGCTATGTTGGGCTTTTCTTCTCCACGACCTCTCAGTGATTCGTACACAGCGATAGGGATTCTGAGAGGAATGCTTTTTGTCTCAAATGCCATATACAGAGAGCTTTTGTATTTCGCATATGTTTCGAATGCTTGGTTTATAGAAAGAATATGAATCATTTTTGTGAACCCCTCACCATTGCTGTTGGATGTCTTGGTTGTAAAAAGTCTGGGTTGTCGGTCATTTGATTGAACATTAGGTTGATAAATTGGTTGTCGTTATAAACAAGGAGGCTTGTAGCAAAAGGGTGGATAATTGATTGATTGATTGATTGTAGGGTTTAACGCGCCGACGCAACGCAGGCGATGAGGCGCGCCGTAGTGGAGGGCTCCGGATTAATTTTGACCACCTGGGGATCTTTAACGTGCGCCGAAATCTCGTACACACGGGCGTTTTTGCTTTTCGCCTCCATCAGAAAAGCGGCCGCCGCGGCCGGGAATCGAACCCGCGACCTCGTGCTCAGCAGCGCAACGCCTTAGCCACTGAGCCACCGCGGCGGGTAAAAGGGTGGATAAGGATTATAGAAACAAAATAGTGGTGTTGCCCGCCTTGGTGCATTGCACCTTTAGTGACGGTTGCCATCTTGAGGTGTTTGTCAGGTTCTCCTGAGACTGCTCCCAAAGGACCGCTTTTCAGCCAGGAGAGGCCAATTTCCCCAAGGAATTGATTGTTTGCTATGGACTAATTCAAGATGGGCATTTATGTGCGCAGGGTCTCGCCATTTTTCGAGTAAGGCATCCCTTCCCTAGGTGAAGCTTGTGCAATGCCAGAATAAATGGTAGACATCCGGAGTTCTTGTGCCCCACTCTAGGTGCCATAGGTGCTGATGTAGAGTACGTGGTTTTAGTGAACCATTTACGTGATGTCTGCCATGGAGGCTGCGCTTTCGTCTTATCAATAAATATATGCTCCCGCCTCTTGACGGCTATTGTCATCAGGCAGAAGCCCGGCAACGTAGTCTCGTAATGGGGCGGTCTCGATAAAGGTTTATGTCGGCTGAGCGGGGGAATGGCGTAGTGGGAGGCAGCGCAATTGTTGTGAAGAAAACACTCCCTGGAACCATCATGGGTTTGTCGCTTCCCGCCCGCACCGGCCGTGTGTCTCATTTGCACGCATGTCTCACTCGCAGTCCTTGCTCTTTCGCAACCTTAAGTACGTCCATTGTCCTGCTTGCAGTCATGTTAGTTGCGGACGCCTTTCTTAGCTCCTTTAAGGCAGTGTACGACTCCATGATGGGCCTAAATTTGGCATTGACATTCAGCTCCGTTTGGATCAACGGTTGTAGTGTTCGAAGCAATGCGAAGAGTTCAGCTTTTTTGGCAAGCCTTTAGTTACTGGTTATCTTTCTTGTGTCAATCAGAGGACGTAGCTTAGGACATATCCAGGCTATAGTTGCTTCACGTTCGTCAACAAAGGTAGTGCTAGAAATATTGGGATTTCAGAGGGGTTAAAGTAGATTGATTTACTTTTCTCTGCAATAGCAAAACCGGCGACGAGAGAGACTAATCAGTCTTTGTCTTCTCGTTTCGCCCCTCTAGCAAGCTATCTCCCACCCCGCGGCTGCGCGCTGTGTTGCGCCAGCCGCGGCGGGCCGTGGCTCACCGGAACAAAGGAAGCGACAAGTGTCTTCGCTCATTAACATTTATTACTGAATAATAAACATCCACAGTTCATGCAGGCTAGCTGGTTGACGGCGAGGATCTAGTTCCTCTTCCGGAGAATTTAAGGGAATCGACAGGTTCGACTCACCGCGACAACAGTCATCACCGGGGCGCCGCCTCAGCGCGCTCGCGTTTGCCTCGCTGGGACCCTGATGGCAGCCATTGTCGCCGTCCTTTTTGCCCGACCCTCGAAGGAAGGAGGTCGCTAGGCACGTCCTCTCGTCTCGCTTCCCGAGCTCCGATTCCCCCGCGCAGCTTGCCTTCCGCGCGTGCTCGCCGGCCCCCAAGACACTCGTTCGGCGAGGAGGTAGATCCCCCTCGCCGACGTCTCGCCGAGCAAGTTCCCGCGAGGAGCAAGCGGCGTGGCGAAGCCGAACCAAAGGGAATGCGCTAAGGTCGCGTTCCCACAAAATATAGAGCTTGTTCGGCGCGTTGTCTTGTGCAAGTTTTTAGGTACACCGTTATCTTACTTGTTTGTCTCGTTGAGCAATGGGTCTCCCCTTCACGGGAGCAATGGCTGGTTGGTATGTGAACGAAATCGATGCAGGCATCAGGGGAGGATCGGCCTCACTAGTGTGCAGATCCAATTGCTGAAGTGCTTGTCCTTAAGTATTGAGGTCATGTTTATGTTGATGTCGGAGTTGAGTATTTTCGACTAGTGTGACCAGAGCCGAAAGTAGAGTTGCGTGCGGCAAGATGTAAATACGGGTAGGTATTGGGAGCCAGGTTTTGGTTTTTATTGTAACTCGGAAGTGGATATGGAGGTACTGCATCTGTTTTTGGTTGTGTTACGTAGGCAGGCCATATGCGACTCATCTCACAGCCACCACAACAGGAAGGGTGTAGGAAACGCTTGACTTTGATTGCGAAACATAGATGACTTGCGCTTAAAATGGTTCGTGAAATATTTATACACAAGAGGGCGTGGGCTCATGGGTACGATTTATCCTCCTTTTTGACGTGACACTTTTGCGCGTAAAAATTGTATCAGATTTTTCTCTGCACATGAATCTTGTAAGTTTCTTAGCGAGTGTAACAATGATTTAGCGTTTTTTCTACAGCGAAGATTGTACCACGGTCTTAAATGCCCGCTGTTATTCCGTCAACACTTTGTCCTTCTTCTTCTTTACACTTTTGAGCGTTTTGGCAACTTCATCAATCGTTAGGTTTGAGGCTTCTGCAAATAACCAAATGAGATTAGCTTACTATAAAAGCCAATCAGAGGCTAATCATTCATTGTTTACCACTAAGAGTGGCACGTAGACCCCGGCACCTTACAATAAATAGTTTAAGAAATGTGGGCGTTGATTCAAACTCTGTTTTACCTTGGCTTTTCGCATTGAAGCTCCAAAATGAGGATAGTTGCAAGCAAAAATTCACTCATTTACGCTTATTAGGACGCATTGTTCCAAGCGAGTTATGTACGGTAATCAAGAAAAGAACGAGATTTGTATTTTTTTGAAAAGAACCTTTTAGTCTCATTACTAAAATTTGCAATGCTGCACCCTCGTTTTAAGGGAAACAGATTTCGTTTTGTAACATACACGGCTGTCACGAGGCTACCATTATTTCCTAATTTCCACTCAGAAATAATCCGTTTGCTATCCGCTGGAGACACCCAATACATCGACGGAAGTAAGGACGCTGGTATCAGACAGTCCATGGTGTGGGGCTTTAAATGCAGCAAACTGTCCCAGCATACCATATGAAAGTATAAAGTGTTTCGTAGTAGCTCAATACAGTGCTCACATGGTAAAAAGACGGTTGGCAGCGTTTCTTCCCACTGTTTTGTGGGTGTAGTTTTGGGCTTCAGCTGCATTTATTATGTATGCAAGGCTCGGAAACGCAGAATTATTTTCAGAAGCCATGTCGATGTGCTTTCTTTGTCACTAGTCGGAGCACTCAGCTCAAAAAAGTCATCTTTATATTAACTATGAAGTTCAGAACGAAGTTTATAGGCACTCAAAGCTACGACGAAAAGAATATACCTAGGTGGGTTAAAAAGAGAACACGCGACATCAGGAAATTTTGTTCCAGGCGCACAAGCATGCCTCGCTTGATTCAGTTGCGTCATTATGCGGATCTTAATTTATCTTTGCTGTTCATTTTGACGCGTATGCATCAGAGCCAGCGTAATGTGGGTGCTTTGATGTTTGCTGGGGTTGCCCAGTCGGAGTTTGGTGGACTGCCTCCGTGCTCTTCGTTGGCCCTCGATCTCGTCACCGCTTTTCCAGCTTCGGCAGTGTATTCAGGTCGTGCCTTGCTTTCAAAGTGGAGACGCCAGTGGGGATCATAGAGACGCGTCCGCTTTGTTGACATAAACGTTGCCTATCGCCGCAAGGCGCTCACCGCTGAGTGGTTTATCGTGTATGCCCCAGCTTCGGCATACGAGCCCCATTTGTGTTTTGCAGAGAGAACACAGCGCTTCATACAACGTAGAGCTCGACACTGAACTCGTCCTACAAGGCGAACTCAAAATATGTGTCGGTCACAGGTGGTCCGTCACTGCCTCATATGACCTGCCCGTTCGCAAATTTTACTACTAATTTCGGATAACATATTTTTGACCAAGGTTTTTTTTTAAATGAATGACGCAGTGCTTTTGTGCATAGGTTATAACCATATCGCTATTGTTCTTATGAATTGTTGGGTGACCTAACTTTCTTTCAAGGTATACCTCATACGTCCCCAAATTTTGCCCCGTAGGTCGTTACCTGAATCGGACATTGCTTGTATGCGAGTCATTGACAAAGGTACCTTGCTCATCTTCTGCTTGAGCACTTGAGAAATTTAGCTCAGCCCATTAACATAAAGTGCATAGCTTTCTCTACACGATTACAAACAGCGCTCATAACTCTCGCAACACAATTCACAGTTGTATTAGCTCACTTGCTGAATAATTTTATTACCTGCCTCGAAGGTGCAATTCTCTGCATGCTTCTATATTGAAACTTCCGATTCTTTTGTCTCTGCTTATATAGTGGCGCCAACATTTCCTAGAAGAGCTCCAGAAATATTGTAGCGATGAGCTCCAGTAAGGAGAGTAAAAGCGTTTATTAACAGGGCGAACTTGTGCGGGCAAACACTGGCGATCCAGAAGCAAGCTAGAGCAAGCGAGCTTGGACTTATTTCTCCTCCGTCCACTAGTCAGCACATACCCATTACTAGAAACAGCCCCGTTAGCCGGTCGGGGATTGCTCCCACAATAACAAAGTCGCGGCATTGCTCCCCCCTCCAAGTTGGCATCGGCCCGATGCCAGGGTAGCAAAACCCAAAATAGGCACGTAGATGTGTTCAGTGATAGGCGATAGTCAGGGCACGTAAGCTCGCATAGCATCATGCTGCGG
This sequence comes from Haemaphysalis longicornis, assembly GCF_048455015.1. Classification (NCBI taxonomy): domain Eukaryota; kingdom Metazoa; phylum Arthropoda; class Arachnida; order Ixodida; family Ixodidae; genus Haemaphysalis; species Haemaphysalis longicornis. The sequence continues at coordinate 87,694,942 of NW_027526407.1, read as the reverse complement.
GTTCGCAAGACCGTGTGTAGTACGGCTTGATGCGTACCACATGGACAGCTTCTGGATCGGACCTCCGTCGTGAAGAACGGGCTGTTGTGTCCTCGGGTACGACCTCGTAGGTAACGTCGGATAGACGGCGAAGAACACGGTAAGGCCCAAAGTATCGCCGAAGCAGCTTCTCCGAAAGTTCTCTGCGGCGAATCGGCGTCCACACCCACACAAGGTCGCCTGGTCGATAGTCGACGCTACGGCGTCCCTTGTTGCATTTCTCGGCGTCGATTTCTTGTTGATGTCGAATGCGAACGCGTGCTAGCTGGCGTGCTTCCTCCGTCCATTGGGTAAAATCCTCGGCATCAGTGCTTGTCACGTCGGTTGAATCGACAGGCAACATAGCATGTAAGGTTGTCGTTACAGAGCGTCCGTAAACAAGTTCAAACGGTGCACATCGCGTTGTTTCTTGCATAGCAGTGTTGTCCCTGGTTTTGTGCTGCAGGTCCACGTACATGGATAGCATGTCAGTTAGGGTTCTATTAAGGCGTTCGGTAAGCCCGTTGGTTTGTGGGTGGTAGGCAGTGCATTTCCGGTGAGTGCTATTGGTTAGCTTGAAGATGTCCTGTAGGAAGGTGGCAGTAAAAGCGGGGCCCCTGTCTGTTACTACAATCGTCGGCGCGCCGTGGCGTAGAACAATGTGTTCAACGAAGAATTTGGCGACTTCAGAAGCGGTGCCGTTGGGAAGGGCCTTAGTCTCGGCATAACGCGTTAAGTAATCAGTGGCTACTACGATCCACTTGTTCCCCGACGCCGATGTTCGAAAAGGCCCAAGGAGATCCATCCCAGCCTGCCGGAACGGCGCGTCGGGAGGATCCACTGGATGAAGGAATCCCGGTCGCCTGACGGGAGGCTTCTTGCGGCGCTGGCAATCCCGGCAAGTCCTCACATAGTGTCGTACTGATCGAAGAAGGTTGGGCCAGTAATACCGTTCATGAATCCGAGTCCCCGCACGGGGCACCTTGAGTAATCTTGGTGACGGTACTGGCCATACCGCGGACACCGAGCCCCCAAACATAAGCTGGATCCAACCGTGGCGATGTGTTTATAGGTGGAGGGTTAGAAACCACGAACGGTGGCCGTCGGAGCCTTGGTCAAGCTCCGGCCGATGGGCTCCCTGCCTGTCTACCAGGCAGGGAGCTCCGAGACCTCTTTGACTACCAGGGTAAGGTCAAAGGACCCCCGTCCCCCGAAAGTACCCCCGTCTCCCTGCTTTCCAATGTATCATATGGCATTTTCCAAACCCCCCCCCCCCCAAACGTGATCGGCCCCCGAAAAGCGGCCGCACCGAAGTTTCGTTCCCACCTCTTTCAACAAATGTCTTGTCAACAACCGTGAATAACTATGCTCGTTTTCTTGTGATTGAGTCAGCTGACTCAGCAAGACCTGTCGCTTCCATGTCCGTATTCTTGATTTCTAAATTTCTGCAAAGCACCTTAGGTGGCAAATATCAAGCTAAAAAGCTCAGGACCGGAGAAATCCTTGTAGAACTCAATTCCGAACAACAAGCCCGCACTCTTCTTGCACAAACCCGCATCCATGATCTGGACGTCAGGGTCACGCCCCACAGGAGCCTAAACAGCTCCCAGGGTGTGATTTCTGAGACAGACCTCCTGACGGAAACAGATGCCGACCTTCTCGAAGGTTTAAAGGATCAGGGCGTCACAGCTGTGCGACGCATCACGATGCGCAGGGACGACAAGATAATCCCCACCAAATATTATCCTGACCTTTGACCACTCGGCACTTCCACAATATATAAATGCAGGCTTCATTCGATGCTCCATTCGTCCTTACATTCCGAACCCGCGCCGCTGCTTCAAGTGCCAACGATTCGGGCACGGTACAAACTCTTGCCGTGGCCGAACGACCTGTGCAAAATGCGCGGCGTACGATCACCCCAGCGACAACTGCCCATCCGACACCCTCACTTGTGTGAACTGCGGGGGGCCGCATGCAGCGTACTCCCGCAAATGTGAAAAATTTCAAACAGAAAAAAAGATCATCAACATCAAGATCACTGAGAACATCACCTTCCCAGAGGCGCGAAAGAGGTTCGCCTCTTTCCCCCTGGGGAGGCACGCCGATGCAGCTCGCCGGGGGGCGGAGCGGCGTCTGGTTACGGCTGGGACCCAGTACCGCGAGTCGGACTTGGTCCCGCCGCTGCCCCCCCCCCTGGGTTGCCTCATGCAGCCCAACCCGGCACCACGCCGGTTGCTGAGGCAGCAGCGGTTGTGGTGCCAACCGTCTCTGTTGGGACCGATGCCGCTCCCGCCCCTGCCTCCCCGTGCTCCAGTGCGTTGGAGGGTGCCGAGGGGATGGACACCGGGGGCCCTGCATCGGCTCCCACCGCCACCGCACCGCCCGTGCCACCTCTGGTGCCCCGGACGCCCTCGGCGGTGGCGGCTCAAACGAAGGGCTCCCGAAAGGGGCCAAGTCCGGGGGGCCTGGTCCGCCGGGCACCCTTCTGGCATCCGACGAGGAAATGGATGTCGCGCCGTTCCTGCCTGCAACGCAGCGCAAGGAGCGGCCTCCGATGTCCAAGCCGACAGAAAAGCCTAAAAATCCTAGAATAACAGCCCCGAAAGACGACACATAAACAAACAGACACACACACTCCAGTTATTCCTAAATTTAAATAATGGGAACAGAAAACATCATCCAATGGAACTGCAGAGGCCTCCTTAAAAATCTTGACGATGTGTATGAGATTCTGCATGCCAGTCAGCCAAGTGTCATGTGTCTCCAGGAAGCCCACCTCAATTCTAAACAAACAAATTTCTTAAATAGGTACATGGTATTCAGAAAGGACAGGGTTGGCTGCACACACTCTTCAGGAGGTGTGGCAATTGTCGCGCAGAAATCCTTAGCCTGCCACCCTGTCACTCTGAACACTGTACTTGAGGCTGTAGCAATCCGTACGATAATATTTAATAGGTTGATAACGGTATGCTCCATTTGCATTCCTCCCGATTGTGCACTTCTGAGCTCTGATTTCGAGGCACTGGTTGACCAGCTGCCCGAACCATACATACTAACAGGCGCCCTTAATGCGCACAACTCTCTTTGGGGCTCCTCCAGAACGGATGCCCGAGGTCGCCTGATAGAGAAGTTTCTTACATCCTCCGGAGCATGCCTTTTCAACAAAAAACAGCCTACGTACCACAATTTAGGACACAATACATACTCGCATCTTGACTTGGCGATTGGTTCCGCAGTTCTCTTTCCATGTCTTGAGTGGGGTGTGGGCACAGACCCATATGGTAGTGACCATTTCCCCACTTCCCTAACGTACACAGGTAAAGGCCCATGCAGTCCATCTTCCCATAATAGGTTTAATGAATCAAAAGCAAACTGGAGTACATTCACAGAAACATCTAAACTACACCACGCAACCATAAAACACCTACACGTGGAGGAAGCAGCCCAACTCGTCACGGCACACATCCTCGACGCCGCCGAAAAGTCCATGCCCCAGACCTCCAGTGCGTCCCGCAACCCAAGGAGGCCCTGGTGGAACGAGGACTGTAGGCGGGCGCGAGAGGCCCAGAACAAGGCGTGGGGTGTCCTTCGCCGGTACCCCACGTCAGATAACCTCATTTATTTTAAACGGGCAAAGGCTTTCGGGAAGCGAGTGCGTCGTGAGGCGAAAAGGGAGAGTTGGCGCACCTTTCTCACTTCCATCAACTCATACACCGACACTCAAAGTCTGGACACGAATACGTAACCTTAAAGGACAACAGACACACAGCCTGCCCCTGGTCAGTACAACAGGGGACACACTAGAAGACCAGGCTAACACACTTGCACAACACTTCCAACACGTTTCCAGCTCTGCACACTACACAAACACTTTCCTGAAACATAAAACAGCGTGTGAAAAAAAGTCCCTACATGACCCTAACAGGTCAAAATCTGGTTATAATTCTGAATTTACACTCTATGAGTTGAGGGTTGCCCTGAGCACATGTAAACCTTCAGCTCCAGGGGCAGATAAGATTACATACACCATGATACAACACCTACACCCAGACACTCTTGAAACACTCCTACACCTATACAATAAAATATGGCTTTCGGGGCAGATTCCACACTCTTGGAGGGAGGCCATAGTAGTGGCATTCCTGAAAGAAGGGAAGGACCCTTCCTCTCCCGCCAGTTATCGTCCCATCGCCCTGACAAGCTACCTGTGCAAGCTGCTCGAGAAGATGATAAATCGCAGGCTCCCGTACTTCCTTGAGTACAACGGTCTTCTCGAGAGCTGCCAGGCAGGCTTTAGGTTGGGGCGATCCACCAACGATCAACTTGTTGCGTTGGAATCCTTCATAAAAGATGCATTTGCTCATAAGCAGTTCTGCCTTACGGTATTCTTTGATCTTGAAAAGGCTTACGACACAGCCTGGCGATACGGCATCCTTAGCGACCTGAAGTCATTTGGTGTGTCAGGTAACATGTTAAATACCATTTCTAGCTACATGTCCACGAGGACATTTCGTGTTAAGGTTGGGTCATCCCTGTCCGGGATACATGTGCAGGAAAATGGTGTGCCGCAAGGTGGAGTTTTAAGCTGCACATTGTTTATAGTTAAGATGAACTCCCTCCGAAAGGCATTGCCACCAACCATTTCCTGTTGCATCTATGTAGACGATGTTCAAATATCTTTTAAATCCTGTAACCTGTCAATTTGCGAACGTCAAGTACAGCTCGGTGTTAAGAAGCTTGCTGGATGGGCGGACCTTAACGGTTTTAAACTGAACCCGGGCAAAAGTACTTGTGTTCTGTTCTCCCGCAAGCGCGGGCTTAGTGCGGACCCTGAGATTGCTCTTGGCCGTGCATCTATTCCTGTTAAAGGGAGCACAAGTTTTTAGGTGTCATATTTGATAACAAGCTCACGTTCATAGCTCACGTCAAAGCACTTAAACATAAATGCCTAAAAACACTAAACATTCTCACGGTGCTCTCCCACCAATCCTATGGTACAGACAAGGAACTACTTCTCCGGGTCTTTACCGCCTTAGTCGGGTCCTGGTTAGACTACGGCAGCATCGTGTATGGGTCGGCATCAAAAACCGCACTAAAAATGCTTGACCCAGTACTCCACTTGGGCCTCCACCTTGCGTCGGGTGCGTTCCGCACTAGCCCGGCAAAGAGTCTATACGTTGAATGTAACAAATGGTGCCTTGAGGACCAACGAACGTACATGGACTTGCTCTATGCTTTCAAAATTTCATCGATGGATAACCATCCTTTTAAACCTGCCTTTAATGATGCATCCACATCACTAGTGTTTGTAAATCGCCCGTCCGTTCCTTTGCCATTCTCACTTAGAGTGAGACAGGAAGCTTCGGATTTCAACATCTCCTTTTCAGACATTTACACATCTTCCTTTACTGATGTTTTACCACCCTGGCAGCTTCAACCTGTGTGTTGTGACTTGTCTTTCATGAATATTGATAAAACCAGGGTACCACAAACTGCAATTTTGCAGCACTTCTTCTCCCTGCAGTTCAAGCATCAATGTGCAGAGTTTTATAGTGATGCATCAAAAACTACAACCATAGTGTCTTGCGCTGCTCATGGACCACACTTTGATGCATGCAGAACCATGAGCACATACACCACAATTTACACAGCTGAAGCATATGGCATCTTACTAATTGCACAACACATTCTTGAACACAAAATCTCGAAGTCCATCATATATACAGATTCCTTGAGCGTTGTGCGCGCATTGACATCATACAAGCCATGCAAAAACAGAATTGTCCATATGGTCCTCAACACTATCATGTCTATTTATGCCCAAAAACTTGTTCTGGTGTTGTGCTGGGTTCCAGGCCATGCTGGAATTGCTGGCAATGAGGTTGCGAATCAGAAGGCCGCAGTTGCTGCACTCAGAGACACAGTAGATATAACCATACTACCACAGAGTGACCTTAAGCCACAAATTCGACAATACCTTCGTAGGAAATGGCAAACACACTGGGATGAACAGACAGACAACAAACTACATGTAATAAAGCCACCATTGAGACGGTACACATCTGACTCACACAACAGACACACGGAAGTCGCCTTGGGTAGGCTGCGGATAGGGCACACCCATGCGACGCACTCGTATCTGCTGACGGGATCTTCTAGACCCCTGTGCAGCAGGTGCGGAGAGGCCCTATCCGTAGTGCACATACTAATAACATGCAAGGCACTTCACACAACACGACACAAACACTTCAGAGAACTCTACAGACAACATATTCCCCTACATCCATCGTTTTTTTTAGGTGACGAAGCCATTGTTTCCGTGAAACGTGTGTTTGAGTATTTGTCGGACGTCAAGTTTTTAAACCTCATTTCCTATCACGCATCATGGAATCTGGCCCTATACACCAGCCATACTCATTGTCGTTTTGTGATTTTACTTTTGTTTTTGCTGATTTTACTTAGTGTTTAAGGTATCACCTCTCATATACGACTATTGTTTTGGCGCTCTTTGCCCCAGTTGGCCTTGCGCCATAAACATCAAACCATCATCATCATGAATCCGAGTGAAGGTGCGACTAACGCCGAGGTGCCCGGCGGAAGGCTCGTCATGACAGGCTCGTAAAATGTCGTTTCTCAGAGAAGACGGCACTACCAGAAGAAATTTCTCATTGCTGCCGTAGCTTCGTTTGTAGAGCACATTGTTTCGCAGGGAATACGAAGTCAAACCTCGAAGAAAGAAGCGTGGTGGCGTAGTGTTTTCGCCGCGAAGGTGCTCAATCAGTGGCCGTAGGTCTGCTTCCCGTTGCTGGTAAAGGGCCATGTCCGCAGTATGGACGCCCCCGAGGAACGGGAAATCCTCTTCCGTTTCATGTGCTTCATTCAGAATTGGCGCCCGCGACAAACAATCGCCATCACTGTCCTTCTTCCCAGATTTATACACGACCGTTACGTCGTACTCCTGCAGCCGTAGGCTCCTTCGAGCAAGTCTACCGGAGGGGTCCTTAAGGTTGGCAAGCCAACACAACGAATGGTGATCGCTTACGGCTCTGAAGGGCCTTCCATACAAATATGGCCGAATTTTAGTTATAGCCCATATCACGGCAAGACATTCTTTTTCTGTCGCCGAATAGTTGCGTTCAGCTTTAGACAGTGTGCGACTGGCGTAGGCTATAACTTTCTCGGCACCCTGCTGCCACTGAACCAAGAGCAATGCCATAGACGGGATGACGCAAGACTGCTGAATATGAGGAGCGGGGTTCATCCTGCCGGAGCACGTCAACTTGTTTAGGTACCCGAACAGCCTGCCTTACCTCCTCCCTAACTAGTTCTGCTATGGACAGCGGAGCCGGTGGAACCTGTCCCTGCTGCAGCCTTTAAAGCTCTCCGCGAACAATCTGTCTCACGAGCTCGCGGAGACCGAGGCTGTCCATCCCGGATACGTTGGGTAGGGCTGGTTCGTTGCGACTGTAGTGCCGCGCCCTTTAGTGGAGCGCCCTTTCAATCGTGGTAGCCTCGCGGACGAACTCGGACGCCGTTGTCGGGGGACTCCGCATCAGCCCGGCAAAGATGTCTTGCTTGACGCCGCGCATGAGATGTCGAACCTTCGTGTCGTCGGTCATTGAGGGGTCAGCGCGCTTAAAAAGATGAGCCATGTGTTCGGCGTACATGGTGACGCTCTCGTTCGGACGCTGGTTTCGGGTTTGAAGGGCAGCCCCAGCCTCCTCCTTGCGGTCACTGTTTGGGTAGGTCGCTAGTAACCATTGGCAAAACTACTCCCAAGACGACATCGTGGATTCTTTTTTTTCATACCATGTTCGGGCGTTTTCTTCCAGTGAAAAGTACACATTTTGCCGCTTGAATCTGTTGTCCCAGCCGTTAATTGTTGCCACGCGCTCGAAGTGGTCAAGCCAATCTTCCGCGTCTTCATAAGGCTCTCCGTAAAAGACTTTTGGTTGCCGCTGCTGCTGAACCAGGCACTGAAAAGGGCTGCTCGTCGGAGTCGTGCTCACAGCGCCAGCGTCCCGTCCTGTCATCCTGGTCGCGCGATCAGGTAAAAGGCCGCACTCAGCTGGAAGTCCGAGTAGACGACGGCTGGTTCGCCCGTGGACGGGCGAAACTTCGATTGAATTGGCGACACCGAGCTGTGCGTCCTTGACGGATGGGGTATCATGTACCCAGCTCCTCCACCACTTATGTAGCGATGAGCTCCAGTAAGGAGAGTAAAAGCGTTTTTAACAGGGCGAACTTGTGCCGGCAAACACTGGCGATCCACAAGCAAGCTAGAGCAAGCGAGCTTGGACTTTTTTCTCCTCCGTCCACCAGTCAGCACATACCCATTACTAGAAACAGCCCCGTTAGCCGGTCGGGGATTGCTCCCACAATAATAAAGTCGCGGCAATATTTTCGCAAATCCCTGTCTGGACCGATTGATGGGACGGTCTCATCCTCTGGTCATCTATCGATTATTCCCCCAAATATTCTTATACCCTTTTGGGGGAATTTAGCTTTTTAAATACTCCATCTGTACAAATTGTAAATCATTGGGCCGGGGTAGCAGCTCTTTGTCTGACGCTTTTCCTGGTAGAAGACGTGTTATTCTGGCGAAAAAATAACGTCCCTTTTGTTCTTCATATAAGTCATTAAAAGGCTTCTGTTAGTAAGAGGCTTCGTGAATGTCCTCGACGGGGGCTTTTGTACACCACTATCGGGTAATCATTTCGCCACAGTGGCTGTATTACAAGAACATACCAGTAAATTTGTGACATTAGAACATACAAGCTCAAATTATTTCTCAAGTTTTAAACGTCAGCAGTAGACATTTGTTGCGTTCTGCAGGTTCTCCAATTATATGGTTTTGCGTCGAAATCCAATACATGGATGAGTAGGGAACGCCAACAGAACCTCAAGTCTTCGCTTTATCTCCCCTGCCTCACGCGGTTAATGAAGAGTATGTTGTTCGTTTCTTTCCACGACACGCAGCTATGGCTAGCGGAAGGGCCAACGACGGGCGCCCGCACCATTTAAGTTTTGGGCTGAAGTCCCCCCCCAACAAATATGATCGCTTCAATTCTTATCAATTTATACATATACCTCCATCTCTCGGAGAAACCTGATGCGACTTCTGCTTTTTTTATTGATTGCGGAAAGTGTGCTGTCTCTCTCGTGCAATAAACCGTTATTCTCCAGAGTAGTCTATATAGAACAGACACTAGGCTGAGGAGTGTGAAATTTTTAAACGTTTGGATATCACCATTTTTATGTATCACCGACTTTTGCGTTTTATTTATCTATGCAAGCGTCATTATTGAGGTTCCTAGGAATCGTGAGAATATCTCCACGTGTTTTCTACGTCAGTTGTTTCTGTACGGTCTGAGAGATTGGAAGTTATATCGGAAACATCTGGTGAGTTGGAGTCTTTCACTCTTTTGAGAAATGCTTGCAACTTCATCTGCCATCATGTTTGGGGCCTCTTCTACGGTGCAAGTTTTCTTGAAACAGTTTTCTGAAATATCGCAAGAAGGAAGCAAGTTTCGATAAAATTTGTCTGGTATTTTCAATACACCGTCTATGTTGGTACATCGTGTTCTTTATACCATAGAGCAAACCTTCATACCCTAATGAATAACGCCTACGTAAAAATACCGCACATAATAATCAGAAGCCATTTTTTTACTTCATCTACCTGCTACAGAACCGTTGAATCGAAAATTTATTGATTGAAGTATGATTAAATGTTTTCTTGATTTTGTTCTGCGCTTGCAGGGCGCAAATTCTAGCTAAAAAGAGCGTCCAGAACATTTCTATGAATGCTCCTTTCATTGAAGTTCTGATTGAAATATTGATTGAAACATTCTCTAACTTGATACTTACGCCTTCAAGCACGAAAAGCCCAAAAAGCGGTTTATTTTCAGCGAAAAATATCCCCATTTAAATTTCTTTGCATGTCTTGTTCTGGGGCATTTATGTGCTCTATTAAACAAAGCAACCAAAACCTTTTCTGTAAAAAGACAAAGCTGGAAGCTCTGGAATAAAAGCTGCAGTTTCGTAGCAGCTGTTAATGAAATAATTTTTGTTGTGTGGCGTATCGGCTGCAGGGATGCCGTCACTGGTTGTTACTTTCGACCTCGAAAAGTAATCATTTTGAAATACGCGGAAGAAAGCAATTATGTACATATGTCGATGTCAATAAAGACGTGCCTTTCAGGCAAAAGCCTTGATTGTCACGGCGGCATCGCACGTATAATTTATCACAGCTTATTATATTAATGGGTGTAATGCGGATAAGCGCAGCGCTGAAGTGATTACTCAATAAAAAGGCTGTCCTCGCATTTCAGTGAATATATTGTGAGTGTTGTTTTCGATGCTAGCTGTATTCACAATCGATGTACACTTCGCAGCGTCGTAATTCATTACAAGCAAGGTTGACATGCTTTGATGCCACCAGTTCAGAGTAATCAGCTAATGAAAGAATGCTCACAGTTAGGCACCCTATTTGTATATCATCTGCACGATTACAACGACGATCCAAATTGTTAGGCCCTCAAAATAATGCAAGAATGTGGACACCAAAGTGAGCTTAAAAGAGATCAAAGAACATCCGACAAATTCGTTGTAAGCGCACAAGCTGCGCTCTTTTGATTCATTTGCGTCATTACCCTGATTAGCATGTGTGTATCACGCAAAGCACAAATGAGTGGCCTTTGATATCTGTTAGTCCGACGGCATCCGAGCTCGCTCGACTGCCCCTTATGCTCTGTATTGCTCACTGATGTAGCTGAAGCGACGTTTTCACTGCTTTGGCTGCTGCCTTTGCGTATCTTTGTTGTGTCTTGCTTTCAATTTCTCGTTGTCGTTTGGATGAACTGATTCGCGTTCCCACTGATGGCGTAAACGAGGCTGGTCGGCCCGCCGCTCTCATCGCTGAACAGCCAATTGTGTGAGCACCGGGTTCGTCTTTCGAGGCTTATTAATGTTTTCTAAAGGGAACGAATTAGTATGTGCGCAAGTGGGTCGCTTAACAAAGTAAACGTCACGAAGTTTGCTAATGCCAGCTTTGCGGCACGTGCTTGAAGTTCGGATAAACACCGACACGACGGGCCAAGGTTGTCGAGACTTCACTTGGCGGTGAACGAAACAGAATTTATTTTGCCATATCGACGTACATACCGAAAGAAAAAACCAAATTATCCTGAAGTGGAAAGCACAACACACGCTTCTACATTACTAGGTCACAGACGAGAAGGTTGCGGGTACCCAAACAGACATTCATGATTATTTTTTTGGGACGTGAGAGATGCTCTATCTTGACGAGTACATAATTCTACGTGTGGATTAACTGAATTTAGATACTTCTTCTGCCGCGTTGATTCTTGCATCTTGTATATTTGTGTCTGGGAGAACATGCAGGGATATAACTAAAGAGGATGGGGCAGTTGTGCAGGCAGCTATGGGGAATTTCCTAAAATTTGATACATCTTTCCACGCCTTGTATCCAACCTGCCCACATGCGAGCGGCTTAGTCAAGGCACGCACGTATAAATACGGGTTTCACATACAAGATATGTTAGTTGACAGGCTTCTCTATATTATCTAATAACGCAAAACGAACAAAATAGCATGTAGATCGAAAAAAATTAGAAGCCGTTCCACTCAATGTGAAAGCTGTGGGAAATGCAGAGCAGTGATTCGCCATAGTGGCCTGTACCGCCGTTATCCGCTTACTGCTACCACCCCATGCAATTCAAATTTCCCGCATTCGCAGTGCTCGCGCGCCCCCTGCCTGAAACTGCGCCAGCGGGAGTTCTGTTCTCTTTGTTCTTTTCTCCCCGAACGTGCCGGCGTTGCACTGCCATCGTAATTGGGCCCATCTCCCCGCGAGGGGGACTCGAGTAAATGCGTCGCATAGGGGGTGGGTGCATTGCGTTAACGTTTAGTGTTTGGGGAGTTGGTGGTAGTGAATGCGTTGTATCAGCAGCTTCTTGACGTAGTTTGAATGAGTCAAGGATATAAGGCGCGTTCGTAGCCTCCCATTCTGTGTCGGCTTTGTGGCGCAGTGGGTAGAGCACCATGCACTTTGCGTTCCGCCTGCAGGGTCGAGGGATCGAAACCAGGCGCCGGATAGTATTTTTTTGTAAATAGTGTAGGGGGAGGGGTGCGGACTAGGACTACGGACGTCAACGCGGGTGACATCGTGAGTTACTGAAATGCTCTGCATTTAAAAAGCAGAAGCGTCACCAGCAATGGCGTCGGAAGGGGAGTGACATAAAAAAGGGCTTATTTTGAAAGAACGGACAGGACGGACGTTTCATGTACATTTGGACGTGTTCAAACTACATGTTCCGACAGCGAAGAAAGCTACTACTCCTAAAGGCGGTAATCTTCAAACCTGTCCGAACTTTTCCAGGAGCGTGCATAGAGTACACGCAACCGGAAAAAAAATACCCCAGATGTGCAAATGGCGGGCTACTTCATTACTTCACTCAAAAAGCAGGTACACCGAGTGGAATAAAGCAATGTAGTAAGATCTAAGGAATTATGGCGGAAGAGCGTGTTTGACCCAGGAGCTCCAAAACTAGCAATACAGTTGAATCTCAATAAACGGAAATTGCTTAAACGGAATTGCTGCTTAAACGAAACAGTGGCATGTAAGTTGGTTGGTTTTGGATTCAGATAACGTAAAAAAACTTTCCGCAATCTGAACTAAAATTTCCGCCTCATCGTGTAGATGGAACCGAAAATAGAACTTCTTGCCAGACCTATTGCCCTGAGCTTCTCCTTTTCCCTCGTTGTTCTCGGAAGCACCTCGTCTCGTTAGTACCCACCCGTGCTAGCGTCACGAATGCAACATGGTCACACTCTTTCTACTCTTTCGATCAGGAATGAAGTAGCCTAGGTTAAAGGGCATAGCTCCTGCCGCCTCGTTAGTGCCATCGCGCTTTATGACCGCGTTTGCGTGTTTAAAATTCGGTGGCTGATAAACACTCGCAAAGTTGAGGCCTCTAGCCACTGTTCTTGCAATAGCGGTTCTTTCAATGATAGCTTGCACATCTTTGTCTGTAAACTAAACTCTTGTAAATGAATAAAATGTGCTGTTGGCAGGTTTAGCGCAAGAAGACAAGAACGGTGGCAGACAATATAGGCGCTACTAACAAATGAGTTTATTTCCAGAAGTACATATAACTAATGGAGGACCTACTGTTCCGGAAGAGGCCTGCGGCAGCCCAACGGGGCGTCTTTGCCCATCTGCTCCATTACCTGGAGACGACCGGCCTAACGCAGCGGCTGTAGCCCGGAGTGCAGTGCCCGAACTCATGCGCCCGGACTGACAGCTTTCTAGGACTGACTCTTTCTAGGACTGACTGACGGATTCTAGGACACTTTGTAGCTTTTTCTCTCTCTCTCTCCCTCTGTCTCGCCCGACTTTATCCTGTCACTCCCCATCTACTTCCCTTCCAATGCACTGGGTTGTATGCAGGGGAGCTCCCTGCCGGGATCAAAATATCCCCAGTGCCTTTCCTTTCCTTTTACTGCCCTGCCAACCACAAACAACAACATTTCCTGGGCTGTTTTCCGCGTGTATTCCAACTGAAACACAAACTTTGAAATCAAAAGAATTCATAAAAAGGCAAAATTAAAGAGGGCGCTGTGAGAAGCCGCCAAAGCGCAACCGTCGCAAATACACTCCTGGAGCTCTATCGTTACACGTTCTTAGGCCCGTCACGAAAAGTGCCAACTCTCCAAGTGGACGGCCCCTTATGGATGGCATAACTGAAGGGAATTTCGCCGGTAGCAGCTGCAGGGGAGCAGGCAACAATTGCCCTCCATTTCAAACACCGTGCGGCAATGAAGGTGCTGTTAGAGTCCAAAGCGGAAGAAAATTCCATTCAAGTTTTACAGAAGGCTAGCCCACTATCTACTTTCTCACTCTCACTCGACTGTGCTAGGTACTCCGTCAGGCCAGAACTCGTATAGTTGCAGAGAACCCCGGAGAAAAGGAAAAACAAAGCGAACAACGCGTTTCCAGCAAGTCTGTGTTGTTATGCTGAGTGAATGAATACCGAGTCAGCCAAAACAGATGAAGCTATTTGCTAGGCAAAGCGTAGAATTTTGCACATGTGTTCTTTTTGCCTATTTGGCTCCATCTAAACAAAAACGAAGAGTAAAAAAAGTTTTGAGAATTTTTTTTATTTAAAATAAGCCCGCAGCAGGTCTTAGACCCAATCAATAAAAACATCCGCAATGTCATTCACGGAAATTGTATGTATATTAGGTGGACGGTTGAAGCAGTGATCGAATGGTAATGGCAAAGCAATTTCTTTTTAGTAGGCTGTTGTATTGCTCAAATTTACGCACATCGTACGCTGAACAGGTTGGAATTAACAATGAAGAATGTTTACGGCGATGGCCAGCTTGATCATGGTGTAATGTCGCCTAGCGCACTCATTTACGAATTCTGTTGTGTGCGCACTTGTCGGCGTCTCTACTATTGCTTTTAAGGGGACTTTGACAATAAAAATGAACTCTCTGGTCCATCAACGAACATTTACGAAGGCTTTGCAAAAATCGCGTGGTCTCTTGAGCATTCTTTATATTGTGGTAACTGCGAAAGCATTGTTGAGAAACTGGTCCCCGGGCCATGGCACCGCTCAAAACGCTTTTATTCCCACCGTCCTCCACTAACTAATGGTGATAATGTCCCAAGCTCGTCTTCTTCTTTCCTCAACACACTCCCGCCCGCGACAGTGATTCATGCACACAGACATGCACAGGACCCGCGCAGGAAATACCACAAAGATAAAGTTCAGCATCCTGGTTGTGATTCGTTGACCCGGTCCGTCTCAGGTCGTGAGTTGTTTCCTTTTCCACCGGTGCTTCGAGGAGTGATGTAGCTTCCTTATACCGGTTCTGTTTAGCGCTAGCAAGGAATGTTCAACAACACTCGTGTCCGGGGTAGGAGTTAGAAAGCGGGCGATCTTGGGTCGAGGTTCTTTGCAACGCCGGATTGATTGGTATTCCTCGGGATTCAGACGCTGTTTTCGTCGGTAAGAGTGCACAGTAGCCCTCATCGCCCTCCTTCGCGAAAATGGTTGACCTCTTCGTTGTTGGAAATCCGCTGCAGTTAGCGTTGGGACTTCAGCTCGATGACTCCTATGTTGTCCTCCGGCACCCTGCCTAACCTTCCGTGTCTTGCGACAATTCGATTGATTGTTTACGATGGCACTTTTTGAATCCAGAGCAGCCAGAACGGAATGCTCCTGCTCTCTAGTCACACACTCGACGGGTTCTGGTTCTAGTTCATCGGCCTCTTCACCCTGTGGTATGAGCTCGCTCTGAGGCTGCAGCGTGACACCAGGTGCAGAGGTTACGACGCATACCGAAGACTCAGTGGTTGCCTCCAGGGTCGCTGCTGTCAGCGATTCGTTCGCAGGGACAAAGGGTTCTCCAAAGGCAACCGGAGAGGCGAGTGGAACGCTGCGTGTCATTCGGAGGGATCCACCTTTAGTGACGGTTTCAGGGGGTCTCCACGAAGTCTTGCCTTTGCTGTTTTCCGGGGTTGTACAAACGTAGCCATTTTTTATTAACGTGTCTCGAAGCAGGAAAATAATTCGAAAAATCATTCCGAGGTATAAATCAGATTCTTCATATTCCTTTGTGTAGTCATCAATGTCCAATAGGTTTCTAACCTGATTGTCGAGCTGTACGAGGGTGATCTGTTTTTGCTGTGCGGATTCGTATAGGGTTTTCAGCGTACCGAGTTTCACAGGGCGCTGCTCTATTGCGTGGTCTGCCGCATTGACGAGGTCTAAAATCTGTACTCTGAGGGTGTCTCTGAGCCGTTGCAGCTGGCCCACGTCCTCTGCGTCGTCTCCGGGTTCAATGTGGGTGGTGTGGAGCGTCGAGCAGCCGGCCATGGCGGGCGCCGCCCGAGGGCAAGGCCTCCGAGATGAAGGAATCACGAAGTATCCCAACCAGGAGTTTCCCAGGCCTCGCGAGCCTCGTAGATGCGCTGCGCCGTCATGCAGTCCACTGGGCCGTTCCTCCCGGGCTTCACGGCACCAAATGCTGAGGAACTGGGCCCGGGGCCATGGCACCGCTCATAACGCTTTTATTCCCACCGTCCTCCACTAACTAATGGTGATAATGTACCAAGCTCGTCTTCTTCTTTCCTCAACATGCATTATGTCCAGTTGCCCAACCTGTTCTTCCACATCGCCAGGTTTGTGCCTTTTCATGTTTTTTTTTCTCGTTTGCTATAACGTTACCCATTGCCTCCTTTTCACCGCCAGTCGAAGATAGCATTTAGCTGCGATGTACATTGATACTGGCTCAGCTGCAACTTCTTTAATTAGCACGGTCAATGTGCTCACGGAAGGAAGGAAGAAAGCGAACTTTATTTTCCTAAGCACCCTTAGTCCAGGGTGCCGTTTTGGGAAGCGGTGGCCATGGTCTTCTCCGCTCTGGACGTCAGCAGGAGCTGTGTCGCAGCTCTAGGATCGCCTCAGGGCCGGTCTCACAAACCAGGATTGATGATAAATTTAAAGCCTAGTACGCAAGTCCAGCTCTATACTTTTCCGTTTGCGCACATCTTCCTATTCCCGTATGCATCACAAATAAAAGAGGATATTTAGCTGTTAGCTACTTCACTACTCGCCTTATTGCCAGGTGTGTGATCAGCATGCTCGAATTACTGCGGTAGTCGTAAGTACTACCCTTTAACAGACGCTTCTTTGTTGGAGGCCATAACGCATTTTCAAGGTTCTCCTTCTTAAGTGAACGCTATCCATCTGTGGTGGTGTTGCAAATATGAGCCCGCTGCACATTCCGAAAACCCCGGTTTCGATTTCAACCCCAAACCATATTTGAACAACTTTCATTTCCATCTATTTACTTAATTTTGTTTACAGGAACTGCCCTTAAAAACAAGATTTAGTCTGGCCAGAAATATAGTTGAACGGCAAAGTTTTCTCATATGCAACCCAAGTCAAAGTTTAAGTCTAAAATCCAAACTCTTACGCCATGTCGTAATGGCGCAGTGGTACAGATATCGGCTTCAAATCGCGCAGAACGCAAATTGGATTCGGTTCACGGAAAGCGTTTTTTTTATCGTGCGGCGCTTGATTTACCTTTGCCTACTATCATGATAATCGTTTTGGAACCCCAGCGCGTAGAGTTGGATTTTCTGCAGTACCTTTAGGCGTGACATCGAACGCCATTGGTGAAGCATAGATAGCTTCGCTTTAAACATTTTTGACTGCGTGACCAATGTATGACTTTTTTTTTTATTCTTCGAGTGGTCGGTCGCTTTCTGCCGGTTTTTTCCCGGGAATACTAGATTTGAACCCTGAGATGTAAACCGATGATATACCACCGGTAAACGGTGAAAGGTACAGTCGGCCAAATCTTTAACTGGCGTGCGCGAGCGGCGACTTTTCTGTGCGTCAGCGCCATATGACTGAACCAAGTTGCAAGCTGTTTGAGGCTAAGCGCATGCCCAGAAACCTGCGCTCAGTTGTGCCCATCGTCTGCTAGGCTGTTCCTTCCTTAGCGCGTCACCCCTTACGAGCGCACTGCGAACGATCCAGGCAGCGGGGTAAAGCGAATGGGTCTGCTCTTATTTTATTTTGCCAAGATTAACGTTGCAGCAATCAATCGAGTAAATTTCAAGATACGCCGAACACGCCCAATCATTAAATAAGCCGAAGAACATGGGTTACGTATTTCTTCTTTCGGTTTTTTTTTCTGTAGATGCCTACTTCATAGCTTCAGCACTGGCTTCAGCACGTTGAAGATACCAAGCGCGCATACGACTGATAACTGCCCTTAATACACACGAGAAAGCGTTTACGTCACAAAGTAAAAAATGAGTGAACCCTATTCTTCAGCTTATCTCATGAGTGAGCGTGTTCGGCGTATCTTAAAATTCACTCGATTGATTGCTGCAACGCTGATTTGGGAAAATAAAATAAGAGCAAACCCATTCGCTTTACCCCGCTGCCTGGATCGTTCGCAGTGCGCTCATAAGGGGTGAAGCTCTAAGGAAGGGACAGCCTAGCAGACGATGGGCACAACTGAGCGCGGCTTTCTGGGCATGCGCTTAGCCTCAAACAGTTTGCAACTTGGCTCCGTCATATGGCGCTGACGCACAGAAAAGTCGCCGATCGCGCACGCCAGTTAAAGATTTGGCCGACTGTACATGTAACTGATTTGCAAAACCCTTGTTTAAAATCGGTAGTATTGTTCTGACATAAGCGATAATATGTTTTTGTAAAGGCGTAGCTGTAGCTGATCATTCAACACTGGAGCCCTCGTTCGTAAGCAGGAAGCAATAACTATAACACTGAAAGGGCCAGTAGAGTAGAAAACGGGCCCATTTTGGAGAGCCGAAAACCTCTGCATGATGAACCCTCTAACCCCTTATACCGAAACGTTACGCCCCTCCTTTACAGGCGGTATATTGCGCCAGTAATCTAAGAAGCAAAACTGCTGATCTACACAGAAACACAAACATACTTCGTGCGGGATAACCAAAGCAAGAACAGAGGCAAAAATTGCGCAGAAATGCACGCCTAATAAAATCATACGCCATCTCTGTGCAGCGGCTGGTTCAGAGAAACAAAAACAAAACTTCGTATATAGTAGCTCGCGGGACCACATGGCCAGATTATTGTTGCTTCAGCTGTCACAACTTGCCACCCGATAAAACAACGAGAGTCCCGCGGTAACGAGCTAGGCGTCTAGACAAGAAATTGGATGTCTCGGTCTGATGAGAAGTTCGCTCGACCGGAAAGCGTGGAAAAGCCAGAAGAAAAAAAAACGAATGGGCAACACACGTAGAGACCCAATATTAAGTTATCAAGTCGCCTCCTCTTGAGAGGATAGCGATAGATAGTGTTGTGGTCGGCAAGCTCGTCAGAAACTCTAGGAACAATGCCACAGGAACGGCTCTCACGGTTAGCTTGGGACGCGGCTGGCACTGTAAACCTGCAAAGTTTGCCTAGAACATGCTTTATCTGAACACTGTTTTTGCAGGTTTTTGTTTGGAACAAAAGGCCTACATTCCAGGCTTTTCAGTCAAACGACAATGCTGCTTTCCAAGCTTGTGGTTACTGCGCTTGGTACAAACGAGTGCTTCTTCATTCGGGGAAGAACAAAGTGAGGAAAATGTTTTGTAAGTTTGTGACCCTAGCAAAGGCATTCATTTCTCGCTTGCGAGATAGAAAAAAAAGAAGGCGTAAGAAGGTATAAGCACAAAAGATAACAAGATAAAAAGGTTATTCATCCAAATAAAAACATACGTGTGCTTTATCCTGCAAGCAAAAACCCCTACGCCTTCGTGCGAGGCCGGGAAGGCTCGGTTGAAAGCACTTCGGCCAAGAACCAGGCAAATAACAGAGAAGACAAACAACCTAGAACATAGGCATAAAAGTGTGCGTCCAGTTTCCTTTGCGCTCAAAACGGAGAGATGTATGACAAGCGCGAGGTGCTCACAAGTTTTGAACGGTTACGACTATATAAACCGCCTGATTTTCCAAGGCTCTGAGGGAAGCCACTACGGCGGTACACCGTGCTCTACTTGGATTGCTGATCTCACTGCGCTGCCTGATTACGGCAGTCGCTGAACACCTTAAAGCGTTACGCGTTACATCGAGCTACGACGAGAAGGGGAGCCCCTAAAGTGCTCTGCACTTAAAACTTTTTTCTCTTGAGAAAGCCTCACGCCTCTAACGGCAGGCCCCATAGACCTCCGTCTGCTACACTTGCAGGCCGAGCATCGCGACCCCTCCAGTCTAATGTGGACTTTCCTTTCGTTTGCAAAAACACGCAAAAACTGAGGCTCATTCCACGCAATGAAGGGTAGGCCGGTTCGGTCGTGTTAGCTCTAGCTGTTAGCCCGCACCTCTAGCCACTACAAATTTCCTCGGCCCCACTGATGAATCTGAGGTTGCTAGTACTTTCATGAAACTAAAAAAAGGCAAAACTTAGGACATAAATGGTATAAAAATGGAGCCAGTCGCCTTCGTCCTTGATATGCTACTGCCATCTTTAACTCACACAAAAAAGTTCCTGCGTTTTTGCAGCCGCCCCTTCCCATAGGGGCGGTTTCCTGTCTTAGGCACAGGAGCTTTCCCGAAGCGAATAAAAAATGCTAAGGTAGTTGTTATTCACAAAAACGGGGGCAAAAATATTATGAATAATTGTTGGCCGATTTCTGTGTTTCCCATATTTTCGAAGCCCCTAAGAGAGTTATTTTTGTTTGGGTACCTAATACTTTGACTCACACTCCGCAATAAATGCCTCTCAGTATGGTTTCAGGCCATGTCTCTCGACTGAAACCGCTTTGTTAGACCGA
The DNA here is from genome assembly GCF_048455015.1 of Haemaphysalis longicornis. NCBI lineage: Eukaryota > Metazoa > Arthropoda > Arachnida > Ixodida > Ixodidae > Haemaphysalis > Haemaphysalis longicornis. The sequence goes on along the minus strand of NW_027526407.1, from coordinate 87,674,571 downwards.
AAAGAGTTTATAGTAGGTAACACTGAAGAAAAAAAAGCTAACTCTGGGAATATTTGTAGATTTTACAAAAGCATTTTACAGGATTAATCATAATGCTCCGCAGCTAAAATTATGTTAATATGGTCTGAGGGGTATTGCTTACAATTTAATTAAACGCTTTTTAACGGATCGACATCAGAGTGTATGTATCCACAGGGAACTTTGTTCAACGTACAAAATTAAATGCGGAGTACCGCAGGTGAGCCTCTTAGGTCCTCTGCTATTTATAGCCTACATAAATATCATAAATAAAGATCAATCGGTGAAATATATTATCTATGTTGACGACACCAGTATATTTTTACGGGCAGGGACTGCAATAAACTGATACAGAAAGCGAACCAAACATTAGGCGAACTGCACAAACAGTCCCACCAAAATTCTGTACTTATATACAGCGCAAAACCCAAGGCGGTCTTTTTAGTGCGAAAAACAAACAAAAATGTAAAATTTCGAATAAACTTCACCTAAACAATGCTGAAAATCACCTGTCCCAAAGTGCTAAGACTGTAGGAGTTGTTTTTCAAGCATATATGCTATAGGACTCTCAAACCGAAGCTGTGTGCAGCAAATTAAAAAAATCACTGGGTATGGTTAGAAGGTGCCAGTCGCTTCTACCAACTCCCCCCAAACTTCTCCTTTTTCATACACTTTTCGCTTCACATTTACGTTATTGACAACTGATATGGACATCCGGAATTGAGTCCTCCAAAAAGAAGATATACACACTCCAAAAAACTTTTATGCATGCTGTTGGGAATATGTGTAACAATGCCCATACATCGCATTTATTCACTAAATTTAAAGTCCTAAGGTTTAACTCGGTTTATGAATATCGGCTTTTATTGTCTTTAAAATCCAAAATCTGCACAAACAGTACTACACTAAAAAGGCTAGCTCACCTGCAGCTAAACGTTTCAGCTCGCTGTTATCGTCACAGCGAACATTGGCACATCCCTATACCGAGAAGAAATTACGGCTTTGAAAAGCTGAAATCTGCCATTACGCATGTGCTAAATAAATATAAGCTTACTCTAGAACAATTGCACTGACTTTGCGCAGGCGCTGCCTTAGCTCTATTAAGTTGTGGGCAGCAACGTATTCTTTCCTCAGTCGTAGTAGTACACAACCACGAACCATAGGATACCTGTGTCTGTCAAACACATATAATAATATCATTTTGTTTGTGTGATATTTTTTGGTAAAATTAGTGTATTGGAATAGAAAAGACGTTTTAGAAACTCAGTCTGTGGACATAAGAAAGTAGTGCTTTGAATGTGTAGTTATTTAAAAAATATATGCATTCGATACAAACCGCGGAAGCCGTTTTGCTAAGAAATAATTGCATAGCTTGCCTCCTGTCCTTCTTCTTGTTTTCTTTTCATTTTTTTGTTTTTTAAGGTGGGGCTTAGTCAAGCGGCATCTACACAGCTTTCTCATCATTTTTGACACCACATTGCGTTGTTGCCATTTCTGTTTGTAATTTACTTTGTATGAGCACGCACTTCTTTGTAGTCAAATAAATCTTGTATTGTCTTGTCTTGTTAGTCTTGTCTTGTTAGCTTAATCGAAATAGGGCAGCAGCAGCAAGGTGAGCTAGTACTGGGGTCTTCACAACCTGCTTTCTTTGTTATTTTTACCGCCCTCAACAAAAGCGCGGTTGGTCATGACGACAGCGGGGGGCAAAATAAACAGAAATGGCCGGATATCTGCTCATTTCCATGCAAATGTGGACGTAAGACTTTAGTTGACTGTTGGCCCTGGAAAGTAAATGCCTCCCTTATCTTTTCCTTTCACCTCTCATGCTGGTCCTCTCCCGTCTCGTTCATCCCAAGATAGCCCACTAGAGGTTTGCTCAAGTATATTAAAATATACCACGTTCCACTGTTCCGAGCCGGGTGCCTCGATTGCAGCGCTGCCGTACGGCGGAGACGCGCATAAATTCAGGCTCCCTACTATAACGTTTATAGAACTACGTTGACCTTCTCCATGAGCGTTCCTCGTGGAAAGTGAAACATATCTGGAGCACCTTTCATTGCTGTTGCTGTTTGATTTTTTAAATGCCGCCAGGTAGCGCGCGCAACAGCAGCCGACGGTTTTCTGAAGTCGATGTAGTATTCCATTTGCTATTGCAAAAACCAAGCATTCATAAAATTTTTAATAAAGGAACAATGCAAATATCCCTCATGTATTTTCTTCCTTATAATTGCGTAATGTCTTGTTCTTGTTCAACAATGTTGACAAGAATGAACATTAACACCGGGCTTATACGTTTACATTTGTCTGTGGATGAATAAGACTATTCTGCAGTTTGTGTTTCACTTTGGCCAGGTGGCTGAATCGAGTCGCAAGTAGACAGACCGATCGACCGACATACAGACAGACCAAAATTTCTGCGCGTAAATAGCCCAAGAAAAACTATTGTCTTTCAAATATTCTCACGTCACGCTAGCGAAGCAAGCGTCGATTCAGCGAGACTGCCTGTCTGTCGGCGCCGATCCCTTCCGTAATGCACCGAACACCCGCCATTAGCCAAAAATTTTATCGCAAAATCAAGTGATATATGCGCCATTTGGAAGGCTTAAAAACTCTGGGAAGGGCCGCTGCGTAGGAAGGATTATAGGGGCGCACAGGGACACAGGCAGGAGAGCATATGACAGGAGTAGACCGGAACCATACGACGAGAATGGTAACGAAAACTGAAACGACAGAATTTGGATGGTAGGCTATATATTTATCTGTAGCCACAGCTGAATACTTCGCATAATAAGACGGTGACGTATTCAGCGGTTGCTGAGTGCGCCAGAGTCGCGACTACCATTTGACTACAGAGTGAACACAGCTGGGCGGTGACGTTAATATGGTTTCGGTTAATCAGGCCGAGTGGGCGCTGACTTGCGCAAGCCGTTACTGAAGAGTCGGGGCTACTCAGTTCAATCAGCCCCTAGTTAGTGAGTGCATTTCAATACGGGACAATGCCTTTTCGCTTACAACTCATCTGAAGTTCTCAGACTGCTTCGGGCTTTTTTTTTCTCTATTTCAAAGCTTGCTACCGTCCTCCTGGAAAAAAATAATTCGTTATCGAGGGAATTAAGTTGTAGGGAGAAGGTAAGTTGGCCTCTCGAGCACATCTGTGGCGCCTAGACGCCATTTTTCGCCATAGAATACACCGCTGAAAGGGCGTACTTACCGGGAGCACGCAATGAGGTGACGTGCAATATTGCGTAGCACAATAGGTATTCAAGAAAGATTTATATTATTCCCGCTGTGCTTCCACATGCTAAAATAGCGCTAAAGCAATAGGGATTATACGCAGTTGTATACAACATGGCACGCGGAGCACTAATTGGGCGGGGAGCTGAAAACCGAGTCGCCAGCGGATGATAGCCAGCTTAAGGGCACGTACAGACTCAGCCTCCAGCTGTCTGAATACACATTGTATTTTTGTGGCATATAGTGAAGCAAGCCCTGTTTTGTGTTAAAATGTAGTTGGTGAATGGAGTGCCTTCTTCAACTTTTAACTTTATTGAGCATTTCGTACATACAAATGCGAAGACAATCATAGAAAGCTGCAAAACGGCAGCTTGACGAGGCGTTTGCCCTGAAATGCCGCAACACGACTCGTTAACACAGCCCCCGTCCCCCCCTCCCCAGGCAAAATAAAATGGAAAAGGTGTCTTCACGAGTGTGCAGCCTTACTATTGACGTAGCACAAAAGACTTCATCCCTTAGTAAGTAAAGTTGAAAGAAGCGGGAAACTTTCTTGCAGCACAATTGCGTCAAACGTTCGTCCAGCCTTCGTTGAAAGTGGGTCCAATACCCGCCGCGGTGGCTCGGAAAGCGGAAAAGTGGGAGGGAAAGGGTTTATAAAACGTTGCCTGTGTTTGCGCGGGCGAAGGTGTGTAATGTTTTTCTGTGCGCTAAACTGTGGTACGTTTTGCAAGTTATTCATTGTTCGCGTGCAAATGTACAAAGGTTACATCGCGTATGTGCTGTTTTTATCTGGGGCTCGACCTGGGAACGGACGAGTAGAACTAATCTTTTCAGACGTGTGCGTGATGGTGGTTTGTCACTATTGCATCTTTTTCTGCGAAAAGTAGTCAACAGATTTTATTTTTTGCGTGAGGTGAAGGACCCCCTACTTCGCACTGTAATTCAGGTTAGGTTAGGTAGACTTCTGCCTCAGTTTGTTATTACGTCATGGTTGTGTTATACCGGTGGAGTTCACGGATATTTAAAGGAAGTCGTACAGGCAACACAATTTGTATGTTCGTGTTCTTCCATGGAGTATTTGACTTCAGTGTCGAAGAAGAAGTTGTACAAAGCTCTCGTTGAAATGTGCTTTCCTGTGCCACTATACGGATCCATGTTTCGAAGTGGACCAGGACAAAATGTTTTGAAACGTGTAAAAGCAATGGTTGCTCCACCGGGTGTTAAAACGTTTTTTTTAGAGCTTCATGTTGGTGTGCTCCTGGTTAAAACGTGAATGCTTGAGAAGGGTTTGTTCGTGCCCTGGGGAGCAGACTGCTGGCTATGCAAGAAGCCGGAAACTGTTGAACATGTAATTTTGGACTGTTGGGATGCGGTGTTTTTGTGGGATGTTCTTCAGAGAACTTTGAAAAAGGAACTCCCCTTGGATCCTCACGGTATACGGTTTCTGGCAGTTGAGAACGACAAGGGAGTGCCTTACGACCTATTGATGTTGCTGGTCCTCCATGGAATATGGAGGTCTCGATTGGCAGCTCGTTACTCGGATGTTGATGGACGGCCCGCGAGGCAGTATTTCTGTGAAAGCGATCATCGTATTATAGAAATGTGTAAGGGTCAACTTTGTACGCCCGAGTGGCTGCAGGAAGTAGAGAAAGTGTTGTCTATGCCCCGTTTTTTGACAGAATACGCTGGCTTAGGCAAAGCTGGCGTTTTTTATCTGTAGCACGTTTTTGTGATGCCTGAAACCGGCAATAAAAAAAAACGCCGCGGTGGCTCAGTGGGTAAGGCGTTCCGCTGCTGAGCACGAGGTCGCGGGTTCGATTCCCGGCCGCGGCGGTCGCTTTTCCGATGGAGGCGGGATTTCGCCACACGTTAAAAATCCCCAGGTGGTTAAAATAATCCGGAGCTCTCTACTACGGCGCGCCTCATCGCCGGCGTTGCGTGGGCCCATTAAACCGTACAATAAATCAAAGTGCATCCAATCGACCGTCACACATTTAAACTCCCAAATGGCTAACGAAGGACCAGCCCATGCGTCGATTTTCTGCGCCCTAAACTCGTGTACGAACGATCTAAACGTACACCGATATGTGCTTTATGAGGTAAAGTTAAAATATTTTTATCCTTCTTCGTGACCAATGCGTGTATTGCCTTATCTAGAACCGTTCCTTCTTCTCGCCGTTAGGTTAAATGTTTTGACACAATGGAACACGGGTTTCACGCGCGTGTCCTTTGTCCATGGATCTTACGAAAGCTTTTCGGTCGGCAGTGGGTCCATGGGGAAAAGAATCAGTTTACTGACACGATGCCATCGGCACTATTTGGAGAATATCGCGAAAGATGAACACAGAAGCAAAACAAAGACGAGTGCAAGCGCTCGTCTTTGTCGGGTTTTTTTTTCAGGTGCCTTTTTTTTGCAACGCCTGCAAGAGTGCCCCCAAAGATACTTCGGGAATTAGTAAGAGTATGTTTGCTCATTCCCGCAACTAAGCAATTATGGATCGATGGTCTCGTTTGCGAGAATGAGCCACGTATGTCTTTCGTCATTTTTTAACTTTTAAAACGAGGCATTACTGGACAAGGTGGGTGAGTAGAAAACCGCAGAACAACGAGACAAAACAAAGTCACGTCTGCGAACAAACTTGCCCGCAAATATGATCTTGCCAAAACGGCAGTGTAAAGGACCCTGTCTGCAGTGCGAGTTATGTAGGTATCATGCGCAGGGTTGTTTCTCGCCGCTTTATGGCTTTAAATGAACGCCCTGTGATTTTTTCACGAACACCTGCGCTAGTGTAGATTAAGGTCGTAGTTTTACGCAGTTAAGAAGATGTTTGAGATTTTGCAATAAAGCAAAGGAAATATTTTTCATCTTGCGCAGAAACTATTAAAGTTTAAATGTGGTGGCATTGCGAGCGCGAAGTTGCCTAACTGCTATAAACAGATTTATTTAAATAAAAACGTCCACACCACTGAAATGTTATACAGGTTCACCTTCAAATATATGGAAGCAAATATCTCCCCTGACTGCTAAGATCAATCCAAAGGTTTTTCAGTAAAATACTGTAAAGTTTTTCTGGTTGCACGGTCAACGTTTTTTCATCCAGAAGGGCTCGTAGGACCTTACATTTTATGACAAGATTTCATTTACAAGCACCACTTCAACACCGCTGCCAGCCACGTCATGCACCCGGTCTTTAGCGTTATGGTAAAAGCTACTTTTAATAACGGCTATTTCGAATTGCTTTCATTCACCGTCATGTCGGGCTTTTCATAGGGGTTAACTACAAATGCGAGGCACAGTCGGGCTCAAGAGTAAAAATTCGCATGAGAAAAGCGTTTACTTTGGCATGTGTGGTTTCTTTGGGACTATTCATGTTTTGAAATGGTATTTTAATGCCGTCTACAAAAAAGAGCAGGCTGCATTGTAGGTTAGGGGCATGGTTGCCAGACCTGTTCGTGCCGTCTCAGCCGCCTTCATATCATCATTGAGGCGAAACAGTTGCTGATAATAGTCCTAAATCTTCTTTGGCTATTGCACTCAAGGATACGGTGTTTGCAATGATGTACTTTCATTTGCACCAAGGAACATACATTCGACCCATTATGGTTTTCCCTCCGTTCAGATAAAACAGTATTTGTAGGGCTGCCTAAATTGTGTGTTCTGTCTGCGACTCGATACCGCCTCGCGTAGAAAATCACCTGAAATAAAAATACACGGGAATACATATTCTGCTAGATCATTCGAAGCGGATAAAACAGGATGTGTGGCTCGTACATGTCCATATGTTTACCGCAAGGACCCATAAAACGTATATGAAGCCGATTATATGCTCATAATTTAGATTAGATTGCTTTGATGCTTGAAATAGAAAGGCAAGTAGCATAGTTCGGGACACCATCAGCTTTCGAACTCCTTCGGGGAGCCATCGTCAACAGACGCCAGGCAGTCGCTGAGTTCACTGTCTTCAGATCAATGGACACTGTTTCTAATGCTGCACCGCTTCCATGAACACATCACTGTATCTTTCGAGATTCAAGCCAAAGTTTGATATTGGTGACAGTAGTAGCACCCCACAAACAGTCTACAGTATTTTAAGAGGCTAGCGAACAGAGCATTGTATATTAGCAGTGATAACGGTATGTGAGAGAGAGCATAAATATTACCAATGATTCTCGAAAGTGTACTTACATAGAAGCCAGCAAGATTAGTCCAGGACATGTTTTTATCGACGAATATGCCCAGTGTTTGCATTGAATCTAAAAGGTGAATGGTTTGGCAACCAATTTTAATACCGCTTTGCCGGAAACGTTTCTTTTTTATGGGATGAAACAGTATACTCGGTGTTTTTGGCGTTAATGGTCAGATCGTTTGCCTCGGACCACTTCTGCAATTTTGCAAGTCCAGTCTTAGCAAGGGGATACTAATTTCTCAGCATTACAAGAAGAAAATATTAGAATGGTATTGTCACGAAATCAAAGACGACGCACTTGTCTTCAAGGAAAACAAGTTTATTGGAGCGAACTTGTGCTCCCCTATCAACTCAAAGCATACACAGGCGGCGAATAGCAGTCAACAAAGTGACGTCTGCAAGCGAGCTCCGGCGATTCGAATGCCGCGGCGTCGGCTCCGCAAGAATTTACCTTTATGCGCGAGTGTTTCTGGAACCATCGAATTACATCCAGAATAAAGAACTATGTTCCATGCTGTTCACGTTAGTTCGGAACGCTCTGCCCATCAGAAGAGATAACACATGCGGCATAGAAAGAAAAAATGAACACGCGCTTCCCTTGGCACACCGATAACACAGACCGGCGCAGCTGGCCGGCAACAGCAAAACACAAATAAACAAACTGAGTCCACGTTGTCGGAAGGGAGTCCAAACCCACACACAATCCCCAGGATGGTCTCGGCGTGGGAGATTGTAGCGTCCGGAACCACCAGCTGCTGGTCCGTTATACGAATTCGAGCGAGCTGGCGGGCCTCTTCCTCACGTTGAAGGTATCCTTGGACGTCGGCGTTGAGGTCGACGCCCCCTACGTGCGGAAGCATGGCGTCGAGCATCGTAGTGAGCCGTTTTCCGTAGAGAAGCTCGAACGGTGTCATCTGCTGAGTTTTCTAGGTCGCTGTGTTGTACGCAAACGTGACATACGGGATGACTTCATCCAAAGTCTTATGTTCAACGTCGACGTACATAGACAGCATATCCGCGATCGTCTTGTTGAGACGTTCCGTAAGTCCGTTCGTTTGAGGGTGGTACGCCGTCGTTCTTCGGTGATCAGTGTTGCTGTAGAGTAAGATGCCTTGCATAAGATCCGCAGTGAAGACCGTTCCGCTGTCCGTGATTAGGACTTCAGGGGCTCCATGTCGCAGCACAACTTGGTTAACAAAGAACTTCGCGACTTCTTGCGGAGTCCCCCTCGGAAGAGCGGCCGTCTCTGCGTAGCGCGTCATGTATACAGCCGCTACGACAATCCACTTGTTTTCGGATCGTGACGCAGAAAACGGGTCCAGAAGATCCATTACAATCTCTTGGAAAGGCATCGATGGGACGGCGATTGGCTACAGAAGTCCGGCTGGTCTCATCGGCGGCGTTTTTCGTCGCTGGCAGTGATGGCAGGAGCGTACGTAGTGGGTGACGTTAGAGGTAAGGCGGGGCCAGTAGTACCTTGCATTTATTTTTCCAATAGTGCGAGCTGTGCCGAGATGTCCAGAAGACGGGTCGTCGTGGAACGCTTCCAAAATTTAGTCACGAAGGTCCACGGGGATGACAAGAAGGAAATTCGTTCTTGTGCTGGGGCTGAAATTCTTCTTCACGAGTACGGAGGTTCTCAGGCTGAATGCTGGTAAGTTGCGTTTGAAGGTCGTAGGAACGGCGACGTTGCATTCCTCGAGGTAGTCGATTATGACGCGTAAGTCGGGGTCGGTCCGCTGCTGGGCGGCTAGGTCGCTCTTCGTCACGATTCCGAAGAACGCGCTGTCTTCATCGGAGTCTTGTGGTGGTGGGTCGACGGTGGCTCGGGACAGGTAGTCGGCGTCGGAGTGTTTCATGCCAGATTTATAGACTACTGTAACGTTGAACTCCTGCAGGCGCAAGCTCCACCGCCCAAGACGGTCAGAAGGGTCCTTCAAATTGGCGAGCCAACACAGCGCATGGTGGTCTGTCACAACCTTGAATGGTCTTCCATACACGTATGGGCGAAATTTTGAAATCGCCCATATAATAGCCAGGCACTCTTTCTGAGAGGCAGAGCAGTTTTTCACCGCCTTCGATCGACAACGGCTGGCATAGGCGATTACCTTTTCGCTACAGCTTTGCTTTTGGATGCACGCTAAGCAGTATGACCGCAGCTCTGTTGGCAAGGCCAATGCGAATTGCGTCGAGAACATGCGCATTCCCGCCGATAGTCTACGCGAGCTATTCGCGAAATAGTGAGGGATGAGCTGCGGAAACTGCTCCCGACGCTGCCGCAACCACAATTATCTTCCTTTAGCGACGTCATTAGAGAAGAAGTTGAGCAAGCGCTGGGAACTTTAACGACGCCAGAAGCACCTCGCGAGCCGCAAGACATGGCCTACGCGGCTGCTGTCCGTCGTCCTCGCACACCTGCGCCCTATCGTCGCGAGGCTCCATACCGTCGTCCCCTGTCGCCGGCCCGACCACCTGCGGTCAACCCGCCGCCCCAAGGAAGATTAACGTGTGGCGAGCGCCCGAAAATCGTCCGCTGTGCTACCCCTGTGGAGAGGCCAACCACATCTACCGTCGCTGCCCCTACAAGAGGCTCGGTTTTCGAGGGTTCTCTTTCGACACACCACGCCCCCGACCCGGCCAGCGCCCATCTGAGATCGACGAATACCTTTCTAACACTATCCGTGGACGAACCCGTTTCACCCGTTCGCCATCGCCCTACCCATAACAGTCGCCGAACCACCCTAGCAATGCTGAGTTCACACGTGGAAGGTCCCCCAGCCCACGCGGGGGAAATTAAAAGGACCAACGTCTGGAGGTGAAGTTGCACAACCGTGGAAAAGCGAAAGCCCTCCAACGACGCAAGGACGCACCGAACACCGTGATTCACAATATGCCCTCCTCCTGACGACTTCACAGAACCTTGACGAGAGTCCCGACCACGACGACAACTACACGGCGCGACGCGTACCCACCATGACCGAGACTGCCGCTGAGAAGACGACGACAACGACGACGCGCCGTGCCCGACTTTCAACACGCACAAGCCGAGATGCGACGCCCCGACGCACCCGGAACCCGAAGAAGGCAGCGTCCGACGTCCAGTTGTCCATCGACGGCTTTGATGTAGTCGACCTCATCGACATAGGAGCCGACTACTCGGTGATGAGCGCGTCCTTCGCGTCTAAAATGAAGAAAGTTACGACAAGATGGGACGGTCCGCACATACGCACAGCAGGAGGCCATCTCGTAACGCCAGGTGGAACGTGCACATCACGCGTCACAATATACGGCACCACGTACCCTGCTGCGTTCGTCATTTTGCTTAACTGCTCCCGCGACGTAATTCTCCGAATTGATATTTTGGCGGACAAAGGAGCAATAATTGATCTGCAGACCAAGTCCATAACTTTTTCCTCTGATCACTCCACGACGCCGCCACCGAACCCCGATCACCGTGCTGCTGTAAGGATCGCCGGCGATCACGTCACCCTGCTACTCTGCACCACCACCAGATGTCAAGAAGTCAAAGACGACGCATTTGTCTTCTAGGAAAACAAGTTTATTGGAGCGAACTTGTTCTCGCCTAACAACTCGAAGAATACACAGGCGGCGAATCAGCAGTCAACAAAGTGACGTGTGCAAGCGAGCTCCGGCAATTCGAATGCCGCGGCGTCGGCTCCGCAAGAATTTATCTTTAGTCGCGAGTGTTTCTGGAACCGTCGAATTACATCCAGAACAAAGATTATTCTAGGCTGTTCACGTTACTTCGGAACCTTCTGCCCATCAGAAGAGATAACACATACGGCATAGAAAGAAAGAATGGAACACGCGCTTGCCTTGGCACACAAATAACATAGATAACACAGACCGGCGCAGCTAGGCGGTAGAAGCAAAACACAAATAAACAAACCCATTGTATGGTTCGCGGCATTATCATTAGCGTTAATAATAAACTTGGTATTTTGTCGATATCAACAAAGTCGTCCATATATATGCAAAAAGAAGGTGACCTAATACGCTACCTCGAGGAACACCACCTACTATTCTGTGTGGTTCAGAAAATGTTGTATTTACTTTAACGAATCGCATTCTATTTTGCAGATACGATTTCAAGAGCTCATGGGTAACGCCACGCATACCATAATGGCCAAGCTTTTGCAACAAGAACTATGGATTGGTGGAGTCTAAAGCCTTACTAAAATCCACAAACACGCCGAGTGTAAACAAACTAGTTTGTCAGAATGAATTGTGTTTGTTTCAGCAGGGCACGCTTAGTGGACATATTTTTACTGAAAGCAAACTGTTGTTCGCTGATTATCCTCTTACGATCCAGAAAGTCTGAGATACGGTAGTGAAATATTTTTTCTTAGCATTTAGAAAAGAAAATTGGCTGTATGGATGTTAGCCTTAATATGACAAGTCCGTCCAAAAGGCTTAATTAAAAAAAACACAATAACTTTCGCTATCTGCATTGTGGGGTAAAGCGCTGGCGATTCACTTGGGTTCTCATGCGGTGGGCAGTGAGGGGCTTTCGAGTGCTTTTGACCACTTGGGACACTTTACCGCTCGCCAAACAAGCTTTGGGCGGAAAACCATGGTTGACCTAAGTCTGCATCTTCATCTCTATCACCATCTGCATCTTCGCCGCAAAATAATATCTGGATCTCCTGACGTGAAAATACTACGTGAAAATACGCCCAAATTTTGAATACGCATAATTCATTTGGAATCCATCCCAGGCTTATCTCACATACGAAGTAGAATCAATCGAAAACCTCTAAGGTCGCTTTATAACCTCACAGTTCTCCAGTAAAATCAGCGTCCCCGCACCAAAACGCTTAATCAAACTGGCATCTCTCGATTCAGGCCGTCATCTCACGCCTATGCCTCTGCGCAGTTTTTTTTTCCGCCCGCAATCAAGATAGGAACTTTCAAAGCCCTAAGCAGAACTTCTTCTCGCAATTACCATTCTAGCCCCATTGCACGAATCAGCGGCCGTACATTTGCACTTAACGACTCCTTTTTCCCACATGCAATTACACTTTGGAATCACCTTCCCGACACCATTGTTGCCAAACGTGACCGCACACAATCCTCGTAAAAGTAGTATCCCACTTTGACTCCATCCGATAACCCGTCGCTGTAGATATATTCTACCAGCCTACTGCATGAATGTACAGGGCGGTGCGGCGACAATTGTGCACTTCAAAATTTTTCCTGGGCAAACTGCCGCTCTGTTCGCGCTCAGTCCTCACACGAAGGTCGCACTTTGTGGTGTATTTTGTTTAACATCGATAACAGCGGCAGTACTTACCTGTTTAATATGAAAATAAATAAAATTGATTTTCGCCTATGGGAAAATGGCGGCCTATTTGTACCTGCGAGCCAGTGCAGGCTGATCTTGGAATGACGGCGGCACCTGGGATATGCAGAGCGAAACGGACGTTTAGGCTTCACGGTAGGAAGGAGCCAAATGGTGCAGCAGATGATCAGAAAAGTTCTTTCGTCCCTAGGTTATGATTATAACAAATACTTGCATAACAGCTGATAACAACCGCAATAAAATATTCCCACGGTTGATCATTGCCAATTATTATTATTCTTTATTCGGAACGGGTGACTCAAGATCTAGTCAAGGATGGGGAAGAAGGTAAAAAAGGTAAGAGCGTCTACATTCTCTTTTGTGTCCCCGTGGTAGAAGGGAAAGTCCACTGGGACATAACAGTCTCTTTTGGGTGATCCCGGCCCAGAGAAGGCGATACCCACCCCTGGAGGGTCTTGATGTACGGCGGAAGATGGGCTCTTCTCTCTGCTGCGACCCCCTACCAGTTGCACAGCATCTGCTGCATTGTGGGCCTTGTTAGCGCGTGACCCGAGGAGCAGGTCACGATGGTAGTCTCCCTGGACTTCTCGGGGGGCTCTTTTAGGTGTCTTGAGCTTCGGGGAACGTATGCCCACCACTTCTCAAGCCCGTCCTCTGTAAGCGCAGCCCCAGCTTTTATTTTGTGTACCAGGACTTGGGCCCCCCTGGGAAGTCATCCTGGCAGTGGTCGTGGGTCAAGGGGTGTAGCGGCACGAAGCTTCACCCTGCTCTCTTGCTTAGCAGCGGCTCTGTAGTCTGCAGGGTCGGGGTTGTGCCGTCCTGGGGGAACACGGTGTAATGGGTCGGAGCGGATACCTGCTTTGTCACTCGCCCACGCGTGGGCGGCCTCGTTCCCTACTCCACCCGCGTGTCCCGGCACCACGTCCACCCACACGCTAATTGATTTCATTGTGCGAAGTGTCTGCGCAATCATCTTGATGAGGTGACTTGTGGATCCGATGAATGGGGTGCCACCGAGTCTTGCCGCCCCCTCTCTACTGCCAGTATATATGGTAAATGCCCGGCCCCGGTGAGAGGCCTCGAGCCCAATTTGAGAGGCCCAAGCTGAACGACGACCGGCCAGGGCCTGTCCAAGATCCACGCACGCACAATGGCAAGCTATCTATAACCCAGCCGCTATCAGCAGATGTCGCGAGCATGCTCCGAAGCCGCGCGCTCGCTTGCCCTAGACAAGCCTGACGCGCACTGTACTCAAGTTATACCGACGTAGCTCAACCTTCAGACAGCGTTGTGTTCACCACTTGCCAAGGTAATGTGATTTTGCAGGGTAATAATTTAATACTTCAAGTCACTTTTTTCACTTCAGTGGGTAATGAAATGACTACTTTCCAGGACACACACGCACACTCCACGCACACACGAACACATGAACACACACACACACGAACACACATACGCACACACGCACACACTCGCACACATACACCCACGCACACGCGCACACACACGCGCACACACAAATACACACACAAACACACATACGTGCACACACACGTGCACACACAGACACACACAGACACGCGTACACACCCACTCACATAAACACACAAACACACATACGTGCACACACACGTGCACAAACAGACACACACAGACACGCGCACACACATACTATCTCTCTCTCTCACACACACACAAACAGGCATACACACACACGCACACACAAACGGGCAAACACACGCACAAGCAGAGGCACCGTGGCACGTTTGGAGTAGGAAGGCCACCCGCATCCGCTCTCCACCGTTCACTTCTGTCTAGGGGTAGGTCAGACAGTTCGCTTTATTGCGACTTTGCGTGCTCTTCGGAGAGAGTTAGGACAGGCGATCACTGCTTGGTGTGGCACAGTGACGCCGGCCACTTTGGCCCTGCGGCATTCCATTCGGCGGGCTCCATTCGAGCAGAAAATTGGAAGCCGGATTGGCAGTCCCCTGACAGGAACGAGCCCCTTGTTACGGAGCATTTAAGGGTAATGGTGCCGGCTCAGCGGGAATACACTGCTGAGAGTTCTCTCTGTTCGTCGTCCTTCTTCTTGTCACGCTGCATACAAAGATCAACGCAGAGTGGGACGAAACTTGCCAGCTTTTACGATTCTGCCTGATTTCTTTCGCTTGTGTATCGGACTTACTTGAACACTTGCGCTTGTCTCCGTGGACTTGAACAAAGAAAAAAGACGAGACGTAGGAGATTTTACACCCACAGAACTGGTTTTATATTTTTACAGCGTTTCTTTTTTTTTGGTGCTGCATTCGAACAGAGTTTGAACTGACAGAACAATTTCGCATGTATTCTCTTCGACTGTCATAATTACTCCTAGGTTTTTTTCTTCTGAAATTCCAATGATGAAATTGGATTCCAAGGGTGGTTGCCGTCTACTGATAGTCGATCTTATAAAGGAGAACTTTAACTCAGCGTTTAATTAAGCATACAAGTAAGCGTGAATCTCACCATTCAATTAAGCATAGCAGTGACTATAAAGGGCACCCGGTCATGTTGGATTTCCGAGGTCTCATATTCAAAGCTGCGCATGTGGTGTACTTGCTTCCCTCACCAGAAAACTTCGTATAGAAGTCTTAGTTTGAAGTATGCTTGTCTGGTGTGGTGGTCCTTGTGCCAAAAATATCCAGGAGGGAAGAAAATTGCCCGTATCGAGATTACGATTGTTTCAAAAACGTCATATTTGGTAATAAACTAGCAAAAACATTGGGAGCTTGTACTTTTAGAGCGAAGTTCATATGCGGCCACTCCTGTGGTTACACGGCCCGCCGCATCGTTGTCCTGGATGTAACCTAAAGAACCAAGATTACAGAGAAGACAGAGCGAGGGGATGGCAGGGGCGGATAATGGCGAAATTGTGAGGAGGAACTAGGACTGCCCCGGGAGCCACGCGAGATGTGCTCCGCGGCGGCGACCCACTAGGAGATAGCGACAGAGTAGCGCGGGGCATCGTGTGTTTGCCCACGACGCGATCAATAAGGCATGCAGTGAGCGTGTCGACCGATACAAACAAAACGCTCCACGCGAGGTGTAAAAAGGGGAGGAGGCTGGAGACCGCTCCCACTCACTGCCTCCCGCGATGGCCCGTTTGGTGTGTCTCACCGCACTCCGCTCTGTTTGTGGCGGCTGATGTGAAACGTCCCCAACATGACAGATCGTTTCCGCAATCCACCCCACTCATATTGTTTTCAGTGTAATATAAACTGAAAATTAGCAAACCGAGTCCATACATGCATGCACTTCAGAATTGGCCGCGTGTGGCCAAAAATGTGGCACACGAAAAATTGTCAGTGTGGGGCTAATATTTTCGCACATGCCAAAAAGGGCTTGTGAGATCGTCGGCGTGGTAGCAACTGAGCGGACGTCAATATTCGCTGAGTGGGGCTATATTTGTTCGTAAATCAGAAATGGCCGAGTGGACAGATACAGCAACGAGGGAGGGACGTTCAGATGTGACGTAGAAACAGGACACAACAGCTGCCGTCGCTAACCATGCGAACATAGCTAGCTCGCAAAGCGCCGAGGTTTACAGCACACCTTTGAACTCTCCCCGCCTAATGGTACTATTTCGTGAGTGTGTTAAACCAAATACAACTCAGCTTCATCGGGTTGTCCTCCACCTTACGAAAAGTTCTGGAAACTAGCTTCTTGTGGCTCGGCACATATGGTTTAAAATACCCTGAACAGCCCCGTACGTGGCGTTCAATGCGTAATGTGCCAGGCGTAATGTGCCAGAACGGTGACAAGCTCAGAGTCATCAAATCCAGACACGCAGCGCTCAGTGACCATAAGACGACCTAAGACAAAAAAATATTGATTCCCTGCCAACTCCAGAATAAGAATTTGCTGATGACTACAATTTTCTATAATGCGAGATTTCAGCGCAGCTGCTGGCGGTTTCGACTTTGTAAAATCTGTTGAAGCTGTTACATGGGCAACGACGTCGCTTCCAGCATGTAACGCTAGCGTGGTGAAGAAGTGGCGAGCAGGAGAGCTGCTTCTGTTCCGTTGGACGTAGAGATGAGAGCAAGACCTCTCTTTAATGTATTTTGAGACGTGAGTTCCGATTATACTGGAACAGCACGCTGCTGGCGAGATTATAGCCCGTCTTGGTCAGAGCTACACCCCCTCTTCGATGGCGACAACGTTCTGACTCGGCTCGACGAAGTGCGAAACGTATACCCAAAAGTGCGAATGGTCACAAGGCTTGCAGAGCGTTGTTTAGCATGAAATCGAGCATGTACACGAAACACGTCCTCCCTGGATGCAGTGCTCCAATGTGCCTACAATCAATGGCGAAGTGCCTAGAAGTTGCCACTTCCTCAGCGAAAACAGTGTTTGCGAGCCATACACGCCAAGGCCGCCGCTGGCACGAGTCACCGATCTCGGGCGCAGGGAGCTTCGGCAGGCCGATGCATGCCACAGGAAGGGCGGGCGTAACCGCTGCACCGGAAACTTTACCGCGCTGCAGCAGACATCTGTAATCCGCACAAAGGGTAATGGCGGGGTAAATAGTAACAAGACAAATAATTTCAGACATCCATGCATGTATGGCCACACGCAGGCAATGCTGACGTGTGCCTAATTAGTAGCCCAACGCGGCCAAATTTCTCGTGTGCCCAATGGACGGCCCCACTCAGCGAATAATGACGGCCGCTCAGTGGCCGCTACGCGGATGATCCCAAGTGGTAAATTTTGCCATGTGCCTAAATAATGGCACCACGGGAACATGTATGACTTCCGACCATTTGCAATAGCGCGCATGACCCCACGAAGTAAATTTGGACGTGTTCTCAACTATATACAGGCCCCACGCGGCCATTTTTGACCTGTTCTAAATTGTCACAGTACGGATAATCAATGCCACGCGGTCTATTAGGATGTGTTGTAATTAATAGCCCCACGCGGCCATTTTTACGTGTGCCCAAATAGTGGCACCAAATGGCCGATCTTGACCTGCGGCCACCTGCCCCCCCCCCGCGAACGATCCCAATCGGCCAATGTCGACGTGTGTCCAATTAATGGCCCAACGGGGCCAATTGAGAGTTGTGTAATTAATAGTTCCACGTTGTCAATCTTGATGTCTGCCCATTTGCCACCACGCAGATAATCCCACGCGGCCTATTTTTACGTTGTTCCAGTTTTTATTTGCGTTGTTTTCATTCTTTAGGGAACATAAATTCTCTCCCTTTTTTGTCTCTAGCTACCCGCTTTCTGTGCAGATGCGTGTTTTTTCGCATATTTCGCATTTCTAGTACAAGATATCTTCCATGTTGGGTAGAGGTAAAGAGCGTCGATGCAAAAAAATGCGCTTTCTTGGGCATCAGGTTGGCAGTGATAAGACATGTTCCCTAGTGTAAGCGGGACGTGGGCCAAAGACGACAGCCTACGCATCAAACAACCAGCGAAGTTATCCTGTTTGCTCAGTCGTCCGACTGCTCTGTCGGATTATTCTATCCTTTTCTCGCACTCAGCTCGGTTAGGGGATTTTGCGTTTTCCGTTCCGTTGTGGTGGACTAACGTCCTTGTAATCTAGCTATCATATAAAATTTATTCAAATGTTCGACAACAAAATGAAGGAAACCTCCACAATGCAATAACGTATTTTGAAGGACAAAGTTTAGTAACCAGAAATGCACTAATACGGTACAAAGAAAAATATACAGCTTTCGTATGTATTCCTATGCCCAGATTTCGGTGACGTCTACAATTTTTGTTTAGCAGAATAGGCGGAGTGTTACAACATACGTGCTGTGCATTTATTTGTGAATGACTTTTTTCTGGTGACATGAATTACACTTTACTTGATATATTCGATGTTTATAAACCACGCAGAAGCACATTTTTTTCCATTTTTAACACTAGAAAATATCTTTCTTTTGTGGGAGGAGGTGCACGTCAAGTTCGAAGCAGCGTCTGGCAGCACAGTGTAATCAGAATTGAAGTTGCGTGTACCCAGTGCTATTAGGGCGGCTTGCTTTTGCTCAAAATGGCGAAGCACTCTGTGGGATTTATGGCTATTGAATGCGTTTCGATTAAGGATGAACCGAACGTACCCAGCACGGCGGCCCGCGGTTGAGGAGTGCTGCTGCGGAGGACGAGGTTGCGATTTTTTACTATGTCCGGACGGTGAGTTTTCTGTCAGAAGAGAACGCGTGGTTTCTGTATGTTTCGGTATGCTTATGTGCTTTAAGGGCAAAAACCTGGCGATACTTATCACAACTTGGCACCTGCGTCGGTGGGTTAGTTGCTAAAATTAAGGGGTGCTAATAAACATTTTTAATGCGTTTACACCACGTTGAAACTGAACAGTTTTCTAGCGAACATTTTGCCGGTCATAAACACCTCTATGACAGGTAGGTTGGTAAATGTTTAAAAAAGGAAACGTTAGGAAGCATGCGGACTTGTTCAAAGTTGTTTAGTTACTCGGTCTCAAACACTAAGTGGGTTTAACGTGAATTCACGCGCGCCCTTTTGGCTGTATCAAACATTCGGCTATGTTTAAACTTCCGGGTGAGCTTTGTGGTTCTTTTGCCTATGTTAGACGAACCCCGGCTTTCCCGGTCATTCATACAGCAGAATATTTTTATTTTGGGAGCAAGCGTCCCCTGTCCGGCAGGCAGCACTTCTTTGCTGTTTAAAAATACGTGCTATGTTTCTTGCCCCTTCAGAAATTTCGTGCAGATCAATGCGGGTCCGGTGTTGTTGTTTTTGCGCTTATTGTCTATCGTGTATCATTTTAAGTTCTATCGTCTTTACAATTGTACATTTGCTTTTGGCGCGTTGCGTTTTATCCCTATCTGATCTTTCAAATACATTTTTTCCATACTCACATTTCTCTTTTTCCACCTGCTGGTAGCCAACCCTGTCGCGCTGGTTCACATCACTGCACTTACCGTGTTTTCTTTCCTCCTGCAGCATTTTACTCTTGACCACACATTCATCACTCGTCTAGGGCTGCACCAACAGGCGTCGCGAAGAACATTGAATCCGCAAAGACAAACATAGCCGCAACTTTTGGTTGGGTTACTTTTCGCCGCCTGTGCATGTTTAAGGTCAGGTGAAAAAGTTCATGCCCCGAACATGAGGTTTTTTTACCAAAGAAAGGTGGCAGCCAGCATTAGTGGTGCAAGCCTGGAGAAACAGCAGAGCTGACATCCCTCTCACATCTGCGGAGACCCGGCTATTCCACCCTCTAATGGATTTCCCTACTTGACGCAGACAGTTCTCCTAGACATGCAGGCCCGGATCGTATTGTCCGCAGGATTTCACGTCTCTCCCAAACTCGAACGCGCCAGAACACGCGCCAACCTGCTTCGCGATGTCGGCGTCTGTGCTCCCCACCTAAGACACGAATGCACGCGAACTGGCGCAGAGACCAGCTCGCCAGAGATCACGCCACGAACGCTGGGCACAGTGTTCTCTGAGGTAGAACCAGCCTACGCCAGACGCTCCTGGCGAGAAGGACGATAATGTGCTCTAGGTATTTTTTCTTGCTAATTTTTGATGTCCTCACGTGGCTCAAGCAGAAGCACGCTCGCGTGAACTTGGTACTTTTCTTGGTATCTTTTCGGGGAATTGTCGACGGTGGAGTTAAAAGCTTAAACAGCTTTTCTGTGAAACACTCAGCGTTAAAACTTGATTCTACTGACACGTTTAAAACAATAGAGGAATGTGTTATAAGAAGCAGTTATAAGAATTTCCTTGTTTCTGTCATCAAGTGGAGCGAGAGGAAAGGCACGTCAAGTTTTGCATATGCTGGGTTTGCAAGGTCATACTGAGCAGGAGCATAAGCTTCTGCTGGTGTTATGACCGCAACGAGATTGTGAAATTTCTCGGATGATATAAAAATCTTCATTCTGCGATATTTCTTGAAGACGTGTGATTTCGTACTCTGGTGGTGTGTCGCGTTTGTAAAGAAATATGTACCCCATCATACCGCCTGGACGGAGCGCTTCAGATAGTATTGCGCCGGCACCAGTGTATGTAATTGCGCTCTGTCGTCATCGAAAAGAGAGCCTAGTCACTTTGCGCGTAATAGACCTTTCTTTCTAACAGAAATCAGACAACAACCATTCGTTATCTTCCGTCATCTTTTCGTCACTTCGATGGCTCCACACTGTCCCCCAACAATATCTGTACACTGCCAGAAGTGAGCCAGTTCAGGCACCATCAAGCATTCATTACTTATTTGCTAAATACGCTTACAGAGCGAACTCGGATGACAGCTTGGACAAATTTTTTCTGTTGGGTCCTGCTGAATAATATAGGCTGCAACTCACCTGTATACTACGTAGGCCCTGATACTAGGTAGGTCCACCACAGAAAAAATACCTTTGCGGCAGACTGTCATCCAGGCCTATTCTCCTACGTGCAATCCCAGTATTTGTGCCAAGTTTTCTGATCGCACTCCTCTATCGCGTTATCCCTCTATCTTCACAGAACTTCCAGTCTCCCGGAAAGGGGTTTGGTCAAAGACTATCCAATGGTTGTCGGTGTTCTACATTTCATGTTCGGCCTAATTCTCTTTTTTTCCTTAATTGTAACTCCGTAGCTCTACACCCAGGTTTGATCACTAACCTGACACATTTATTTTTTATCCCTGAGGCATCCTTACGTCATTCCTTTTTCCACGACTCGCTGGGACGGCTGAAATATTCGTTAGTCGTGTTTAGCAGATCTGGAAATTTCAGCCCCATATGGTATTTTCTTCTGTACTCGCATGGAAAATTCCTTTTCAGTGACATAGGCAGACTGATGCCTCGAATGCACATCACAAGCAAAAACGAGCCAAAGACGAAGGTGGATAGAATAAGTGCGTATTACAGGAGTATCGAGCGTCCTCGGGGCACATCTCTTCCCCCTTGCCTTGTTTTTGCTAGTCAAATGTACTCGTGAAACCTACCAAGGCCACGTTTCTTATGTCGTGGTGTCCCTAACTTACCCGTGTAATAAACTTTAGCAGGGTATTGAGCTAATTATTATTTATGTCGCGGTGTCCCTAACTTACCCGTGTAATAAACTTTATCAGGGTATTGAGCTAATTACATCTAATTACTTTTTCATTCCTTCACACACACACACACAGACACTCTCACACGCACACGCACACGCACACGCACGCACCCATGCACGCACGCATGCAAACACCCACGCACACACACACACACACACACACACGTGTACCCATGCACGCACGCATGCAAGCACGCACGCACGCACACACACACACACACACACACACACACACACACACACACACACACACTCATGCACGCACGGATGCAAGCACCCACGCACGCACGCATGCGGACGCACACACACAGACAAACACAAACATTGTTGTTGTGGCATGTTTGGCAGCTAACGAGCCACCCGTTTCCGGTCTCTGCCGCTCAGCGGTACCTAGAGAAATGCCAGTCAGTTCCCCATATTGCAACTCGGCGATCCCTACGGCGACAAACAAGAGAAGCATCACTGGCATGCTTTGGCACACTCATGCTGACCATTCCGGTCCTGCCGCCGTCAATTCGCAGATTCCACTCAAGCAGCAAAGTGAAAGCAGTAGTCGCTGTCGACTGAAAGAAAACAGCGCCTTCTCATCGTGGAAATGAAGTGAAATCAGACCGGCTCAGCTCGCATGCAGTAGCGATAGTTCTCTCTTTTCTCGTCTTTAACGTTGCCGCGCTGTTTTTGATTAACTGCACGGCTGGTCTTGTCCAAGCACCCATGTTATACTCCTGTAGCTGACTTCTTTCTCGTTGGCCTTGGACAAATATGAGCCCCAGCTGTTTATAAATATTTGCATGGCTGGTCTTGACGAAGTCCCCAAGTTCTACTCCTGTAGCTGACTTCTTTCTCATGGGCCTTGGACAAATATCAGCCCCGGTGCGTGTTTTCTAGCCCCCGAAAAGAGCAAAAGACGTAACGTATTCCAACAAGTTTAGTTATATGTGTTTTCTCCTCGTCTTCTCGCTTCTTTTTGCTGTTCAAGCTATAGCTCCCAACTAACGAACCAAGTGCACACGTCTCCACATCGGTTGTGCTTGTTCCCAGTGCATTTTTTTCACTAAGGTCTGAACTCAAGTTGTGATGCAACCGGTGGTTTCACTCGTTACTGAGAGTCCAGTTTAGGTGGGAGAAGCGCAGCTAATACTTTAGCTAAACATACCAAGGACAGTGAAGGCCATCTGCTTGCTTGTGAATCAACTAGTCGGAATACGGAAAGTTACGGACGTACTCTGCTTGCTTCCCTAATCGGGAAACGTCGTCGAGGTAACTTTCTTCCAAAATCCGGTAGTCTGCCTTGGTAGTTATTCTGCAGCGCATATCGAGAAGCGGAGAAAGGACGCACGGAATGGACCCGGCGGTGTTTTTATAATCTCGTGCTTGGTAATGCACTACAGAGAACGTAATGTTTTTATTTTCTGCATCCAGACGGGAACTATAATTTTCTTACGTCTTCCGTGTTCACAGAGTGGGGCGCTTCTCCCATTAATTATTCTGCATGTGTAGTAGTCGTTTACGCTGCCTTGCGTTGCGGAGTGGCAATAGAACGGCACAATATGGGCAGTTTAGGGTCTTCCAAACACCATTTGCTGGCATGCAAGAAACGTTTTGCCGGAATCATTCTAATGGTAGCGGTATATCTGGTGAAGCTGATTTGATTTTGTCAGATTCAGATAATTACCAAAACCAATTAGTCGGAGCTGACTTCAAAACACTGCTAGCGACTGCTGGTGCTTCCCAGGCAGCTATGTACACGTGGTTGGCGGCGGGATGTGCTGTGACGCGTTTCGACGTCACATCATTATCCAGTCTCGGATGCTGCTACGTTGGGCCCTTTCTGACTTCCCGTGGTTGTATTGCAGCATCTATCAGAGACGCGACATTTTCTTCGCACTCTTCCTCAACCTGTCCTCCCTCTCTCCCTGCTTTCTTAGCAGGAGCGCGTTTTGTTAGCGGATATTTCTCAGGCTGGGTGCACTTCCCTCCTCCACAAGTGGGCTAGAGCTAAAACCCTCTACTGAGCGAAAGTGCCTGAGCTTTGCCGTGAAGTTGGAACCGACGAGGCACGCTCTCCGTAGCCTGAAGAAAGCCGGAACTAAACCGAAGACTTCATCCTGGCAATGCAGCAACACACGCAGAGTTATCTTGTTGGCGCTGCTGGGGCGCTTTACTTTGTCGTCCGACGTGATTATATTGTTATTCATTCAAACCTATAAGCAGACCTG